>NW_026622930.1:41842948-42544198 GCF_023065955.2 Ursus arctos | reverse complement strand
CCTTTGAATCTGGCATCACATCCTGTGATCCTTGGACCAGCTCATCTTTCTCTATTGCTGTCCCATTTCCATTTAACTACATTTCCATTTAACTAGTATTCTTATATATTCTAAGTTTTACCTTGATGAGGTCTCCTTTTTTGTTTTTTTAAAAGATTTATTTATTTATTTATTTATTTATTTATTTATTTATTTATTTTAGAGAGAGGGAGTGGAGAGGGGCAGAGGGAGAAGGAGAGAAGCAGACTCCTTGCTGAGTGCGGAGCCCGAAGCAGAACTCAACCTCAGGACCCTGAGCTCATGACCTGAGCTGAAATCAAGAGTTGGATGCTTAACTGACTGAGCCACCCAGGCACTCCAATGAGGTCTCCTTTCTAAATAAGGAATCTTTCCTGTATTTCCAATATTTTATTCAGAACTTTAATTAAATTGGAGGGTCTACTATTCCTTGAGGTTCTTGGTCTTCCTTTCCCTGTGTCTGACCCTTCCCATTCCCGGTCCCCTCCTGGGTGTAAATGGGAATAACCTCTTAATTAGCGTTATCTACCAAAGGTTAAGTGCATATACCTTGTTTCATCAATTGTCCTCTTTATGAGTTTTTGGGAACACACAAGAGTTTGACTTTTCTGTCATATTTCTAATTAAAGTAGGTTTTAGCTTGTCTTATCCAGGGTGCCAAAACAGTTTTCATAAATCAGTTGACAATGTCCCAAGTTTTAGGAAACACGTGAGCATGTATATAATGCAGCATGAGGAGATGGTACCATAGGTGATGGTACCATAGATGGTGGACTTCTTGACTGTCTTCCCACCAGGTTTGAGGAGTCTTGTCCCTGCCTCAATAATTTTCACTGCAAGATGATATCTATCCTTTAAAGATAACACAAGGCAGGGCATCTGGGCGGCTCTGTTCGTTACGCCTCTGACTCTTGATTTCGGCTCAGGTTATGATCTCAGGGTCATGAGATCACCTGTGTGGAGCTCTGCACTGGGTGTGCGGCCTGCTTGAGATTCTCTCTTCCTGTGGACCCCCCCCCCCCAATACAGGCACTGTCTCTCAGAAAGACAAAAAAGAAAGAAAGAAAGAAAACACAAGGCAAGTAGAGACTTTATTTATACAAGAATGAGTCTTAGCTACTTCATGCTGAAATGTGCTAACACTCACAAAAGATTTTTTTTTTCTTTCTGAATCACAAATCTTTGTGATTTACCAAATCAGGCCAATGATGAACTAAAAATTGTAACAATTTATAAGGTGTGAATGGGGACAAGAATCAAATTATTTACTATCCCTCCTATATTGTGGGTGATATGTGAGTTTATGTCTCAAGTTTTAAAGTATATTATATATTACATATCTCATCTTTGAGAGGTGCTATTTTTGGATGTGTGTAGTTCATCTAAATATCGATTCACTAATTATTTTATTTTGCTAATGAGTACTTTTGTAGGACTTAGTTCTGTTTATTACTAGAAAGAGTACTATGAATAAAGAAGAAAAAATGAGGCTGTTGAAGTGTATGACTGGAATTTGGGAGTAGTCACAGTTGATTAAAGTTGTTAAGAAGTCCTTGAGAATGGAGGAGAAAAGCTTGTCCTAATGGTTTATTTTATTTTTTAAAGATTTATTTATTTATTTGGGGGAGAGAATGGGAGTGGGAGTAGGGGGAGGGATAGAGGGAGAGAATCTGAAGCAGACTCCCTGCTGAGCACAGAGCCTGTCTTGGGGCTTGATCTCATGACCCTTGGGATCATGACCTGAGCAGAAACCAAGAGTCAGACACTTAAGTGACTGAACCACCCAGGCGCCTCCTAAAGTTTTCTTTTAAAAATATATTATCTATAAACAATGTTTCTAGCCTGGGAGAAAAAATTTCACTACACATAACTTTGAAATACCAAACAAAGCCATCAGGTTGATACTTGTTTTAGTTTCACTGGGCTGATACAAACTACCACAAACTGGGCTGTTTAAACAACAGATATCTATTGTCTCACAGTTCTACAGGCTGCAAGTCCAAAATCAAGGTGTGGGTGGGACCACACTCCCTCTGAAAATTGTAGTGGGGAGACCTTTTTTGCCTCTTCCTAGCATCTGGTGGTAGCTCTCAATCCTCAGTGTTCATTTGCCTGCATTATTACAATTTCTGCCTCTGTTGCTGTTCAAGTTTTCCTTTTTTAAAGACACCAGTCACATCGAACTTAGTTTATAGTATTCCACTATGTCCCATCTTACTTTAGTTAATTACATCTGCAATTATTTAATTTCCAAATAAGTCACATTCTGAGGTACTTGGTTTTGGACTTTGACGTATCTTTTTGAGAGGGAATATGATTCAACCTATACCAGTGCTGAATACTATTTATTCTTCATAAGACTGGCTGGCAACTTTATAGTTTCACGTAACAAATTTGTTGAGTGCCAGGCCCTGCACCGAATGCTGGGAACACAGGATGAGTAAAACCAGATATGGTTTCTGCCTTTATGGAATTTACAGTCTTTTGGACAAAGACAGATATTCATCAGAATCACATGAGTGAGTATGTGATTACAGATTGAGAAATGTTAAGGATAAAATGGACACAGCTTAATGAGAGCACTTAGCAGAGAATTTATCTGTGCTGGGAGACAGGAGCGTGGATGGCTGAACTGACATGTGAATAGCAACAGACACTAGTGATGACTTACTAGGTGCTGAACAGTGTTCTGAGTTCTTTACAGGTATCACCTTGGTTGCACTCACAATAGCACTAGAGGGTAGGTGATGTTATTCCCATTTTCTAGATAAGAAAACTGAGGCACAGAGAGGACCTGCCCAAGATCATATCTTGAAAATAGCAGTGTTGGGAAGATGATTGAGAATGAGAGTCATATTCTCTGACATTCTGTTTAATTTTAATCATAATACTGTACTGACTTATTTAAATTCCTACTCATTTTCTCCCTTTTTGTATTTTCTCTGCTGTTTTCTTTGTTCGGCTTTTGAAACTCTTCCACGGCTGGGTTTCCCCCACTGACTCATTTGCAGCATGCTCCTGTAATTTGAGTCCAGTATTAGGTTGAGTCAGACTGCAGTATTAAAATTTGCCAGGAGAGGGCAACTATCTAATCTTTGACGAATACTAGATTATGAATCTTGGATTATACGAACCATTTCCAATTCCCGTTTATATAAATGAATATATTCCCTATGGTTCTACATTCTCTACTGAATCTATGGCAATTAGATCTCGGGATAATTTGGATTCGGTTAACCAAAGATTGTCTGAACTGAGGTAAATTTGTTACACCTAAGGCTGAGAGGACATTTTCTCACTGGAATTTTGTCCAATTATAAACCTCAATAGCAGTTTTTTAGACCCTTTCAGAGAAGAGGGACTGTTCGTACTCCTCGTTGCATCCCTAGCAAACTTCCCAGCACATGTTTGAATTAATTTCATAAAGACAAGGACCCCTTAACTCTTACTTTCTTCTACCACAATCCTCTGTATATAGGTGCTCAATAAATGCTAATTGTTTTATACACTAAAGAAAAATTCAGAGGACTTGTCTTTATGGAAAAAAGCCACAAGTTATTCCAATTGGATCTCCTGAATACTTTTAGGTCAGAGGTCATCCTTTGGACATGTTTGTAGAATCAGGGTCCTGCTTCTCCAGAAACTCACCTGTTTGAGATAGCTCCTATAGTCAGTCAACCTATTATTTCAAGATATCAATTAAAGTGACTGGCCTGTTTCCCTGGCACATAAAAATTATCATGGGGAAGATTCTCTAGGAAATCTGTCTGGATTGCTGTCAGTTTTTAAACTATCATAGAAATGTTCAAATGTACACAGCATAGTATAATGAGCTGCTATGTGTCTATTAGCTAACCTCAACTGTTAACATAAACATAGGTCTATCTTCTTTCATCCCTTCTGCCTCACCTTCCCTCACTGAATTGCTTTAAAGCAAATTCCAAATATGTCATTTCATTGATAAATACTTCACAATATCTGAAATAAAAAGACCTAAAAAATATTATGCTTGAAATTAATAGTAATTTCTTCTAAATATCCAGTGTTTACAGTTCTCTTGATTTTTGCACAGGTGTCTTTTTACAAATTGGTTTCTTTGAATAAGGGTTCAAACAAGATTCATACATTATATTTGGTTAATGTCCTTAAGTTTCTTTTAATTTGTTACAGTTTGCTATTCCTTTTTATCCCCTAATAATTTATTGAAGAAACAGGGTCATTTGTTCTATAGAATTTCCCACATTCTAAGTTTTGCTCATTATTTTCTCATGACTTAGTTTAACATGTTCCTTTAGTTCCTGTATTGTTTATATACTGGTAGATTTAGAGGTGTGCCTCCCTGCTCCCACCCCAAAAATAACTCTTAAATTTAGTCAAGAAAAATTTGTAAATGGTGGCATGTGCTTCAATCAGGAGGCAGCTAAATATCTAGTTGTCTTTTTGTGTTGTTAAAATTGATCAGCGTTAGGTGTTATCAGCCTGATTTATCTATTATAAAGTTCCCCACCAGTCTTTCACCTGCTACTTTTAATAGCCATTGGTGATCGTCTAGATCCAGTAATTATAAGTTGCAAAATAGGGGCGCCTGGGTGGCACAGCGGTTGGGTGTCTGCCTTCAGCTCAGGGCGTGGTCCCGGCGTTCTGGGATCGAGCCCCACATCAGGCTCCTCTGCTATGAGCGTGCTTCTTCCTCTCCCACTCCCCCTGCTTGTGTTCCCGCTCTCTCTGGCTGTCTCTATCTCTGTCGAATAAATAAATAAAAATCTTAAAAAAAAATAAGTTGCAAAATAATGATGTTTGGTTAATTCCTTTTGAATTTATTGACTGGATTTCAATAAAGAAGGTACAGAGGAATGTGTTAGGCTATCTTTGCCACTATTTAGTAAGCTTAAAGGTATTTAAAATAAAGCTTAAAAATATGAGTTAATTTATTTAATTCTGCAGTGGAGAGCCGCCTCATTGTGATTTAATCTAGAAGCCATAAAAGAAAATAATTTAATTACATAAAAACTATGAATTTTCTTTCACATGTGAAATACCAACATGAATGAAGTCAAGTGAAACAATGGGAAGAAATATTTACAACACCTCTTGAGACAACAGGATAATCACAATAATATAAATATATTATATTAAATAATATAAAAAGAGATGCTAGAAACTAATGTGAAAGCCCAAAAACAGAATTGAAAAATTGGGAAGACATGTAAGCAGACAGATCACGGGACACGAAATACACATGACTTTTAAATACTTGGAAAGATGCTTGATCTCACTCTCAATAAGAGAAATGCACACAACCGCCCTTCCGCAAGATACATTTCTACCTTGTTAGATTGACAAAAGTTCAGAAGTTTAGATACTGCATTATGCTATTGAAGTGATAGGGAAACAAATATTACTGTTGAAAGATAACTATTCTTATGGAGGATAATTTGGCAACATCTATCATATACAAAGTTATATATGGTACTTGAAAATCCTGCCTCTGGGAATTTATCTTAGATAGATAATTGGACACATGAGATATGTATGCTCAAAGTTAGTCACTATAGCCTTGAATGTGGAAGTAACCTCAATGTCTAGGCCCTTAGAATGGCTAAATTACTCAGAGGAGTTATATTTTGTAGGAAAAATGGGGTAGGGGGGACAATAAAATGTTGTTTATATTGGTATTAAGAGTTAGAGGATACATAGTGCTTACATGTTACTCAGGAATATGAACTGGGCAGATAGCAGATAAGTGTAGAAGTAAGACTTTTCACTATTTTCAGTTTTTGATTTTTGAGGTATGTACATGTACTTTCAAATAGATAAACTTAAAATATTTTGGCAAAGTTGTTTCAAATCCAGGAGTAAAAGAAGTACAACTTTTCCCAAGGGCTAGCTAACAAGAAAAATCTGGTAACTGAAAACCATTTACCCTGAAATTAGAGAAAAATAGTTAGATATGTGTGTATTTGAGCCTGGTCTTCATTGTGATCTTTATTGCATGGACAAAGAGACTGTGTCTGAATGTGACCTTCTTTATTAACTATCTGTAAAATTACTGTCATGTCTCTAAACTTTGTCATTTTTCCCTTTTTGTAAAGGGTAGGTATGGTAATACCTGCTTTGCCTGGGCTCTTCTAAGAATTAAGGTATGTGAAAAGCACGGGATACATAATCTATTCCTTCTTTATGGTGAGGAAGAACTGTGGGATGCTTTGGAGCCCTAAGCCACCACGTAAAAAGTCCAGTTACTCTGAGACTGTCATGCTGTGAGGAAGCTCTGCCACATGGAGAGGCCACGTATGGGTGTTCTGGCTGATGATCCCACCTAAGGTCCCACCCAGCAGCTAGCATTGAACAATAGACATGTGAGTAGATTCCCCCAGGTTGTTTCAGCCCCCAGCTGACTAGCCGTCTCCACTAAGGCCCCAGGTATTGAGGTATGGAGGCCAGTCATCTTCTCTGTGCTCTGTCTGGATTCCTGACCCACAGAATCCAGAGACATAATAAAATAGTTGTACGCCACTAAATTCTGGGGTATCTTCTTATGCACTAAAAAAGCCTAAGCTGGAACAAATTTTTAGATGAGGGTGGTTAGATTTGCATTTGTATAGAGGAAAAGGGAGTGACTTAAATAAGCCAAGAGATGGCATAATGGTTTAAGGCCAGAGATTTAAATTTGTGAATTATCAGTATAAGGTTGACAGCTGAAGCAGGGAGAGTGGCTGAGCATCATAGGAGGCAAGGAAAACAAAAGCAAAACTGAACTATTGGGACTTCATCAAGATAAAAATCTATGCAGCAAAGGAAACAATCAACAAAACTAAAAGGCAGGCTACAGAATAGGAGAAAAGGGGATGTCTAGTTGGCTTGGTTGGTTAAGCATCTGCCTTTGACTCAGGTCATGATCCCAGGGTCCTGGGATCAAGTTCTGTGTCAGGCTTCCTGCTCAGTAGGGAGCCTGCTTCTCCCTCTGCCTCCTGCTTCCCCTGCTTGTGCTCTCTCACTCTCTCGCTCTCTGTCTGACAAATAAATAATAAATAAAATCTTAAAAAAAACAAAGAATGCGAAGAGATATTTGCAAATAACATATCTGATAAAGGGATAGTATCCAAAATCTATAAAGAACTTATCAGACTCAATGCACAAAAAACAACCCAGTTAAGAAATGGGCAAAAGACATGAATAGACACTTTTCCAAAGAAGACATCCACATGGCTAACAGACACATGAAAAAATGCTCAACATCACTCATCATCAGGGAAATACAAATCAAAACCACAATGAGATACCACCTCATAGCTGTCAGAATGGCCAAAATTAACAACACAAGAAACAACAGGTGTTGGCGAGGATGCAAAGAAAGGGGAACCCTCTTGCAGAGTTCATGGGAATGCAAACTGGTGCAGCCACTCTGGAAAACAGTATGGAGGTTCCTCAAAAAGTTAAAATTAGAACTACCCCATGATCCAGCAATTGCACTGCTAGGTATTTACCCAAAGGATACAAAAATACAGATTCAAAGGGGTACAATGCACCCCAATGTTTATAGCAGCATTATCAACAATAGCCAAACTACGGAGAGAGTCCAAATGTCCAGCGACTGATGAATGGATGGATAAGAGGTGGTATATATATATACAATGGAATATTATTCAGCCATCAAAAAAGAAACCTTGCCATTTGCAATGACTAGATGGAACTAGAGTGTATTATGCTAAGTAAAATAAGTCAGAGAAGGACAGATACCACATGATCTCACTCATGTGAAATTTAAGAAAGAAAACAAATGAACATATGGGAAGGGGGGAAAGAGAGGGAAACAAGTCACAAGAGACTCTTAATAATAGAGAACAAACAGGGTTGATGGAGGGAGGTAGGGGGATAGGCTAGATGGGTTTTCAGTATTAAAGAGGGTACTTGTGGTGAACACTGGGTGTTGTATGTAAGTAATGAATCATTGAATTCTACTCCAGAAATCAATATTGTATTGCATGTTAACTGAAATTTAAATTAAAAAATAATAAAGATGTTTTCTTAAGAGAGAGAGAAGGAACAAAATGAAGAGGTCATAAGGCATAGTAGACTTGAGCCAGATTGCCTGGTTTCAAATCCAGTTACTTATCAACAGTGCCTCAGTAGCATCATCTGTAAAATGGGGCTATTAATAGTGCCTATGCATCTTATAGGGTTAATGTGAGGATGGAATGAGTTAGTACAAAAAAGTGCTAAGAGAAATGCCTGCTCTATAGGAAGGTCTGTAGACATTTTGTACATGTTAGCTGTGAGTCCTGAGATTTGATTTGAAGTGGTTGTTAGTTTTAATAGCTTAATGTAGTCAGAAGCCAGATTCTAGGACTTTAGGGAGTAATTTGACGAATTATGGAAGGCAAGAACATTTTTGAGGTTTCTTTTCCTGACTGGCAGGATCAAGTGAGTTTCCCCTTGGTGTGTATCAAGACAGCGCTGTGTTGGGTGCTGGATGTTGATGAATGAAAGCCTTAGGTGTCAGAGAAAAGCATGGGACTCAAAACTCCGGGAAGGTGGGCCGGGTTGTGTACATGTGATCTTACATGATACTTCTGTCAACTTGAGGTTATACCCATTCTAAAGAGGTGGAAACTGAGGAGGCTCAGGTTAAGTCACTTCCCAGAGGTCACAGAGAAGAACCCAGAGAAGAACTACAACATTCATGTTCTAATTGACATCATGCCCCCTCAGTTTTTAAGTGCCTATGTTACAATTTCATATGAAGATCCATTTAATATGTGAGGATCATAGTATGTAGAAATTCTGCTTTTCTTCCTGAATCCTAGCAAAGAGAAAGCCAAGTAGATTTAGTTTTGAGGCATTTCTTACTATCCTGAAAGATATTTCATGAAGTTTTCGATCTAGGGAGTTCATGAATACTTGCAAAAATTTTAGCTAAATTGCATTCAATTCTAAAGTGGATTCATAACAAATTTTCCCCATTTAATCCTTTGAGGGAGGTATCTGAAGACCAAAATTTTATATATTTTGTTTAAAGCACATTCAATTGTGTTGTGGTCATTTTATATTTTATTAATGTCTTTTAATGGTTTTATTTGGAAATTTTTCTGTTTTAAGTATTAGTTTTTATAACTGTACTTTTTATTAAATGCAGTTATAAATGCTTAATATTTTAGAGTAATTTTATCTATAACTACAATAGTATATAAATTTCAGAGATACAAACTTTAACTCCTTTTTGAACAATTAGGCAAATATAATACAACATGATTATGTTCCATCTGTACTAACATATCTAAATTGTGTTCCCGGCTGTATAATTGCAACTGTCTCAAAATGGATATGCTTGCTTGTTGTATATTGTCTTTTTTTAGTTGCTTGATTCTTATTGTAAAATATACATAGCAAAATTTACTATCGTAACCGTTTTTAAGTGTATAGTTCAGTGGCATTGAGTTTATTCACATTGCTGTGCAACCATCACCACTATCCATTTCCAGAACTTTCTCATCCTCCTAAACTGAAACTCTACTTATTAACCAGTTAACCACCTATTGCTCTTTTCTCCCAACCCTTGGTAACCATTAATTTCTGTGTGGATTTGGCTATTCCATGACCTCATATGAGTGAAATCATAGTATATCTGTCCTTTGTGTCTGGCTTATTTCACTTAGCATACTGTCTTTAAGGTTCACCCATGTTAAGAATATTTTAAAGTTAGAAAAGACCCATTTGGTCCTTGTTTAAACCAGTAACTCATTCTGTAGAATGTTGTATATTCTTAAATTTATAAGCGTCGGAGTGCCTGGGTGGTGCTGTTGGTTAAGCAGCTCTTGGTTTCAGCTCAGGTCTTGATCTCAAGATCAAGCCCTGTGTCAGGCTTCATGCTCAGCGCAGTGTCTGTTTAAGACTCTTTCTCTCTCCCCGCCATACACACACACACACACACACACACTGTCTCTCTCTCTCTCTCTCTCTCTCTCTCAAATAAATAAATAATTCTTTAAAAATTGTGTTATATTTTTATTTTCTTACTTTAGAAAATCCTTACTTTAGTGACCCTGCACTAACTGTTAAAGGGGAAGCAAAAATGGTCCGTCTGGTATTGGCTCTGAAGGAGCCTGTGGTCCATGCTGGCAGAGACCAGATACTAAGTTCCTGTGGAGAGGAGCATATGGAGTTTTGTGTGGTCAGAAGTAAGGCAGAATCTTCTGGTGGAGAGACTTGAGATAACTATGGAGGAGGTAACTTTTGAGCTGAACCTAGAAGGAAATTCATTTTGAGGATTTAAAAAAAAATTTTTTACATTTTTTATTTTTTTAAGTCATCTCTACACTGAACTCAGGGCTCAAACTCTCAACCCTGAGATCAAGCGACATATGCTTCACCAACTGAGCCAGCCAGGCACCCCAAGTGGGTTTTTTTTAGTTGTTTATTTATTTATTTTTAACAATTTTTGTTTATCTATTTGAGAGAGAGCACGAGCAGAGGGAGGAGCAGAGTGAGAGGGAGGAACAGACTCCCCGCTGAGCAGGGAGCCCAATGTGGGGCTTGATCCCGGGACTCCAGGACCATGACCTGAGCCGAAAGCAGATGCTTAACCAGCTGAGCCACCCAGGTGCCCCTGTTGTTGTTTAAACAGAAATTGTCCATGCAGGTTTAGAGAAGGCTACAGTCTAAGTGTTCTGGATTAAAAAGAATATACTAATATTCATAGTTGTTGGTACCATAGAGTTAAAATTAAATGAAACTTTTAAAGCAATTTATTGTCAATTTTTTAAAGGTCAGCACAGAAGGCATTAAGGTTGGTGCCTTTCCCTGACGTTTTAAAAGTCCATTCTGGCCAGTCAGCCCTTCTATGAACTTTACCTGATTGCATGTTGCTAGTTGGTCTATTTGGTCTAATTGGTGTAGTCTTTATAATCTGGTTGTTCGTTTTGTCTGTGATTCTTCCTTCTGATTAATCTCCTTGGTTACTTGGGCTCCAAGTCCTGACCCTTGTACTTCTCAAGTATCTCTAGACTCTGTCTTATCTTCTCTTGCTCTGACTCTTTGCCTCTCTCACCACCAAGTACAGTAACTTCTTAACTGGTTGCCTTGCTACCTAGCTTGTCCTGCTCCAGTCCATTAGTGCCACTGTGATTTTACTAAAGTTGAACAGGTCTCTTCCTTCTGAAAATACTTGCCTGATTATTTTCTTGTTTTTCCTTACCATGGTTGTGAGGTTTTGTTGTGTTCCATTCTCTTGCCTGCATTTTTCCCCCTTCTGTCCCATCACTGTTCCCCTCATGAGGGGCAGGAGTATTTTAGTTTAGTGCACAGTCTATCTTGAAAAATCACTCTGCCTCATTCGCACACTGGAGCTGGAGATCAAAGCAGACATTCTACCTAAGGCTCGTTTTTCTGAAATATTTGGCCCTTTTTATCTGTTCTCTTCCTCCAATTTTTTTTCACTATCTTTTTTTTGATTTTGGTTGCTAACCATGAGGATCCCCACCCACTACCCGTTTATCAACAGCTATTGCTTCTTTAGAGTTCTGTGAACAAGAAACCAGATTTAGGTGAGGAAATTGGCTGTTGCTGAGTTCTGCATTGAATTTTTTTGAGGTCCAGTTGGTCCAAATGCTGTTTCAAGTGAAGAGCTTTGCCAAGAACATATGGCTCTTGCTATGAAGTATGATATATTTTATGTATGTAAATGAGTATTTATTTTTCTAAGTAGGAATCAGAACCCATTTCAACAGAGGCCATTGACAAATGTCCCAAACAAGGGAACTCTCACTAAAATAGCTTAAAATACAATTATATCTATTGTATGGTAAGCTGTTCATGAGCAGCGATGAAGGTGTTAGGTGCTGGAGTTCAACTGAGAGTGAGGACTTTGCCAAAAAGCTAACTGACTATCCCTTCAAAATATAAGTGCTTCTGCTAATGCACAGGCAATCGTGGAGGGGTGCCGCTGATTGCCATCAGAAACAATTTGCCTTTCAGCAGCACAGAGTGATGAGCTTACAGCCTCCAACTGTTAGAGCTCTTGCTTTGCCTCGGTGGAGGTCATTCTTATCCCACACTGTTTTTTTTCTTTCATTTGAATATCCATTTCTTCCTATGTCTCTACCACCACTATCAACTGAGCTTTTTTAGAGCGGGGCTCTTTACAAATGAAGTACTTTATAAGGGAGGTAAGTGTTTCAGCTTTATAGTTCGTGTGTTAGAAACTTTGTTCACTGATACAATCCTTAGGTCCATTTGATGTTTCTTAAACTATTTTAGTGTGTCAACAAACTCGTCCTGGCCTAATGGGAAGAACAACTAGTCTGGACTAGTCACAGCATCCCCACTAACTAGTTTATGACCCTAGACAAGTTTTTTTTCAAGGCTTTCTGAATCTGGTCTACAGGGAGGGGCAGTTGGACTAGGAGTGGAATTGTCACACCTAGGTCTCTGTATTAGGGGAACCTTGGTCAGAGTTGTTTCCTTGCTCATTCTGTTGACTTCTTGCAGTTGACAGGTGAGGTTCCACCAAGGACCTCAGTCTTCTTTCGTTAGTAGAGGTGCTGTTTTCCTTTGAAACATTCAACCACACAGATAGTTTCTATGGTAACACGTCTCTTTTTTTTCTTGTGACGCAGATTTTTGAAAAGGTTCTTCATCTATATGCTCTTTAAAGCCTGTGGTCTTCTAACCTATAGCCCCTTTGATTAGACAAAGTCTTTATTTAAGGACTTTTTCCTCAGGAGTATTGTAGACACTTGTAGAAGAATAAGCAGTTGCTAGTCATACCAGCACTTGAGATTTAGTCTGTTTATTGGATTGCCTGGTAGCACAGTAATAACAAGAAAACCGATGTTCTCTTTTAGAATTGTGACATTTTATTTTTTTTAATCTAAAAAAATGTATTTATTTATTTATTTTAGAGAGAGCACACTTGCATGAGCAGGGGGAGGGACAGAGGGGGAGGGAGAGGGAGAGAATCTCATGCAGACTCCACGTTGAGCATGGAGCCCTAAAGGGGGCTCGATCTCACTACCCTGAGATCATGACCTGAGGTGAAACCAAATGTCGGATGCTTAACCATCTGAGGCACCCAGGTGCCCTGTTGCATTTTATTTTACTTTTAATTTTTTTATATAAAATGTTCAAACACAAAAATAGACAAAATCATATATGGCAGCTAACATACTTACTACCTAGATTCAAAATTAATGTTTTGCCATATTGGCATGGTCTATTTTACTGACAACAAATCAGACATTTATTTACAGGTGAAATGTCACCCTAGAAAGTGTTTTTCTTCTTAACCACTTATACTATCCTTAGTAAAAGTAACTATTAATTTCTTTGTATCATTTAATACCTAATCTACATTCATAATAGTAGAATTAACACCTAATTCTACACCCCCAATTGTCCCAAATGTCTTTAACTCACGATTTGTTTAAACTAGGACCCCCTCAAGATCCATACATTTGCGATGGCTGGATGGCTCAGTCGTTAAGCATCTGCCTTTGGCTTGGGTTCTGATCCCAAGGTTCTGGAATCGAGCCCCTCATGGGGCTCCCTGCTCGGCGGGAAGCCTGCTTCTCCCTCTCCCACTCCCCCTGCTTGTGTTCCCTCTCTCACCATCTCTTTGTCAAATAAATAAATAAAATCTTAAAAAAAAAAATCCATACGTTTGCATTTGATTGTTAGGTTTTAATCTAGAAGATTTCTTGCTACCCCCATCCCCCACCCCGTGACACTGATTTATCAGAGATTGTAAGTTGTCCTATAAAATATTTCACCTTGGGGATTTGTGATTGTTTTCTTCTTGTTTTCGTTTAACTTGTTTCTCTACCTCTCATATTCCTGGAACTGAAAGTTAGATCTAAAGACTTGATTAAATTCAGGGAAAACATTTTTAGCAAGAATGCTGTTTTCTTCATACCATATTACACCAGGAGACATAAAATATTTGGATCTTGAAGATTTAAAGACTGTAGTTGGTTTGAAAAGTGATTTTTTTTTACTGGTTTCCTAGAATAAACTTCTATAGAGATGTTCCTTTTTTTTTTTTTTTAAGCCTTTTTATTAGTTTGCAGATTTAATGGGATTCTCCTTTCCCCTGAAACTGTTCCAGTTTCATTTCAAAAAGTAAAGGTCAAAGTAGCATTAAATTACTGAATTTTCCCTCATATAAACCAAATAAATAGTTGGTAAAACACTCTTTTGCAAACAGTGTGCACCAGCTCTGGGCTCTGGCAGCCTCTGGATATCAGGCCACTCTTTCTGTCTGCTCTCTTGGGCTGAAGGATAGCTTCTCTCCTTCAACCCCCATGTTTATCACTAATACTACTTTTATTCTGAAACATTAGATTTGTTCTCTTTGTTTCCTTTGCTGTCATTGGCTTTAGGCTTGTCACCTCATGGCTGACTGTGAACTACAGCAACTCCTGATTCTGGTTTCTTGCCTCTGGGCTTTGCCCCTTGAATTCATTGTTCCTGTAGGCCAGGTTCAGACTTCTGGTGTCTTGGTGATCAGGCTTTTCTGTGGAAGTCAGAAGATAGGGATCAAAATCCAGCTCTCATACTAACGGGTAGATCTTCTTTAGCAGGCACTTCATGTTTCCAAATAGAGCATCAGTTTGCTCATCTGTAAAATGGGGATGATAACTGTTTTTGACAGATGCAGAGTAAAGCAGGGCTTGAAAGAAGGCATGAGCAAAATGTAAAATTTAATTTGAAAACGGCTCTAAAATAGAAGGGTATTTGATTTCTGTCCAATTCATAGACCACTCAGATAATCCACTTTACGTTTTGTTCCCTATATTTCTGTATTTTATTTCCTATAGTATCTCTCTTCTTTATCCCCTCTGGAAAACCCTCCCTTCCTTTCCTCCTAACCATCCTTAAGGCCTGGATCAAATCTTTATGCTCAATATAGTCACATGTTTTTTCCCAGCCCATAATTTTTCCTTTATGTAAACTATTGCTTCTGTAGTTTAGCTTCTAGGCATTCTCTCCATTTTGGGGGACTGATTTTTTAAAAAATCTAGTATAATTAACAGACAGTGTTATATTAGATTCAGGAGTACAATATAGTGATTCAGCAATTCTATAAATTACTCAGTGCTCATCACAATAAGTGTACTTTTAATACCTTTCACTTTTTATTTCCTCAGATCTTAAGTTTCATGAGGTCATGGTTTGATATATTTGTGTCTAGCTTAGAAACTAGTACGAACTTCCTATGAAAACTTCATCATATTACCCTTGAATCTGATTTCTAGTGAGTTGGCTGTAGGACTCAACTGGTTTCTTAAATGGCTGATATTTTCCTAGGAGATATGGGTACCATTCTTATGTGCAGTCCTCCTTTCTTTACTTTTCCCTAGACCTCTTGGGTCTTGTCTGCTCCTGCTCTGGAAAGTTGGCTCCAGTTTCTTTGCCTTATGTCCCCCTCCAGTTGCCCACCCCACCTGCCAATCTCTGTCTCTATTCCAAGCCTCCTTTCCCAGGTGGTGTGCAGACCTCACAGTGTTCCATAGGAATTGTCACCAGTGCTCTGACTTGGTGACCGTAGTGAGGGCCTATGGTGGGAATTACATTGCCCACTGTTCAGCCTTGCTTAAATGGCAAATTAGGGCCAGTAGTGGGTCCATTTTTAACCCTCAACTTCTCTCACCCCTCAAAAGCCTATGCTCCCAGCCCATCTGGTCATCAGAATTGCTTGGGTCTTTAAAAGATATAATCCTGGGTTCACCCCCACAGCTAGTGAATCAGCCTTTCTCAGGGTGACTTGCGAAGCTGTATTTTCCAAAGCTCCCTATGACTGGCCGTATGTGGGAGCCACTGTTCTAAAACGCCCCTTCTCCCTTAATCATTTGTCGCTAATGACACACTTGCACACACTGCTGGTACTTACTTGTTGGATGGGATTACAGATAGTTCCATAACATCCGTCTGTATGATGTTTCATGGCATAAGTGAATGTAGGATGATAAGGGATGAGCCTATTAAAGGCTTCTGAAGTAAATGGATAGTTTATCAGATTGGTGTGTTCTTTCTTTAGAACTGCTGTGAACCAGACCTTGTTACCACCATCTGTTTTGTAAATTCCATTTACAGTTTAACAGCTGGATTGTGAAAGATATACAAAATTATCCAATTAAAAAACTAAATTTGTCAAGTGTGCATCTTTTTTTTTTTTAATGACTCTTTGAATACACTCTTATTTCTTTCCTTAGATAGCCTTTTAAGGCTCTAATTTTTGTCTACCACAAATTTTCAGAGTAGTAAACTGAAACCAGATTAGGAGTCCTTAGGCTTGGAAGTTTGGATAACTTTGAGAGTTAATAATGTATAGGATTGGCAGCCTTCAGTTTTATCCATGAAAAAAAAAATCTGAATAGTTTAAAACAGGTGCTTTTCCCTACCTCAGTACAGAAAGCTGCTGGCCACTGCCTTTGCACATCCCAAAAGGTGACCGACCAGTGGGGGCAGGAGGATAACTGTGTTGTAATTTGGCATTGATTTCCAACACCCCTAGAGTTGTGCAAGCCAGGGACCTGGGAGTCCTGCTAAATTCCTTCTCTAAAACCATCCTCTTACCTGTCAGGACCCTGTAGCTCAGGTCACAGTCTGTACAAAGTTCAAATGAGAACATAGGTCTTTGGACTTTTAAAATTCATTTCTTCTGGGGGCGCCTGGGTGGCACAGCGGTTAAGCGCCTGCCTTTGGCTCAGGGCGTGATCCCGGCGTTCTGGGATCGAGCCCCACATCAGGCTCCTCCGCTATGAGCCTGCTTCTTCCTCTCCCACTCCCCCTGCTTGTGTTCCCTCTCTCACTGGCTGTCTCTATCTCTGTCAAATAAATAAATAAAATCTTAAAAAAAAAAAAATTCATTTCTTCTAATTTGCCATTCTACTTTTTTGAACCACTGTGTGTGTGGTTTTCTAAGAGCCAGTTAAGTAATGCTGTTTGGGTAGAGAAATTGTATGCACTTCCATTTTCTCATTTCAGTATTTCAGTATCTTATAAATAAACCACAACAGACATTACTGTTGTAATGAGGAAAAAGTTCTGATTAATAAAGATAACTTCATCTGTGAAAACATGTCCCTCAACAACAGGCACTGTTCATGACAAGTCCAGCTAAGAGGATGGGAATAGATCTCCAGTATTTTATCTGCTGAATAAAGCATGCGTATCAGTAATATTTTGAGGGCAGCCAGTACATTTATTTCAGTAGCCTTGACTACATTTTTTACAGTCTTATTAAGATATAATTGACATGCAATATTATGTAAGTTTAAGGTGTACAATGAGTTGATTTGATATACTTATATATTACAATGTAATTACTACTGGAGGTTAGCTAACACCTCCATCACATCACCCAATTACTGTTTCTTTTTTGTGATGAAAACATTTAAGATCTACTTTCTTAGCAACTTTCAAGTATGTAATACAGTATTGTTAACTATATTCAAAAAGGTGTGCATAAAAAAACCCTGTGCATTAAATCCCCAGAATTTATTCATCTTTAACTAGAAGTATGTATTCTTTGGCCAACCTCTCCCCATCTCTCCCACCCTCCCAACCCCTTGTAACCACCATTCTACTCTCTGTTTGTAAGAGTTTGGCTTTTTTTAAAGATTTTTACATGTAAGTGAGATCATACAGTATTTGTTTTTCTTGTATTTATTTCACTTAACATAATTCCATCAAGATCCATCTATGTTGTCTTCCCTATATTTTATTTTTTAATTAATTTTTTTTTAAGATTCTATTTTTAAATCATCTCTACACCCAGTGCAGGGCTTGAACTTACAACACCTAGACCAGGAGTCACATGCTCTACTGACTGAGCCAGCCAGGCGCCCCTTGGCTATATTTTACTTGCTTACAAGCAACATGGGAATTTATCTCTGCCAGGGATGACAGGAATGAAAATTTCCAAAATAACGAAACTTATACTTTTCTCTGCAATGCATTGGATCTTTCCTGCTGACAGACTTGCAGTTTATGAAATAAGTTCATGGAGCATATCAAAGCTGTGCCACAGCTCTGTCTACTCCAGCAGATGGTGTGAATGTTTGTCTAAAGTCATCTTAGTTTCCACCGTTAGATCAGTCTGTGGAATGTTTGAGTTCATGCTTATTTTGGCCAAGTTTTACAAATGTTTGCTCTGTCTTGTTAAGTGCAAGAAGTTGTGAGTGTTGGAAATGCTAATAAGAGGTGTACCATCATGATGGAAATGAAAGCAGAGATAGTGGTTTTCTTCCTTTTAATTTGTTTTAACATTGACCTTACTTGTAGGACAAATTTTTCAAATGGGGGTAGAATGCAAAATGTTTTAACATCACAATGAGGGCAGAAGAAGCCTTTGCTTTAATTGCAGAGTGTGATCTAGGGAGGTTTCTGAAAGAGTTTGCAGCATTGCATGAAGCAGGCTCTGTCTTTCCTGTGTAATTGGCCTCTAGCCAATTACCTTCTATGCAAAGGTAACCTCAGTTTCTTACTTTTTTTCAGGAAAAAACCAAAACACCACCATGTGCATGAACGACTCAATAACACTGTTTAAAATTAATGAAATGTCTCAAATATACAGGAAAAGTACAAAGAATTAACCAACATTCATCTAATTTTAACAACTCTTAATATTTTGCTATAGTTGCTTTTGAAAATACAAATGAATTTTCATAGATACCTCTTTCTGATCCTGTTACCCTTCCTCCAGAGTTAACCACTATCCTGAATTTGACCTCTACTCTCATGTCTATTTTTATACATTTATTTCATATGTATGTCCATAAAGAACATGTAATTTTGCATCTAGTTCATTTAAAGGATCATACTGTATATATATCTGCTATTGCTTTTAATTCTTGTTTTTTTTTATTGGACATTGTTTCAGGAAATAATTCAGCTTTGATTCACTCACTTTCACTGCTGGGTCATATTTTATTGTATGACTCTACCCAAATTGTGTAATCGTTCTTCTGATGCACATTTAAATTCTTAATTTTGCTCTTACCAATAATGCTGCGATAATAATTCTTCTGTTCCCTTGGCCACGTGAGTTTCTTTGGAGTCCTTTCTTTGAGATCTATCTTAAGGAAGTAAACTGACAGGGTAAAGACTGACATATTAATCAGATAAAATGGAAGTTCTATGCTTAATTCTGTCTCTGTGCGTCGCATATAGGGCCCTGTGTGGAAACTTAAAGCCTTAAGCTACAATGCCTGCCTCCAATGTTGGGAGAAATTACACACGTGACAGTGGTACCAGGAGGTGTGATGAAGTAAGTGCTGTATGCTGGTAGAGGCAGCTCTGATGCTGGAGGGTTTGGGCCAATGATTCAGATCTTTCTCTGCTAGGTCAGGGTAGGCTTGTCTTTGTTAGCCTCTTGAGTTGATTTAATTCCAGCCAAGAGCAAAGAAGCTTTTCATGCCTTTTTAGCTCTCATTCTTTGTGTTTTGCTGTCTTAATTCTAAAATCTGTAGGCAGACCCCATTCTCTTTGCTATTTCTTAGGATGGATGCATATTCAATGTTCCAAGCCTTCTTCCATTGTCTATTAACACTGCTCTCCAGGAACGTGCATGGCATGTGAAATTCTGGCTTCTTCAGAGATCTCTAATTTTTAGTGCTGATCACCAAACATCCTAGATGATGCTAATTTCTATTATCATTCGTTCAAAAAGAAGTTCCATCAGGTAGAATTTTTCTTTTGTAGGGAATCTCCCAGGAGAGAGATTCTGCCCCCTTTTACCCTTGCAGAAGCAGGCCCATTTTCTTATATTACTGTGTTTGAGAAGGAGCATTTCGAAGATGTGAAGATTTTGGTAGCAGCACAGAACATGGAATACAACTTTAATACAGGGGTTTTCAAAGTATGTTTCCCAGACCAGGGGTGTTAGCATCTTCTGGGAACTTGCTCGAAATGCCAAGTCTCAGTCCCACCCAGACCTACTAAATCAGAAACTTTGGGACTGGGGTCCAGTGTTTTGTGTTTTAACAAGCCCACTGGGGAAGTCTGAGAAGCACCCTGCTTCAGAGGGTGCTTAAATAGGAACTTGGGCTCCTGTTATGGACCTGACTTACTGTACTTTAAGGAAGGGACTAAATACTTAAGGGATGGCTGTCCCGCAGGGTTATTTGTTATCATTGTTTAATCATTAATGACACGAGAAAGGTATACTTTTACATTTTTCTTTGTGTGGCATTATAATAGACAAACCTTTAACTTTTGGGAGACCCTTCAGTTTCCTTTGTTGCTTATGACCAACAGTAGGAAATAGAATGCCATAAATCCTTGTTTCCAGGGTTACCTTCTTGCTGCTGATAACAGGCAGGAAATTAAAACAGTCTGTGATAGTGTTTTGTTCTTATTAGCCACAGATGGTAGCTTTCAGATATGTTGGACCAAAACATAAATAAATATAGCAGGGAAACTTCATTATTGAAGAAAAATGATTTGGTGAGGTCAAGTTTATAGTCTGGGTTCACTTTTATGAAATGGGATATAGGCAACATAATATTGCTCCATTACCACAAACATTAAGAGTTATGAGGGTCACAAGTTTTTTTTGTTTTTTGTTTTTGGTTTAATTTTCAGTATGTAAAACATTTAGATGATTCCAAAGTCAACTGTGTAACAAATTATGTTTAAAGACGTCGCACTTTTATCCATATCTCTTCTCTCCTGCTTTCTTAGTCCTTTATGGGTTAATCATTTTTATTAGCTTTTTGATTTATTCTTCTAGTGTTTCTTTTTGAAGATAAGCATGTACATGTAAATATGTTCATATCTCCCCCTTTCCACTTTCTTTACACAAAAGGCTGCAGGCTCTTCTGCAGTCTTTTAAGATTATTTTTAAAAGTTCGCCCCATTAAGGGATACCTTAAGTTCAATAAAATTCACCAACTTTATGTGTACAATTTGAATTTTGACAAATACATGCGGTTGCACAGCCACCAGTATAATGAAGGTATAGACTCTTTCCGTAACCCCAAAATGTTTCATTCCACTCTTTTGCAGTCAA
This sequence comes from Ursus arctos, assembly GCF_023065955.2. Taxonomy (NCBI): domain Eukaryota; kingdom Metazoa; phylum Chordata; class Mammalia; order Carnivora; family Ursidae; genus Ursus; species Ursus arctos. The sequence continues at coordinate 42,523,170 of NW_026622930.1, read as the reverse complement.
TCCTGTCTCCCATCCCTCTGGTCCCTGGTAAGCCATCTGCCTGCTCTCTCTCTTTATACTTCTCTTTCCTACAATTTCATACATAGTTTTTTGTGTGTATGTATATGACTTCTTTCACTTTCTATAATTCTTAGGAGATTCAGCCATATTAGTACATATATTAATAGTTATTCCACCTTATTGCTGAGTAGTGCTCTATTGTTTATACATTCCAGTTGATGGACATTGTCCTGTTGCTTTTTTTTTCACTTTTTTATTTTGAAATATTATTTTGAAATAATATTAGATGTACAGAATACTTACAAAGATAGTACAGAGGGTATTTATATACCCTTGCCCCAGCTTCCTCACATGTTAACATCTCATATGGCCTATGGTACAGTTATCACCCCTTAAGAAATTAGTATTGGTACAATACTATGAACTACAGACTTTATGTAGATTTTAGTTTTTCCATTGTGTTTAGTTTTCATGTTTCTTTAGTCTCCTCTAATCCATGACAATTCTTCAGTCTTTCCACATCTTTTTAAAAGAGTACTTGTTGAGGTATTTTACAGAATGTCCCTCAATATGTCTTGTGATTAGACTACAGTTACACACTTTGGGGAAGGACACCATAAAGGTGATGTCCCCTTCTCCTCGAATTATACCAGGAGCTACATGGTCTCGATGTGTCTTATTACTGGTAAAGTTAACCTGGATTACTTGGATAAAGTAGTGTTTGCCAGGTTTCCTCACTGCCATTAATATTTTCTCTTTTCTGTGGTCTCTCTATTAGAAGGAAATTATTGCTTCCAAAATTCTGATGTGTATTCATGCGCATGGGACACATAGTTTAGCGATGCTCTCAACCTTACTTATAATAATAGTAGTAACGACAGCTACAACTCACTCCAGGCTCACACTTCTAAATACACAGGGGTTATCTCATTTAATCCTCAGGATACCCTTGAAAAATGTAGGCACTTTTTCCATGCCCATTTTACAACTTAGAAGATTGAGGTACAGAGTACTTTACCAAAGGTCCAACAGCTAGTTAGTGATGGATCCAGATGCTAACTTAGCCTAACTTGAGGACCAGATTTTAACATGAGCCATATGGTTGTTGTCAGAGCTTAGAAATGGGAATGGTCTCGTTCATTGCCAGAGAAAACAAATGAATGCTGCTTTTCGGTAATTCTCTTTTGTTCTTTAAGAAACAATTTTGTTTGTTTTACTTTCAGGAATTTTTCTTTTTTTTTTTATTTTTTAGATTTTATTTATTTATTTGACAGAGAGAGACAGCCAGCGAGAGAGGGAACACAAGCAGGGGGAGTGGGAGAGGAAGAAGCAGGCCTCCAGCGGAGGAGCCTGATGTGGGGCTTGATCCCAGAATGCTGGGATCACGCCCTGAGCCAAAGGCAGACGCTCAACGACTGAGCCACCCAGGCGCCCCTCAGGAATTTTTCTTATGTGACTAAAGATTTTAATAAACTATGCATGACAGTAATCTTCTTTTAAAATCTTGGAGAAATCCAAGGTACTTTGGGGAGCACTAGGGGTCTATTTTTTGGACTTCTTTCAGAAATACGACTGAAGTTTAGGGCAGAGTACTCAGAATAGAGAACTGATTTTGGAGAAGTATTTACTTCAAGAATGACACCGAGCCTTTTCTTCCCTGGATTTTATCAGCTTCTTCTACTAGGAGTGTTGTGTTTGTCTGTGTGTATCTAAACCCTGCATGTTCACTTTTGTTGACCACACTAATGACTTTTCCACTACACAATCAAATGTATCTTTGAATAGCCTGACTCAGGGGATGATAACTGTGGTTAAATGATGACTCAATATCTGCGAGCCTCTATTCTAGTAGCAGCGGAGCCACTGAAGGTCAGGCTGTGTGGGTGGACGTTTGCACTTCTTCCCTGTGACTCACTGCACAGCCTGCCTTTCTGAGGGGAGATAACTGTAGGTGGCTGCAAACCTCTACGCACCTCGTCCCTGCTCTGTCTCATCGTACTATGTAGATGGGTATCCCCAAATCCTTGAAATCACACAGCTTGGACTCTTGAATGTGTGTAGGCTGCCAAGATGTCCAGATATCAGTGCACTTTTTAAAAATAAAGTTTTTTTGTTTCTCAGTGTCTGTCATATGCCTGGCCATATGTACCAGACTCCAGATGTCAAAAGCCAATCTGGACAGGCATATACATAAAAATTGTAGCATCTGTCTCCTTAGGGAAGAAGGCAACTGTTTAAGTCTGATGCTTGCTTACAGTAACTAGAAGATTTTACGAGAGTAGAAGATTATTTAGGGGATAGATAATGTATCAAGTTTACAGGTGTCTAGAACTGGCCTCAAAGTCAGATGGCTAAGGACTTCTGGCCTCAGAAATCAGATATGGTTTCCTACGCATCCATCATAGAGAAAGTGTTGGTGAAAGAAAATGTAAGGAAGAAAGTGAAAGCAGCCCATTTCCATCACCAGAAATAGCCACTCTTTTGTTTTGCATAATTTCTCCCTTTCTCCTTCTGTCATGCAGCAAACACATTTGTTTGTAATCCTGCATTTGTTATGTAATACTATATCCCAAGGATCTTTTCATCATTTAAAGAAAAAGACTTTGCTAATTTGGTGGGAGAAAAATAACTGGTTTTAATTTGTGTTCCCTTAATATTATAGTTAGGATTAATGTTTTGTCTTTGTTGACTGTGAGTCTGTATTTATCCATGGAGATTGTTAGTTTTTCTTCTCTGTATCTTTCTATAAAATTGGAAATGTTACTAAAGCAAACTTCTGATTTCAGATGTCCTAAATGATGCTATATTTGATGAAGATCATGATGAGATGGTGATCGTGAAGGACATAGATATGTTTTCCATGTGTGAGCATCATCTAGTTCCATTTGTTGGAAAGGTAAGGTTTCTCTGTTTCCTAGTAATTTTAAAAAGCGCATTAAAGTTTTAAAATTAGGATTATTATATTTAAAATCATCGCCTGCTAATTCCTAATATCCCAGATATGTACAGTTACACATAAACATTTACTCTTTATCAACCTGACTCATCTAATAGCTTGAAACTAACAAAACAAGGGGCGCCTGGGTGGCTCAGTCCGTTAAGCATCTGCCTTTGGCTCAGGTCATGATCCCGGGGTCAAGCCCCACATCTGGGGGCCTGCTTCTCCCTCTCCCTCTCCCTCCTTCTTCCTCTGCCTGCGGCTCCCCCTGCTTGTGCTCTCTCTGTCAAATAAATAAATAAAATCTTAAGAAAAAAACTAACAAAACAAAAACAAAGTAGCAGAAAGTCCTCAGGGCAAACATTTCATAGTAAATACCATGTTAATAGGTTAAAATAATGAGATTAAAGTTTCATTTTTTTTCCTAGGTAGCTGCTGCAGGCTCTGGAAACCTTTGCTCTTTATTTTGACTAAATAATGTTTGATCCAAGATATACTTTTGTATAATATGGCATGAGCAGCAATCATTGCAGAATGTCTTGTAGCAGAGGTCATAGTATTAGTGGATTTAATTTGTTTCCAACCTTTTCTATATTAGGAAAAATGAATCTAATGCAAACTAGGTAATGTTATCTAGCTTGTTTTACTTAAACATCTCTTTGAAAACATGTGGATTTAAGACCAAGAGTAGTCCTGCCCCATTATAATTTTATTTTATTTTGACTTGTTATTAATAGCTTTTAAACAGAAGACTTATAGGAAATAGTGTTACAAGTACCTATATATCCATCCCCTAAATTTAATGTGTTAACATTTGCTTCACATGCATTTCTATTAGGAATATGCCTAGGAGTGGACTTGCAGGGTCATGGAGTATATACATATTCAATTTAATAAGTGCTGATCTTTAGTTTTCCAAAGTGGTTGTACCACTTTACACTTTACACTATATACTCTTAGGTGAGTCTCAGTCACTTCACGTCTTGCCAACACTTGGCACTTTCAGTCTTTTTAAGTTTAGTATTCTGATGTGTCCGTAGTGGTATCTTTTTTAAACCTTTCATTATAGAAAAGTTCAAACATATGTAAGAATAGAAAGACTAGTAAGATAAAGTTCCATGTTTCCTAAAACCAACTTCTATAGTTATCAATAAAGAACCAATCTTGTTATATATAAGTTCCCACTGGACTATTTTGGAGTAAATCCTAGATATCATATTATTTTTTCCCATAATTTCTTCTAGTATGTGTCTCTAAAAGATAAGGACTTTTTTTTTTTTTTTTTTTTTTTTTTTAGAGATTTTATTTATTTATTTGACAGAGAAGCAGCGAGAGAGGGAACACCAGCAGGGGGAGTGGGAGAGGGAGAAGCAGGCTTCCCGCCGAGCAGTGAGCCCGATGCAGGGCTCCATGCAGGGCTTGATCCCAGAACGCTGGGATCATGACCCGAGCCCGAAGGCAGACGCTTAACGACTGAGCCACCCAGGCACCCCTAAAAGATAAGGACTTCTGAAGAAATGTAACTCTGATTTGATTATCAGCCTGGAAAGTTAGCAGTAAATTCTTCAACATATTAAAAAATATAAAGTATGTTGTACACAGCATGACTCTTCATCACTAATTATTAACACACATTTCTAAAATATTTTCTTATCCACAGTAGCAGTATCTTAAACAAAATTAACAGTAATTCCTAAATAGCATCCAATAAGTAACCCATATTTACCTTTCTGCAGTTGTCTCAGCTGTCTTACTGTTGGTTTGTTTAAACCAGAATCCAAGGGCACCTGGCTGGCTCAGATGGTAGAGCATGTGACTCTTGATCTCGGGGTTGTAAGTTTGAGCCCCACATTGGGTGTAGAGATTATTTAAAAATAAAATGTTTTAAAAATAAATAAATAAACCAGAATCCAAAGAGGAGTCATACATTTGCATTGCTTTGGGTTGTTATGCTTCTTACGTCTCTTATTCTAAAATAGTTCCCTCCTCCCACCTCCACATTCTGTTATTGAAGAGACTGGGCCAGTTGTGCTGTAGAGTGTCCTACCTTCTGGATTTGTTCCATTCAACCTCTGGATTTCTTATAAACTAGACTAGATCTAAAACTTCCTAATATTAAGGCTAACCATTTTTATTAAGAGTAATTCATGGGGTTGCTGAAGGCTCTGTATCCCATCTCATCAAGAGGCATGTACTGACTGGCAATCCCACAATTAATGATAATGGCCATGTGACATCAGGGCTCAGGCTTTTCAAGAAGGAGGAAACCTTTGAGCTTATTTTACTACTTTTTATTGTAAGTGAGGAATTTAGGTCCAGAAAGCCTATGATTTGTCCAAGAGGATAGAGGGAGTTAGTGATTTGGCTGGGGCTAGCCTAGGGACTTGTTCTGTGCTCAGCCTCTCACCACTATATCCTGTTACCTTCTGCTATGATTATCTCCGTGTTTGTGTTCTTGCTAACTTTTTAAAAAATATATTATTCAGTGACGATTTTCTAAAATCGACATTTAAATGGCTTAGAATTTTCAGAAAGATAAAAAATAGTACAAACAATAAACAGTATGGCTTTGCATATAAATATAAAAATTTCAAGTGGTACAGAAGATCTAAGTTCTGTGGGAAAGTTTTAACTCTATTTTTCTTTAAAATACCCAGTGTTCAGGGGCTACTTTACTTTCTCCTTCTGCTGACCAGGAAGGTGATGAATTGGTATTCTCAAACTCTCAAAGCAAAGTGCTAATAGATGAAAAATCACTACTTACTAGTAGATCAACTACTCACATGTATAATAAATATTAATTAGCTGAACAAATGCAAAAAGTGCTGGCAAACCATGATGCAAATGAATCTATGATTTTATTTTAGGCTAATCGATTGCCTCCAAATGACCATTTACTTTATTAGCCTTTTTGTAGAATGAATGTTTTTTCATAATTGATACATGGCTCAAAGAGAGGTAACATGGACATAGGAGATATTAGTAGTAACTTTTAAGATCACAGAATTGGCTTGGCTTTATATTAGGTCCTATAAGAACTTAGGTCTTAAGGTCCAGGTCTTGACAAGCACATTCGTAGCTGTGTCTTTTATTGCCCACCCATTGGGAAGATAGTGTTCTCCGGCAGCTTGGAAATGAGGCCACCAAGCATGACAGAAAGCATGGAGACCCTCTTTCTGTGCAATGGGGTGGGATTTTTTTAAGGTGGAATGGCAGTATTTATAGTTACAGCTTTATTAATTAATTTATTTATTAATTTATTTATTTATAGATTTTATTTATTTGACAGAGAGCACAAGCAGGGGGAGCGGAAGGCAGAGGGAGAGGGAGAAGCATGCTCCCCCACAGAGTAGGAAGCCTGATGTGGGGCTTGATCCCAGGACCTTGGGATCATGACCTGAGCCGAAGGCAGTCACTTAACCAACTGAGCCACCCAGGAGCCCAACTTCAGCCATTTATTTTCTTTACTTTTTATTTTTTATAATAATTTTTTATTATATTATGTTAGTCACCATACAGTACATCCCTAGTTTTTGATGTAAAGTTCCATGATTCATTACTTGCGTATAATACCCAGTGTACCATGCAATACGTGCCCTCCTTAACACCCATCACCAGCCTATCCCAGTCCCCCACCCCCTCCCCAACTTCAGCCATTTAAAGGAAGCTTTCCTGGAGCTTTTGGGTGGCTCAGTCAGTTGAGAGACCAACTCTTTTTTTTTTTTTTTTTAATGATTTTTTATTATATTATGTTAGTCACCATACAGTACATCCCCGGTTTCGAATGTAAAGTTCGATGATTCATTAGTTGCGTATAACACCCAGTGCACCATGCAATACGTGCCCTCCTTACTACCCATCACCAGCCTATCCCATTCCCCCACCCCCCTCCCCTCTGAGGCCCTCAGTTTGATTCTCATAGTCCATAGTCTCTCATGTTTCATTCCCCCTTCTGATTACCCCCCTTTCTTTATCCCTTTCTTCCCCTACCGATCATCCTAGTTCTTATGTTCCATAGATGAGAGAAATCATATGATAATTGTCTTTCTCTGCTTGACTTATTTCACTTAGCATTATCTCCTCCAGTGCCGTCCATGCTGCAGCAAATGTTGAGAATTCGTTTTTCTGATAGCTGAGTAATATTCCATTGTATGTATGGACCACAGCTTCTTAATCCAGTCATCTGTTGAAGGGCATCTCGGCTCCTTCCACGATTTAGCTATTGTGGACATTGCTGCTATGAACATTGGGGTGCAATGGCCCTTCTCTTCACTACGTCTGTGTCTTTGGGGTAAACACCCAGTAGTGCAATGGCTGGATCATAGGGTAGCTCAATTTTTAACTTTTTAAGGGACCTCCACACTGTTTTCCAGAGTGGCTGTACCAACTTGCATTCCCACCAACAATGTAGGAGGGATCCCCTTTCTCCACATCCTCTCCAACAATTGTTGTTTCTTGCCTTGTCTATTTTTGCCATTCTAACTGGCGTAAGGTGGTAGAGAGACCAACTCTTGATTTTGGCTCAGGTCATGATCTCAGGGTGGTGGAATCGAGCCCTGTGTTGGGTTCCATGTTCACCAAGGAATCTGCTGGAGATTCTCTCTCTCCCTCTTTCTCTGCCCCTCCCCCCACTCACACTCTCTCTCTCAAAATAAATAAATAAAATCTTTTAAAAAAATAAAGTTTTCTTGAAAGACATTGAGGAAGACATAAAAAGATGGAAAAACATTCCATGCTCTTGGATCGGAAGAATTAACATAGTTAAAATGTCCATGCTTCCCAGAGCAATCTACACTTTCAATGCTATCCCGATCAAAATACCGAGGACATTTTTCAAAGAACTGGAACAAATAGTCCTTAAATTTGTATGGAAACAGAAAAGGCCCCGAATCTCCAAGGAACTGTTGAAAAGGAAAAAACAAAGCTGGGGGCATCACAATGCCGGATTTCGAGCTGTACTACAAAGCTGTGATCACAAAGACAGCATGGTACTGGCACAAATACAGACACATAGACCAATGGAACAGAATAGAGAACCCAGAAATGGACCCTCGGCTCTTTGGGCAACTAATCTTTGATAAAGCAGGAAAAAACATCCGGTGGAAAAAGGACAGTCTCTTCAATAAATGGTGTTGGGAAAATTGGACAGCTACACGCAAAAGAATGAAACTTGACCACTCTCTCACACCATACACAAAAATAAACTCCAAATGGATGAAAGACCTCGATGTGAGACAGGAATCCATCAAAATTCTAGAGGAGAACATAGGCAGCAACCTCTATGACATCGGCCAAAGCAACCTTTTTCATGACACATCTTCAAAGGCAAGAGAAACAAAAGATAAAATGAACTTATGGGACTTCATCAAGATAAAAAGCTTCTGCACAGCCAAGGAAACAGTCAAAAAAACTAAGAGGAAGCCCTCGGAATGGGAGAATATATTTGTAAATGACACTACAGATAAAGGACTGGTATCCAAGATCTACAAAGAACTTCTCAAACTCAATACATGAGAAACAAATAAACAAATCAAAAAATGGGCAGAAGATATGAACAGACACTTTTCCAATGAAGACATACAAATGGCTAACAGACACATGAAAAAATGTTCAAAATCATTAGCCATCAGGGAAATTCAAATCAAAACCACACTGAGATACCACCTTACGCCAGTTAGAATGGCAAAAATAGACAAGGCAAGAAACAACAATTGTTGGAGAGGATGTGGAGAAAGGGGATCCCTCCTACATTGTTGGTGGGAATGCAAGTTGGTACAGCCACTCTGGAAAACAGTGTGGAGGTCCCTTAAAAAGTTAAAAATTGAGCTACCCTATGATCCAGCCATTGCACTACTGGGTGTTTACCCCAAAGATACAGACGTTGTGAAGAGAAGGGCCATATGCACCCCAATGTTCATAGCAGCAATGTCCACAATAGCTAAATCGTGGAAGGAGCCGAGATGCCCTTCAACAGATGACTGGATTAAGAAGCTGTGGTCCATACATACAATGGAATATTACTCAGCTATCAGAAAGAACGAATTCTCAACATTTGCTGTAGCATGGACGGCACTGGAGGAGATAATGCTAAGTGAAATAAGTCAAGCAGAGAAAGACAACTATCATATGATTTCTCTCATCTATGGAACATAAGAACTAGGAAGACCGGTAGGGGAAGAAAGGGATAAAGAAAGGGGGGTAATCAGAAGGGGGAATGAAACATGAGAGACTATGGACTATGAGAATCAAACTGAGGGCCTCAGAGGGGAGGGGGGTGGGGGAATGGGATAGGCTGGTGATGGGTAGTAAGGAGGGCACGTATTGCATGGTGCACTGGGTGTTATACGCAACTAATGAATCATCGAGCTTTACATTGGAAACCGGGGATGTACTGCATGGTGACTAACATAATATAATAAAAAATCATTAATTAAAAAAAATTTTAAAAAAATAAAGTTTTGGGGCACCTGGGTGGCACAGCGGTTAAGCGTCTGCCTTCAGCTCAGGGCGTGATCCCGGCGTTGTGGGATCGAGCCCCACATCAGGCTCTTCCACTATGAGCCTGCTTCTTCCTCTCCCACTCCCCCTGCTTGTGTTCCCTCTCTCGCTGGCTGTCTCTATCTCTGTCGAATAAATAAATAAAATCTTTAAAAAAAATTAAAAAAAATAAAGTTTTCCTGGTTATATTTTAATGTTGCTACAGGATAATTTGTACTGTCTGGAGAGTACATCCCCCTCAATGGAAGAAGAACTTTAGGAATTATATCAAGAGTTTAACTTCATCAGTAAATACCATGACTGTATTTCAAATTTGTCATTTCATTAACAGTCATTCATGTATATTTTCCTTTTTTGCATTATATGTAATTTTCTAAATGCTTTTCTAAGTGCTTCATTTTCTAAGTCTTAATCTAGCTATCTTGATACATTTTCATTGTGTTAAATTATATAATGCGTATACTGTATTATGTTTCCTTATTTCCTTATTTTGTTACAAAGAAGCATTGGATTTTTACTTAACTTGCGATTTCTATCTCTTCTTTGAAGGTCCATATTGGTTATCTTCCTAACAAGCAAGTCCTTGGCCTCAGCAAACTTGCAAGGTAAGTATGACTATGTGGTGAATAGGAAAACACATTTGTAGGACCTGCCCCTATATGGCAAGAATCTCATAAGGCTTTCTTGACTGGTGTGATCTAACTTGGAAGTCACATTGCTACTTCAAATTTATGGCTGCAGAAACAAACATATTTGGAGGACCTGAAACACAAATCCCTTTTCGTTTCACCCCTTACTGCCTTCCTCCTGCACCACCCATCCCTCTTCTACCAGCACATCCTTAAAGTCTTAGTTCATACCTTTCTCTGTAGAGCCTTCCTTGACTGGAAACGATCCAGGGGTGCATTCAGTCCAGCCCCCATATTTAAGGGTGGTGTAGCTAATGTATGGGAAGAGGAAACCTGCGCAGGGGTCTAATTGCTCTACACTGTTTTCAGACTTTTTTTTTTTTTTTAAGATTTTATTTATTTATTTGACAGAGACAGCTAGCGAGAGAGGGAACACAAGCAGGGGGAGTGGGAGAGGAAGAAGCAGGCCCCCAGCGGAGGAGCCCGATAGGGGCTCGATCCCAGAGCTCCGGATCACGCCCTGAGGCGAAGGCAGACGCTTAACGACTGAGCCACCTAGGTGCCCCTGTTTCCAGACTTCTAATCAAACTACTGTTTGGGGTCTCAACCCTGTCTTCCACTGCACCTGGGTATCTCCAGGGGGTCCTGCAGGGGGCCATTCATTCATTTCTGGTTTCTTTACCTCTGCAGACACAAGACTATGCTGTGCCTTTCTTGGCTTTCTCAGCAATATTCCAAAACAATACTTACTCTCCTATCTCTTTCTTTTCTATTACAGTCTTCTTTTCCATTCTTTATCCTATGGGTTCATGCCTTTTAAAAATTCCTGTGCTAGGGGCGCCTGGGTGGCACAGCGGTTAAGCGTCTGCCTTCGGCTCAGGGCGTGATCCCGGCGTTATGGGATCAAGCCCCACATCAGGTTCCTCCACTATGAGCCTGCTTCTTCCTCTCCCACTCCCCCTGCTTGTGTTCCCTCTCTCGCTGGCTGTCTCTATCTCTGTCGAATAAATAAATAAAATCTTTTTTAAAAAAATTCCTGTGCTACTATTTTTGTTTCAGCTTTAGGAAGGAGAAGTAATGGACAAGTATGGTCATCTATGTTTAACTGGAAATCACCTAGGGGATCAGACTATATGTCTGATGCTCTCAGTCACCAATACTTTATTGTCCCTAAATATTTTTTGTAATTTCTTTGTAGGGAGTTAGTGAGTCCTGAGTATGGAAAAATGCTGGGAGGTGTGTGTGTGTGTGTGTGTGTGTGTGTGTGTGTGTGTGTGTGTGAGAGAGTGTGTGTGAGATGAGAGAGAATTAAGAACAAAATGAGGGAGGGGCACCTAGGTGGCTCAGTCAGTTAAGCGTCTGCTGTCAGCTCAGGTCCTGATCCCAGGGTCCTGGGATTGAGCTCCACGTCGGGCTCCCTGCTCAGCAGGGGAGTCTGCTTCTCCCTCTCCCTGCTTGTGCTCTCTGTCACTCTCTCTCTCTCTCTCTCGCTCCCTCACTCTCAAATAAAATCTTAAAAAATAAAAAAAATTTTTTAGAAAAGAACACAATGAGGGAATAGGTGATGAATGTATAGTCAAGTGCCCCTCGCCCCTTAAAATAAACCAAGCTAAGTGTGGATAATTTGAAGTTATAGTGACTGTATCAAAATTGGAATAAATGAATCTTTGTGACCAACTAACTATACTGTGGCTCTGATGGGTTCCTGCTTCTTCTCCACCTAGACACTGGGATTCACCACAATCCTGAAATGGTGGTCCAGATCTTTTTCAGTTCTGTGTTGGGATCTGTAAAAACCACCCTGCCAATCAATCTGACAGCTGTTCTCCACAGTTGTTCTTTTTACTTTGTTTTCACTTCCACTTTCTCACTCATTTCCTCTATGGATTAAGGAAAGAGTAGGTAGAAGAGAAAATTTTAACTTCCCTAGTTTCTGACCTTTCCATCAGACAGGGCTACTTGATACCATGAAGATATATTTTATATCATAGCTGTAATTGCTTCCCTGCAGAAAGGCTCTTAACACAAATCCAGAAACACCTTGCCACTTTTCAGTGATCTGTACCCAGTGGTAGTGCCAAGGGGTGGCTGAAAAAGGGTATTGGTGGTGATGGGGGAAAATAATCTTACTATGATGTCTATTAGCACCCCCCTCCCTTGTAACTTACTCCTAAATCATAAAGAAAGTCATGTCAACTGTGAATGGAAGTGTCTTTGCTAAATTTGGTTATTCTTACTGTTTTGTAAGATACAGTCTAAGTAAAATCCATGTGTTTGCTGTGTAAACCTAGCTGCAGGCCCAGCCCCGTGGCATGCTCCCTTCCAATAAGACTGCCAACCCTATGCCTTTCCTATATAGAAATTCTGCCACTGCTGATGCTTTTAACAGACTGTCCAAATGTGAAAGGTATGTAGTGGATGGTTTTCACATTATAAGGAAGCTTGGTGGCCCATATTAGGCCTTGGTCTTAATGTAAGTTGCCTTCTCTATAAGACCACGTGCCGTGTAGACCATGGCTAATACTTTATGGAAATGGATTTTTGAGTAATCCAGTAAGACCTTGGACTAAATGGTAATTTAGGGATAGAAAGGAATAATCTTTGGTTATTTTCTTTCCCAGTGAAATGGAAAGATCTCCAATAATTAAGCTTTTATGAAGCAATACAAAGGAGTTGATTATTAGCATGGGGATTTGTTCTTATGCTAATGGATTAAAACTTTAAAAAAAAAATGGAACACTAAACCAAAGAACAGAGTGTATATTACTTTCAGATATTTGTAAACAAAATTTGATTAAAAGGTCTATTAAACAGGAAAGAAAGCTAAGATTTTATCCAACTGCTTATTTCTTATAAGAAGTAGGAATATTTAGGGAATGAAGAGTAAGAAAGAAAGCTGAATGTCTTAGCAAAACTTCACTGCTCATTCTAATCTTGTATGTGAAGTCTGTTATATGCTTGCCTTTAAACGAATGACCTTTCAGTGCCAGGGAAGTCAAATATCAAACAGTAAAGCCTTAAGTAACAAGAAAATGCCAGAAGTGAGTTGATCTGGTTTAACTCTAGTAGAAGTCTAGAGTAAATGTAGTTTGAATAGAAATTCCTTTTGCTGGGGTCCCTGGCTGGCTTAGTCAGAGGAGCATCCGACTCTTGATCTCAGGATCATGAGTTCGAGCCCCATGCTGGGTGTAGAGATTACTTAAATAAATCTTAAAAGAATAAAATAAAATCTTTTTAAAAAAGTCCTTTTGTTGCTGAAAATCCATTGAACATATATTCATTTTCTTGCCTTAACATAACTGAGTGAGCACAATTAAATCTTGAATATAGAATTGAAGTGCCTCAGGGCAGCCATGGTTAATCTCCTTATTGAGCATCTGCGATGGCTGCTAGAGAGAAGAAGGACACAGCCACTGCTTCAGGGAGGGTGGACAGTATGCGGCAGCAGGTACCACTGAAATGCCCGGTTTGGAGTCCCGAGTTCAGAGGACCCAAGATGACTGTGGCCTGGCAGGGTTAAAGAGACAGAGAGGTGGAGGGCTGAGCAGAATTCTAAATGGAAGAGAAATTCCTTTAGGTATAGTTAATACATAATAAGCAAAGACAAATATTTCTTTATATTATATTTCTTTAATAGAGTTTGAATCCTTATAGAAACTTCCTGCTTTTAGTTAGCCTTTGCAATTTTCCATTGGATTGCTTGTCTTTTTATTACTGATTTATGTGAGCTCTTTGAATGTTAAACCACTTAGGTCAGGTGCTGCAAATAATTTTTCCAGACTTGTCATTTGTCTTCTGATTTTGTTTTATAATATCATTTTTCCACAGAGAAGTTGTAAAACTTTATGTAGTCATAAACTCATGTTTTGGGGTTATTTTTATATTTAAATCTTCACTCTGTCTGGAATGCAAGGAGTGAGGAGGAATCCATCCATTGCTGTTGTATGCCCACTGACCTCCTGCAGCACCCCCACTTCCCTCCTGTTACCATGCTGCCTTCTTGCTATCCTTGCTGCCACTCTGTTGGGCCTTTTTTGTGTTCTTTCTGGATTATAAAACTCTGAACTCCACCTTGTCTCCAATCTCTCCGTGTCTTTAAATCTGCTCTCATACACTGCTAGGATGTACTTTCTAAAGTCTGGATTTGATGCTGCTGCTCCTTTGTAGCTCCCCATAGCTTTTAAGATAAAGTTCAAACTCCTTCCTTCGGCTGGCAAGTCCCCCTGTGATCCACCTCCACCTCCTGCTTCTTTTTGCTCTTTGCTCTAACCGTAGTGGAGAATTTGCAGCCTGGTGACAAGTCAAAATGTCTATTCCCCCTGCTTGTGCACTTGCTCATTCTCTCTCAAATAAATAAAATTTTAAAAATAAATAAAACTTAAAAAATGATGTTGGGAAAACTGGACTCCCTTCTTATACTATACACAAAAATCCACTTAAAAGTGATTGACTGTAAGACCGGAAACCATAAAACTAGCAGGAAACATAGAGGGTAAGCTCCTTGACATTAGTCTTGGTGATGATTTGACACCAAACATAAAAGCAACAAAATAAAAAATAAACAAGTGGGACTACATCAAACTAAAATGCTTCTTCATAGCAAAGGAAACCATCAACAAAATGAAAAGGCAACCTGCAGAAGGGAGAAAATATTTGCAAATCACATATCTGGTAAGGGGTTAATGTGCAAAAAATATAAAGAACTTGCACAACTCAATAGCAAAGAATCAATCCAATTAAAAAATGGGCAGAGGAACTGAATAGACATTTTCCCAAAGAATATATACAGATGGCCAGCAGGTACATGAAAAGGTGCTCAATTTCATTAATCACTAGGAAAATGCAAATCAAAACCGCAGTGAGATATCACCGTACAACTATTAGAATGGCTACAGTACTATTAAAAAGACAAGATATAAATGCTGCTGAGGCTTGGAAAAAGGGAACCCTTGTACACTATTGGTGGAAATGTAAATTGGTGCAGCCACTATGGAAAACAGTATGGAGATTCCTCATAAAATTAAAAATAGAACTGGCATATGATCCAACAATCCTAATTCTGGGTATATATCCAGAGGAAGTGAAGATAGGAGCTAGAATATTAAAGAGATAGCTGTACTCCAATGTTCATTGTTCTCACTGGGGGGGAAAAAGGTAAATATGTGAGGCAACGGGTGTATTAATTAACTAGATGGGGGATTTTTTTCCCCACAGTGTATACATATATTAGATCACAATGTACACTTTACAATCTTTTTCAATTATACCTCAGTAAAGCTGAAATTTAAAAAAAAACCTGTGCTTTGGAGATATATTTATAGCCACAAATGCTTTCATTATTGAATAAGAAACCCAACACATAAACTAAGCATTCAATATTAAAAAAAAAAAGTTATAAAACAAGCTTAATAGAAGTAAGAAAAATAAAATGATTAAATTAGAAAATTTAAAAAAGAACAGAAAACATAAATTCAAAAGATCATATATCATAGATTGCTTAGCAGTCTGATTGAGAGGAGAAATACACCTAGAAATGAGAGGCGATGTAACTAAAAATATGCTTTAGAAACTTCAAATCTTTATGAATAAGTTAAAAAGGATGGAGAGAGAAGGGAATGAATCAAGAGTTGGAAAACCTGGATAAATTAGTAACCATTGGAAAAAGTCAAATTAATGTTGGGATTGGGGTGGGAGGGAAAGGGGTGGACAGTCAATTTAATAGACAACTTCCAAATAACCACTAATTCCAATGTTGTATAAATTATTCAAGATCATGGAAGAACCTGAAAAGCTACACAGTTAATTTGATGAAGCTTCCTATCTCTGATAAAAGTCTGATAAAACTAGCATTTAAAAGGATGATAGACTAATCCCACTTATGAATATAGTTGAAAAATCCTAAATATCAACTCCTTCTTTAACAGGCACAAGTACTGTTTCCATAATGACCCAGGGAGATTTATTCCAAGAATACAGAAATGGTTTAGATTAAAATTAAGAACTACTGATTCTGGGACTATGGTAACTAGATGGTAATGATATCCCTCCTAGTATAACATACTAGGATATAATGTATATGTACATTTCAAACATTGGGGGAAATGTAAGGCAGTTCCAGTGAGAATTCACAAGAATTAGCCAGCCCTGGAGTCAAAGGCAGGGTTCTGTCCTCCCTATTCCACCCCAAATTGGGAGAGATATTACCTGTTAACTTTGTTCTGTGGAGAGCAGGGAAAAGAACCCATAGCCGTGTATTCACAAGGGTTTACGCTCAGAATTCACATCACCATGTGTGGTCCTCAGAAAACCCAGGGCAATAATTTAATTTAAAATGTTGCCAAGGAGGTAACCTTTTTGCATCTAGCAGAAACAAGTGCTCATTCTCTGATGCACTTTTAGTTTGGCTTCAGAGAATTCCCACCAATGATATTCCAAGGAGCATGAATTCACCAAAAGTAAAAGAAAAGCCACCATGAGTCAGAGTCAGCTGAAACAAATGGTCAAAGAGGGCAGAGGTGAAGCTAACAGATACACAACATAAAACAAATATGTTAGAAAATAAGAATCCTGAGGGGTGCCTGGGTGTCTCAGGCAGTTAAGTGCCTGACTCTTGATTTTGGCTCAGGTCATGATCTCAGGGTTGTGAAATCGAGCCCCATGTCTGGCTCCACACTTGGAGTCTGCTTGGGATTCTCCCTCCCACCACCACTCTCTCTTTCCCTCTTTCTCTCTCTTTAAAAATATATAAATAAATCTTAAAAAAAAAAAAAGAATACTGATAGTTTGGCAAAGGAATAAACTTTTAGAATTAGACTGAAAAAAAGGGACCAAATAAAAAAATGTCTAGAAAAAAAAAGTGAAAATTGGATTTGAAGCCCAATATAGTTACATTCCTGAGTGGCTCAGTCAGTTAAGCTTCGGACTCTTGATTTCGGCTCAGCTCATGATCTCAGGGTCTTGGGATCAAGCCCCGTGTCCAGCTCCACACTCAGTGGGAGTCTGCTTGAGGAATCTCTCTCTCCCTCTCCCCTTGCCTCTCCCCTGGCTCATGTGCTTTATCTCCCTCTCAAATAAATAAATACAAATAGATAGATAGCAGGTTAGACACAGCCAAAAATAGTGAACTAGAAGAAAGGTCTGAAGCAATTGCATTCAGAGCTAAGTGGAAAATATGGGTGAGAATGTAAGAGATGTGGAAGACTGAGGAGGTCTAACATGTCCTTAATTGAAATTCCTGGAGGTAACAGAGGCCATGGGGTAGGTGTAAAATTAGAGAAGGTGATGGCTGAAAACGTTTCTGGAGCACATGCAAAAAAATCAGTCTTCAGATTTAGGAAACCGAATGAATCCCAAACAGGACAAAAAAATTAAATCCCCACCTAGATACAACACAGAAAACCTCAGAGTACATATACTGAAATATCATAAAAGCAGCTGCAGAGAAAACATTACCTACAAGGTAACAACAATTAGACTGGCGGTTGTTTGCCAGTGGCAATATTAAAAGGCAGATGAATATTAGTGTCAAATTAGAATTCTGTTTTCAACAAATACTCTCAACACATTATCTTCAAGAAAGAGAGCAAAATAGTTTTTGTGTTTTTTGTTTTTTTTTTTTAAATCCAGGGAAGCTATATGATGAACTTTAGTGCTGAGAAGACAGAAATTCAATGCCTTCTGCTTACTTGAAAATGAAAACCAAATAAACCAGGAATAAATTATAAACTCTCTAAGCATAGGGACCCTGATCATCACATATAATCATATACGTAGAAGACAATAGCGATCTGTGCGAAGGTCTTCCTTTGGCCTGAGAATGGCTATCTACCAGAAAAAGGCAGGTGTCATGGATGATAGTAAAATGTCACAAGCATTGCTGTTAAAGTAGAGAGCAAAATGTGGGTGCCCAATATCACCACTGTTGTCTAACGTTGTACCTGAAATTCTACTCAAGAGAAAGAAATGATGATTATGAGAAGGAAGACATTACTAATTTTTAAATCAATGGCATCTCCTATTCATACAACAGAAATTAATCATCTGGAAAACTATAAGAAGTAATATATAGAAATTTGACCCAAAAGAAATAAGACATATTTCCTATCCAGGAGCTTAAACAGCATCCTTTCTCAGGTTTTTGTTCAAAATTAAAAATATATAATTGTATTCATTCAGTGTTATAAATCTAGAAACATGAAGAATCAGGGTGGCTCCTGCATTCAGGTTGAGTGGTAAACAGGGCAACGTACCTGTTACTGACCTTATTGGCTATAATGGGTATAAAAGGGCAACTTTTCAATTTTATCTGAGCATCATAGTGGGGACACGGGGAAAAGCCACAAAATGCCTCCTAAATGAAATGATTCTTAAATTGAGTCCAAATTCATGACTAACAGACCAAATTTTAAAGAAAAGATCCTTAGTGTGAATTGTTTCTTTGAATAGGTAATTCATGTGGCCATCTTTACATTTCACAACAAGAGTGAAAGATGTGAAAGGGGGAAAATCCATCACTTGACAGATTGTGTTATAAGCCAATATCAGGAGGCTTTTATTTTTGGGAGTTAATCACACTGAGTGCTTATATAGATGTACTTTATAAAGAGATGTCTGAAGAAGTCTGTTCAGTTCTAATACGATTATCCTAATAGGTTTAGTGGGTACAGTAGTTGACAATGGCCTGCTATTAATTAACAAATAGTCTTTTTATTTTTAACTTGAACTTTAAGCTCTGGTTAAACAATATGATTAATTAGAACACTTGAGACTTGGCCTAAAATTGATGACTTGGGAGCTCTAAAATCATTGTGTTTTTCCTAAGTGAATATTCCTGTAATTCTCTCTCTCTTTGGGGACATAGGGAAGTACCACTCTGTGTCATGCTTGGTGGTCTCCTCAAGACTCTCCCTCTTCTCACTTCCATGTAGTTTTTGTATCTTTCTTCATCTTAGAAGCATTAATCTCCTGCCCACACCCTACAGTTGCTTCAATAAAGTCCTTTTGGTCTTTTGAGGAAGACTGACCAATTCCATTTCAAACAAATTTATGATTAACTAAAACAATTCTTTCTTTTCTAGGATTGTAGAAATCTATAGTAGACGATTACAAGGTAAACCTTTAAACTTTTATTTACAGAAAAACATTTTTTTTCTTAAGGAAAAAGTATTTTTTGTTGTTCTTATTACACATGTAATACATATGACTTACCAAAGTCAAAACCTCATAGGAATATAACATAGAAAGGGAAAGTCTGCAGTGTTTTAAGCCTCCAGAAAAAAATCATTGTTGTATTTGCACATTCCTTCATATTTTGTACATCTACCAACATTTTAAAACCAATTTATTATATTTTTAAATGGGCTCATATTGTATGTCATGGGCTTCACTTTTTTTTCCCTATTTTTTTTTCACTTAACATTTTTCCCCCACATGCATGTAACTATCTCATTCATTTTCCTGGCTGTTTAGCATTCCATTATATGGCTTTGCTGGGTTTGATTGAACCACTCCCTGCTCTAATAGATATTTGAAGATTTTGTCAGTTTTCAAATAGACACAATGCTGCAGTGAACACTCTTAATGTGTTTTCAAAGACGAGTTGTTTATTCCGCACAGGGACTGCATTGTTTAGGTTAGATTGTTGGTTTTCAGCTTTACGTACAAGTCAATAATTGGGTTACAGTGCCTTTGTTAACCCTGCTGCGAGCTATTTAGTCATCCGCGTGGAGGTGCTTGTTATCAGTGGGTCTTCTGCACGCCTAAGAGACAGTTGTCATTCTTACCCGTTCCCTGCAGTGCCGCTGATCTGCGGGTGAGGGAATTGAACAGCTGCCTCCTATGGCCCAGGCAGCAGACAAAGCAAACTGGTAAAATCTGGTGTGTCTTGGTGCTGAAGCCTCACAGAAGTCTGCTTTTTAAGATTTCAAATATCCTAAAGACAACAAATACCCTAAAGACCGCTGTTTGTGTCAGACTCTTCAACTGAGCTTCTTGTCACCCCCACAGTTCAAGAGCGGCTGACGAAACAAATTGCCGTGGCAATCACAGAAGCCTTGCGGCCTGCTGGAGTGGGGGTGGTGGTTGAAGCCACGTAAGTCCATGCTTGCCTTAATGATGTCATCGTGGTGCACGGAAATGGTATTTACAGCTGCTCTGTGTTTCCAGCACCAGGTGATGCCATATCATCGACACTGTCATGTTTTCTGTCTCTGACCTGAAGCTAACCTCTTGCATTTACTGTGTGGCTGATGCAGGAACCAGAGTATGGGAGACTGGTTTTGTTTTGTTTTTGGTGGGGGTGGTGGAGCTGTCGGGAGTCATCAGCCTAAGCGTAGTGATTTGTGCAACCAGTAGCATTTTGTGTCTTCTCTTGATTTCTTCTTTAGCTCTTTGCTGCTCCAAGCAGACTTTTCCTAATATTTTGTCACACATTTTTAAAAAATGGAGCTAAAACTGGGTATAAAGGGCACCGGAAGACACTTCTTTAAGTTAGAATGAATTACGAGAATTGCACGCATCTCGTCTGTTCCTCTGGCATGGAATGAGCTCTGTACTGTGCACGCTGTCAGCTTCACCAGGTTGCTTATGCTCACTGGGGTCACTGTTCTCTAGATTCTGCCTGGTGACACCTCGTACTTCAGTACTTCTCCAAACACCTAAGCTAGTATTGTGCTGTTTCAGTCCTACAGATGGAGCAAGTGAGAATTCTGAATTTCTTTTTATCCAGAAGTTGTTTGAACTCTATGGACCCCTTGTATTATTTTCACATAGGAAGAAAATTCCCTTGTTTTCCCTTCTGCTAGATGCATGAAAGATTCAACCACTGATAAGAATAAGAGCTACATGACTAAGAAACGTAAATAAACCTCTAAGGTCACATTTGCCTAAGAAGTGACATTTGGGTACAGTAGATAGCTGTGAGCTCAGTATAATCAGATTTAATTTTTTGGCCTGCTTTTGACTTTAAAAACCAAACCAGCAACTGCGTATTCCTTTAAGCCACCTCTGTTGTCTTGTTTTGTAGACACATGTGTATGGTAATGCGAGGGGTGCAGAAAATGAACAGCAAAACTGTGACCAGCACGATGTTGGGTGTGTTCCGGGAAGATCCAAAGACTCGGGAAGAGTTTCTAACTCTCATTAAGAGCTGAACTTCAGCATGTGTCATGTGCTTTGAGGATCGTGCCACTAGTAGCGTTGTTTGGTCTTAATTGTTTGTACATTCCATTTTCAATTGTTACAGATGTGAACTTTATTCCTTGTCACTAATGGTGTTTAATAATTATTTATAGCAAATCAAATAAAAATAATTAACAAAGGGGTGAGCCCTCTACTTTCTTCTTGCCACCTTTTAGTGGTAACTTTCAAGGAAACCGCCCATAGTGTAAGTTACATGCACAAAACCACTGCCATTGGGATAACCTTGAGGGTGCTGGGAAGGAAGAAAAATTCAAATATTTTGTTCAAATACTAAATAATTGGGTTCATAAGCATAGGAATGTTGGGATTGGGGGAAAACTATGGCCAATATACTATTTTTTTCCCTCCCCATACAAAAATGGTGTCGTGCTTCAAATAATTTTTGTACACTGTGCAGCATTGCTCTGCAAACTCAAGTCCAACAGGCTTCACTTTAATCACATTTATTAAACTACCAGGGCACTTTATTTTTTATATATTTATTTTTTGACTATCCAGTTGTAATGTTAGTCACCAAAGGAAGGTGGTGGAAATATCTATGTTTTTGATTTTGTGAGTTAAAAAGACACATTTCTACTTTGTATTCTTTTTTAAATCCAAGTACAGGGAATTAGTTCCTATTGTTTACAAGTGTATTCTCATGTCAGTATACAGGGATTTAGACCTTTAACTCTCTGTGCCTTGATGAGAATATCACACCACTTAGAGTGTAGTACCTTTGCCTTTTTTGGAAAGCCATTGTTTTATGAGACTTAAGTACTAACCCTGAAAATAACTAGTCCTCATAGTTTTACCTTTAGAAGTTTCTTGCAAGCTTACTTTGTGTATTCCTTGTAGATGCTTCAAAACTTTTTTTTATCTTAACAAATATTTTTCTAAGTATTTCCAGAAACTTTTGAGAATGTCCATCATTTTCAGGTCTGCAGAACCAGAACTTCTGTGATTAGGAAAGCATGCAGAATGAACTAACTGTGGGCTGCATTGTGAGTGATATCAATGTTCAATGAAACCTGCATTGTTTGTATCTGTGAAAATGCATTGTAATTTTCTGGAATTACTGGAGAATATTGAAAGCCCCCATACTGGTTCCTCTCATGCTCCATATGGGTCTTGTCTTCAGCGTAACTATTCAAGTGGTATACAGGTCTTTTTGTCCAGGAAGCTGTTGCCTTATTAATGACTACTTAAAATTTCCTCCATTGGGGCAGTGTGGGCCAAATTAAAAACAACAAACAAAAAAACCAAACTCCCCTGCAAAAACAAAACCACAGTCATTCCATGGAAAAGTCTCTTATTTCATTGACATTGTGCTCTTCAAATTTATTCCATTACCTTAAGAAGAGCTAACTACAATGATTACTTTAACCTTGGTAGTCCTGTCTCTGCCATTTTGGTGTCATTTGCCTTATGATGGGACAAGGTGGCAGAAGTGCTGTTTTTTAAAAAAAAATTCTTCCCTACTTCTATTTCCTATATTTTTCTATATTTGGAGTTTCTGAAGTACAGTGGTAATTTATTTTGAGTTTCTTTTAAAATCTAATGTGATATAAACATTATCCTGCTTAATAGTTTAGACATTTAGAAGTAGAATTAAACATTCAACACATGTTTGGTATTTTAAAGTAAAAACAGATGTGACTTGGAGGACCAAAGAAATTGTTAGCTATAAATTCATCTTTCTGAGATCAATTGTATTCCTTTTTAATGAGTCTCTGTTCTAATATTGCCTGGAAGTGTTCTCATAAAGGTCTAATGTATCTACAGGCTATCGTCTTATTGGTAAATGCAAAGTAATAACCTTGTCTGTTTTAC
Source organism: Ursus arctos (assembly GCF_023065955.2). Lineage (NCBI taxonomy): Eukaryota > Metazoa > Chordata > Mammalia > Carnivora > Ursidae > Ursus > Ursus arctos. Next base: position 42,500,094 of record NW_026622930.1, on the reverse strand, counting down.
TCTAGTCTGTAGTACTTCAAAATTGCCTTTTCATATCCATGGGCTCAAGTCCATTTTGGGGACTTTTAAGAATTTGATCCATTTAAGTACACTGTTCAATTAAATTGTTTGAATTTTATGTGTATGTGTATCTGTTCTACTGAAATTATTAAAATGTTATAACTTAGTTTCTTGTGAAAGTAGTTTCTTTTTGAACCACTTGTATAAATATACCAATAAATTGGATTATTTTAATTGTATTCTCTTTTACCAAAGATACCTATCATAAGGGCTTCCCTCAGTCAAATTAACCTGGGGTTCTCTGTCTTCCTTTGGTATTTGGTTTGGGTATTACTGTCCTCATCCTCTGGCTGGTCTGAGGTAAGAGTGAGGAATCTGAGTGTCCCTCATGTCCCTGTTGTCCTAAATCTAAGTTTGGGAAACTGCAGCCTCCTGAGAACTGGCGCTGTTGCTGTGTGGGAGCTATTGGAGAAGGAAGAGCAGGCTGGGGCAGGGAGCCGGGCAGTGCAGGGAGTGGAAGAGAGTTTCCCTCCTCCTTCTAGGGAAGATCCTGCCCCAGACAAAACTTCTGAGTAAGTGCAAAGGTTTTGCTGCCTCTTTTCTGTCTGTGCCTGGTGACCTCATCATTCCCTCCTTCAGGGTGTTCTTCTCCCCATTCTCTGCTCTACCTAGCAAAGGCCCCTGCCCTCACTAATGTCCGTGTGCCCAGGTGTTAGGGCTCTGGAGTGGCCTGCTGCTCCTTGAAGGACTCTGTAGACTATCGGGTAGTGAATCTAGTCACCCAAACTAGGAATGCTTATTGAATAACACTCCTAAAACCACAACTCATAGGTGTCAGTAAAACAATGAGCTGCTCAGCCAAACCCTAGTTGCTGCTCTTTTTTTCACTAAAGATTGGCCAAGTTCCTTGTTTTGTCACATAGTGGAAGAGCAGTTGCAAACACCAAAGGTGTTAGAGAATGTCATCAACACAGAACACTTAGATTCACCCTGAAGGGCCTGGGTCCTCTCGCCGATGGTGAGAAGAGGGAGTCTCAGTAGATGAGTTCAATGCCAAGTGTAAATATCTGATAGCCTCAACCCTCCAGAGGCACTTGCCTTATTTTAGTCTTTATAACAGAAAAAAAGGTATACAACAGTAGACAATATATAATTACATGACCCCCATGTACCCATCACCCAGCTTCAATAAGTCTCAATTCATGGCCATCTTGATTCCCCCATACTTCCCATCCCCAATGGATTATTTCAAAGCAAATTCCAGATATTATTTCACCCATAAAATATTTCAGATTATCTAAAAGGAGAGGAATCATGTTCATTATCACACAAAAAATTAATGCTTTAATATTAAATATCCAGTCAGCATTTGGTTTTTCCCCTATTGTTTCATAAATTTATTCATCACTTGTTTGAATCAAGGTACAGATGAGATCCGTACATTGCAATTGGTTGATCTAGGTTTTTTTGTTGTGGTGGTGGTGCTTAAAAAAATACATAATATAGGGGTTCCTGAGTGGCAGAGCTGGTTAAGTGCCCAACTCTTGGTTTTAGCTCAGGTCATGATCTCAGGGTCATGAGCTCAAGACCCACATCAGGATCCATGCTCAGCAGGGAGTCTGCTTGAGATTTTCTCTCTCTCCCTCTCCCCCTCCCTCTGCTCGCACACACTCTCTCTAAAATAAATAAATAAATCTTTAAAAAAACCCACATAACATGAAATTTACTAACCTAACCATTTTTAAGTGTATGGTTAGTAATAACTATATATTGTTGCACAACAGATTGCTAGAATTTTTTCATCTTGTAAAACTGAAACCTTATATCCATTGAACTCTTTTCCTCCTCCCCCCGAGTCCCTAGTAATCACCATTCCACTTTGTTACTGAGTTTGACTACTTTAGAGTCCTCATATAAGTAGAATCATGCATTATTTGTCTTTTTGTGACTGGTTTAATTTCACTTAGCATAATGTTCTCAAGACTCACCCATGTTGTAGCATATGACAGGATTTTCTTCTTTTTAAAGGTTGAATAATATTCCACTGTATATATATATTGCATTTTTAAAATTTGTTATCTATTGATGGGTATTTAGATGGCTTCTACCTCTTCGCTATTGTGAATAATATTGCAGTGAATATGGGCATGCAAATTATCTCCCCAAGAATCTGTTTTCAATTCTTTTGGATATATACCCAGAAGTGGGACTACAGAATTTCTATAGTCTCTCTAAATGATAATTCCTTAAGATTTTTTGAGGAATCTCCATTCTGTTTTCCATAGTGGCTGTACAATTTTACATTCCTACCAACACTGCACCAAGTATTCCAGTTTCTCCACATTCTTGCCAAAACTTGTTATTTTCCAACTTTTTTGGATTGTGGTAGGAGCATGAAGCAATAGTTCCTTATGGTTTGGATTTGCATTTCCCTGATAATTCTTGATGTTGAGCACTTTTCATGTGCATATAGACCATTTGTATATCTTCTTTGGAGAAAAGTCTATTCAAAGTCCTTTGCCTGTTTTTAAATCAGGTTATTTATTTTTTGTTGTTGAGTTGTGGGAGCTCTTTATAATGCTTTATCAGATAAATAGTTTGCAAAAATGTTCTCCCATCTTATAGATTGTCTTTTCACTCTGTTGATTGTTTCTTTTGGGCACAGAAGTTAAGTTTGATGTAGTCCCATTTGTTTATTTTTGCTTTTGTTGCCTATGCTTTTGGTGTCATATCCAAGAAATCATTGTCCATTCCATTGTTGTGAAGATTTCCCTCTGTGCTTTTTTCTAGGAGTTTTTTAGTTTTACATTTAGATCTTCAATCCATTTTTAATTTTTTTGTGTATGGTGTAAGAAAAGGGCCCAACTTCCTTCTTTTGCTCGTGGATGTCCAGGTTTCCCAACACCATCTGCTGAAGAGATTCTCTTTCCCCATTGTGTAGCATTGACACCTTTGTCAAAAATCATTTGATCATATACGTGCAGATTTATTTCTGGGCTATTCTGTTCCATTGGTCTATATGTCTTTATGCTAGAACTACACTATTTTGATTGTTGTAGCTTGGTGATATGTTTTGAAATCAGAAAATGTGAGGCCTCCAGCTTTGTTTTCCTTTCTCAAAATTGTTTTGGCTATTCGGGGTCCTTTGAATTTCCATATGAATCTATTTCTGCAAAAAAAAGGCTATTGGGATTGCATTGAATGTAGATTGCTTTGGGTAGTATGAATATTTTAATAGTATTAAGTCTTATAATCCATGAACATGAGATATTTTCCCATTTATTTATGTGTTTAATTTCTTTCATCCCTGTTTCATAGTTTTCACTGTACAGGTCTTTCCCTACCTTGGTTGAGTTTATTCTTAAGTATTTTATGTTATTTTATTTTTTATTTTTTAAAAAGATTTTATTTATTTATGTGACAGAGAGACAGCCAGTGAGAGAGGGAACACAGCAGGGGAAGTGGGAGAGGAAGAAGCAGGCTCCCAGCGGAGGAGCCTGATGTGGGACTTGATTCCGGAACGCCGGGATCACACCCTGAGCCAAAGGCAGACACTTAACGACTGTGCTACCCAGGCGCCCTTATTTTATTTTTTTTTTAACAAACTTTATTTATTAGAACAGTTTTAGGTTCACAGTAAAATTAAGTGCAGGTTATAGAGATTTCTCGTATACCTCCTGCCCCACTCATGTATAGCCTCCCCAATTATCATCACTGCCTACCAGAGTGGTGCATTTGTTATAATTGATGAATCTCCATTGACACGTTGTAACCATCCAAAGTCCATAGTTTACATTAGGTTACACTCTTGGTGTTGTATGTGCTGTTGGTTTGGACAATGTAACAATATAACATAATATGTATCCACCATTACATTTCATACAGAGTAGTTTTGCTGCCCTAAACATCATCTGTGCTCCATCTATTCATTATCTATTTTATTCTTTTTGATGCTCTTGCAAATAGAATTTTCTTAATTTCTTCTTTGGATTGTTCATTGGTTGATAAGTTTCTCAAGTCTGTTTAAAGTTGTAAATTCACCTCTTTCTCCCTTTATTTCATACTTCCTTACAATTTACTTGGTCATTTGCTTTTGGAGAAGCTCCATGTGTACCCCACAAAATGTCAGCTGCTGGGATATCTGTGACTGTCCAAATAAAGAGAAACTTTAGCTGAGAGGAGGTGAAAGGGCTGCTCTCTTCTACAACGTTCTTTCTTGGCCTTAAACTCCTATTCCTGAGACAGCCCAGGTCAGTCTGCACTGCTCAGCCTTCAACTTGGACACAGCTCTTTTTAGTTTTGTACCCTCTCAGATATGGAACAGAATTTATTCCTCTTTAGGGTGGGCTGGGCTGGGGTGTCTTTCCTTTCCGGATAGGCTTTAGTTTTAAAACATCTACCACATGGCTTCCTTGGCTTCAGTGTGCTGGGTTCCTCGGCTGCCAAGATTTTGGTTAAAGTGGAAGGGTTGTTATGGGACTGGAAATAGTGAATCTCCCAAGACTTGACATCACTTTGAGGGCTGATCCCTGGGAAATTCCGAGGTTTGGGTTGGACCATGGGAGTGTTTGGGTGCCTGATTGCAGTTACATTGGTATGGCCCTCTGAGTAAGGATACCAGGGAGGCTCTGGCAGGCTGGGGTGGAGAAGGATGTGACACACTGGGTCTTGTGTTTAAGCGGCTTCTTTAATTCTCTCTCTAACGGTGTAGTTATGACTTGTTTACAAATCCTGTTGGGAGAACTGCTAGCACACGCCTTACACAGCCCTAATACACCCATCTGCTTTTCCTCTTATTTCTACATTCTCCTGTTTGGTTTGAGCAATGTGTCCACAACCCTGACCTTTTGAGAAATCCTTTAACTTCTGGAACTGACTGTGCTACCCACAGAGGCATGGTTTGGCTGTTGGTCAGTACAGAGAAGGCCGTGTTGAGGGAGTCCTGTGATGAAATGCCTGGGCACACATGGAGACTTCCCCCGAGGCCATCACACTTACGCTTTGTTGATTTTCTCCCGACTTCAAGATGAGTGTCTTCTCCCTCTTTTTTTCTGGATTTTTTCTTATTTGAAAATGTGCCAAAAGACCAGACAAATAAGATATTTTTCTTTCTATTTTGTCTTTTTGTGGGTTTTCCCATTATATGTATGATGATACTAGTTTTTACAGTCATATTCTATCTTGACTGGTAAATTTCTTTATAGAGATTTTTCTCTTTGCAGGGCCCTTTCACTTCTGAAACCTGGGGATACGCTGAAGAGACAGGAAAGCCAGTCAATAAAAAAATCAGTTTAAAACAACTAGCAGGGACCACAGGATTATTTCATATTGGTCATTTGAAAAGTCACGTTACCCAAGGACAACTAATCTCAGAGCAAAATTTCTCCTTTCTGGGTTGAAACTTGATTCTCCTGAAAGTTGGTTCACCTGTGAGCTAGGAACATGTGAACTTGAAGTCCTTATTCAAATCTTATTTGACCTTGTCCTGCTTAGCAGTTAATGAGGGGGTAGGAGGAGAGTGCCTTATGTCAGTGCTTGAATATTTTGTTAACAGAATTTCTGTATAAACTTAATATTTAGAAAATAATTATAAAATAAAAACAGCCTTGTGCATTTGAAGTATAGATAGGTCAACAATGAATTCTCATGGCCTTTTAAACTAGAACACTATAAAAAAATGAAAATCAAGGTTAAATCCCTAGTCCTGAGAAATGATAATTTGTTTCCTGCCTTTTAGTTTTTCAGAGATGGAAGAGAAATCTTCCAGATTTAACATTGTGTGTGTATGTGTGTGTATGTATCTGGAAAAGTTGTTATAAGACACTTTTTTTTAATGGGGTATAGTAAACTTTGAATAGTACTTCCCACAGTATCATTTTCTCAACAGTTTTTTGAGTAAAGAACATTTATATTTTACCAGTGAGCAAGTTTGGGCTCCAGGAGGTTTAAATGACTTGTATCACTGTCCACTGGATTAAAGAGCAGAGATTCCTACCTTGACTCTCCATCTGTCGGTCTTTCTATTAACCAGTGGGCCCGGGCCATTAGATTACTTTTAGCTCATCATTGCAGCTGGTTAATCTTTTCTAGTTGACCTCTGTAAATCTGAGCCCCCATTGTTTTGAATTGGAATCAGATTTTTGAAGATGTTTACAATTGGCTTCACTCTTTGAACTCAAGAGTGCTCTGGGGGAGTAACTTTAAAACAGGGGTGTGAATTGGCTGCTTGCATACTTCCATCTGGTTGTAAATCTTAAAATGTTCACATTTTTAAAAGATTATTTTTTATACTGGTAATAGATGTACTTAGCATAAAATTTGAATAGCACAAAATGATATTAAGGAAAAGCTTACCTTCACTTCTGCCCTTGAGTAAGGCAGGCAACTGTTACCACCAGGGATATTTTCTGAAACGCTTTACTATTATTGCAAATTGAGAACCCTTCTTTCCTCCATGTAGGCTGACTGTTTGTACTTCTAATGGTAAAATGGGTGGCTCTAAAGTGGTGAGTGGTTTCTGTAACTATCAGAATGTAAGACCCATTAAGATTATTATTTGTTCTTCTTAGATCAACATGAAATGCTTTCTTAGAAAATTTTTTAGCAAAAACTTCTGCCAAAAAAATTGTCCACTTTGCAGAAATTTGACCACTTTAGCAAAGAAAAGTGCTTCTGATGAGCTGAGTGTTTTAAAGCAGAGGCTCTTTAAACAAAAAAACTTTTTTCACTTTTCACCATTTTTGAATAGCTAATGCATTCATTTGCATAAAATTTAAAAAGCATGAGAAAAGTCTCGGTCCCCAGCCACCCAGTTCCCCTCCCCCCAAGTACTGTTTTTTTTTTTTTACTACTTTCTTACGTGTAATTCCAAAAATATTTAAGGCACATGTAAGCAAACTCATACACACACACAGAATTATTCCTATATTATATATAATATACATTTGTTTGCTTATTTGAATCAGGGATTCTTGACCATGTGTGCCCATCAGAATCACCTTGGGAACTGTTAGATAATACATGTGCCTGTACCCTATGCAGACTTATTTGGTATTTGTATTTTGAAAAACAAAAATGACCTTGGTTATTCTGGTGGGCTCCTCCAGTTGAGAACCACTAGCCTAAGATATAACTATTCAGACCCATGGGGCACATCAGGAAGCCAGTGGGCCCAAGCCCAGGTGATTTGGGCAGGAGAACAGCTGCATGGATCACTCTGTGAGCTGTGAGCAATCGGTTCCACCATCCCCAGTTAAGGGCATCTGCAACCACTCAGCTGATAAGTCCAAAGGTAAATTGCCCTTTAAAAGGGACTGTCTCCAGATTAATAGAATCAGTGCTGTAATTACCTGTGTATAAATAACTTAATTCTCTGGTCTGATTTTTTCCAAATATATCTTACTTTTTCCCTTCTGATTTTTTAGTTGATCATCATAGAAAACTTAGAAAATATAGTAAGGTATAAAGAAAAAGACTAGTTACCCATAATTACATAGTCCAGAGATAACTACTGTTAACATTTGTTTTATTTTACTGTCAACACTGTGTAAAAAATGTAGGCACACTCCTGGAATATTTAAGGCAAATTCATCCAGACATCATTTCATTTCATCTATATTTACTTCTATATGTAACACTCATGAACAAATGGCAACACTCATGAATAAAACAGGCACATATACACACACATTACTACACCCAACAAAAATCTATAATGGTTACTTAGTATCATACCCGTTCTGCACTGACCTTTTCCCAGATTGTCTCAAATTTCTTTTTAGAGTTCATTTTTAACACTCTGATACATATTCTGCCAGCCTTTGTCTCCTCCTTCTCCCCCCGAAACTGTAATTCTTTGGATACTGTAAAGTACATATAGCCTTTCCCTCTCTTGGTATCTTATACTGGTACATTTTACAGCTTTGTTTAAATGGCTATGTGACATTCCACGGTAGAAGTATCATAATGTACTGCTCATTTCTATAACGAAGGACTTTTAGGTTGTTTCCAGTTTTTTATTATTATAAATAATGCTATAGTAAAGATTTCTATTTCCCAAGAATAAGGTTCTAGATATGGATTTACTGGAACAAAAGGTCACTCCCCCTCATTCTCTCTTCCTCTCTCCTAAGTTAACAAAAATGGATGACCTCACTTGACTAGTCACGATGCCTCCCAACCCCTGCAATGTATAGATATCCTCTTATAGAACTGCATTATAGCTAAAATTTTTATAACATACACATTAATGTCTTCTTTTATCTAGGGACCCCTAGGTAAAAGGGTGATTTATCTTGGCAGGTTCACAGTTTTAAATAGAATATTTTCTTGAAACTATTGTAGGTTTACAGGCTATTGTAAGAAACATTACACAGAGATCCCTTCTATATCCTGCCATGGTCTTCCCCCATGTGCTAAATTTAACAAAACCATCATATGATATCACAACCAGGATGCTGACACATACAATTTTTAATCTTATTCAGATTTTCCCCATTTTACTTATACTTGTGAGTGTATTAAGTTTTAATAATAAACATGTGGTTTGGTGTTTGGCGGTATCCACCACCACAGTCAAGATAACTCAGTGGTTCTAACATCACAAGGGTCCATTGTATTGCTTTATTATAATCTCACATTCCTCCTCTTCACATTAAAAACAAACAACCAAAAAACTCCTGGGGTCTTTAGTCCTTTCTAATGACAGTATAAGAAACCACAGTTCATCTTGTTAAAATAATAATAAAATTGGGGGCGCCTGGGTGGCACAGTGGTTAGGCGTCTGCCTTCGGCTCAGGGCGTGATCCCAGCGTTATGGGATCGAGCCCCACATCAGGCTCTTCTGCTATGAGCCTGCTTCTTCCTCTCCCACTCCCCCTGCTTGTGTTCCCTCTCTCACTGGCTGTCTCTCTGTCGAATAAATAAATAAAATCTTAAAAAATAATAATAATAATAAAATCACTAGGGCATTGTAAGGAAGACCTTGAATTATGTGTGTCTTTACACTATCTAATAAATAGATGAGAATGATTTGTGATTAGTATATCAATTGTTTGTAAATGAAAGGGTGTGTTTTGAGGTTATTTGAAAACTGTTCTCAGCCTGAGGAACTTTAAGCGCACACACACACACATACACACACACACATACACACACACAAAGACCCTTGATAAACATTCCAAATTGCTTCCAGACAAGGTATTTCCAACATCGAGTATCATTTAAAAAATGTAATATGTTATTAAGTGAACAATATTTTCATTGTTCTACCTTTATGTTAAAGTCTTTTAAAACATTTATTATCAAATTGGTTCTCAAAGAGTACTGCCAATATTCTCCTAGAGGATACGGGGCAGACGTTTCTTTCATTTCTCTGGTTGTCCAATTCTTCAAAACATTACTTTCAGCAAAAATCAAATCACTAAGCTGCCAAATGCAATAAGCATTCAGACTTCCATCTTTAACAGAGCTGGTACTAACTACTCTGTTCGTGTGGTGGAGGCATATTTTGCTTAATGGGGTTTTCTGTCTAAGGGCAGACTGGAAGACTTTTGCTAAAATTATTTCTAAAAGGGATTTGATCTAAATCATGGGATACTTACCTTTTCTGAGTACAGTTTAATGACAAATAATTTTATTTTCTTTGAGAGGAGGTAATCTCTGAGAGGAGGGGCCCTCTCAGTCTCTCTCTGAGAAATGATCATATTCTTTCTCCTTGTTACTGGTCAGGGTACTGCAAGTCATCATGGCACGCATCATGACATGGTATCTCCTTTCATGGGGTCAGAATTACTGGTCTACAGTGAATTGGTGTGGTTCTACCTTTATTATAATCCATCGTTTCTGCTAAAGTCAAACATTGCTGAAGTTGGAATTGAGGAGATAATAAAAAACAGTGGTGGAGGGTGGATCATAAACAGGTGGCATTAGAAGGGACAGTCCTCAGGCAAATATAGCATGGGGAGGTGCTGGGGTTAGAAATGCAATCTATGGTAAATCATTCCCTAATTAGCCGGGAAAAATGAATATATACGAGGCATAGAAGATGCAATTTAACTTTAACCATGTAGTCAATGCACAATTTAGGTCTAGAAATCATATATGGAGTATAAGCAAAAAAGATCAAATTCTGAAAGACCCTGTATATATTTGTCATTGAAAACAACAATAAATGCATATAACTTTTTCCCCAGCAATTCTACTTTAGAGATTTTATCCTTTACATGTATTTGTGTATGTGTGAAAGTGATGTTTGTGTACAAGGTTATTCACTGCAGCATTGTTTTTTTTTTTTTTTTAAAGATTTTATTTATTTATTTGACAGAGACAGCCAGCGAGAGAGGGAACACAAGCAGGGGGAGTGGGAGAGGAAGAAGCAGGCTCCTAACGGAGGAGCCTGATGTGGGGCTCAATCCTGGAACGCCGGGATCACGCCCTGAGCGAAAGGCAGAGGCCTAACGTCTGCGCCACCCAGGCGCCCCAGCAGCATTGTTTGTAACAAGAAAACTCTTGTTTATAAGTCAGCTCTAAACCCAAAGTATGTGAAATGATCATTTGAGGTTTTGGTTGTGATTTTTAGAGTCCTCCCACCTGGAGGTAGATCAGAATCTGATCCCTGTCCACTTTTATCTCTTGGTTTCACACTTAATAAAATTCTGAGATTAGGCAGGTAACTAGGGTCGTTCTTGTTGAGAACTTTTAAAGGTGTTAGTTAGCATTTCATTCTAAGAATAGCACGTGAACCAGGAATCACGGCCTTCTTGATTTGCTCTCAGTTTAAGAGGCTGGAGCAGGGAGGTCTGGGGGTACTGGTTCTTTGATAATGTGTTCTATAAGCGGACGAAGTGAGTGATGCAGACCTGTCCTCCTCACTCTTTTCTTGTTTCTCTTTTCCTTTAGGATTAAAAGCAAAAAGCCCAGACTCGTTCTTACGTAGAAGCCACGTGAGGTATTGTGGCATGGAAGGGAAGTTCAGAGCCGAGTGCCCGTGATTCTGAACAGACTGTTTATTTTTCAAGCAACATCTGTGTTTCATAATCTGTTTTATAGATGTGTAATTGCTCTGATAATTTGCAGTGTACTGAGTTTGGGGAAGATCATTATTGGAGACCTAGAGTTTCTGACAGTATTGGGACACAGAGTTCCCCCTCTTAGATTTCAAAGAAATGGAACAAAACAAAAAGAAGGATGTGAGAAATATAACCATTGAATTCTACTTGTCTCTGTGGTGAGAAATAGTTACATAGTCATTGGGGAGCCTGGATGGCTCAGTTAGTTAACCATCTGCCTCTCGGCTCACGTCATGATCTCCGGGTCCTGGGACAGAGCCCTGAGGCGGGCTCCCTGCTCAGTGGGCAGTCTGCTTCTCCTTCTCCCTCTACCCCTCCCCCCTGCTTGTGTGTGCCTGTGCGCTTTCTCTCTCTCTCAAATAAATAGATAAAATCTTTAAAAAAAAAGAAATAGTTACATAATCATAATGTAAACACTGGTTACTGAGTTAAGTAGACGTTGTGAGATAAACTCTATCTTCATCTGTGATAATACAGCTTAGATAACATCTAACCTGAACAATCAAGAAAGAGCAATTAAGCACAATTTTTAGTTAAGTAACTACCAGGAGATACAGCTAAACCGCTTTTAAGAATTTGCCTCTAAGAGGGGAGGTAGGGAGGACTCTTGCTTAAATTTTAAACCTTCTGTCACTAACTTTTTAAAAAATCGTGTGCCTGTATTTATTTCGTTAAAAGCTAAAAATATACGTCTTTATCTATATATTTGGAGCCAAGACAACAAAGGTAAGTATAGTGTCTGTAATGACTATTTGAAATATCCTTGAATGTTACAGCTAGAGTAATGTTTTGGGAAAAAAGGATAGAAGTGAAGTATGTGAATTCTCGGATGAAATAAAGAAAACAGTGCTTTTATCTATACTTATTTGGCCTGAATTTTTGCATCTTCATTTCTCTGTAATTCATAGTCATTTTGGTACATTAGATTAAGCTAGTTGGCATACTTTTTCTGCAAAGTGGCTGATAGTAAATATTTTAGACGTGGTGGATTACGTGGTTTCTGCTGCAACTGCTCGACTTTGCCATTGTAGTGTGAAATCTGCCATTGGCAACATGTAAATGAAGAAGCATGGCCATGTTCCAATTTAACTGTATTTATGGACACTGAAATTTGAATCTCATATAATTTTTATGGGTCACAAAATATTCTTTTGATTTTTTTCAATCATTAAAAAATATAAAAACCATCTGTACCTCGTGGACCTTACAAAAAAGCAGGTATGGGCAGGATTTGGCTAGCCGGCCATAATTTGCAGACCCCGGCTCTAGATCTAACACATTTGTGCGATTGTCTCCCATGCACAGCAAAGAGCTGCAGCCATGTGGGCTGCAAAGAGGAATTTAACCTGAAGTAGATCAGCACCAGTTTCCCAGCATTTACAGCTATGAAAATGATCTCGTAGAAGGCTTTATAGTCCTCCTGGCCTCCTTTTCTCCTCTCCACTTTCCCTAGTCTCATTTATTTTTACTGTTTAGATTATAGAAACATCCCTGTGAATGAAGCTATATTTCAGTGAGTACTTCATTGTTGAAAATTTCATTACCAGAGATAGAAATAATACAGGAGGTCCTGGTGTAAAAACTTGGGTTCTCTTTGTTCCAGGAGAGCTGGATGGGGGCACCTGGGCTCCAGCAGCTTCTGAGGGGTTGCTTCATGGATATCAGGCCCTGTCTCCACTCATAGGTGACCAGACCAGGTGAGTGCTGGGAGCAAGGTCCTCCCTGCCCTGAGAAGGCTGTCCTGGAGACAGCACCACAGCCCTCTTTCTTGTCACCAGCAGTTGCTATCGATGGGGGAGGACACAGATCTTCTCATACATGACTTTGTTCCTTTTGGGTTAACTGTGTTGAGTATTGGAATATAAAGATGTGTAAGACTACTCTGTCCTTAAGTCTAGCGAGGGACACATGTAGAGAAATATGTGAAACGCTTGGATAAAGAGCTCTAATATATGTAGAGCCCACAATGGAGAGGGGAGTCCTGGAGAAAAAAAGGTCAAAGAGGTTGACAGGGGCTAGTCCACAGAAGACCCTCCCTATGCCTTGCCCAGGACCTGATCCTGAAGCTCTGGAAAGCTGGTAGAAGGATTCGAGCAGAGAAGAGTGGGTTGTAATCAGAGTTGGTGGAAGGACAGTTTAGGGGGCTCTTGCATTAATTCAGGAGGGATAATGAAGCCCAAACTAGATCAGTGGCAGTGGAGGCTAAGAAGAGGACACAGCAGAGAGATTGAGGAGGTAGAACCGGAAGAGCTTTTCTGCAAATGGCTGAAGACAATGAATATAGGACAATCCCCCATTTGGGGGCTTGGGTGTCTGGGAATCATAGCAGCACTGATCACTGAGGTAATGATGATAAGAGAAATGGGCATTTGGAGGTACTTGGGATGGAGGAAGGGTGGGCAGAAGAGCCTTCGGTTAGACATGATCATTGAAGTCCCTGTGGGAAACCCAAGAGCAGATGTCTAGAAATGAAAGTTTAAGAATGAGGTCTAGGCTGGAGGCAGAGAAGCGAAGTCGACTGCAGCCTAGTTGCTGCCAGAGTTGTGCCTGGAGCCGAGGTCAGCCAGGAGAGGGCACAGAGTGAGGAGACAGGAGAAACGAACACTCCCCAAAGACTGCCCACAGTCAGGACTCAGAGAGATGGGTGTATTTAGTGTCCAGATGGGGTTTCCAGAAAGACAGATTGTGGGGAGATCAAGGTGGATGTGTGTACAAGGTGAATGTATCTATGAGGATGTTTATCCTGGCATTGTTCGTATTTAAAAGTTGAAATAGCTTAAATATCCAGCAACAGGGACTAAATCATGGCATGACCATATGATAGAATTCCATGCAACTATTAAAATATGAAAAATGTATATATACAAAAAACACCAGGGGCACTTGGGTGGATCAGTTGGTTAAGCGCTGAACTCTTGATTTCAGCTCAGGTCATGATCTCAGGGTCATGAGATTGAGCCCCCCATGGGGCTCTGTGCTCAGTGAGGAATCTGCTTGTCCCCCTCTCTCTGTTCCTCTCCTGACTCTCTCTCTTAAATAAATAAATAAAATCTTAAAAAAAAAAAAAAACCAAAACGCTGGTGGGAAGTACATCAAAACGAGTAATAGAAAATACTATTTTAGTATTCATTTATTATTTAGTAAGTAGTCACTTAAATTTTCCTAGCTGCCTTCTCTCTTTTCCAAATGGCACACAATAAACTGTATGACGGTAGTGAGCAGACTCAGCTAAGGAAGCAGGACAACGTTGCTGAAACGCCCATTGGATTCAGTGTGTGGGAGTCATTAACTCGGTTGTGCCAAAGCTGCCTAAGGGGTGAATGGGAAGAGAGGAAGTAGAAACTGCGAGCTTAGACTTTTCTTTGAGGATGGCCATGAAGGGAAAGGGAGACCAAGGGGGCCATGTCTACCATGGATGAGGAGCTGAGAGAACTACTTCCTCAGGTAGGGAGTCTTGACCAAGTCCCTAGTAAAGAGAAGAATCAGTCTCTTGGGAGAGGTTGCAGGTTACAGGTATGAAGGGAATCGTTGACCAGGCAGGGAAGGAAGCAGCGATTAGGGCTTCTTTTAGGGATGACCTGTGGGCAAGACATGGGAAAGAGGATAGAAAGAATGCAGACAAAATCAATGATGTGTGGGTGTGGAGAGGGGGCCAACGATGTGCGTTTTGGAGTGAGATGACTTCTTGTCTGAGATCCACATTTAAATACTGCAGTGGGAGTGGGGTAAGGGGGTGGGGTGGGGGTTGGAATAGATGAAACAATATCAGTGAGTTGTTGACAATTATTGAACCTGGGTAATGGAAGTTCACTATATGATTCTGAATACTTTTATAAAATTTCCAAGATTAAATAAGAAAGGGCCCTATCCTTACTTGAGGTTACCAGCTGAGTCTGACCTCCATACTCCTACCTGGGACTGTTAACCCAAGAGCTTCCTACCCCAGCATCCCAAACAGTAGGTGCTTTGGCTTACTGACTGCCCTATTTCTTGTCCCAGCCCCTCTGGGGAAGGGGCTCCAGGTAAGTCCCTACTACAACTGGACGGCAGTTTCTGCAGCAAGGATTCAGTAGCCAGATGAGTCAACCTGGAAAAAAAAAATGGAATCTTGCATGCAGAATCTCCAAGTAATACTGGGTCAACAGCATTAAAACATGCAATAAAATGTAAGTGGGCCCGTGTGTCCTCCAACCCCCATGGGTATTGTGTGGCCGAGAGGTTCTGTGGGCTGAGGGGTCTCTAGGTTTGAACTTACTGTGGAACAATAATTTGGGAAATAATTATCACTTTGTGCTTTGCTCAGGTGTCCCATTCCCAGTGCCAGGAGCCTGGGACATCACTCTGAGAGGCTTTCACCTTCTGATGTAATTATGGTACCCAGAATAAAAACTGGAGGCCTTTTTTCTTGAGATGGTGCTTTAAAGATTTTGGCACATAATGAATGTTCAGCAAATGCGAGGTTAATCATCGTCATCATCATCATCATCATGCCTAGAGTAGAAACTTTCAAATATCATCATGGTTTAGGGCTGATATGATCTCAGAGTTCACTCCTTTTCAAGTCATTCATTTTGTAGATAAAGAAACTGGGGGGGGGGAGCTCAAGTGACTTGTCCCAGGTCACACAGTGGTTAGTGGCAGGGCAGGTGACAAACCTTTCTCCTTGAACATCCCCGAGTAAGGATCTAAATCTGCTTGTAACCCTTTCAAAGCCTGGACCCAAGTGGAGGGTGATGTGGTAGAAGAAATATTGTCCAGGAGCCAAAGGCAACCCCGAAGCAGCTGAAGTCCATTGCTTAGCCTTCTTAAAGCTGTCAAGTTGATCCCATTCCATAAACCATGGAAAAAAATGATAAAATCTCTTGCCTTCATCTCCACATCCATCCTACCTCCAACAGCCCCAGAACACCACCCTCCCTAATTCAGGCTCTTCCCCAACACTGCCTCTCTCCCTCTCCCCACCCATTCCTCCAGAAGGAAGTCTCCTCCCTCTTTGGGAGGGGGAGGCAGAGGGGAAGTGGCCTGACTGACAAGTGCAGGCTTGATTTTGGCAGGCCGGCAGAGGAGGCAAGACTGTGGATGACTCCCCTGATAATTTCCTCAGGAGGGTTGCTGGGGGGGAGAGGGCAGTGATGACAGGCAGGACATATATGCCAAAAATGGGACCTGTTTAATACACATTCAAGGAAATACACCGAATTGAGAATTCTGAGACAATAATGAAAAGATGCGGAGAGAGCAAGATTAGGGGATACAGAGAAAGTAGTCAAGGGGGAATGCCTTTTCCACATGCCAGCTCCTTCAGCAAATGGGGAGGAGTTGCACCCTCCACCCATGGCCTAGAACTGGGTGACTCCTCTGGACACCCTCCTAGATCCTCCCCCAACAGCTTTAGTGTTGGCTGCTAAATGAAGCTTTTCTCTCCCATGCATGTGATGTCTTGGCTTCTTGGCTATGCTTCCTTCCCAGGTAAGCTTCAGATTCGGGGAGGATCCTTCCTGGCATCCTGGCTTACTCTCTTTGTTGAGCTGTGCTGCTTGGTGGCCAAGAAAGGATGCGTACCCAGGTCATCATCTGTGGCTAATCAGGGTGGGCCCTGCCTCAGAGGGAGAGGCATCTGGATCTCGTGGAGGGGCTGACTGTGCTATGCTGGGGCAGGAGAGCCACAGGTCTATGGGGAGGGACCTGTGTCCATCGTTGTTGCTCTGTCCAGACTTTCTGGAGGATCTGGATGGAGTGGGAACCACTCAGCCTATATTCCTTTCTTTCTGTTTATGTGATGGAATAGTAAGGCCTGAACCATATTTATCTTCTTAGGATATATGAGCTTTCAAATAAATACAGAAATAAATAAGGCAAACAAGTTCTGTAGATAAATGGGCAAAGCACTTTTATCCAGTCTTATAATTAAGGATTAAAATGCTCGACCCTCACAGAAAACCTGCCTTGTCTCATCAAGACTAATTATAGAATTTGTCACTGCCGTGACTGAGTTGTTCCTTCCATCCAGGGCAAGGTGCTTACAAATCACAAGTTCCTGTTCCACATGGCAGGTAGGCGAGAGCAATGACTGTCTCTTTGAGTTTTCAGCCAGTAATCAATCCAGCATCTTACTGAGCTCATATTGTTAAGGAGGGGCCATGGGGGAGGTGGTAGAGCTGATAATAGCCAGGTGCATACAGAGTAAAGAGAAGACAAGGCTAAGTCACGTGCAGCCATCAGAGAATGGAGCAGTCTATTGTAAGGGCCTATTTCATGGACTGTTCATTTCTTCATTCATTGAACAAATCTTTAATAAATTTCAGGTATGTGCTGACACCAGGGATAAAGCAGAGAAGAAAACAAATCCCCTACTTTTATGGAGGGTGCATCCTAGGGGGAGGGGAGAGAGCATGAACAGATAAATATATGGCATATAGTAATAATAAATAATGAGGGAAAGGGATGGAGAGATTGCTATTTAGGATAAGTGGTCCAGGAAGATCCTTCTAATTACCTGGCAATTGAAGAGAGCAGAGAGAGGACAAGAGCCAAGAGGATACCTGGGGGGAAAGACTCTGAGGGAGTAGTGAGCACCCAGGGCCCAGATGGGAGTGCATTAAGGAGGAAGCAGTGTGTCTGCAGGGAAGGGAGTGCAGGAGAGGGGTGGGCAGTGGGTTTGGGTCCGAAGGGCCTTGTGGACTACTTAGGGTGTTGACTTTCAATGAGTGACTTCCCCTGAGCCATTGGGGGTGTTGAGAGTGTGCATATGTTTGTATATGAGTCTTAGGTTTTACAGGGCTATTCTGGTAAGAGTGGAGTAGGTGGGAAAAGCTGGGTATAACCCATGGCTCGTGATCTCCAGGGAAGAGCTGAGAGTAGCTTGCACTGGGGCAGTCTTTGTAGGGGGTTGAGAAGTGGAGGGATTATGGATGCATTTTGAAGTAGAGCTGACAGGACCTGTTGACAGATTGCATGTGAGGTGTGGGAGAAGGGGAGGAGGCAAGGATGAATTTAAGACCGAGCAGGAGCAACTGGAAGAACGGAGCTCCCGTGGAGGGTCTAGAAGAGATACAGCTGCAGGGAGGGTGACCAAAGGGCTGGGACACCAATGACTCATGGCATCAAAGATAAAAACTGGAGTGTATTTATTGATGAATACATCTACTTGTTGTAATGAGGAAGAGGTTGCATATTGGTGGCCCCTGGGCCAAATCTGGCTGGCAGACATGTTTGGTTTGGTTCTCACAGTATTTATCAAGAAACCGAATTAGTTGATATTTAAAACCAATGGGGTTTTCTATAAAAATCTGGATTTCCTGCTTGTTTTTGGAAAGTAGGAGATCTGGCAACCCAGGTGAGGACTGGTTTGTCCTGAACGACAGTTGGCCCCTTTGGCAGGGCATGCCCCTTACTCCCTATTGTCTTATAGCTGCTGCTACTCTCTCTCAATCTCGGTCTCCTCCTTTGAAAGGAAGAATCACGGTCGTACTTACCTCCTGGTATTGTTAGGAAAATTAACAGAGATAACTCATGTAAAGCCACCAGAACACATGGTGTCTACTAAGCGTTCAAAAACGTTTGCTATTATTGTTGGTATTATTCTTGGTCTTGCAGGGCTGTGAGTTTGCAACTCTTGCCATGAGGATTTCAGAAAGCTGGAAGATGATTCTAACAGGGGTTGAGAGGTGAGTGAAACTTTCCTTAATAAATAATGGCACCAAACCAGAAAGCAGGAGGGAAGGAAGCACAGCTCCGAGACACTTAGAAAATTGTGTCCGCCTGAGCACTATCAGCCCCACAGATCAGGGTTCATTTCTCTTCTTCCGCAGAGCTCGGCATAGTGGCCTGGATCACCCAGTGACTCATCTAATAGCCCGGTGAGTTTGCCCAGCTTACAGCGTCACAAATTACATTTGCAGCCTCCTTATCAGGCAAGCTAGGAAATTAAACCTAAACGGCTATGGTGTTGCTAAGTAATATGGCTGCGTACACAGCCGCCTGAGGCTGAGACCATCACAGCCCCTGTTCAAGCATCATTTCCCACTGTGGCTAATAAGGTTTGAGACCTTCAAAAAAACTGTTCTTTTTTAAGGTCAGGAAATGGGGTGACCTGGTTATAAGCAAGAGAGAGAATTTCCCTTCTAAATGCTAGCTGTGTGCATGTGTGTGTATGTATGTGTGTATGAGTGTGTATGTGTTTGTATATGGGTCTGTGATGGGAATCTGTAGTCTCGAGGCTAGTAAAAGGGAGGAGCACGGGAAGATCAGAGATAGCATTTTGCCATCCTGGACGCCTTTGTCCTGGGCCATCCATGTCCATTTCAGGGTTTGTCTCCTCATGGACCACCCCCCCCCCCAGTGTAGAGCTCCAGGGCACAGATCCAGGGGGTGAGGCAGTAGCTCCATGGCCCCCTGAGTCCACGCAGGTGGGGATCTAACATGTGTGTATCATCACCCCAGTGTGGCTCTTTTGTAACCCAGTAGCTCTGCTCGGTGGTGAAGTGTGGTCAGGGGGTTGAGGCATCTATTGCCCACAGGCCCTCCACGGCTCCCTCTCTGAAAGGACTCCCTCCATCTTCTCTGATCTGGACTCCTGGGAAGCGGTGAGGGAGTGGATTCCTCTTTAATTAGTATTTTCAATCACATCTTCTTCACAAGCAGCATATTATTTTTCAAGACTCATTCAGGTAGTTGGGCCTTACATATTTCCAGTTGGTGAAAAGAGCTTATCGGCCACTGGAGGGGGTGCCTGCTATATAGAGGGTGTGTTTGACCTGGACGGGTCTGACATAAGACCTCAGCTCCGTCCTCTGGGAGCTCTTGATGATCTGACCTGGCCAGTCCTGATCTTCTCTAAGCAGAAGAACACGGAGAATTTCTTCTGGCCTTTGTTGGGCGGTGTGAGACATGGCTGTGCCTAGATGGGACAAGGACTTTCAGATGAGGGATGTCTCCAAATCAAATTTTCCATATTCTATTCTTTCCATTTTGTTGTCAGGCATTGGCCCATCTCCCTGAGGAAGAGCTGTGCTCTGAAAGAACTAGACTAACCCGTGGGACTGTCCCAGCTGGCCATTGATCTCACTGGGCCATCCCTGTCCACCACCTTCACATATCACTCAGGAGACTCTTGACCAAGCAAGGGTCAAACTTCAGTCTCGTCTTTTGTGTTAACAAACAGTTGAGTGTAGATACTGATATTCGATCATTAAACCACCAACCCATCCCATTTCTTAGTGCTTTGCAAACCTTGTGAAGCTGTGAGCTGTGACTTTTTTCACATGAACCTGCCTTGGTGCTTGGGTCTTATTGGTTGGCTTTCATATAACATAAAACTATCTTTGCCAAATGTTGTCACTACCCGTTGGTTGCTTAATAAGTTAAATCAAGAGCTGCATGATTTGCATCCCTTCCACTTGAAGGCCATATTTACACAGTACCTCTTCCATTTCTCCGGAGGCCCACCACTGGTTGAATACATGTGTTTCTTTCGATGGTTCTTTCATGACTTGTATGGGTCCTGCTGCCAGAAAGACTTCCAAAGGATGAGTTGTCCCCAAGCTGAGGGCCTCTCTAGCTCTGCTTACCTTCCTCTGGATGACTGGTGTGTTGCTTAGCTCATGTCTGCGTGTCTAGGCACTTGCCTGTTTCTGAGACCATCAACTCTACCTGAATTCTCTGAGCTGGTACAGAGACTGCCTGGGTCAGGCTCTTCCAAGGAGAAGGGAGACCCCTGCCCTCACTGGCAGTTTCCCAGGGCAGGATAAGAATGGCTTCAGGACATCCTGATTCTCCAAGGACCTCAGAAGGCACCATTCCCACCTAGGATAGAAGCACATTGGTGGAGCAGCCTTGTGTTTTGGGGACAGCCCCACCGCATTCAGAATTGTTTCTCTCTCCACCTCTGTTGAAATGTCCTGGCCAACTCTAGGGTCTCCACTCTTTCTTCCTTTCCTTCAAAGTGAAAGGAACCTGGTCAGAACCTCAGAGATGGCGATACACCTTTAATAGGGATAGCCTTTTACAAAATTCTGATCAACTATTGCAGAGTCATGGTGGAAAATGCTGAAAATACAGAAAAGCACCATAAAGAAGATAAGAACCACCCATAACCCATCATTAATCCATAGAATACTATTACTAATGCTTTGAAATAGCTAGTTCAGGATTTTTCTACTCCCATATAGGTACACCCACATTTACATATGTCCATATGTATACATTTAAAAATGGAATCATGCTATTTTGTAGTAACCTGCTTTTCCCATTAACGTCATATTGGCATTCCCGTGCCATTAAAGTATTCTGCGTCATCATTTTGTTTGCCTCTCATTTACGATACGCACACATTCTGGTTTATTTAGCCAGTTCCCTATTATGTGACATTTAGGTTGATTCTAATACTCTTTTTTTGTCATTATAATCATTGCTGTAAGGAACATCATTGAAGTATGTCAAAGTTTAGCACATTTTTAGAAGACTGTGATATTGCCAAATCATTCTCCTGAAAGGGTAGATGTATTTCTGATCAGCTGCGTATGGATGCCTTTTATTGCAATTTAAAACATATTTGCCAATTTGGTGGGTGAAAAATGAGCATCTCCTTGTTAATTTTAATATCTTGGTTTATGCGAGGTTAAACATTCTCCTTGCTGTTAATTGGCTGGCAGGGATATTTTGTGCTCCCCTGCTTCCAGACGATGGAGTTTAAGTGTTGTTAGTTACTGCTTAGGAAGATGAAATTGGGGCTTGCTGCCAGGCAGCTGAGGGCAGCGAAAGTAGTCGCTATTAGCCTTCCGAGCTGAAAACCAATCTTCCTAAGTGTCTGTTTTCAATCATCCCTGAGCGGGCCTTCTAATCTGAGGGACTCTTCTCCTCCAGGCCTCCTGTAAGGCAGAACGGAGCACGATGTGGGACACAAGAGGCTTGGGGTGGCGTCAAGATGCAGACAGGGTGCCTGGCTCACTAACGGGTTGATATCCTACACCTCCAGTTGTCCCCGCTTTCTTCCTCTCATTCGTGCAGATAATCACATACCAAATATCTTCCATTTTGTTTTGTGGTGTCTGTTCCCTTAAATGAAGGAGTAACTAGAGGGGTGCCATTGTTGACATTTTGTGTCTGATGGAGGTGGATAACCTGCCCAGGAGGTGATTTGGGACCAGCTGTGCATGAATGCCAGGCTCTGTTGTTTCTACGTATGCAGGCTCACAGGACTAGGTGAGGAGAGAGGTCACAGCAGGGGAGCTGGATTTGGGAGGTGCATTTTGGGCATGTGGTACTCTGATCAGATCTGTAATCTGTAATGGGCAAAGTGCTGGGTGGACCAGCAGTCCTGGGTTGGTGCGGCTGGGCTCTGAGGACATATTGATGCACCGTGCTCCTTTCATGATACAAAAACGACTTTAGTGCAATTCATTCCAGTTAGAAGGTCCAGGGTGGATCTAGAAGGCAAAATCATGAGGTATTTTGCCAGTTTCGATAACCAAGTTTACACCAAGAAAAGCAATGGCTGTGGGGAAGGCCTGGGAGGCAGTGAAGTCTGAGGGGAAGCTGGCTTCCCTCCAGCTGAAGCAGGTGGTGTGAGTAGCTCTTGTGAAGGCTGGGCTCCAATGGCCCCTCCATCATCCTAAACTGGCAGGTGCTCCCAGAAGAACTGCTGAGGTGTGAGAGAAACGGCCTTGTTACCTGGAATGTGGGAAAGAGAGTGGAGGTTTTATGTATAATTTCCATTCCTCAGAATCCAAAATAGTCATAAATAAGCCCAAAGAGGCAAGAGGCAGGAGAATTAAACATGAATGCCTATCATTTCTGAGGAGCTGGAAGCTGAGAGGAATTCAAATAGCATCTTTCACTGTGGGTTTTGACTCTAAAGTAACTTGGCCAAAGCTTACTGCAGTTTACAAAAAGGGATCTGCAAGGTGACATCATGCCATAGAGATGAAGATTTTCACAATGGAAAAAACAGGTTTGACACAGGTGCGCTCTAAACTCTTCAGAAGTCATAATCCTGGACCCTCCATAGGTCCTCGAGAGTTAGAGGCTAAGACTATTAGAACACCATGACAGGGATTTACATTAGTTCTCCTTGCTGTGAAGGGACTTGGGGTCATTTGGTGTTGTGTGCACACAGGAGAGGATTTGGGAGGGACTGGTGGCCCATGCAGTTGGCTGCTATGAAGAGGAGAACTGCCTCTTGAAAGAACCCAGAGGCATTTGGTTGAACTTAGCAGTGTGCCAGCCTTTATTATTCATCACAATGGAACTGCTTCTTCTTTTTCTTTTTCTTGTGTTTTCTTATAAATCTGATTTGATATTCATAATATAAAATATTTTCCACAGGTTTATTGAATTTCAGTTTTTCAGTCAGGATTTGAACACTTGCTGAGGCTCATGGGGGGGGCCGTTTTATAACAGGTGTGGGAGGAAGAAGGTATGCGTGTCTCATAAGCCATGGTAGTACGTGTGTAAGGAGTCAGGCATGAACCCTCAGTCCTGATGGGGGTGCTGCAGAACAGTGGTGGACAGAGTGAAGATCCCAGAGTCAGATCACACGAGAGTGGTCCCTCCCCAGAGCTTAGAGCTCTGTGGTCCCCCTTACCTGTGGTTCTGCTTTCTGTGATCTCAGGTACCCGCGGGTCAACTGTGTTCTGGAAGCTGATGATCGTCCTTCAAACATACTGTCAGAAGGTCGCTATTGCCTAATGCTACGTCACAACGTCTGTGTCATTCACCTCACTTCATCTCATCACCTAGGCATTGTATCATCTCAAGTCATTAGAAGACGAAGAAGGGTGAGTAGTACAGCGCTCCTTTCACGATACAAAAATGTGCTTTCATGTCATTCATTTCAGTTAGAAGGTCCAGGGATGGATTTGGAAGACCAAAATGATAAGATATTTTGAGAGAGAGGGAGATCACATTCACATAACTTTTATTACAGTATATTGTTATAATTCTATTTTATTATTAGTTGTGAATCTCTTACTGTACCTAACTTATAAATTAAACTTTATCGTAGGTATGTATGCATGGGAAAAACATAGTGTATGTAGGGTTTGGTACTATCTGTGCTTCCAGTCATTCCCTGGGGGTTTGGGAGCATGTCCCCTGTGGATAAGTGGGGGGGCATTATAGGTGCCATTGGAACCTTATTTCCCACTCCACCTGAAGGTGTCAAGGCCTTGTTTTCTGTCCCGGGATCTGTGTGTAACTGGAGTGGGAGACCATTTTACCTGAGAGCGATTATGTTTGCTGCATGATTTAAACTCTCCCGACCTTAGTTCTCACTTGCAAAATGAGATAATAATAGTAAGCATCTCAAGGAATCATGTGATTAACTGGGTTAATACCTTAAAAAAAAAAAAAAAGAACACTTAGAGCACAGAGTGAGCACTCCATGCATGTTAACTATTGTGATGACAGTAGTGGTAAGGACCATGAATATTGGATGTCCCAGATGGAGGCAGCCTGGAATGGTTACATGATGTCCCTATCTCCTGGCAAGGTACCAGTGAATTACCACTTTATACCTCTGTGGCTTTGCTGAGGACATGGTGAAGAATATGAGGGCATTGTTCTCTCTACTTCTGGAAGGGGCTGATGGAAATATAACCAGACCTGTGAGTTTACACAATAATACAATAGTTGGTCAAATAGGAAAACTTGACCTTGAGAATTCATTAATCTCTTCAACTACATTGAAGGGAGCAGAGAAGTGACTTCTCACATGGGTCCCCAAGATTTCAAAGAGTGAATGCTGTCCTCTAACTTTTGGCCTTGCCTCTTACCAGCTGTGTAATCTCAGGCTAGTTACTTAACCTCTCTGAATTTCAGTTTCCTCATTTGTAAAATGGGAAGAATATAGTGTTGTTGGAATTACTGAATCAGATGATATCTGTGGAATTGACAGCAAATTAATTAGAGCCTGGTGAGAGCTCAATAAAAGCCTATTATCACGCCGACTATTATGTTTATTATAAATGCTTATAATTACAACCTACCTTTATAGTTTACAATTTGCGACGCAAGGAACAGGTTACTTTCACAGCAGGGCTTGTCCTGTGATGATCTTCTCCCTCACCTTAAAAGATGTGAACACTCATAGGAATTCCCTCACCTTGGCTGAGCCTGGCCCTCGGAGCTCAGTGGTTGTCTATGTGAAGATGGGGGTTGTCCATGGGAAGACTTCCATGTGAAGGTGTCCTGGTTGCACAAGGTCCAGGTCATCCCGCCTCTGCATGTGTCTGCAGCCCCAGGAAATGGCTTATGGCTCCTATTGGATGATCACGACTTTCTAGGCTTTTTGAGGTTTCTAGACTCAGACCCTTCTCACCACTGACTCTTTCCATTGGGCAAATTCCTAGGAATAGACTGACAGGATTATATGGTAAGTGTATGTTTAACTTTTTAAGAAACTGTCGACTGTTTTCCAACATGGTTGCAACATTTTACATCCTCACCAGTCCCAATTGTACGATCTCCCCAGACACGCATTTCCCATTCTTTCCCTTAGAGCAAAGTTGGTGCTTTTCAAACTTAAAGATATATACATATATAAACATATTTATGTATATATAAAGATATATATATATCTTTTGTGTGTGTGTATATATATATGTATATATATATATGTGTATATATATATTTAAACTTTGTTTAAAGAAGTAGAACCTTAAAAATAAGAAAAGGCCATATACAGACCCCCAGTAAGTAAAGCAGATAGGGAGACAGGCACTTTGGCTGGGGGGCTGGGAGGTGCGTGGAGCCTGAAACACTGAGACACCTTTGCCCACTCTGGGCCAAGGGCAACACAGAGTGAAGACCCCTTCTAGGTTACACTCATGAGTAAGGTTCGGTTGGAGTTGACTTTCAGTTGAATTCTGGGCCTGCCAGAGTAGCTGTGATATTGTCCAGGCTTGGGCTGCCCACATCTCTGCTAGCCATGCTGGAAGCCTTTCGTGGGGTCATCCAAGCTGGTGGCAGAGGGCGAGCCCCTCAGAGGCGGACCAGAACCAGCGGCCTCACTCCGGGGATGATGTTTCTTGCTGGATGGAGGTTTTCAGGATATGAACACTTCTTTTCCCCCACCATGGCGTGTCAGTCAAACTTACTCCTTCTGCAGGACGAATATCAGAAGCCCTGGGACTCCAGATACCGGGAACAAAGAAACAAATTGGGAACATTGTGCGCAAAAAAGATTTTAATAAAGATTGAACCGGCTCCGTGCGTAGATTCTGCCGCTTTTCTTATTGTGATCTTGACAGTGATGCGAGGCAGGAACGAAAAGGCTGAGCCTGAGGCAACTCGTATTCCTGGCACTGACGGGTGAGTGTTGCCTACCCAGTGGCTGACAACAGAGGTGCCTTTGCAGGGGGGCTCCAGGGGCACCTTCCGCCCTCAGCAGGGCTCCCCTCTCTGCCCCCACCACCCAGCCCCACCTGACCCAGGGCCCCAAGGCTGAGGCCTCAGTGTGCCTGGGGGAGCTTGATGAAAGCAGATGCCTGGCCCCTCGGTCTTCATTCAGCAACCCTGGGGCAGGGACCTGAGGAAGCTGTGTTCTCACCAAGCCCTCTGCACATGCCTTCCTCCTCCACATTTTACCTTTTATTATAGAAACATTTAAACTTATAGAAAAGTAGACAGAATAACAGCACAACCCCCTGTGTGCCGACAGCCCAGCTTCAACACGTCCTGATATGGACAATCTTGTTTTGTCTCTAACCATCTCTTCCCTTTCTCCTTGTATTAATTTTGAATCAAATCACAGACATCACATTATTTCATCCATAGACAGGTCAGTATGTATGGCTAAGAGATCAGAGGTTTGTTTGTTTGTTTGTTTGTAGACATATCCACAGTATCAAATCCCACCTAAAAAATGAGCAGTAATTTCTGGGTGTTTCTTACACAGAGTCAAGTGTAAGGACCACGGTCGTAAGCTCTCTTGTCCAATTGGAAAGTCACTTCCTCAGCCAGCAAGAGCCACCCTGACACATCTTGAAGGAGGATGGCAGGAACTCTACTTCTGGAAATCCACACTCACAAGAGAAAAACAGCACAAAATCAGGCTGATGACGTGTGTTGCCAAAGTGTTCCTGGCTCTTGAGCTTAGGAATCTGGGAATCTTGTAGTAGAAGCCTTCTGTTTATTTTTCAAACAAATTTTGTATTTTAACCTAAAAGGCAGGAGGAAGCAGCCCTTGAGTTTCCTAGGAATAGTCTTTGGGGCTACTAGTATGCCATCACTCTGTGGGCTCCCTGAAATGACGCTAACTTTCACATGTCCAGTTAGGAAACCTGGGTTTGATTTATGGCTCTGCAGTTTATGTGCTGTGTGGTTTCCTTAAGTGCATTATAAAGATGAGGGCCTTTGCCCCAGTTAGCTCACAGGGCTGTTTGCTTGAAATGATGACAGTAGATACCGTGCCTGATTACGTACCTGCTGGAGTCTGGGGAGGGTGCAGTGATGCTGGGTCATGTGCTCCCTGACCTGGCTACGCCAGGCTCTAGTCACAGTTTCTTTCAGGTCCTCAGCAGCAGCCAGCTGGGCTTCCCTGACACCCAGAGCCCCCAAAGCTGGTGGGCAGACCTGGCCCTGCTGGGACTCTTGCCTTGCCTGCCCCTCTTCAGGAGCGCTCTACAGTATGTGGCATGATTCTCCCTGGCTGACTGTCTTGTCTTTTGCTGGTGAAAGCACTATTGTCCATTCACAATAATCTCCTCAGAAGTAAGCCTGGTTTGGCCTTGGCTAACCCGGTGTCCCTTGATTCCAGCAGGGCATAGGGAACGAGGCAAGGGAACTTTGCCAGTGGAGAAGCCTGCATGAGGGGACAGAGAGATGCCAGGTCTTCTCTTGCTGTCTGTCCTCAGAGGCAAGGGGTGTTCAGTAGTACGTGACCAGGTAGATGGACTCACCTGTGTGGAACCCAGTGCAGTGGGGCCAAAGTCTCAGAAGCCCCTGATAACAGCCTCTTCCTCTCAGCAGAGGCCTGGTTGTGTCTGGAGAGTGGCCAAAGGAGTAGGTGGGGACAAAGGTCACTTCTCTGCCTCCTTTTTAATGCCTGGAGAGGCCAAGGTACGTCCCCCAAGGGCCTAGTCCGTCCCGTCCAGAAGCTACTGCTTGCTGACTGGCTGGACATTCTATCCCCAGAGCCCAGCAACTGCCCCACTCAAAAACCTGGTGCTTCTGAGGAGGTTCACGAGAGCCTAGGGTGCAGCCCAGCCAAAGATGTCTGGTATCTACCTGGTGAGTCCTAGTCATGACTTTGGGGGGTTGTCAAAGAGGAGGCGGACCATGGGGGAGATGGTCCTAACTTTGGAATCCGTAGATCCCAGGTTCCATTCCCTGACAGTGGAGCGGAGGGAAGGGCATATCAGTTAGTACAACGGTAATAGGAGGAAGTTTGATGACATCACTCAAGATCATAAATGCACATATCCTTTGATCCAGAAATTCCACTTGTGCAAAAGGACGTACGCACAAGGAGGTTCCCTGCAGTATGTTTGTAGTAGCGGGAGCTCGGCACCATCTAAATGCCCATCAGTAGTGGTTCTTCCATACGACGGACTCTGAAAAAGAATGAGGCTGCACTATGCATTTACTGCTACAGAAGGATTTTTAGAGATATTATTGAGTGAAAAAGGCGAAGTTGAGAAAAGCATATAGTATGCTACCTTATGTGCTTTATAAAAAAGATTCCTTTTATCTGCATAGAATATGTATGGACAAGTAGCCAGAAACTGAAAACCCAGTTTATCCCTGGGGCGGAGACCTGGGGGGTTAGTGGTGTGAGGGAGATGTGTTTTTACTATAAACTCCTTTGTAAAATTTCAGTTTTGTACTATTTGATGTACTTAAAGTATATTGAAATGAAGTCTCTGACATTTATGGGCTGTGTGACTTTGGGCAAGTCCCTTACCTCTCTGAGCCTCCTCTGTAAAATCAGATGAGATTTGCATCACAGCGCTGCAATGATGATGGGAACTAATGGATAACAAGTGCGGGATGAGCTCATGAAGGGGATTCCGCAATCGGAGCTTCCGTGATTGTTTATGATTCTGTTGAAGTTGTTACCCTCTGGATGCCAGGGTGGGGAGAACAAACCCAGACTGGGGGAGACGGTGACTGGGGAGATCATGGACACGTCAAGGGCAAGGATGTCCTCCGCATCCTCATCCCCTCCACGCCGTGGGCATCGCGGACCTGGGCCGCTTGGGGCTGTGCTCTTCCGGAGCTGCCTACTCCCGGCAAACGCACGAGTAGCTGAGACTACTCTGTCCGCTAGAGGGCGTCAGCTGCTGCGTTGTTTCCCTCTCGTTTCTGGAATTTCTTCTTGGGCTGCCACAATGTGACAGGAGATTTGCCAGGGAGAATGTCTAAGGTGACTTTTTCCTCCTGACGGTGGCCATGAATACATTGCTTATTGGTTCCTATTACGCCTGGGGGATTCCTAATCACCAACGGTGCTGCGGGAACTGGCATAACAACCCTGGGGATGAGCGTGTGTGTGTGTGTGTGTGTGTGTGTGTGTGTGTGCGCGCGCGCGCACCTGTGTGTATGCATGGGCTTGCACGGTGTACATGTGTGCACACACGTGCGTGAGTGTGTGGGGGTGTATGTGTGCGTATATTAGGCAGTGTGTATTTGCATATACGAGCATGCACGGTATACGTATAGATGTATGAGTGCAGGGCCCTGGGTTGTGAGTTCTGGATCAGTTAGCCTCTGCCTGGAGTGGCCTTCTGCCCTGAAATGGACTGAGCTGCCCCAGGCTTCTCTGCCCCCAGCAGTCAGGCTATAGGACCCATACCTTACATTTGGAGAATTCCTTACATGCCCAGATCCCTCCTTTCTACCCTGGATCACTACTTCTCCCTGGTCCTGTTTATCCATCATTTCTCATCTCCCCATGGCTTTCTTAATAACTTCTCCCCCAAACAGGAGAAGGAAGGAATCCCCAAGACAATTCTATGCTCCAAATGCTCTTCTCAGGAGGATGGTATCCCCCAGCCCTTGCTGCTGCTGGTGCTGGAGCTGGAGCTGGCCGGGGCACTGAATCGGCTGTGTCTGTGCCCTCTGCCTCCACCTCCCCGCTCACAGCAGAAGCAGAAGAGCTGGAGCACAGTTTCTCTCAGGAGCCTCTCGGTGACCTCATCGTGGGACCTCACAGCTCCTGACTCTAAGATCAAGTCCTCAAGCCTAAGCAATGGCTGTGGGTTCCAAGGGGAAGGAAGAAATGGTCATGGCCTTTACAGGCGCTCCTAGGTGGGGGAGCATGCCGGGAACGGCGCCAGGTTCTGACTTGTAACTATCTATGACTCCTGCCATTGGCTAAAGAGGTGTGGACTGGACGGCACTTGGGGTTTGTAATAATGTTGATAATAATATCCGCCATGAACACTCAAGAGCATGTCCTATGTGTCAGGCACTGTTCTAGGTGCTTTGCATACATCACCTCATTTAATCTGAATACAGAGGATTCAATACCTTGCCGGCTGTTTAAGATCTCATTGGTATTACCCCTATTTCACGGATAGGGAAATGGAGGCACAGAGATGGGATGTGATTTACCCGAGGACACAGAGCTGGTAAGGGGCATAGCTAGGAACTGAACTCAGTAAATTGAGCTCAAAGCCCTAGTGATTTGAAGCCAGTCTCTTCAGTGGGGTAGAACTTCTTCAAGGCACCCGGGTGGGGAGAAATCTCATTTTCAAGGTGAAGGAAGCTAGATTCCAAAATGAATACAATGCTTCCAGTTTTCCTAGGATCTTCTCCACAGTCTTGGTCAAGGAATACCCCGTTCAGAATAAATACGAAAAGCAAAGCACCTTGAATATGTGCCGGAATTGGGGTTGGGGGCGCATGCTGGGAGCAGAGACCCTTTCCTGCTCCGAGACCATGGGAGGCTGCAGAGGCCTTCTTCACCTCCTCCAGCAGGGGGGGCAAGAGGTTCTGCCCTCCACTCCACTGGCTGCAGGGAGGGGCTGAGCTGAAGCTTCTTCACTCCCCGCCCTGTAGAGGAAGTCGGGGGGGGAAGCCGCAGCAGGCACTTCGGCTGCTGTATTGGCGGTTCCTTTTAATTTAATTTTATTTTTTTGAGTCAGTCCCTCAAACGACGGGGTTTGCTGGCTTCCTGCTGGCTCTCCACTGAACCCAGCCTTTGAATGGGAGACTGAGTCCGAGCAGCCTCAAACGTGCCCTGAAGGTGAGAACTGCAGCTCATAAAAGCACCTTTCAGAGCATTGAATTCCTCTGCTTCCGAGTCTTTGAACCCGGAGTGAGCCACAGGTTGCAGCCCAGCTGGAGATGTGTGATGAAAGCAATCGGCCTGCTTCGAGTCCAGTGGGATCTGACCGAGGAGGAGAGTTTGAGAATGTGAAGCCGGGCCTGAAACTGAGACCGCAGCGACACCACAGCATGGGTGGACGGGAGGTCACTCGGCCATTCAGGACACTCCCTAGTCCAGGGACACCACTTCCAGCTCCTCCAGACTTTGAGGGCCTGGAGAGAGGCAGTGAACCCAGACAAAATGACCCGAGTGTGTCTATATAATGGACCCGGGTTCCCCAACGGTAGGGATGGACACTGTGTAGACAGGGACCCCAGAGCCTGATCCATCTGGGCACAGGGTAGTTTGGTACTTCCCAGTCAGACGCGGCCGTGTGAGTGTCTCTGGCGGATGGAAAGTGAGCTGGTAGAAGCCACATCCTTCTCTCCCCCCGCTGGGGCAAACATCAGTGCTCCCATGGGGGGCAGTTGTGCCAGCCGGGGTTCCAGAG
Source organism: Ursus arctos (assembly GCF_023065955.2). Taxonomy (NCBI): domain Eukaryota; kingdom Metazoa; phylum Chordata; class Mammalia; order Carnivora; family Ursidae; genus Ursus; species Ursus arctos. The sequence goes on along the minus strand of NW_026622930.1, from coordinate 42,468,263 downwards.
TGTGCTATATGGAGCAGAGGCCCCAGCTGACCTGTGATGGTTATGCAGCTGAGAAGTTAAGTCTTTGTGGTTTTAAGCCACCGAGATTTGGGGGGTGTCTATTAATGCAGCATAATCTAATACATACATGGAGAAGCAGATTGATGAACTCGGACTGTGGAGCACTTGGCTAGTGTGTTATGCATCCCAAGCAACAACATTTATTAACCTAATTAGAGTACCCATAATTTCCAAAATTGAGTCTTTGCGGTAGGCACTGCACGCACCATTGCAAGCCAGTGGGGAGGAGTTTTAGGAAGTGGCTCTGAGCCTGCTAAACCCCACCGCTTATTCCGCCTGGCTTAGAGACTCCCAGTTGGTTGGACACCCAAGGACTGTGATGGGTCATGTGCTTATCTTTAGTTCTGTAATGAGTCAGTGGAAACGGCTACCTTTTACCCTCATCGATTAAGGCTGCAGAAGCGAATCAGAGACCACTTGAGTAAAAGAGGAGAAGCGGGGCATCTTAATGGGTGGCTCTCACATTTGCTACACGTCAGAATCACCCCGGAGCTTAAAAGCCCCATGCCGAGGCCATGCCCCAGACCAACGCAGTCAGAGCCTCTGAGGGTGGGTCGGCATCAGCAGCTGACGAAGCTCCCCATGTGAGCAAATGCCGCCGACTGAGAACCACAGCCATGGGGTTCTTCCGCCACTGGGGACTGTATTTTCATCAATGTCCTGAGGTGGTCAATTTGCAGAATCTACTGCCTACATATAACCTTTGTGTCTCAGGCTACAACCGATGTTGGAAAGAAAAGGCCTGGAGATTCACTGAGGTGTCTCCTTAGTGGGAGGGCTCACAGCTCAAAGGGGGCTCCTGGAGCTTAAGACAGCCAGCCATGGTCCCATCCTAGCAGGATTTGGGAGGAGACAGGCCTGGATTTGAGGCCCTCCCCCCCCTCCCTGTAAGAGTTCTGTGACCTACAACAATTTACTTGATATCTCTGAGCCGTCTGCAAAGTGGGTAATCTAATGTCGGCCTTATTGGTTTAGCACAATAGTCCCTGCATAACTACTGGCTATTTATTATTTCTCCCGGCTGACTTGTCTTGAGTGATGAGGTAGGTGAAGTAACAACAAATTCCATCTGCTGCCTTTATCCCAGTCCACTCCTTCCCTGGGGCATGGGACCCTAATTCCCCAGCTGCCTGAGCTGGAAACTTGGGAAGCATTCCAACTCTTTACTCTCCCCCTTAATTCCCACACCCAGCCCATCATTAACCATGCTGACTCTACCCCTTAAGAATCTCATAGATCTGCCCAGTTCTCCCTATTCCTACTGCCACTGCCTTTCACCCCCAACCCCGTGGGTTGTCTGCATTCATGCAGTAGCCCCTGGTGGGTCTCCCTAGCTCCCCACTTTGACGCTCCTCTAATCCTCTTCCCAAAATGTAGTTAGAATGATCTCTCTAAAATACAAAACACCCTACCAAATATGCAAGCAAATTTTAAAGTTGTCATAAATTAAAACAGTGGGGGTGCTGGTGCGTGAATAGACAAACAATATCAATGGAAAGAAAAAATAGAAAGTACAGAAATAGACCTCAATATATAGAGGAAGCTTATATATTTAAAAAGTAGCATTTCAAATTAGTGGAGGAAAGATAGATTATTCAATAAATAGCATAAACACAACTGGGTAGTCATCTTTGCATAGAAATAAAATTGGATCCATACTTCATACTTCATACAAGGAATGGTTCAATGATATAAATGTAAAAAATAAATGAATCGGTAAAGGTACTGGAGGAAAACATAGTATATCTCAAAGTGGGAAGGGCCTTTTAAAATATGACTTAAAATCTAGAAGCGAAAAAAGGAAGAAATTGAGAAATTCAACTTAAATTAAAAAAATTCTCTATGGCAACAGTTACCATAGGTGAAATCAAAAGACAAACAAACTGGGAAAAGTATTTGTAAATCCTATCACAGACCAAAGGTTAATTTCCACAATATGCAAAGAGCTTCTACAAATTAATTAGAAAAAGACCAACAATCCAATGGTGAAATGGGAAAATATATGGAGTGTTGAAAGGAAAATACAAATGACTATTAAGCATATAAAAATCTGCTCAACCTCACTCAGCTAAGAGAAATGCAAATGAAAAGGACACTGATAATAGTTTTCACATACTACATCGGAAAATATAAAAAATGTTGATGAGATAGGAATTGCTGAGAGTGTAGGGAAAAAAGCATCATCATTCATTGCTGCTGGACATATAACTCTATGAAAGGCACCTTGGGAAAAAGTAGCAAAATGACAATGATGCCTGTGATGGTCAGTGTCATTTGTCAACATGGGAAGACTATCGTACCCAGTTTTTGAATTCAACACTGATTTAGGTGTTGCTGTGAAGGTATTTTGTAGATGCGGTTAACATCTACAGTCAATTGACATTATGTAAAGGAGATTTGTCTTGATGATGCTGGTGGGCCTCACCCAATCAGTTGCAAGTCTTAAGAGCAAATACTGAGGTTTCTGGCAGAAGGAGAAAGTCTGCCTCAAGACTGAAGGATCAGCTCCTTTCTGTCTGAGTCTCCAAGCTGCTGGCCTGCCTTACAGATAGCAGACTTGGCAGCCCTCACAATCAATTCCTTAAAATGAGTCTCTCTCTCTCTTCTATAATCTCCTACGGGTTCTGTTTCTCTGGAAAATCCTGACTGATATGACGTCCTTTAATCTAGCAACCCTACTTTTGCAGTTATGGGAACCCTTGCACACGAGGGAAATGACCCATGTACAATTTGTTTCATTGTAGCACTGTTAGTAACAGAGAGAGTGAGGGCAACCTGAGTGTCCATCAGTAAGGGGCTGGTTAAGAAGTCGTGTTAAGCCACAGAGTGGAAAAATGTGGAGCCGTCAAAGAGTATGAGGCAGTGATATAGAATGGTTTCCAAAATTGATTTAAGAGAAAAAAGAAAAATACCACACAATGAGGAACGGTGTGCCTAGTATGCTCTTTTTTGTGTAAAGGGGGTGTGTGTGAATATTTCAGTGTTTGTAAATGTATAAAGTATGTTTTGGTGGGCACACCAGAAACCCACTGAATGCCTCCAGGGCAGGGAACAGGTGGCTAGGGAATGAGACAGGAGGGAGACATTCCATAGGCCCTTTTGTTTCACATGTCTGATCATATGACTCCCCAACAAGGACAGTGATGGTCCTGTAGGCGGAGTTTCCATTATTCACCCTGGTTTATAAGGTCCTTTACTATCCTACCTCTACCTCCATCCCATCCCTGCCCCTGACCCCCTATGGCTCCCTATTCTCTGCATTCTCCATACCAGTCTCATATTTACTGATCTCCATTCCTTAAACTCACATGCTCTCACCTGCCTCAAATTGGGAGTGCCCCCGAGGCTCTCTCCACAGTTTCTGTTTTTTGTCCTTCTGGTATAGTTCCCACCAGCATGGCTGGTGTTCGCTGTTCCTCTGCTGTGAGCTTAGCTTCCTCGGAAAACCCAAGGATGAATACAGAGCTCTGCCCACTGGCTTCCTCTGGGCTCTGGACACTTACAGCCATCCTTATTCTCCCTCTTGCCCTCTTGGGGACCCCTGGTCCCTGGGCTCATCTCATTCAAGCTAAGAGACTGACAAGACCCTCCAGAGGGCCTGCTGGGGCATTTCTGTTTTTCTCAGGTGGTTATAGGGAAGAGGCCTCACTGTAATTGAACTTCACCTACCTGTTCCAGAAAGATCTTGATACTTGTGTCTCGCAAAGTATCCTCTGCCTTCAGACAGCCAGCTGGTTAGCACCCAGTATTCAGGAAGTCCTGTTGTAGGAGGAAGAAGCAAACCTGGGGCCTGCTGTCGTGACATGAACACTTTAGAGGCACACCTGGATAAACACAGTGAACTGTGGGTGAACGAGGGCTTAGATTCTGTGTCTTAGGAGGGAACAGTGGAGTAGGTTAGTAGATGAAGCAGCCCGGACCCCAGAGCACGGGGATGGGAGAAGACATGGAGGGTGTATGCTCTCCGCCCATGGGTTGGATATACGCTTTTGGTGACAGATGGGGAAATGAATGTCATGTATACGTTTTATTCCTCTCATTCACAATTTGCTAACTTGGTACATATTCCATCTTGGAATAAAGTGGTGAGGTCTGATTGGACAGACTGGATTTTGGGGTTTTGTCATTTCATCGGACTTCACTCTGGAGCCTGTTAGAATTTTATGGCATGGAAAACTGGAACGATCTCCTAAGGATGTTGGCGCAAACAGGGACACCTAGTCCTGGGTGTGGTCCCCACAGGAAGATTTAACTGGAACCTTTCTGCTGTCTCCAGATCCAGCAGCTCTGATGGGACCATTTCACTCACCAAAGCCCTGATTTTGTTTCTCCTGGAGAGGACTTAAAAAAAAAATAAAATTTCAAAAAACTGTGGAACACACTATTTAAAAACATGCATTCTGAGTCAGGCATAAACACAAAGCTGTCTTTTTATAAAGTCTGAGCTTTATAAGGTTGCCAAAATGTTTCTCCATCAGTTTTAAAAATTGAAGTAGAAATCACTTAAGAGTGAAAAATATTCCATGAAGGAAATTCTCAGATGTTGAATTCCCAGGTTTATATCACAGAGAAGTCACTATCTGTGTGTAAGAGCCCCATGGGCAAAGCTGGTCAGATGGAATCCTTGGGCCAAGTTGTTACCCGGGAGGATATTGTGAAAGGCCATTGACTCCAGCGGAGCTCCTCAATCATAATTGAGATGTCATGCTTAAGTTTGCCAAAGCTCCCCAATTTCCCAGTCACCCACACCTCCTACTTCACATACCTGTATCCTAAATGTATAGACAGACGTGCACACACACAGAGGAGCCTTCCTCCATTCTCAATCCATCTGGGCCAGAACAGAGCGTGGGGAGTGGGAAGACACATCTCAGGGTTGCTCTGGAAACAGTGCTCTATTACTTGTTCCATTTCCAGAGACTCCAGGTTCAGGCTCTCACCTCCCACCACCAGTCCCATTACCTTCTGGATTTTCCTCTTCCTTCCCTTCCAACATGTCCCCTTTCTCAACTGGTTTGTTTTCAGCTCTTAGAAATGACTAGGGAACAAAGCCATTGCTGTTCTTGGGCCCACTTCTAGGTATTTCTTAGACCTGATGGCCACTTCTCTACTGTGTTGTGGGCATTATTGACCTGGCATGAGGATGTCCATCATCTCAGCAGGAAGGGCAATGTCCCAGACTGATTTTGCAGACTCATCCAAGAGCTTAGGGAGCCCGGACAGTGCTACTTTTTATAGCAATTTGGCAGAATAATTTTGTTGAATCTAGTACAGTATGGGGGCTTCTAATTTTTGAAAAAAAAAATGTTTATTGTATTTTACAAAAGAATTGGATTACGTGGATTTGAAATAAATAGCCACCACTACAACTGTAATTCATAGATGGTTTGAAAAACAGAGCGAGCTAAGGCATCCTAGAGCTACTGCTGTCAATCCAGAGGCTGAAGTGCTCAGGGAAGAGGTGCATGGCTGGGAAACAGGAAACAGAGGTGCTTGTGGAAGACTGTGGAGTGATGTCTGTGAGATAACGCTGGAGTGTGATGGGGCAGCATTGCCCACCGGGCACGGGGAAACAGATGACGTACAGGCCGCCACACTGTGCTTCCCGGTGGGCCGGGTCCACACTGACCTTCCACATCTTTCTGGAGGAGGATTAGGTTCTAGTTATGGGTGAAATTTTTGCTGTCCTTAAGCCCGCCTCTCAACTTCCGCAAGTCTTGGGCTGATAGGGCTGTGGATAAATGTAGTAACTGTTCAAGGGACCAAGCTAAGGTGCTTTCGCAGGAGTTTGGATTCTCCTTGTATTGCCCCCTTCGCAGCCTCCTCATTAGCATAGAGAGTATGAGTTGATAGTGCCCACCTGTGCTCCTTCTGGACTCCTTGCAAAAGCCCCACTGCAGCCTCTTCCCACCCAGGATGCTATACGCCTGTTACTCATCCCCTTTTAATAATGGAATTAAATCTCTTCTGCGGAGAGGGCTGTTAGAGGAGGTCCTAAATGCTTTATTATATGATTAACCTCTCCAGGATTGAACATTCCATTATTAAGGTCAATGGCAAAGAGTTGCAGCTTTGCTGATAAAAATCACTAACCAACTCCTTTCAGGCACCATGCTGAGCCCCGTTTCTCTTCATCTTATACCTTTCACATTTACCCTCATTTCACACGTTGCAAAAATGAGGCTTGCCTTTTCTCTTGCACGTTATCCCCTTCCTTTAGAATATTCTGGTCATACACTGAGCTATATCTCATTTGAGTTATGAGAATTTAACTTTAGGCAGAATTTCATTTCATATCTCAGCTTATGAGGCATTTCTACATGTTTCCAGGGACTATTTTGGATTTTGCATGTCACTTGAGCAGCTTGAGCCTGGTGAAAAGGGAGTTGTTGTGTGGTCATTCTTACAATGTCAAGCTGTGGTTGCCTCAGAGAAATCTTGGATTGCTAAGTTTTTGTGGCAGTAACTTCTATGTTTTCTTTTTGTCTTTACCTTCTTCTTTTTTGGATTACAGACTTAATTATATAAACCTTGAGTATCATAGGCCAAAAAAACATACCTAACTAAAGCTCAGAGAAGTAACTTGAATATCACGCAGCCAGAGATTTCAAACCCACATTAGTCTCTTCAACCATATGCTTAATTGACATTATGTAGAATTTATAACAAATACCATACTGGAATCAGAGGTATTAGAATGAGATTCAAGCCATATGTAGTTAAAACCCCAAGGCTCCAAGGAGGCTGCAGTTTCTTTATGCCATGGTTAAGGGGTGAAATATGATTTCCAAGGCATTGAGGATGGAGAGGAAGCTATAAACAATATCATCTACAAGGATAGAGTTTGTATTTAAAAACATGCCTTCAAGGGAGGTGATGCATTTACTGACTACTCAGGGCACATATCAAGCTGCAGAAATTTTTATACTTCTCCTCTTACTCCTTTGTTTAAAAAAAAAAGTGAATCATAGTTGAAGGCATAGTTTGCATAGATTGGTCAGGTGGTAATACTTTACAGAGATGTCATGCTCATTCTTCCTTGCTGGCTTATTTCTAAGATTCAGTTCTTGTTTTCTAATCGATCAGATCAACAAAAAGGAAAAAAGACACACACACCAGTGTTACAAAACCTTGTATTAATCATTTCCCTTCACTTTCAATATAACGTTGATATGAAATATAGCCATGATTCTTAGTTACATGGGAGGAAATGAGTAATAAATACATTGTAGCAAGTTTAAACCACAAGGGTGTTTCACTGGTAACAACATTTGAAAACTGTACACTTGCAAAGAACAGCATCTTCAAACATTAGTATATCTGTATATCAGTAAAGCTTTACATGTAACAAACATGCTATTTCCATATATGACAAATTTAAAAAATATGCATTGCTTGGCAACATGAACTAGGCAAAAATAGTTCTTTGTTCACTAACTTTATACAGGAAAACAGGACAAGAGGCATGCATGTACAACAGGGATGCCTGCACGGGGCATGCAACGAAAGAAAGCTTTTCAAAAGTCAGCTTACATTAGGCATAAATACATGAGGGTTATATATTAATAAGGGAGGAAGTCTTCTGTTTGACATTATTAACATTCCTGTTTTCTTCCTATTCCTCCCAGAGGAATACACATTCACCTTTAAGTAAAGATAAAGGAATTACAAAAAAATAAAACTCACTTTGCAAACATCTCTGATGACTTGTAAAAAAAAAAAAATCAACATTAGTGTTATCACAGCCCCATGTGCAAATTATCCTTCCGCAGGTCCTTCTTGTAACAGGCACACCCGAGTGCCTTGGTCAGGCTGCTTCCCTGCACCCAAGCTGGAGCCGCCTGCTGCAGACATCTCCAGAGGGCCAACGAGACTGGGGCCTGCTTTTCCTCCCCTCGCTGCCCTTCTGGTTGCATGCCTATGCATTCAGCCCAGCTCAGTCCCCCAGCCCAGGATTTTGGGGGGATCCTGGTGCTAGCTGGGGAATGCACGTCTACAAACCTTGCACCGGCAGTCGCTACAAGAGGTGCAGAAGAACACAAGACCCGGAGAAGGCTCCCATTCCGTAAAAGGCAGCCAATGACACCTCAAAAGAAAACCTTGTTTCCCTCAGTGTCTCTTCAAAGGAATGGGAGATGGGGGCCCAGCTGTAGTTCCAATCCTGAGTACCAAAAAGGGACCATCAATACACAGGATTTGAGAGCTTGGTGCAAACAGCCGCCCTCTGCAGGCAGACCCAGCAGCATCTATTTTGCTTGCTGGCCCTTGTTTAAAAAGTGAAACTCAAAAAGCGTGTGGAAAAAGACACATATCAGCAGCAATGTTTCAATTCTTGTACACAGTTCATGTGTGTCTTCCTACTGTTTCTGGTAAGAAACCACTATGAATAAAAAGCACCAATAAAACATCATACATGGTAACAATATCATAGACCACCACTGTCCCTAGGACAGTGTAGAGATGCCAAATACATACTGCTTAAATCAGAAAAAGGGGGGGAAACATGTAGTGAAATAGATTTTACTCTAAGATTTTTAATGTTTACTATTAATATAAAACAGTTGCATTTGGGGGTCAATGGGTAAATACAAAAAAAGGCACTGCCGCTTTATTACTAAATATCCGACTTCACAGCCTTACGCATGCAACTGTTTGATTTTTTTTTTTTTTTATAAATAAAGTTCTTTTGCTTTAGGATTTTAAAATTGAGCTGTATACCTGCAGTCAACACAGGACTCAAAACAAGGTGGGGACAGGCTCCTAAAATTTATCAGAACACTCAACTTAAAAAAAAAAATTAAAACACTAATAGCAAAACACAACTAAGTAGATAAAACTATACACAGTCAATGAAAAATAAGCTTTTCTTTTTTTTTTTAAAAAAGAATTATGTTGTTATTAATAACAGACTTTATCATGGTTACCAGCCATAGCAAGTTAATAAGTAACATATCCAAAATAATATCTCTAATAATCAGATAACCATTGTTTCTATATTCAGTGAAGGAATAAATAGAAATCCAGATTTGCAAATACTTTAAGGTCTTCTTCCTTTTAAAGGATTCATGCTAATGTGATTGTGTTCACAATCTGTTTTCTGAACAACCCAAGTCTTTATGGATATATGTGTTTTGCAGCAGATCTGAATGCTTTCTCATTTCGCCACAAGATGTGTAATACCCTTGTTTTTTCTTCTCTTTATTAACTTTCTTAGCATCCAAAAAACACCTTCGCAAACCCTCTGGTCTTACCTTTGGCCTTCAACAGTTTTGATCTATTCTTCCTGCCTTACACGTGATCGTCCATCCCAACACATTCCCCAAGTGACACTAAGCTTGTTTAGAAAAGGGGTGTGGAGGATGAATGTTAATGGCACTTGGTTAAAAAAAAGTCAACTAAAAAACGCTGCCTCTTTCTGCACATGGATTTGCATGTTTAGAATGTAGTCACCCACGGGGAGGTCTGTTTTCTTAATGCAAACATGATATTGTGGGTTCAAGCCCCCTTTGCTTGCTAAAGGCTCTCTACAGTTAAGATACTCCCACCTTTTTAAACCTTAAAAAACTTGAAAAGCTAGGCTAAATTGGGTGCACATTTTTAATCTCGAAGGTAAAAGAAAGTTGTTTAGATTTCATTAAGGCCTTTTAAATTTGTATTTACTTCATTAACTTTTTTTTTTTTTAAATAGCCATAAGCGAGCTCAGTGATTTTCATGGTCTGATCTCTTCAATTTCAACTCTGACTTCGCTAAAAGCAATAGCACCAGGCTCACCCATTTAATAAACGGGCCTTACACCGTCTCCCCGATCTCGCCTCTGGCTGAGCATTCATACCATCATTTACACAACCCAATTTTCCAGTGCAGAGCACAACTCCTCTTTGATTTCCTTTAATACCCTCCATTGCATCGAATCCCAAACGTAGTCTTTCTTGCCCTTAAGAAACAGAGCTATTACTTTGTGGTAGCGTAGCTGTGCATCTCACCATGTCAGGGCTGGTTTTACCTCTCTTCTGTGCGGCTGGATAGAGAAATCAGCCAACGACACAGCAAATCCCTGACGTACATGTGGAGAGAACCACGTTTCCATCCTGAAGCTGCCCTTTCCCACATCTTCACAGCCCGCCTGGCCGCGTGGACTGCACGTCTCCCCGCACGCTCTCTCTGCCACTTGCTGTCTGACCAGTTCTACACCGTCCCGGGTCTTGCTCTCCTTTCCTTCCTCAGCAGTGAGCGAGCCAGGGGGATGCAGCCCCAGGCTCAGGCTCCTGCGCGCAATCGCAGTGGAAGCGGTCTTTTGAGCTCATTATCGGATAGTAAGGCCTTTTGCAAAGGAAGAATGTCGGTTCTTGCCATTTTTCTTCCAGCGGAACTTGTACCCACGTGTGTGTGTGTGTGTGTGTGTGTGTGTGTGTGTGTGTGTGTGTGTCTGAAGCGAGGCAGGGGGTGACAGTATGAAAACCCACAGTAGGGTGGGGAGGAAGGGAGGTCTCTGGGTGAGAAGCAAATCCAGCCCAGAAAGGGGCCGCAGGATTTTTCTAGAATCTCGCGGTGACCTGCGAACAGACCCTAACTCATTACACTGCTCAGTCCCTTCCCCGCGCTTCCAGCCACATGCTCGTCCCGCTAACCCACCTGCACGCACTGCGCAGCCGCGTCCGGGAGACGGCAGCCTCCTCGGCCTACTTGACGCGTCCGCCTTCCCGGCAAGCACGGCCCGGCAGCCATTTTAAGAGACAACCCTGCTGCTATTATAAAAATAGAGGAAAAAAATGAATCCATATCAACAAATCCTTTACAAAAACCATAGTATGAAGAGAAGTTCTATCCAAACTCTTTACACATTATGTACCCTTTAAAATTGTTATGTAAACAATACACAAATCAAAGTTTCTCTGAAATTTTGTTGGAGGGAACGTTCCCCCTCTGCCGCCGGCGCCGAGCGGCCCTCTCCTGCGGCTCGACTCCAAGCCAGATCCTCAGGGAAAGCCGATCCGGGCGGCAGGGAGGGCGGGCCGCCATCTTGCTTTGGTCGCACTCGCCCACGACTGCGTCCTGCGGCCTGACGGCGGAGGCGGGCTGTGAGGGGCGCCCCAGGGCCAGGGTGCGGCCTCCCTCCCGAGTCTCTCCCAGCTCTTTCACAGCGGTACTCTTTTTGTTCATTTCTCCCCCTCTCTCCATCCAGGAAGCCACTTGCATTCCCTCTCCATCCCCTCCCAGTCCCACGTTTCCCTAGAGCCTCCTCCCCGCCCCGCACACCAGCCATCCCGTGACAGAAACAAATGACAAAATAACCAGTCCCCGGTCTACTGATATGTTTACAAGGACCACCTACGCTCTCACAAAATCAAAATGGGAGAGGGACCAGGGAAAAAAAAAGGCTGCAAAGTATCTCGGAGGATTCTGTGCAACCCTGAAGATGGCTGACACTGGACCCGCAGCAGTCGATTTCACGGCCAGCGCGGTCGCTCTCATCTTCAGCTTCTAGATTGTGGAGGTCCGGTCAACCCCGTCTGGGAGAGAAAGAATACACGATGGGGACAGGTGGGCAAAACCGTTCCCTTCACGGCCACCTAGTCGCACACCGTGCACGTTGGGCTGCCTGGTCTCTGAAGGCAGGCGAAGACCAAACTTACCCATTCATCCACTCCTTCAGTCACACACCCACCACTCAAAATCTGCAGAGTAGCCATTTTTCCAGGAACTGTAACGAATCTGGGAACCAAGACGGGAGACCTAGTCCTCATCCTGTAAGTACACACATCCTAGTCGGGACAGATCTGTAAAGCCACAGCGATGTCGGAGTGATCATTGCTATGATGGGGTATGCACCCAGGCACAGCAGGAAAAATGGAGGAAGGAAGATTTAAGTTGCACCTGGAAGTCAAGGGCAGTTTCTCAGAGAAAGGAAATGACTTTTGTAAGATGGTGCTGGTAGGAGAAGAGAGGAGGAAGCAGGAAAGGAAGCGGGTGTGGGGAGGGCATACAGCTCAGGTATAGGTGTGATGTTGGGTCATCAAATGTGGAGCTGGATGAGGTTTAGGATGAGGGATCGGGGAACGGAGGAGTGGCAGGAGCTGTGCTGAGGAGCCTGGCCAGGGTGCTGCAACAGACATGCAGGTGGACCAGTCTAGCTCACATTCCTTTCTTTGGCAGCGTCTCCCTCTGACCAAGTCCCTGCTGAAAGACCAGGCATGATGTGGTTGTGACTGTGAGCCCTGGCCACAGCTGAGCAGATCAGAGGGATGCAGCTGACCCAAACTGATCTAGCTTCTCTGTGTCAAGAATCTGGTTACGGGCAGACACCATAGTTAGAGGTTGTGGGCACTGGGAACTGAAAGATCCTGTGGAAGTGGGTGAATGCTGAGGCTACCCAACGCAGGCTGTGTCTACATTATGGAGAGTCAGTGAGACCAGGCTATAAAGTGGAGGACCTGCACTTCAGAGACAGAGGCCATGAATGAGACAGACTGCCAAGGGAGCCAGTGGCTGCCCAGCTCCTTTATGGTTGTCTGCTCACACATGGCACTATAGGAGAATCCCCAGAATGAGACCATAAGGGTCTTGTGTACTATGAACAGGAGCTTGGACTTGGTAATTGGGGCATTCTAAGCAGTAGTAGAGTAATTAGATCTGATTTTAGAATGGCTTCTCTGGCAGCTGTGTCAGATGACCTAAAAAAGGACAAGGCTGGTGGGAGGAGGGCCCCTATAATGGTCCACACTAGGGCATGTCTGACAAGGGCTTATCCAGTGAGCAGAGCGAAGCATGGATGAGCCATCATAGGAGGTAAAAATGACCGTGTTCAGTGACCAGTAAATGAAGGCCAGGGAGGGATGCAGGATGCCTCCCTGGTTTTGCTGATATCTACACATCTGCAGGTATGTATGTCCTGGTCTAAACCTTGATGTCACAAACCTGGACTACCAGGAGGAGCATCTAGATCTAGTAGGCAGAACTCAGGTGTGAGAGGGGAGTGGCAGAGTGTTCAGAGAAAGCTGCAGGACCTAAGTGATATGGTGGAGTAGTGAGTCCACTGCACAGGCCTCCTAGCCTCCTGGTGGGTGGTGCCAGCCTAGTGTCTTGCCAGCAGGGACTTGAAGGAGGAATGTTTAATTGAAATTTTTACTGCGATCATTGTAGGTCCACATGCAGTTATAAGAGACAGTACCAGGTTTCCCAGTATGCTGGGTTTCTCCCAATGGTAACATTTTGCAATACTATAATATTACCACCAAGATACTGATGTTGACACAATTCACTGATCTTATTCAGATTTTCCCAATTTTACTTGTACTTGAGTGTGTCTATAAATTTCCATATAGTTTTTGAAGAGATTTTAAGGAAGAAAAGCAAACGACCCCGGGAGCATTTGTGGTAATCAGGCCATCAATCCTAGAGGCCCCCAGATGTGAACTTATAATCAGTAACCTTTTCCCTGACTTCTGCAGGCGTTAACATGAGCCTCTTATGGTGGCTCTGCAGTGGTAATGGGTCATGGGAAACAGTGGGTGCGTGTAAGTATACACACACGTGTGGGTGTGTAGAGGTCACTCCCTTGTTTGTAGGAGTGGAGTGCACACTCTTGCCAGGGCTCACTGGGCTACTCATTAATGCCAACCCTTCATAGCTGTGTAAGTGGGGAGCTAGAAACATGAAAATCTCAAATAACCCAATCCCAAGCTGCATTTTCATTGAATTCCAATCCTGTGCCTCATCCTCCAAGGGTGACAGTATTCATCTGCAGGGAAATGAACAACAGGTAAGTCCAGGTGCACCATTTATAGTCGTGCAAGGTGTAGAACTCCAGGGAGCACCATTTACATGTATTCATTATAGGTTTTATAGTTACTATGACAAATATCAAATCAGTGGCAGAACAGCATCTTAAGAAAGTGGAGACTTTTTCTAATTTGCACAAAGTCTCCATATCACCTAGAAGTGAGGCAGTTGAGTCCCAAGAAGGAATAAGGACAGAAGGTGAGAAGGAACGGCAAGGGGATCATGTGAAAACATGAATCCTGGAGCATCAGAGAATGGACTAGGCATTCCTCTTTATGGTAGGATTCACTGCAGACTCTGTCCTGCTTGGAGGAGCCTTGCTTTTGTGCCCGTGGCTGTTCCTGCCCATATAGCCCCTGTGCAGGAGGAAGATAGCAGCCAGGCTTGGTGTTGAGTCTTCCTTTATACCCGGAGTCACCAGTCAGGAGCAGGCCCAACAGAGACAGATGAAAGCCTTAAATAAAGATTCACAAACCAAGATGGCAGAGGTAACCCACCTCCTGGGTTTCCTCATGGGTTCTGTTGGAGGCGCCAAGGGGAGGGCAAAGAAGAGACGGAAAGGGAAGGCCAAAGAGAGAAATGGCTTAGACTAGCACCAGGAGGGTTGTAGTTAGTGGAGGACACTGAGAGTAGAGATGTCAGCACAGAAGGATGAGCCCTCAAGGCCCAGGGCTCATGGACCAGCCACATTAGAGAGACCTTCGTAGGATGTGATGTCTCAGGAACTTGGCTACCCTCCCATCCTGTCCTGAGACACAAGCAGAGGAACCTCTTTTACTTTGCTTTCCTCTTCCAAATTATTTGTCCTCCTGTAAAATGATTTAATTCATTGGCATTCTGTCCACAGCAATGTCATCCTCCCAGCACCTGGAAGAGGTGGGCCAGCAGAGAGGTGCAGTCATAGTGTGGGAGGGCTCAAAGCCACTGTGCCCAGCTGGGACACCCTGAACTTAATTTGCATTCTCTGCTCTGGAAAGTGCTTACGAGGCTTCCCACCAGAGAGGATTATTGAGGAAAAACAGAGCAATAAAAAGACTTAGGAGATTAACAAGATGAAAACATTAGCAAAAAAACCATCAGTTCAGAGAGGTTTTCTGTAAAAGTAGAAGAATGAGCTAAACAACCCTTTTCAATGAAAACCTCCCTTTAATAAAGAGCATTTGGCATTCTTGCTACTAATGATGATAATGTTAGCACTTAGCAGTTTGATAAGGGCTTCCAACATGCCAATTATCCGAGATATATCAAGCCCTGGGGAAGAAGGTCAGTTCTCCTTGCTGACTCTGGAAGGCAGCGGGAGTTCCTCACTCACCAGCCTCGGCTGGGTGGGAGGGAGCCTGGGTTGCCTGCAGTGGGCTGAGCTTGGCCTGAATTCTCAGGGTCTGGGAGGCTTCCCTTTTTGAAAAAATTGAGGTATAATTTGCATACCACAAATTTCACCCTTCTAAAGCATACAGTGCAGAGGTTTTCGTATATTCACAGAGTTGTGCGGCCATCACCACTATCTAATTCCAGAACATTTTCATCTGGGACCCATCAAGCAGTCACTCTCCACTCAACAGTTCCCTCTGGCCCCTGACAACCACTAAACTATACTGTCTGTCTCTACAGATTTGCCTATTCTGGACATTTCATAAATTCCTAAAATTCTGGAATTGTACACCGTGTGGCCTTTTGTGTCTGGCATCTTTCATTTAGTGTAATGCTTTCAAGGTTCATCCATGTTGTAACATGGATCAGTACTTTATTCATTTTTAAGCTGAATGATATTCCACTGTCTGGCTATACTGCATTTCGTTCATCCATTTCCATCTCTTGATGGACCTTTGGGTTGTTTCCCGTTACTCATTAGGGGCTATCAGTGTGCTGACCCAGTCTCCTTGGTTAGCTGGAGAAGAGCTGGTGGCACTTCCCCACAGAGGTGCCAGGGATGGACCAATGATGCTGTGAAGGCTCTAGGACATGAGTGGCCAAAGGAGAGAGCAGTGTTTGCAAATGAGGTTCCTGGAACCCTGGGGAGGTCACATTAGGAGCTGTGCCTTCCCACCATCTGTTCCGTCAGAGGCCCTGGGAGGCCTTGAGCTAGCTCTCTTCTGGTTCTGGATGGAGGCTTTCTTTGGGCTGTGAAGAGCCTTGCACAGCTGAGGTCAGGTGGGGGCAGTCCTTACTTTCCAATGCAGAGCATTTATCGGTTTCATATTGGGTGTTAGGATAAGATCGTGTTTGCAGGCACTAAAAATCTAAAAGTCCCTGGTCAGAAGGACAAAGCTGTCTGCAGCAGCAGCTGACAGCAGCCTTTCTCCCACTGCAGCCAGATAGCACACATTTTGGCTCTAGGTGTTCTGACTGCCCATCTCCAGGGTGGGTGAGCACATCCCAACTGGAGAGGACTACTGGGAAGGGTCACAGGAGGCCTTTCTGACTCAGAGCCTCCCGGAGGTTGGCAGGAAGGGGTGGACATCTCTCCTCTGCCTGCCAAACATCCCCAGGGCTGGCGCGGAGTCCAGGCTGGAGAAAAGCACTTGGTTAGTACCCGGAGGGCACTGAAGGCCTCCCGGGGCTCTGGTGATGATGTAGGCCAACAGACAGCGGGACAACCCAGCTGCTTCTGGAGCTCCTCATGGGGCTGTAGCCCATAGGCACACTGAACTAGACCATCCCTGTCACACTGCGAAGGACATCTCATACTGCTTGGGGCTCCAGGCATGGTGGAAGCCATTTGGAACAGGGAGATATAAAAACAAGCAGGGATTTTTGTTTCAAAAATTCTATTTTTAGAACAAGCTGGGATATGCTTGGACCAGACTGGGAGATCTAGTGCCGAGAAGGAAAGAATCCAATTCTGTGGGGGGATGTTGCCACTAAAAGCCATGTCTTGTGTTTCTGACTCCTCCAGCTCCCAGCATTTGGCTGGGACAGCTGCTGTGGTAGGAGCTCAGTGTGCACTGGGTGGGTAGCTCTGAGGATAGGGGGACAGCCTTGGTCTCCAGGTCCCTGATTCACCTCCCAGGAAAGGAGGAGCAGGGCACTGTGGGCTACTCTGTGTGGTATGGCTTGATGAGGATCCAACAGCACCCTGAGGCCATTCTCTGTCCCCTGCCTACCTCTCCTTGCGCCTTTCCCATTCCTCCTGAGCTACTGCCAGAGTGTAGACAGCAGATGGCTGCTAGTTCTCCCAGGCATGCGGCAAAATGCAGGGAGGAACCACTCACCTCCCAGGGCGTGCTCGGTCATACTGAGGCACAAGGACTCCAGCCTGTTGTTGATGTCAGGTTCAGTCACAGGAAGCTGGAATTCTGCAAGGGACAAAGGGTTATGTTGGTGACAGAGACTCTGAGAACAAGGAGAAGGTATGGACAGTGCTGTGGGGCTCCACCCACTCCACCCTGGGAGGACTCAGGGGACTGTGAGGGTCAGCACGGAGGTAAGTTATACTCTGATTTCAACCAACCTATGAGTCTGTTAGACGCAGAGAGTCCATTGTGAACATGGGCAGCTAGACGAAAACTGGTAACTAAAAATAGCTGGTCATAGTCAGAGTCTGTCAGGCCTCTGCTCAGAACCCTCCAGCGGCTTCCCATCAGACTAACAGCCAACCCCCTGCCACGGCCTGCAAGGCCCACGTGATCTGGCCCTTATTAACCCCTGCCCATGTACAGCTCTGCCAGCCCTTCAATCCATCCCAGGCCCTCTCCTACCCCAGGGTCTTTGCGTTGCTGTTCCCTGTGCCCAGAAAGGTGGTCCCTGGATGTTTCCATGACTTTCTCTCTCCCTGCCTCCACGTCTCTGGCTCTACTGTCTCTTTAGAAAGGACATTATAAGTGAACAGAACTTTCCCAGCCCTATCCCTTTCCTCTGCTTTACTTTTCTCCACAGCTGTCACCAACATCTGGCACATTATTTGCTGCCTGCCCCAAGTTCCATGTTCACTTCATTGGAGCAGGACTTGGCTCTGCTGCTCCTGGTGCCTAGAAGTGCGCTTGGCGCATTTCTGCATTGTTACAAGGAAACAGAAACCGCAACATGGCGAGCGCCTCTTCTGAGTCCACAACTGTGCCAAGTGCCCAGTTCCTGAGCGGGACTCAGAGTGACTGGCCAGGCTGGCTGGCTAACACAAGAACCCACGGGGGTCTGACTCCAGAGCTGGTACACTCCTGCATGCTGCAGCGACTATAGCTGCTAGTCAGTACTCGCAGCCTCCAGCCACTTAGAAGGTCTGAGATGTCTCCTGGGCGGGTTCTCACTGTCTGGGACCATGCTGTGTGCATTCTAACCACAAAGCCCCCTCTGCCATCTGGACCCTCCTTATCTCTCCAGGCTCCAGTCCTTCCTCCCCCGAGTGGGAGGCAGCTGGTAGGAGTCTCCTCCTCTGTTTTGCTGGGGCCCTCACTGTCAGTACCTCCCCCACCCCTCATCCTGGGAAGCTCTTGAGTGTCTTTCACTGGCTTGGAAGCGCCTTGCAGACAGCGACAGTGCTTTTATCTCTTTCTGAATCTCCCATAATACCCAGCCATGGTCTTCTGGCACACTTCACCATGTCTATTGAGTGATGAGAAAGATGGAACCTCTGACAGCTAAGAATTGTGAAGTCCTACGGTGGGGGTTGGGGGGCAGACAAAAATGAGCAGTAGGATATGTTCTGAGCGCTGGGGAATCTCAACATTGCCACTGTCTTCACATGCGACTCTGGGAAACTTCTCTTTGTTGGGCCTTAGCTCTTCAGTCTATAAGTGGGGAAAGATCCTGGTGGCCCAAGCTTCAGGCCATTTCCTTGCTCCTTTGAATCTCCACCAGGGGGCACTTGGGGCTGGTGGGTGGGATGACAAATGAGGTTAGGTTGGTGGTTTAGTGGGATAGGAAGTTGAAACCAATGGCTAAACCGAAGTATTTTCTTTCCTTGATGAGCTATACATTTAGGTTTTCTCTGCAATCTGTGTTCCCCATTACCGGCTAATTTGGAGGCAGATGTCATTTCTGTTGTTTAAAATTCTCAGAGTAGATGGGCAAAATGGATGAATACGAAAAGCACTGGGGAGCAGATAGGGTTCTTTCTGACACACGTTCCAGCATCAATGGGTTTGAAAGGCAACTGTGCCAATTCATGAGCAGAGGACGATTGGGCTTTCTGGGGGGCCGGGAGCCAGGGAGAATGGAAGGGTCTCTCCCACGCCCACCCACTGTTGCTCTCGGAGTAGGGTCGGGGCAATTAGACAATCCAGAGGGAAGAGTATTTTAGTATTTTCATCCATTCATGTGAAAATCATATGCATGCAAAATTAGCAGCCTTCAGGGTGTGAAATCTATAAAATAGAAACACAGTTTTATATATAGCCAGTTAGCAAATATGAAAAAAAAAAACCCTCAGCAATTATAACCATCCATATGCTCATTGTAAAATTTAGTTTACTCTCTAGCACTCCCCTTTAAACAAACACTGTGGAGAGATTTGGATAAATAAAGATGCTCGACATTTGGAGAGAAGTGTTTCAGCTGCAGGATTTCTTGCCAACACGCAGCAAAATGCCATTTTCCAAGCCTAGGACTGCGTGTTCAAAAAAGGGGGCTGAGAAATGCGGGGCTCTCCGCTCTAGAATCTCCAAACCTTAGTGGCTGCTCTTTTAGGTTGAAAGTTGGCATGGTTGCTTTTTCTCCCTCAGCTCTTCCCTCTGGTACGCTAGGGTGTCACGACCCCCACCACTCTTAGAGTGGCTCTGAAAAATTCTAAGTCTTGGGAGAAGCCCATATGTTCACACTGTAGAGTTTCCTAATAGTGTGACTTTTTAATTGTGTATTTGATAAAAACAGATCCGTGGCATCTCCCCACACATACAAGACGGAGGGAGACCAGCTGGGTGGATAACAGCTTCCATCTCAGGCTAGAAGCCCTCAGCCAAGTGTGGCTTGGGTGGGCAGAACTCTCAAAGCCCAGAGAAGCATTTGGGCATCTCCTGCCACCCAGGTGCACACGACCCACCAGGCCAGCTCTTGCCCTGGCTCCTGCTACCCCAAGGACTCATTGAATTTAGCCTGGGCTCCCAGCTGTAACGGACCAGGCAGATGAAGTTTTATGTCGTTAATAAGGCCAAAAGGAAAGACCGAGCCTTCTCTGCTGTAGCCTGAAGCAGACCTGTTTCCTTAACTCAGATGACAACTCTGAGAACCAGGAATTTTTCCCCTGACCATCAGACCATTCCAGTATTTAGGAGGGTCCTCAGTCCTAGGATGCTCAGGGTCTAGGCTGACCTCGGACTTTTTAATTTTGCCTTTCCAGAAGTCCCACAAGTGTAGAGCCTCGTGCTCAGGCCCAGGGTCAAGAAGATTCTGGAAGGGAGCAGCCACCCATTCGTAATGAAGTGCTTCTGTTGTGTCTACCTGGTGGGGCCCCATGAGGCTATTTCTTGGCAGAAACCAGCCATCCCAGCTGAGTCTCACATGTGTGGCACCCATGGCACAATTCCGCAGCTCTCTCCCAGTGCCTGTGGCTGAGGTGAAGAGGCCAGCATCTTTAGTACTTTAGAATAAGAAATGGGTTATTCTAGGAAAAACCTCTAGAATTCTACTTTGCCAACAACAGACAAGGCTACTTGCTGAGTAACTAGGAAGGATTCAAGTAAAGTGAGAAGTGGTAAGTGAGAAGTGGGGTTGCTGGGAGAAATCAGGAAAGAGAAGCTGAGGAGGGCGGCACAGAGGATGAAGTGAGATTCCGGACTGGCTAAGGGGTGTAAGGAAGAAAGGGAGACAGGGAAGATGGGGACCAAGCAGGACGGGGGAGAGTAGTAACAGAAGGAAAAGAAATCGGTGTGGGCAGGGAAAGAGAGCCGTACTGATAATCTCAGAGACGGTCATGGAGAGCGGCAGAGGAACACGAGGAATCAGTTGCACCCCTGAATCTGCTATGGGAACACAGCTTTTCTCTGGTGGCCTCATTCCTAAACCTGCAGAAGTCTGTGCTGTGCAAATCCTCTGGGACCCACGCTTTCATGAAAAATGATGAGAATATCGTATAAGACAATATTGTACCATCTAGGTCTCTAGACTTAGAGGTACCATTTAGACCTAGGTTGGTCTCTCCCAATTTGACTTTCAGAAGCAGGGGAGCACAGGCCCAGCTGGGTTCTTGGCTGTGATCCAGCTGATTCATTCACCAACCTCTCTACCTATTATCTACCAGTCCTGAGCAGGATTGTTTGCCTTGACCTACCAGAAGGCAGACAGCAAATGTGCACCAGGTACTTTAAGGGGGTCCCTGTTCTGGTCTCTTCCTCTGTGTGGCAGCGCCTTCCAGTCCCCTAAAAGACCCAGTGTATGGATGGTACTCTCCTCTCCCCACTCTTTTGGAAGGCAGTTCTCTGGAAGGAATCTGAAACTCACACTAAGGAGGCAATGAATGATAACAGCTTGGGGCACTACGCTCCCAGGTATGCAGCATTCTAATGGTGGAAGAAATATAGTCATGAGCTAGTACATAGGGGAGGTTTGCTATGGTGAACAGATCTGTCCACTGCCATGTAAGGCACCTTATCCATCTTACATCTGGGCAGTGCAGCACCAAGGGTAATTTGCAGATGGTTTTGTGCAGGAAAGAAGAGATCCCCAGAATGTAGCTCTGTGAGGCTGCCCAGCCTACCCTTCCCCATGCTGTTCTTTTAAAGCTGGCTTTTGGTCCCTCAGCCATTTCCTGTCAGGCCCTCCAGGTGGTGAGGAGCCTCTATGGCTTCCCAGTGTTACACCAGGGCTGTTTTGAGATCCTCTCACTGGATCCCAACGGTGGTTGAGCCTAGGTCAGCAGGAACAGATCTGCTTCCAAGACAAGGTAGTCCTTCCACAAGCAGTTTCCAAACGAATTTTCCAGTTGGGAAAACACCCTGCCTTTTGGGGGAATGTGACCACACCAGGTACCACACTTGTTTTGAGCTCAAGTCACCCACTGGTGAGTGTTTCAGACCCTTTCCCCCTTTGCTCTGGGAGGACCAGCTTAGTGTTTCCTGCTCGTGCCAGAGGCCGGTGAGGAGCAGCAGTCACTGAGTGGCTCATCACGTAGATGTCTTGGGAAACACCTAAAATCTGTTCCTGTGGGAATAAATTAAAAACCCATCCCTGACATGGCCTCCAAGGGGTCCACAAATCCTATAGATCCAGGAAAGAAGAGATCATCTTGTAAATGCAAGCCAGGTGACTGATCAATTGATATACAACTTGGGGCCTTATTTTAGCCCCCAGACTCGTCTATATTCATTGGAGACATTTAAAGTCTTCCATCATTTTAATGGGAGTATTTTAAGTTTACAGAATCAAAACCTTCTTCGAATGAATTGTAGTCCTCAAGATTTACCCATCCATCTGGTTTAACATGGATGCTCTGACGACATCTAATGGCCAGGAGGAAGCCACTCTGCTGCATTGAACCACAGTTTTCTGAGGGTTTAGTTTAGGGTTGGTTACATGCATCTGTATTCCATTTTGTGTTCACTACCACTACTGCTTGTGTAAAATGAAAGCCACTTGCTGTCTTCCTGATTTTGACTCCCTGATACGATACCTGTAGGTTGGTCCTGCCCCCCGGCTGCCAGCCCCTAGACGCCTGCCGAGCTAACAAGGATGTGCTGCTCTGAGTGGCAAGGCCCATCCTTGAGAGACCCCGTCTATCTAGGACAAAACTTCATCTGGGCCTGGCTGTGGCAATTATCCAGGCTTGCCCTTGAATGAGGCTGCCTCCTTGGGAAGAAGGAAGAGTTCTGATCGTGACTTGTGGTCTTAAAAACCAGTGTCTGATCTGCCAGGGGCAGGGATGACCTTGAAGACTGAGGAGCCTCCCATGGCAGTGACCTTCTGCAGCCTCTGAGCCAGGAATCCCGAGTCTTGGCTGTGCCCCGCCTTGCCCTTCATGACCATGTCCTCGGAAAAGCCAACCGGCACGGGCTTAGTGTGCTGGGCAGGACTTAGGAGTGGCTCCTGTTCAGTACTCACCAGTTTATTTGCTTATGCTAGAGGCTAATTGAACCCCCCTTTCCAAAAAAAATACCCCCAAGGGTTCTGGAGTTCTAAGTCCAGTATACAAAGAACATCATTTAGAGACTTTTGGGTTAACTTTCAGGAAAACTGAAAATCGTTATAAGTGGCTGTCTCTGGGAGATGAGACTGTGGGCTGGGAGAGGGAGGGGAAGGGGACAGTCACTTTTCCTTAAAAGCCCTTCTGTATTACTTGATTTTTTAACGATGGGAGCAAGAGGCACTTGGGAAGAGGGTGGGGACAATCTTAGGGTCATAGTTGCCTTGAGCAGGAGTGAGTAACAAAGGTGCAGATGGAAGACCTGTGTCTACAGATTCACAGAGTCCTCCTAGGGATGGCCCAGCTCTTCCTGGTGGGCCTGGTCTTCCCAATTAAGACAGGAGAATGTGGGGAAAGTATGGTGAGAACAGAGGACTGAGGACTTGGAAGAAGCCAAAGGAAGGGACAAGAGGTTAGAGAGGAGCAAGGAGGCCACAAGTATATAGAGATCGAAGGAGAAGGAGAGTGGTCAGCTATGCTAGGGCTCCCACGAGGCTGCAAGCTGGCTGGGCTGCAGTCCCAGGACTGAGGTCAGGGTCAGAAGTATACGTTCAAGGTGAAAGATCTCCTCATGCCCAGGTTGTCTTCAAATCTCATCTAGATTCTCTTTTTATTGAGAGTGGATTATACATAATTCTGCAAGAAAACAGAGGCTGGGACTACATGGCCCAGGGAGAAGACCTTCACAACACCCACATTTTATCAAATATTTCTTCCCAGGAAGCTACAAGTATCAAAACAGAGAAAAGGAGCTTTCAAACAAACATGCACAAATAGGAAAGGTTCTAGAAGTCGAGAAACAAGTTTAAACCAGCATCTGGACCATCTTCCTTTCCTGACACACCTTACCTTGTGGTGACTGCTCACTTCCCCACTTTCCCATTCCTCCTCAGTGTCTCCCCATCTCCATCCTGCCTCTCTCACTCCTACTCAAAATCTTCCATACATTCCCCACAGAGTGGCTGGGGTCTGAGCTCCCCGGCCTTGGGTTCAGAGCCCCCATCATCAGCCGTGATCTTTCCAGCTCCCTTGGTCTACTCACTGCTACTTCACCCTGACCCTTTGCTGAGCCACGGCTTCCAGAACTCACTGAGGTACGTGGTAAGATTGCGGTCTTGCTCCCTTGTCTCCTTCTGCCTGCAACTCCTCTTTCTACTTCTTCACTCTCTGTGCCCTGAAGCTCAGCTCTAATTCCAAGAAGCTTTCTTGTCCACCCAGACCACAGCGATTTCCTCTCCTTAAACACCTGTAAGACTTACCGTACGGAGCATGTCTCTTGCCTAGGGTGGGTATTTTCCTACAGGTACAACACCTGTACCTGTCTGATTTCCCCCCTTAGAAGGTCAAGCTAGATGCAGTCATTGTTTGCACGGCTCTATATTACTCATGACTCCTTAAGAGGTCACTGTCCGCATAGACAAAGTGTGCAAGTGATGGTTGTCTGTGCATCATTCCGGGCACCCTGTTTTAGAAGGCACGGTGAGAGGTGCAGCTGACTTGAAGGGTACCATGTTGCTCTTTAACCAAGTAAAGGGAAGCTGGCCAGTCCAAGAAGTCATGTTTGCAAGGTGCTCCCAAACCAGGGGTAAATCTCTTAGCATCAACGCCATCAAAGTTTTCTCTTTCTCTGTTTCACTTACTGTACATCTGTCCACATACACCCAAAGTACACACACAGACACACGCACACTGCACATAGAACCCCTCCCAACTCCCCCAAATACCCTCCAGTGATATTGCTGGTTTAATCAATCTAGAATTATGACTAGTATCAAAAATATCCCCGTCAGATTGCAACCGACTCTGGGGCTCCATGTGCTGGCTCCCAGCCAACCAGCCGCTATTCATGCTGGCAAGGCAGTTTAAAAAAGGGAAGGCTTCTATAAGCTCTAAAGAATGCGTGGTGACAGTCGAGGCTAAGCACTTTCCGGCTGGGTTCACAGGGGCGTCTATTTTGGTGTCCCGGCCTCCCCTCTGTGTCAGGGGGAGGAGAGAGGGAGAGATCAAAAGCAGGGCCTTACCTGGCTGCTGGAACATCAGCATATTCTGTGGAGAAGTGTGCACGGGCAGCGAGCGGGTCCTTTGGACTGAGCTGTGGGTGCGGCTCGGCATGCTGTTGCTGCCCCCAGGGTTGGCAAACCAGAGGTTCTAGTGAGAAATGCAAAGGGGGAAACCGTTA
The DNA here is from genome assembly GCF_023065955.2 of Ursus arctos. Lineage (NCBI taxonomy): Eukaryota > Metazoa > Chordata > Mammalia > Carnivora > Ursidae > Ursus > Ursus arctos. The sequence goes on along the minus strand of NW_026622930.1, from coordinate 42,443,195 downwards.
GTCCAGACACCCCGGGGTCAGGGGAGGGGGTGCGGAGCAGGGCCGCCAGCCAGAATTCAAGAGGCAAATACCCCTGAAGAACTCTTTGCTAACTTCTGGAAAAGGCCTCGCAGGCTCTTGCTACCCATCTGCCTATTTATAGAGAGGGGGTTTAGATTCCATTCATTTCATCCCCCTCTCCAAGCCCCAGGCCTCTCTCAGCCCCAGCTTAATCTGGACGGCTCTCTCCCTCACGATCTCCGAAACTCTTTTTATCCCTTTTGTTGCCTTTGCTTTTCCTGTCACTTTTTTTCAGAGATGGGAAGAGTTCTATAAATGTTTGCAACGAAGAGCACAAACTATTTCGGGGCTCTCATTTGATTTTCTTTTTGAGATTCTTACAACTTACTACAAAGCGAGGGGGAGAAAAAAGAATCTTTCAGCTGGCAATGAGCTGGCACACTGAGCTTGCGTTTATTATTATGTGGGTGTCCTGGTGGTAACTTCCTCTCGAACTGATGTGGGGCTTCCCACAACAGGTCAGAAAGTGGGGCTTTCTCGTACCCTGTGGTGTATGCTCTAGAGAGTAAAGCCTGCCCATCTTGCCTGGAGCTCTTTCCCTGTTTTTACCAATCTTTCATTCCTTAGTTTCTCATGACAACCCAGACCGACTCATGCCCCTCCAATCCCAGCCCTAACCTGCAGAGCCCCACAATGCTGGGCACACAGGTGGAAGGCACTGGGAAGGGTGGGGAAACAGGAATGGTGGGTGAGGAGCCTTGGGAGAGAAGTCAGCTCTAAATCACACAGTAAAGACCTCTGGGCAGCCTGGCCTTGAACAGGTGGAGAATGTTCCAGCTCTTTCTCTGATAACCTCTCTCAGGCTCCCCTTTGGATTCTCCACCACAGCTGGGACCGTGACAAAGGAGGTATTTGCCATGAATGAAAAGGCTAAGAAAGCTCCTGAGATGCTCAAGCCCCTCTGGGACCTAGATCTGGGAGGTAGTGAGGTCTGCTGGGGTAGGTCAAGAAGCAAGGCAAACAAAAGGTCTCAAATTTCCTCCTACAGGATCTCATATGCAGGGCCCCCAAGGTTAAAGGTTAAAGTGGTCGGAGGGCATCCTAAGTCGATCCCCACGAAGCCATGGCATTGCTTTGGCTCCCAGAGAAACAGTGCAAACAACTGGTTACCTCTGAGCACAGGGACAACTGTATCTCAGTGCTGCCCTCCTTGGCCTCTCTGCTCACCTTGGGGTCATGTAGGGATAGGTCCTGAAGCCTCAGGCCCTGAGCTTGGCGGCCTACCCTCCTCCCCAGGCACAGGACAAACCTGTCTTCCTTGTTTCATGATGGTGGGGTTGGCTGTGGTGTTGCGCTGGGTGGAGCTGACAAATCCACTGGTGCCCAGGAGGCCAAGGCGGGCGGAAGGGACGTTCCGGGAGGGGATCTGGTACTGGCGCGGGTTCCGGCGGCCCATACCGCCGCCCACAGAGCCGGCTGTCGGGAGGGAGTTGGACTGCCCAAAGCCACGGCTATGAGAGGGAACGGAGACGGGAGAGACTGTCAGTCACCCTCAGCCCTTCCCAAACCCCAGGCTGCTAGTGGGCTGCCTCCCCGGAGTCTGCTTACATTTTGACAGTTACGAGGTCTCTCTAGGGGCACAGGGTAGTTGTGTGTCAGGAAAGGGCTAGGATTAAAATGACAGCTAAGAGACACCTGAGAGGGACTATCACATGCACCATCCTGGGACTTTGACACTGATTCTTCAGTCCTCACGACAACCCTATGAAGTAGGCACTCTATCCCCTTTTACAGCTGGAGAACGAACGCAGACAGCTTCACAATTTTGCAAAGGTCACACGGGCAGCAGGGGACAGCGCTGAAATACGAGCCTAGGAGGTTGACTGGGGTGCTCCTCAGCGGTCTTCCATGCTGGGTCCCAGGGCCCTGAGCCCTCACACGAAGCCAGACAGCACAAGGGCGGCAGAGCCAGGATCAGTGCGCCTTCTGTCACACCACGGTCTGTTTCTGATGTCTGCGTAGCACACTTGGAGAGAGTAGCCTGTGAGCCCCACTAGGATGTAAGCTCCAAGAGAGAAAAGATGGCGTCTGTCCTCATCAGTCCTGCGTGTCCCGTGCCTGCATCAGCTTCCAGCACAGTGAATGCAGGCTGAATGAATGAACGAATGAATGGGTCTCTGCCATCAGGATGCTTCTCCCTGTGGAAGCCCTGACCCCGTGTCTGGGGGGTCTGAGTCCCAGCTTGAGAGTAGGGAAGGAGAACGGAGATGATGATGATTGCAAGTGCTCTGGACCTAGGACACCGACAGCTCCCCACTCCACAGGACCTCCCTGCTGCAGAAAGACAGGGAGGTTGCATGCTTCCCCACATGGACCCAGGGAGGCTGCCAGGGACCGTGGCATCACATTGGGACGCTGTGCTCCCACTGCTCCAGTGACCTCAGCGCTCAAAAACTCATCCTTCTCCAACATGCTTCAGGTTCCGGGACGGTACACAGCAGCCAGTAGGGTTTCAGGAACCAGCACATTCCTTCCAAGAAGAGTCAGCTTTAGTCATTCACTGATGTTTAACTCGAAATGCTTTACCTCCAGTGGCCACAAGATGGAACAGACTTGCTTTCCCAGCCACACAGGGGAGGTCCGTACCAAGCCTGTGAGGGGACTCCAGCAGACAGGGATGACGTAGTTTAACCAGTTGAAGATGATGGGGGTTGGGGTGTGTGTGTGCGCTGCAAAATAGTCATTTCCTGAGAAAGAGAATTGTGTGTGTGTGTGTTGGGGTGGGCATCTAAGCCATTAGACTGGTGATCTCAGAAAATGTTTCTCTTCTCCCCAGGATGCCTACATTTCCTAAGGGGAAACGGGGAGGGAAAAGAATTCCACAGGTGAGCTGGCTGCAACTGATTTCTGGGCCTGTGTCTTTCCACTTCTAGGTTTTTGTGGCCAAGGAAAAGGTTCCTGATTCCTGTCAGGGACGCATCTAAATGTGGTGAAAAAGTCACCCATGGATTCCAGGTCTCTAGCTCATCCTTTCTTCCCCACCTCCTCCTTTTTATGAACATTAAAATTCTTTGGTTTGAAAGAAGAAATTTGGGTCAGGAGGGGGTAAGAGTAATTTCACACGATCTAGGAGACCTCTTTTGGAGGAAAGACAGTCTGAGATCCGTGACAGGTGGAAACAAGGATCAAGTGGTTGTTTTTTTTTTTTTTAAACTATGAAAACTTGTCCTTTGAGTTTTGGAGTTGGAATTTGCCACCTGGCAGATGACTCAGTATTCTAAGACTTTTCCTTATTTAGTGCAGATAGCTTTTTTGCTCATTTTCCTTTTTGGTCGGATTTTTAAAAAGTTATTTCATATGCAAAATACAGTAGTCAATGAGTGATGCTAAAATGATTTGTGCTTCCAGGAAGGCAAGGTTATATTCTTGAGCATTATCATGTAGGCAGAGGGTTCTGCTATGGGACCCTTAGTTACTGAAGAAACGAGGGCTCTAGGGACTCCTACAGTTAGGACGCATGAGCTGGGCTGTATGTGGCAGGTAGAGCCAAGAACATTTTGGGGTCAGGATAGATGGGGGTAGAATTTGGCTAGGCCATCTTTCTAATGACTGTGGGACCCTACCGTGACATCCTTAGTTGGTTATTCCAAAGTTGTTGAGGGTTACTTAAGACCACTAGGCTTAATGACATAATCATTCTTTCTGGGGACAGAACAAAGTGACAATAGTAAGTTTTCATTTCCCATGCTTTTGCTCTGCCCATCTGTGTCTTTCTCTGATTTCCTAAATCTAGCCAACTGATTTCATTACCTCAAAATGTGTGAAGAGGCTGATTAATAAGAACCAATTAGTTTTGTATTTGTGATAATTCAAGCAGGGGCTGGGCTGCAGTTACCTTTATATTATGGGAGAAACAGGTCTTCAAAGCAAATTAATAGCATAAAAAGATCCCAGAGGTAATACTTATGAGAACAAATTATTTTTCTAGAGATTTAGCAACTTCCAGTTGAACATCCACAATTGATGATTGAATTCATTCTTATCTAATCAATAAAAACAGGTCCATCAAGATTCCAATATGGCAAACCTTGGGTAGCCCAATACACACGTAAGTTAATAACACTCCAGAGAGGTCAAGGTTAATGGGAACTCTGATACGGACCAAGGATAAAGCAGAGCCAACAGAGGCAGAGGATAACACTTTTGGGAGAAGCAAAGAGCTTAAAAGCTCTGTCTTCCTCTTTATCCTTTAAATTCCTTCTTTCTCTTGGAATGTGTTTCCTGAGGGCCTGGTGTTGCAAGAGGGGTCTGGAACCTAGTTCTCTCACTTGAGACATGTATGGCTGCCCTTACAAGAAGAGAGAGGGAGCCTGGGAAGGGGGCAGTCCCCTGGGCAGGAGGCCTATCAGCCTGCCTTGTCCTTCTCCTGGGCTCTCAGGAATCCTCAGGGTGCACAGGTGGTCCAGCCCATCTCCCCAGGGAGGGCAACCCCAGAGAACTTGGAGCCAGGGAACTGCCATACAGAGTGCCGCTCTGCCTGATTGTTTTTTCTGCGCATCAGCTGGAGACCGTGAGAGCTGCCTGGCATGTGTAGTGGGTTAAGAGCACTGACTCTGCAGCTGGTGCCGGCCTGCCTGGTCCAAATCCTGGATACCACTGCCTACCAACTCCTCTGTAAATTGGAGATAATAATAGCAATCCTACCTCATATGCTTGTTGCAAGGATTAAATGTATTAATATTCCTAAAATGCTTGGATATCACTTGGCACACAGTAAGTGCTAAATGTTTGTTTAATAAATAACCGTGTTATATATGATGGAAGATGATAACACTTCAACTTTTCCATGAATCTTTAATGAAAAATTTTCGTAAATCCCAAGTATCCTTATCTCCCTCAAATGATATAAAACAATGGTGTTTTAAGGAACACTTCTGCAAATAAATGCCCAAACTATTAACAACACAGAGCTTCTATATATGCATTGAGATATGAATTCAGAACTTTTCAGGTGCAGGTGAAAAAATTATCTGCTCATGTTTAAAAAATGTAAAACAGAAAGCTGATTTTTCACGATGTTTGTACCATCATTCTTTTGTCTCCCCCCAACAGTCTGTCACTGGTGAAGGCTTCACCCCACACCCCCCTAAATTCTTCCTCCGGATTGTAGCTGTAATTCACCTCTAATATGCAATTGGATTCCTCCATTTAAAACCAGATTAAGGTAATGGGTTCTAAAGTACAACGAGGCTTATTTTTAACTGCATCTAAGAAGCTGAAGTACTATGAAAACTCAAGAACGGTGCTGCTCCACTCTGAGATTGCAGCTCGGACCAAAATAGACCAGCACTGGGCTCTTCACCCTGCCACCAACTATAATTAGCTAGTCTACAGTGAGAAGGGAGGAAAAAAATGACACTACCTCATAAGGTGCTGCTAGAACATCCCATTTTTGTCCTTTCAGGGCGCCCTTTTGTGGATAAACCACAAAGTGTCTTGTGGGCATTCGCTCAGTCATACGCATGTCCCTCGATGCCCATCTGGACTAATGCCGTCATTTTGATCGTGTGAAATGCATTACAAGAGATCATGTGCAGTTCTTTTTCTGGGAACGCTTTCTCTCTATAGCCTTCTCCCGACCCCATCTGTTTAAGGAGTGTGATTCTGGAACTCCCCACAGGGCATCCTTGTGGACAAGGAATGGTGCCCCGCCACAGCGCTGCCCAGGAACCCACGCAGGCAGCGGCGCACCAGGGAACCACCGTGCATTAAGAAGAATGAAATCCCAACATACTTTCTTTGCTGTCGATATCCCGATATGTCTAGAAGGGTTTTCCGAGGGAAAGACCGAAAGAGCTTCTGCACCTGCTGTTTCCATGACAACAATCTTTTTTTCTGAGTCTCTGTAAATGCCTGCAAAAACAAACAGGACTTTTTAATGGGTGGCGCAGCCTGGCATTAGAGGGAGGAACATGCAGTTAATGGGGGGACATCAGAGTCTCTGCAGCTGCCTTTTCTTCACCTGCTTCCCACCTGGTCCAAACAGCAGTCAGTTTCACTTGGGAGCCACCTGTACCGACAATTCGAGTTATTTGACATCGGAGGTGCCTGGTAAAGTATGTGCGTTAAGCTTTTGACAATGCTTGGTTTTGGTTTTCTGGCAGCTCCGTACTCACCTTCGCCTTCTTCCTGACTCTACTCTGGACTCTCTAGATTAACCAAGAATGAATTGCAAGAATGGATTGTTGAATACTCTGGCTTTTGCAGGCCCCTCTGCATTTTCATAATCAACGGAAATGCTAAACCACTCCAAAAATCAATCTGCTTGATGGTGTGTGGTCACCCTGGAGTCGTCTGCAGGCTTTCAAAAAATGGAGTATAGTCTCTGCTCTAGTGTATTGCACTACACTATACTACACTGTATTATACTATAGGTCAGGATTAGTGCACTGGGGTTTTTGTAGGGCACGGGGCTTTGCTGAGAAATCTCCAGTTGAGAGGCCCTGTGCCCTACCAAAACCCCAGTACACCAATCCTGACCTAAAGTTTGCCTAAAGTTCAGGAAAACAGGTAGATCTGATGATTTTTCAAATCTTTTATAGTGAAAGTGGCATTGAGGGGTGTTTTACCTGCTTCGTAACACACTGTCATCTATATCGTGTTCTTCGGTGTACATTGAAGCCTGGGGAATGACTTTACAGGGGTTATGAGTCCCCAAGGCAGAGACGTTCAAATCTGTGATATAGAGCCCCTCAAGAAGACTATTAAATGCAGATTCCTAGGCCCTGTCCCACACACCTAGACCCTGATTTAACAGATCTGGACAGGAGTCTAGAGGATGTTTGCAGCAAGTGCCCTGGTAATTCCGTTACAAATGGAACATGATGTGTGGCATTCTAGATGGTTTTTGAGGACCCTGCATGCAATATAGGAATGCCCTGTCGGGTGCCTGGAACTGCGGTCCACAAGCTGTGGGAGAGCTCACAGATTTGACTGATAAGCATTAACAGTGATGGAAATAACACGCCCGAATAGTTTTGTCAATAAGACATGAAATCCTTTAAGTAGCAATAAACTATTACTTAGAGTAACTGACCATATGGCTCCTTTCCATAAAGGAAACGGATTCCTTAAACAGAGAAAACATGACAGCTTAATTTTCTCCAGATGACATTTAATCTTTAAGGACCTAAACACAGTAGAACTATGTCAACAAAAGCAAAAAGATGTTAGTTATATCATGAAAAAATTATTGACTTGCAAACCCCTTCCTCCTGGATGGCCTTAGCCAGATGCCTTTAAGGATATCATCAAGGAGGGCTACCCAACCAAGGGACGCCATGCTTCCTTAAAAAGGTGCAGACACTGTGCAAGGTACATGGTGGGATGGTCTCATGGTTACAAGGTGAGGACATGGTTCGACTTTGTGGTCCCTTCTCATTTGTTGGCAACACTTCGTGAGTGTCCAACTATACACGAATGCCTCTGAAACCCTGAAAGGCAAGCATTTCTGCTGGATGAATAAAGAAAGGGATGGATAGATTCTGCTTTTGACTGGCTTCTTCTGCCAAAGTTTGAGTGAGAACACAGAATGCAGGGGCACTGATCTAGATGACTTGGGGAGGAGAGTCAAGCCAGTTGGTCGGAGGAAGGCATTGGATGGATATGGGCAGGGCTCAAATCCCTGCACACCTTATGCAAATTCCTTTACCCAACACTCAGTCCCTTCTAAAAACCCAGGAGAATATTATCTCCCTCCAAGAGATGGTGTAAGGGTTAAATGAGATAACACATGAAATGCACTTAGAATACTTAGGACATGCCTAGCTCTTAGTAATGGTTCAATACCTGCGGCTCATAGATTCTCTACCCAGGTTTTTGTGGTCGCACAAACCAGCCCTTCCGTGGTGGTATATGAGTGTTCGTCACATTTGGCATTCAACAATCACCTTTAGCCCCAACAAATGACTTCAAGTTCTCAAAACTACAATACCAAGCTGGTCTGGAGCCAGCCTGAGGGACAGCTGGCCTGAGTGTCTAAGTGACAGAAGAGGAAATGGCTCACTTTATAGACATGCATTCAAAGTGCTTCCAAGGATAGCAGTTCATACATGACATTCCCCGTAATGGCAAAGAACATCCAAGAAGATGGAAATGTTTATACCCCACCACCACCCAGAGGGGTGAACTCGTTCACTCAACACTGGGCAGCAGGCTTATTTCGTTCCAGGCTGCAGATAGGATTAAGCCCCTCAGCCATGCTGAGTGTGGTGGCCACTTCTCAGTCCTGGACACTACAGCTGGGAGGCCTGGAGAGGAGCTCAGTCATGGCTGGCAATGAGGGACTTCCAAAAGCTGGTCTCTGTGTGTATGCCTGCAAAGTAACCCTCCATTGTGGGAGCTCTGCTGCCAGCTAGGATGGCTGACACCTCACCTCAGCCATTCCCCTGGCAGCTTGGGGTTGAGCTGGTAGCAGCTTCCTCAGGGACTAGAGGGAAAGGAAGCTTCCATAGTACAGATTGACACAGCCAGTCAGCTACTTCCAAGTCCTCTGTCCCTGTCAGGGCCAAACCAATGAGTGTGTCTGGAGGAAGATGCTAGGATGTGCCCTACAACTTCCATGGTGGGATTAAAGGGCTCATGAAAGGGCAAGAGCTCATCTCCACAGAACCTCCTTGGGATGGTGAGGAGGCAAGAAGTCGGGGATTATAATCCAGGAGATGAAATTCAGAACTTTCCTATCCTCTCTTCTGTTACTCTAGGGAGTTGGTCCCTTTGTCCCTGAGGAGGAAGGAAGGTGTCTAGGTTTGGTCAACCCCCTCCATCCAGTCAGCCAAGGAATGGCATGTTCGGGCTGTGAAAGGGAGTCTCTGTTTCATGGAGCCCAGGTGAAATTCAGCCAGGCTGGAGACTGCCGTGCCTCAGCGGAGCCCCACAGGGAAGGTGAGGACTGCCCACATAGAATAACCCGAGCCTGTGGAAAATTATTCAGACACGTTGCCTCTTTCTTGAACTAAAATAATAATAAAAAGTCTTGCACAACATTTTCCCTTCTGAAGCAGAGTGCAGGCCCCTCCATCCTGGCATGAATACACGTACGCAGACATGGCATGAGCTCCTTTCTGCCCAGGACGCCCATCAGCCAGAGGCCGCTCTACTGCAACTGGGGCCTCCTGCCAGCAGAGGAATCCACATGGTGCCATCTTTGCGTTTAATCTCTTGGTCAGGCAACGCGAAAAAACCGGGTATTTTCTAAATATGCTAAGGAAATGGAAAGGAGAGCCAGGCTGCCCAAGGAGGGCATGCATGATGGCAGGAAGGTGAGAACCATCAGGCCACCATTTCTGGGCTGGCGGAGGCCAGTTAGGAAGCATGTGCACTGTCCAAAGGAGGCAGCTGGAGGGCTCATTATTTTGTCTTGTGGGCTCAGTAGACTCGAGGCAAGATAGGAGAGTAACTTACAACTTGTTCTCCAGTGTCTTGAAGGCTCAGTGTGAGTGTGGGAGAGCATGCAAGGTTCTAGTCTGCCTTATAGAAGTTTAGATCCTTCCCCAGTCAGTCACTCCAAGACCCACTCCAAATGTCCTCCTCCCCAGTAAGACACAGAGCTCTCCAAACACTGTTCTCTCTGCCTGGGGCCCACCTCCTTATGTAGTGAGTCTTTACCACCAACTCTCCAGCTTGCCTTTCGGGTTCAGCTTGGAGGCAGTTCCTCTGAGGAAAAGCCATTTCCGGTTCTGGGTTTGGTGGCCTCTCTCCTTATCTGGGCTCTGTGGGATGCCAGCACAGCCTTATCCTCACATGTGTGATATCCTGGTTTCCTTTTGTCCCGCTCCCCTCACACTACCTAGGCAGGGACAAGGCCTAGATGCTTAATAAAGATCTATGGAATAAATGAGTTCTAAAATTCTTTAACATGTCCTTGCCTTCTCTTCTTCTTGTTGCTTTTTGCTGGCCAAAACACGTGCGGAGTCAGGATTGAAAACAGCAAAGGGTGAGTTGGGGGTTAGGGAGAGGGACACACAAGAATTTGCACGGCTGAGAAAGGAGAGTTTAGGGGATTGTGGGGCAGTGGCTGGGAAAGAAACCCAGAAGGAGGCTGTGCCTGTGAGGGGTGGATAGTCAGTGTGTGGCGGGCCCAGCAAACTGGCCTTGGACAGATGTGCCTGTGTGACAGCTTGCGGGTGGGGACAGTGTGAGTGGGGTGGTGGGTGAGGGGGCCAGACCTCTGTGCTGGGTGTCTCCCTTCACTGGGGCCCATTGCACTTCTGGGGCTCTGGATGCCGACCCAGCAAAGCTGAGCAGACATGGGGGCCTTTACTGTCTTATTCTAACATCCCACAAAATGACCTCAGCAGTGTTAAGCTTCTCTAAAGCCTACACTGTGACTCTTGCCTCTGTGACTCTTCGGAAGGGGTGCCCCCAAGAAGCCACTGGCGTCTGGGTCTGAAACACAACCCTCTGTCCCCACATGCACCTCAGGGCAGCTACCAGGGCAGGTGGCTGCCCCAGCCAGCAGCACCAGGACCCGCCTTGCTCTGTTAGGGAGACCGTGCTCACACTGAGTCTAATGGGGCACAGATCCAGCCTGCCTCAGTCTTTCAAAAGGACATGTGGCTCAGCACAATTCCTGTAAAAATCATAAATCAAACCACACGAAACATAAACACAAACACATTATTTCTCTTGCACACTCTCTGACCCTCCCCCAAGTTTCCCTGAGCCGAAGGCAAAATATTTCAACAGAAAATTTTAAAAAGACTTGAAAACGCCAAGGCTGAGTGGCTGGGCTGGACGTTCACCACCTCAGGCTTGGTCACTCAGGGATTCTTCTAGAGCCAGAAGTTTCTCTCAAGCTTCACCCCCACATCAGAGCTCAGTCTAGATGAATCTCTAGGCACCAAAGTATTACAAGCTGTGCTTAGGTTTGAAGCCATCATAGCTGAGTTCTGCCGGAGCTATTATTAATGCCTATCTATCTACCCTTCAAAAACAAGTTACTGGAGACCCAAATGATCACATCACAGAAACTCTGAGAACCATTTCTAAGCAATGAGAAAAACACCATTACTACTCACCTCATGAATTAGACACTTGTCTATGAGCTGTAAATAGGAACTTATATTTTCCTCATCAGGTCTGGAGACCAAAAGCTGTGTGCACACTGTGAATTAAAAAAGAAAAGAAAAGAAAAGAAAAGATGAATTAGAAACATGTACACCCATTCTAACCTCTGAGATTTGCCCCCGATTTCCTTTCAGGACCAATATTTTGAGAGGTATGTGTGCCTGTGGCTTTACGTAAGGTTCACAAAAAAGGCCAGGAGGCTCCTCATTCCACTGAAGTCAAAGGCTTGGTCACCACGGGAGCCCTTGCCTCGAGAAGCCCCTTCGGTTAATTCCAGGCATACCATTCTATATTAAGCCTTCTGCAATCCAGCCTGAGACAGACACTCTGGGAGAAGAAGAATGCAGCCATGTCCTGAGCACTGTCTCTGAAAGAGGCTCCTTCTGAGAAGGGAGTTCAAAGGCATCAAAGACCATCGACGTTATCAGAAAGCAGTCTCCATAATTTGATGAATGAACTGGGCACCTTATTTGGAGGCATGAGGCTCGGGCACATCTTTCAGGACATGAGGTATGTGGGCATGCACACGAGCAGGAAGCCTGCTACTCGGTCACTGGAGGGTTATTTTCTCAAAGTGATAACACACTCACACACACATAGGTTCACCTACACCTCGAGTAACAAGTATTAAAGATGAAGCGGGGTCAGTCTGCGGGCAGAGTAGACACACCCACTGAGCTTCCCATGACCACGCTGGCATGGCCCATTCTAATCTCATCCTGGAGGTTCTGAGGCTCTGATCTTGATGGGTAGAGATGGCTGGACAGAAGGTAGAGGGGGTAGGACAGAAGATGTCAATCAGAAGAGAAAATGCCTTGCACTCAGGTAGACCATGCTTGAAACCTGGGCATCATGATTCCTTTCTCCCCTCATCCTGCATTAACCAAACTGTCGTAGAATCTCATTTATACCCTATCTTTGCACAGAGACTCCCAGGGTAGCATTGTTCATATTAACAAAAACTCGAAAACCACCTCCACGTCCATTCATTGGGGCCCTGTCAAATTATGCTTTATGCATACAACGGAACAGCATGCAACCTTGAAAAAAGAAATTGGGTGGTGATACTGTATTGATAGAAATACTAAAAGTATACAATGTAGAAAAGACAAGCTGCAGCAAAACATATAAACAACACCTGTTTGTGTGTAAAAAGGATGCTTGTATACGTGTGCTTGTATATGGCTATTATGAAGTTTCTGAAGGGACAGTCCAAACCTGTTTAGAGCAGTCACCTCTGGGGAGGAAGATGGCAGGGCTTGGGGGCAGGTTATTTTTCACTTTCCATCATTTAGTTTTGATTCTTTATGTTGAGAATGAATTGATTTTATAATTTATTTGAATGTAGCTGAAGTTTAAAAAGGCTCCATGCCAGAGGATTGGGCCTCCTGAGGGCTGAGCCCACCGTGGATCGCACCCACCCGCCCACGTACCTTCACCCATGGGGTCATCCGTCTAATCCCACACAGCGAAAAGCCCACTCGGGGGTGGGAGGTCAGGGGGTGGAGAGGGCTCTGAGGTGAGTCAGGGGAGACCGGGGACCCACACTGGCCATTAAACTACCGGCATCTCCACTCAAAGGGATAAGTCATCTCCTCTGAACCAGATTTTTACGGATGGAAGTCTTTTTTAGAACATGTTTACACAGGGAGTTCCTTACTGCACCTGTAAGACTCAGGTGTCCATTTCTTTTGGTAAAAACTTGGTTCTTTAAAATGACTGGAAGGTAAAGAAAAAATTGTTTCTCCTTCCCAAAGGAAAAGTACGGGCATTCACTGCATTTTTAACATCATCACACTTTCTTGTGAAACACCCCATTCGAGCACAAATTATTCTAGCATTGGACTTTTCAAGGATAATCACGTAATCACTGTGCCACACATGGGGGAGGCACAGGGCAGTCCAGGTGGGAAGAGTGCTCTCCCCCAAAGGACTGCATGAGAATTCTATCCTGCCCTCCAGACAGGCACGCGGCATGGCCATGGTGCCTTCCAGGGGCGGTCTGCAGTAAGGACTGACTTCCGCCCGTAAGCCCAAAGGCCCAGTGAGTGCTCACTCTACGAGGAGGGCCCAGCAAGCCCTTGTCTGAGGAAGACAGGGTTAAGGAAGAGGCCTCTGGGGATTAGAGGGATCAGAGTTCAGATCCACATGACCACCTCTGAGCCTCACTCTCATCTGTAAATGGGCTAATGGCATCTACCCCGACAGGTTTATCCAGCACTCTTGGGAAGCTCCTCAGGAACCCGGAGGTCTGGTTAGTGGTGTCAGAGTGAAGAAAAGGGGGGGAGGTGTGAGAATCGGGCTCTACCTTTCCCCATGACACGTGTGAACTGCCCGGGGAGATCCCCCTCCGGCAGGGGGGCGACGGCCAGCTCCCCATCACAGCTACTCAGCTGGTGTGGCTGCAGCCCGCCGCTGGCCCCAGCCGAGGTGGTGGCTGTGGCCCCGGTGGCCGAGGCACTGTCTTTGCAGTCGGGGCTCTGGCCCTCAGGGCCCATCAGTGAGGGCGGGTGCGGAGGCTGGGGCTCCCGGCGGCGAGCCTCGGGGGTGGTGCTCGGGGAGCTGTAGGCCTTGATAGGAGTCAGGATCATCTGGTGCAGTTCCTGGAGTGGGATGCGCAGGTTGCCCCCCTCGATGATGTCCTGGATGGTCAGAGGGAGAAGACCTCTGTTAACGTCAGCGTTGGGGGTGGCCCACCTTGATGCCTCTCCTCCCTTGCCCTGAGCTATTCCCAGGCAGGACTCACAGCTGCTGACCCCTTCATCACTACATTCCTTGGAAACGCAATCACTTTAATTTTATCATTCTATTATTAGCCCGGGTAGAAAACTTGGAAAATACAGATAGGCATACTGAGGAAAACAGACAACACCTGCAAATCCCACCGTCTAGAGGGGATCACTAAAATGATTTTGTACATTTCCTTCCCTGGCTTCTTCAGTGAATTTCTATAAAAAGCATTTATGTAGTTGACACACATACATAATATGTAGCATATTATGTAGTTTAGAAGCTGTATGGTGAAGCTGGGTATGTGGTAACCTCCTGCCCTGTTGTGCATGAGGGAACCTGCTCGTTCACACTTTCACTCCGCCCCCAACACAGGCGTCACGGGGCGGTGGTGAAGATCCAGGCTCGAGAACGTTCAAATTCTGACACTGCTGTGCGACCTCAGGTAAACGACTTAACCTCTCCGTGCCTCAGTTTCTCCGTGTAGAAAACAAGGATAACATCCGTATCTGCCTCACTGGGTGGTTGTTAAGGATGTGAATATTTGTAAAGCTGCAGGTCGGTGTCAGGTTATGGTGTCATGTGCTTCTTTGTTAAGTTACTAAGTATGTGGCCGGGGCTCTGAGGTGCTGGGCACCGTACTAGGCAAGGGGATACGGTGGGAGCAGCCTTTATGGTTCCCCTGGGGCGTTTATATCCTATCCTGAGATGAACATGTGGTGCTGGGGACTGAGGGGCAGGCCAGGGTGGCTGTGAGGGAAGGCTCTCTGAGGGGTGGCGTTGGAATGGGAACCCAAATGGATATGGGCATGAGGATTCTGGGAACGTGTGCTCCATGCAAAGGGCACGGTAAGGGCGGAGGCTATGAGGTGGGAGCACGCCTGGAGTGTGTGAGGAAGAGCAAGGAGGCCTGATGTGCAGCAGGATGGTGGAGGGAGAGAATGGGGAAATCAGGTCCAAGTTGCTCCCGGGGCCTGAGCGTGGACGCATGGATGCTGGAAGTTTTTCTAAATGAGATGGGACATCAGGGAAGGTTTTGAGCAGGGGAGTGACATGTTTTTGAAGAATCATTCTGGAGAGAAATATGTATAATCTATATGTATTATGATAGAGCTGACCCTTGAACAACATGAGTTTGAAATATGTGTGGTCCACCTACCTGCAGACTTTTTCAATAAATACAGTACAGTATTATAAATTTATTTTCTCTCACAATTTTCTAACAGTTTCTATTCTCTAGCTTACTTTATTAGAAGAATACAGAACACAACACATATAACATACAGTATATGTTAATCCACCGTTCATGTTATCAGTCAGGCTTCCGGTCAACAGTAGGCTAATAGTAGTTAAGTTTCGGGGGAATCCAAAGTTATACATGGATTTTCGACCGCACAGGGCAGTACTCCTATACCTCGTGTTGTTCAAGGATCAACTGAAGTTGTCGATAATATAGAAATGGCTTTATGTGTTGTATAATAAAAGTGGGTCCTTTTGCACCTACAGTTTGAGTACTGGCCATTATGTATTAGGAAAAGAGTGAAAGTGGATTCTGTTCGACATTCATCTGTGTGCCAGATGCTCACAGAGCACAGAACATGTTCTGAGGCTTGGGGCCGGGGGTCAGGGCCTGGGAGTCTTTTTGGCATGGTGAGCAGCCTGGCCCTCCACCCCAGTGCTGTCCCAGTGCTTCTGCAGCAAACCTCTCCCTGGGACCCACGAAGGACACTGACAATCGGCGCCCTGATTACTAATGACGTACTTAATCTTCTGAGAGCCCAGAACAGCAAGGACATCATTGTAAAAGCCTGAAGCCTGAGTACCAATCCATTCCTGGGATCCTCTCTTACCAAGAAAAATTGCTTGATGGTGTCAAAGAACACAAGCCCACGGAACACGATCACGTCTACACTGAGACTTTCCAATCAATCAATTAGAAAAAGGAAACCTGAGGATGGCAGCCTTGGACAGGCAGCATTTCAGTTCTGGGCAGGAGACCACCAACAGTCCGGCCCCGTCGTTGGCAGGAACCTGCTTTGCTCAGGAGGTTGGAAGCAGAAGCTTAACTGAGTTGGCCACCCAGAGTTACTGAAGAAAGTGAAATGCTAAGTAGCCATCAGAATTGTCTCGATCTTGCTCAGGGCAACTGTCCAGCCTATTTTAGAGGAGGGAGTCCATTTTTCTTTTGAAGAGGAGGGTTTTAGAGTCTACTGCCTTCCTTCCAAGCCTGGCGGACACGGTGGAGGTAAGACTAGTCCCTGTCTGTGCTGGCAAGCCTGATGTGGGAGTCGGGGGTGCTCCTCATCATTCCCAGTCTTCCTGCTGCCCCGACTGGACCAGCCTTTTCTAGAGTCTAGAGGGCGTCCTGTGAATGGTTCCTTGACTGTAGACGTGGTGATCCACCGGGCAGGGTGTATGGAGGTAAGCTAGCTGACCCACGGCAGGAGAGCACCTGTTGTCTTTCCCAACTCAACTCTGTGCCAACTGGAGGACCCCTGCCTCATGGTCTTCTACTTCCGGACAACTGCCTAAATGGCACCCGGGATGTGGGGGGTTCTGATCTTGTCCCGCCCCAGACTGAGGCGGGGGAGAGGGAAAGGAGAGAGAGGGATGAAGCTTCCTCACAGAGCGAGGCTGAGCAGGCAGAGCTGGCCGGCCTATTCGGGAGATCACGTGCCTCCCTGCCATGCTATCCCACGAGACAGCGACCACTGAGGTGAGCAAATGCATGCTCCTGACGTTTTGTCAGCTGCCACCAAACAACCCTCGCCTGCTCCTGTCACATGCTAAAAGGCTTCTGTAGTTACTCAGTGATGGAGGAAGGAGATTTTGGTTATGCTAAGAGCTGAACTTCTTGAAACAGGAAACACACTTGCCCCAAGTTCAAGTCTTATTTTTTATTCCACTGGAGAGAACCACCCCAAAAAGGATAACATAAACCTAATGAATAATGACGGGCAATTTCTGTAAAATATCTTACCAGGAATCATGAAGAATTTTGTTTTGTTTTGTTCCCCCCCATAGCCTTCAAGCCAGTGTCTCAAAGAAAGTGTCTGGCTACCAACAAGTTATCAATGCCCTTTAGGCCAGGCTCCATGGGGTTACACGTCTGACTCTTCAAAATCAATTCTAGAACTCAACACTGAGTGCCCAGGTTGAGAAGGAAGCTAGAAAACAGCCCAAGTGGGACTCACTCCAGTGTCCTCAACTGGCTGTGGGAATTAATTCTCCATGTTGACAAAAGTAGGGAACCAACGCAAGTCTCTATTGATCCTTCAGGCCATAAATATAATCTTATAAACACAAAGAGGCAAACAAAGCTGTCTGTTCGGTAACGGGCTGAGTCGAGGAGCTCATGGCAAAGCAGGTGCCATGAAGGCTGGCCCAGCACTCAGCCAGGGCGGCACAACGCAGGCCCACATGCAGGAAAAGGAGCCACTTGCCGACTGACCCCTTGCCTGGCTTTCTTAGGTCTTAGAGGAAGACGGTTTGGAAGCTTTCACAGGGCATGTGATGGCAGCAAGGGGCAAATCAGCTGGAAGACAGGACTCGGGCCAGCGTCCCAGCACTTATGCACTGTCCGTGGCCCCATCCTTCCCCCTGCATGGGAAGCACTGAACTTCTCATGCAGTAGACACACGCCTGCATCGACTTAAATCCTCTCCCTCGCCACCTTACAGTCA
This sequence comes from Ursus arctos, assembly GCF_023065955.2. Classification (NCBI taxonomy): domain Eukaryota; kingdom Metazoa; phylum Chordata; class Mammalia; order Carnivora; family Ursidae; genus Ursus; species Ursus arctos. The sequence continues at coordinate 42,425,655 of NW_026622930.1, read as the reverse complement.
CCAGACCCCAGCTGAGCCCCACTGGTAGCCAGGACCTAAAACAAATACAGCAGAATCCTTGCCCTAAGATGCTTACCGTTCTTGGGGCTCATACAGTGTGAGCATGCTGCCGGGACGGGGAGCTGTGGGAACACAGCCCGTGTGTGTGTGTGTGTGTGTGTGTGTGTGTGTGTGTGTCCTTTCTCTCCGCCAGGTCCCCAGGGAAGAATTCAGCTTCACAGTTTGGGAGTTAGTTGCAAAAAGGACAGTGAATAAAAGCATGCGGAAACATTTTCAGTATTAAAGATCAATGTTGAAAAGTCTGCCCCAGCGACCATTCTAATTTCCCTTTTCCTTTCCACCAGACATCTTGAGAAGTCTCTACTTCCTTCCCTGATGGCCTTCTCACCCATTCACCTTCCTTGGTTCATGGGTTTTTGCTCTGTCCCTCCATTCTCCTGGTGACCCTCCTGACCGTGGCTACCACTGACTTGCTGGTGGCCGATTCCAGGGGGCAGTGTTCAGTCCTCATTGTATGGGACACATCCACGACCCCTGATAGGATTCCCTCCTTCAGACACTCTCTCTGACCCTCAGGGTGGCTCGGCCTTTGGCATTGTTCCGTCCGTCCATCTTCTGGTGCTCCTCGGGGTCTCTCCTCAGCTCCTACTACTCAACACACACTTCTGGGGAAACCAACTTCCATTTACACACAGATGACCCACGATGAGTCTTTCGATCCCTGTGGACTCTAGCCACTGGCCACTAACTTGCCTTTTCCACCTCGGTGTCCCATAGACACCTCAGACAATCTGTCCAGTTCAACTCCACTTCTCCCACCCTGGCAACTCCTCCTATATTTTCTGCTTCCAAAGGGCATGGCACCCAGGCTGATGCCTGGACTCCCACTAAATGACCACTCTTGTCCCTCTGCACCCTCACAGCCCCCGCCTTTGCTCAAGGGCCTGCCAAGGCTGGCTTTAGGCTCCTAAGGAGTCTCCAGGCAGTGCTGGCCCCTGCACGGCTCCCTCCTCCTCACCGCTGCAGAACGCTGTGTTTCATCCCAGGAAATCCCCCCACCTGCCTCGGTGATGGCGCTGACCACAGGGGATTGTGAGAGCACCGCTATGTCTGTGTGACGTGTCTCTGTTGAAATGCGCATCCCAGGCTCCCCAAAGGCCGGAACCAGGTATTTCTCTATTACTCACGGTTGGTCTCCAGTGGGGGGTAAATCCAGTCCAAGGCAGCTGCTTAGTACGTATTCAGTCAGTGAGTGGAGGAGCTCTGGACCTAGAGCTTACCGGCAGTGACTACTGATTATGAACTAGCCACGGGCGGGGTCCCAGCTATCTCCTTAGAAATCTCTGGGTTCTATGTGAGGTAAGAATGCTGTAGGTGGGCAGGGGCCTGATGACAACATTTCCAACAGCATAATCAGCTCGGGACACTGGGAATGCCAGAGAAAGGGCTGGCATGAGTCTGTGGCTGGCGGTCTAAGTGGTAACACAGTCAGGACAACTCCCTCCCTCAAAGAGCAGGAGGGCCCTGGCTCGTAGAGGACAGAGAACAGAGCCGAGGGGCTGAGTCCTCGGGGGATGCTGAGGATCCCCACCCCCACGCCATCAGCTCCCGAAGGGATGAGCACACAGGTGTCTGAGCTCAGGTGTTCTGATGCAAGTTCAATGTGCTGGTCTGACAGAGACACAAGCCCTCTTCCCCAAAGATGTCAAAATAAACTCATTACCGCTTTTCTCTTGGCCATTAGCTGCCCTCAGTCTTTGTATTACTTTTGTCATCTTTTTAACAATTCCCATTCCAGTGAGCCAGACAGAAGGTATTTTTGTGGAATTAATATTACTCTAGATGCGAAATGGCAATGGACTTCTCAAAGGCCAGACGGAAAGTCAGCGGCACGTCAAGGACACCTGTGCCACCTTGCCGCCCTTGTGTTTCCACCCTGGTCAGTCCAAGGCCACAGGGAGTAGAGCAAATAGCAGTTCCATCTCTGTCTCTCAGGTCGGTGCGTTTCCGCGGTGACAGAGTTCCTCTGAATTCCCGAAGGATGCTCCAGAGATAAAGGGGGACGATCATTCTTTCCCCGTAATACTTAGCAATCTAGTCCTTAGGCAGAACATTTCCCGGGCTTTTGAACACAGGCGACAACTGGCCTTTTGCATGGTCCCCAAAAGAGAATGTGTTCTTATATTAAAGATGGCAATAACCACTCAGTTAGACAGAGTGCCTGGTAAATAAAATGGAATTAAGAACAACAACAATAACCTCGGGTTCAGTTGGATGGGTCGCTTGTCATTTGTGAGTCACTTTACTTAAGGGCAGGCCTTTCAGCACGGATGTGCACGTGAGCAGTCTCTACCTGCCCATCTATCCCAAGGCTTTCGAGCCAGCCGTCCTTATAAAGTTATATATGCATAGTCTATAAATATATATTTATAGACTTTATGTTTTACGTGATGTGCACTAAATGTAACTTTATAGATTCTCTGTAAAATTACATACACACATCTTTATATATCAGTTAAAAAAAACTCTCATTGCATTACAATGTTTACACGCTCACAGAACTTGTGTTAGCCCCACCTAGCTCCATACTTTGCTCCCTTCCAAAGGCACCCTGGGATTACTAGAGGACATTACCCCTCAGGCTGCGCAGGCAGCACGTGCCTACGGAGCTTCTGGGCCACCAATCCCAACCGCCTCCCAACAGCAGTGCGTGCACGGGAATCCCAGCTTGGGGCAGAGGCCGCGCAGGAACAAGGAAGGCTTGCTCTCCTTTGCACCTTAGATGAAATCATAAAGTCACCAAGTTCTACAAATGATATCGGTATGAGGGCAATGTCTGGATACAAAGATAGGAAAAGAACCTGTTTAGGCAGCAAACAAAATGGGACAGGAGCAGCTGATAAGTGCTTATCAGCCAGACGATTTTGATTCCCTCTATTGAACCTGGAGTCTCCTGGGATGGCCAGTGGCAGGCTGCCTGGACCCAGGGAGTAAGTACATGTCAGTGGTCAGGTTACACAGAATGTGGATAACCAGGAAACTTCACTTCAAAAGTCTTTCTTTTTTTTCTTTCTTTCTTTTTTTTTTTTTTTGCCTTTGGCAAGGAAACAAGGTGAAACACTCTCTAAGGTCTGCCAAAGACACCTTCAGCTGAGACTTTGCCCATCATGGCAGCAAAGACATGCCCCCCCCCCCCCCCCCCCCCCCAGTGATCACTCACCCTTTCCAAAGACTTCAGGAGGTTTTGTCTTTCTTTGAGCTTCTGAATACTGATGACAATTTTGTGTCTTGCACCTTTGGTAACATTCTGTAATTAAATAAATGTTACATTTAAAAACATATTTTTTTAGATATTTAGAAGACTTTATTTCAATATACGATAGTTATTCTTCTAGAATAATCAGAATTATAAACCAAATTTAGAACAATTAAACTCAAGTCAATTTTTCTTTTTTTTTCTTTATGTTGAAATCATTTTTATTTTTTTAAATTTTTTTATTTTAAAAACATAGTTTTAAGGATCAGTTTAGAGACTCCTGGAGGTTATTTAGTACTTTCCTGTCTTCTTAGTTCCTACGTTTGTGGACTAGTAAATATCCCTTTGCCTCTCTTTTCAGTTCCCCTCTGTCATAAACCTCTCCTTACTAAATGTTCTAACTACATCTGGCTATACATTTGCCTGTGTTCTTTGGCTGTGACCTTTAGGAGAGAAAAGAGAGAGAGAGAGAGAGAGAGAGCTAGAACAGCCAATTACCCACCCAGCATGAAATTTCTTCACAGTCTTAAACGATCATTTTTGAGTTATACACTCCTCTTCTCCATATTTTGTCATTTCAGTCCCACCCTGGTTGCTTGAAGGTTCCAACCCCATACAGTGCTTCATTGTTTTCTCAAACCTTCCCTAGGTTTTCCCATCTCTGAAGTCTGATGTGGTTCTCACTGGGTCCATACAACACAGGGCAGTTGTGGGCAGTTTCCAGGTCATCTTTGGTCTCCATAAGGAAAACCCGAATAGAAAAGAGCCTAAAACTCTAGCTCAGTCATCACTTGAGCTAAATGATTAGGATTCGGTTGGGGTTGTGGACTTCGGTGAGCCTAAAGATTCAGTTCGACGCTTGTTGACTAGAGATACTGCCAAGTTCCAAACAGGAGGTCCTTTCTTAAGCCAGGTCTCTGAGACAGACTTCTGGGGACTTCTTGCAGCTATTCATAGAATTCCTCTTATAGAAGGAAAAGATGGGAACACCAGAGACATCTCCTTCAGAGATATTAACACTCAAGTGACAACTGAACTCACTCTCTAAGATGAAGTGCTGGGGGCAGATTTCTGTTTAGCCTTGACTTTGGGTTCAAGTGAATTAAATTACTCTGAAAAGTTTGTGCTGGCCTCTGGCTTTGCCCTCCCTGTCAATTATGTCTTGTTTTTTCTCAAGTCAAATAACTGAGGACTTGGATTTTTTTTTTCCCTCAACTCTGACCCAGACATAAAAAATGCTGTTAGAAGTAGTTTTCATCAATCCCTGGGATCTCAAGGAGCAATCGAGATCCAAAAAGGAATTGGAGAAGTGTTAGGAAATTGAAATTAGTGCTTTTCATTCTCTGAGAATGTGCAGTGACTTTGGGCCTTGTCTTGCATCTCAATACTGGTATTCAGCCAGGCCTGCAGAGGTTAACTGAGGGGACTGAAGATGCAATGGGAAACCAGCATCTGCTGGGAGGTATGAGTCCAGAGCAGTCCTGCCCCAAATGGTACAATCTCCTCTTCCTGCAAGGGAAATACCATTAGCCTGTTCGGACCATTAATTCTTTTAAATCATTGCACAAAGGAAACTGAGGTCAATTTGAAACATGCAAATGGCATTTTAAACAAGGGAAACAAAGACATCGGTCAGATCTATTTACTCGAGCACAGCATGGTAGGAAACATGCTTGGTTTTGGGGGTCTGTTGACCGGCCTAGCCTTTGGCATCCACACGTGGGGAAAGCTGCCTGAGAAGGAAGGGGGAACTTGTTCTTTTATGGCACCCAGAAGGGAAATGAAACCTGAGACCTGGGGTAATCCTATTCTCTGTGACAGTCCCATGGTATGCAAAATAATTAGAAGAAAAACTGTTTTGCACAACTTACTCCAATCTCAACTGAGTCCAATCTGAACACATTTTTGGAAAAATGTTGGGGAAAGTCTGAGGCATGACCTGGTGCTTCTACTCACTAACTACTAGAAGTTACCTAATTTATAACCGGACTGGACAACAGACAACCAGCAAATCTGTCATTGTCCAAGCCACCCCTAGTCGGACAGACAGAGGGAGGGGGCAGGGAAAACAAAGGCAGGGGCACAGACTCTTTGAGGCCTTGGTCAGATGTTCCCTCTAGGCCACTCCACCTTGAAGTTACAGCGTGCACCTAGCTATTACCTTTTTCATAATACTCTTTCTCACTGAGCCTTACTTGCCTTGCAGGTATCTGCTGGTCCCCCACCTCCTACTGGACGCTGAAGACAAGAACCCAGCCTTACTTACCATGTAATGCTGGCCAGCCCCTGGAGTCCTAGGACAAGGCAAGCTACTGGGTGGGCACAGGGATGGGTCCAAACAAGGTCTGTCTGGGGCTGGAACTTCAGGTTCCGCCTGGGGTCCTTTTCTCAGGGAAGGGTCACCTGCAGCGCTTACCTGAGCCTCCAGCTGGCACTCAGTGAGGGCCATCATTTCCTCGTAGGTCATCTGGGAGAAAAGCGCGGCGTACTTGTGCAGGCGGAGGCTTTTTAACCAGGCTGGAACATCTGCGGTGCGAGATGCGCGAGAGATGGGCAGAGAAATTGAAAGGGAACAAGAAGAGATGACAAAAGATGTGGGAATAGAGAAAGGAAAGGAGGGTGATGGTCAGAGGGGAAAAAAGAAGAAAAAAAACCCTTTATGTTACTACTTGTTCAATTCCATTTTGGCAGCAAATTATGGACTTCGAAGTCTTGGTCTAGCCCTGACATTTCCACTGTCAGGCTCCCTTATTCTGCTTTAGACTAGGGGTTGCTAACTTGGGGTCCACGGGCTGCAGGGCGTACAGGAATCCCCTGAAATTATATCCCAATTTGTGAATATAGGGGTAGTTTTCTGGACAGAAGTCATCCATAGCTTCCGTAAGATTCTCAACAGAGTTCATGACCAAAAACACGGCAAGGAACCACTGCTTTGGCCAGACTACTTCATTACTGATTTGGAAAGAACTGATTTAGAATGTTAAAACTACGTATGATGAATCTTCCTCTCCAAGAAGATTTCCCTCTAGGTTCAGCGTAGCTCTCCACATGCTGTTTCTGCCACTTCCACAGTAAGAGGTCACCCAGGTAACTGCAGTGGTCCACGGGTGGGGTTGCTGTCATTCCTAGCCTGATCTTTCTTCAGCCTTCCTGTTCCCCAACGGGAATAAGCGCATCCTAGATTCCAAAACTATCACTCCAGCGTGTGGTGTGTGTGTGTGTGTGTGTGTCCCTGCCGACCATTTCTCCAAGCTACGGAATGTGTCTGGATGTGTCTCAGACCTTTTCCTTGAATATCAACCACAAATATACCAGGACTGGAAAGGCCCAAAGATTGGCTAGATCATAGGATAATAGAATTTCCGAAGCATATCTGAAATAAGCCCACAGTTTGGATTCTAGAGTTGGGAAAATTGAATAGTAACTGTATCAAAATCTGTGAGAATTATCATTCAACCAAAACAAAGCACTTGCCCCTGCTCTTTTAATTCAGAATTTTTGAGCTAATAGGATCTTTGAGAATTCTCTAGAATCACCTTCCCCCACCCTTCGCTCATTTTACAGATGGCAAAGTTAAATCATTGTCTAGGTCACGGAGCAAGTATATGGTGAAATGGGGATTAGAACCAGGCCTCCCGACTCCTGGCTTCTTCCTGCATTGTATCAACTTCTTGTAAGACAAGGACCAAACAGCCCATTAGTGGTAGGGCTGGGTAAACAACGACTTCGAAGTACTTTGAAATGTTGAAGCGCTGCGTAAATGTTATTCATGTTTCCTATAAAGTATTATCCATTGCTAACCACATTGATTACAAGATACTGTCTACCGCGCCGAGTGCTTTCTTCTGAGGCACCGACAAACACTCCAGAGTAAGTGGGAAATTCCAATTTCCAATTTTGAAAGTACTTAACGGGGATCGATGAAAGAAACCTGGCCTACTCTGAAATCAGGCCTGGCCTCCCCGGGGAACCCAACCTAGGCTTATGGAATGTGGGTATTCGATCATCTCCCGAAATTCAAAGATTACAAGGGGAGGGTGGGCCTGGTGAGGTTACCTCTTAATCTGCAGCAATGTGAAGGCTGAAAAAGGGGACCCTCTAGAGAAGCAGAATTGGCTATCCAATGCCATCTGAAGAACAAACTCAGTCATCTCAGGCAAGAAATCACTTGATTCTGTGCTCCGAGGCCCTTCATTCTACCGTGACAAGCAGAGAGCCCCTCTGGGACCATCTGTAACCACGAAGAGACAAGGCTTCCCCAGGTACATAGTACGAACCACTTCTACCCTTGACTCAAACTGCGGTTGCAGACAGCCCAGCCCCGCCAGCTCAGGCTCTGGCGCTTTCCCTCCTGTGACAGCCTGGACCCATTTTACCAGGCTTTATTCTCCACCACGTTCTGCTGTTATTGAAACAATGCTAATCCTTCTGCAGAGTGAGCAGCCAATAACTACAGCTCCAGCTTTGGGGCCAGTGACTTGTTCACACTTTGGCACCAGGTTCCATACTGGCAACTTACATCTTTGAAAAGCCCCAAGTTGCTGCTCGGAAGACTCTGTGATCATGATTCAGGAAAGTCAGGGTAACCCCACCGCACACTTGGGCACAGTTTGACACAGACAGTCTGGAGCGTCTCATGGGCCAGACTTCTCACCGGTGCCCTACAGTTTCATGATGCAGAAGCCACTCAGGATAAGACAGACTCCCGAGCTACTAAATCATGTGGTAGACTGGGTGTTTTATAAGCCAAAAGGACGATATGGCGTTTTAAGAGTTGGGGAGAGTGGGGTGCAAATCTTGGCTCAGCAAGACTAGTACTAGCTCCTTTCTATAGAAGATTTGAACAACCAGCATTCCTTTTAGAGGGATGGAAGAGCCTGCCTTACCCATTTAGTGAAAATGTGGGCCACTGGGAGTTGTTTTCCTACAAAACGTTCCTACACAACTTCACAACATGGTGAGTTCGGCCTTCCCCAGAAGTTATTTCTGGATGTGTTCCTGGGCGATTAAGCCCCTCTCGGCCATGTGTTCCCTGAGGCAGGCACATGCTGACTCCGCTTGTACGGCAAGTATCTCCGCGCCTAGCTCGGTGCTGCATCCTTCCTCAAACGTGAACTGATGAACAAAGATGAGGGAATCCCAGTTCTTAAGAACACAGCCTACTAATCTTTTACCCCCTGGAGACAAGGCACCTTCTTTTGCCAGGGATTAAAACAAGACTCCATTAAAAGGGAAACAACCAGAGAAGTGAGCACCTGCACCATTTCACTCCTCCCAAGCCAGGAATTCCAAAGACTGGGATGCTATTCTGTTAAGATGTTTCCCAGAGATGAAGTCTAACTAGAAGTTCAGATCCTTTCCCATGGCCCAGGTGCTAGAGGGTTGGATGCAAAGCTGAGAACCACCGCAAAACCTCAGACATTGTTTCTTCATTCTGCAGAGCTATGGCTGTGGTTGAAAGAAAAGACAAGCAGGGGTGTTTCTTGAAGGGGCTGATACGTGGTTGGCGGCACGCATGCCCCCTGGGCTTCCACCTCTAGCTGGCACACAGCCATTTAGCCTCAACTGGGCTGCTTCTGATGGACTTGCCAATGGAGGTCCCAGACCAGAAAGTCACTCTTTATGCAGTGTGAGAAAGACTAAGATGCTTTTGCTCTATGCCAGTTTGACTTCCTTGCCAAGTGTAGGCATTCTGATATTTGCCCACTCAACACTTGTTGAATGTTTACTATGGGGGCCCCTCTGGAAGCAGGAACAGTATATTCGCAAAGCACAGAGCCAAGAGAGCAGTTGGGGCCAAGCAAACAGTTGGGTGAGTGATAGAGAATGGCTAGTAACAAGGTGGGGCACATAGGCAGGGGTCCGATGATGGAGACCTGTAATGCTGAAACAAGGAGGACAGACCTCGTCATTGGGTGACGAGGAACTGTTGAAATCTGAGCATCAGAAGCACAATCAGATGAAGTTGTTAGAAAGATGATGGCTGTCAGTGTAAAGGCTGGACTGGAGGATGTGCAAGGGGAGGCCAGGAGATGAACTGAAGCCCTTGGAGATGGCCTGGAAGGGCAGTGGCGGGGAAAAGGATATGAATGGGTAGTATTTGAAGATCAGAGAAGAATAGGGAGTAAGTGTGAGACTGGTGGTTCTTCTGATTCAAGCTTGGTTAAGACAGAAAGTAGAGGGGAACTGCAGGTTTGGGGTGACAAGGGAGAGATGGCGAGCTCCAGTTCATGGTCAGTTGAGTATCACTGCCTTTGAGCCTTCTAGGTGGAGAAGTCAACTGGACAAGATCTCTGAAGAGAGGTCTGAGTGGGAGAACTTGTCGGCGGCACAAGGTGGTGGCTTTAAGCCATGGAAGTGGGTGAGATCTCTCAGGGAAAGAGTGTGGAGTGAGAACAGGAGAGAGAGAGAGCCCTGAGGCAGGCACATGCTGCCTGGGGAGCATGGAGTGTTTAGGCGAAGGCGTGGGAAGAGAAGCCCACAAAGAAAATTGGAAGGAGAAAGCCGAAGGGTAGGAGGTTTCTGGGAGAAAGCACCACCATGCATGTGCAGTGGGTCCCCATGCACAGTGCCTATCCCTTACGAAGCTCTTTTTAGATCTTGCTGCAGTCCACAGTGGGTTATCTTCACATCGCCATTTTTGATAACAGTGCTACACTCATCTTTCATACGTTCTGTGTTTACCTGCTGGTCTTTACCAATGGGATCAATTTCCAGTTATGTTGCTTTCTATTTCCCTTTTACAGTTTGAACAAACCAGCCACAGAGAGGCTCTGTGGTGCATAGAGCAACTCACACAGAAGCTGGGCTCCAATTAGAACCTGAGTTGCTTTTTTCAAATGTTTGCTGCTGGAATGGCTGCATATACCATTCAGCAGGCCACGCGTCAACTGCCTCACAAACAGAGGCTCCACAAGAGTGAAAGATGGATGCAATACTACAGAAGGGCCCAATATGGGAGGCCTTGTAAGGGCAGGGAGTAAGGCATCCCTGGAAGAGAGAGACATGAACAGCCTTGGTTTCCACAAGCAGCCTCACCCGTGGTGGTCCTGGTACCTGCAGACAGAAGACCCCAGAGAGCCGGGCTACTCTCAGACAACGCTCTCTCTCTTCCCAAGGTACAACTGCATCCTTGTTCTTTGAGGGACAGAAGAGGAAACCAACTGAGGGGTAAGAAGAGACGAACTCTTCAGTGTTGAAGTGAGAGGGTAAAGACTCCTTTCAAAAACAAAGCAGAAGTCTAGCAATGGCATCAATATTACGGAAGCCTGTCTACTTTGGGCCAGAGCAGAAGGATCAGCCCAATGCTGCCCCAGCCTCTGAGCGCCTTGGTCTCTGGTTCCTGGGAACTGTGAGTGAGCTCCTCAATCCTGGGAAGAGTCTGTGGTGGCCTCCCGGAGGGGTTCCTGTTGATGGGGAAGCCCGTGTGGGTGTCGGAAGGAACAGTTTGAGTAAAATACCCACTTGGATGCTTCGGATACAAACACAGGGACTGAACTGTCAACGTTTCCGTGAGCTGAACACTCATAGGTGGTGTTGCCCACACAGTTTGCTCTGCGTTATTAAATCGCACTGGGTTCCACGTGGAAAGCTGCCCTCTGTGCGCCTGCCCAGTTCTTCAATCACCGCAGCTGAAGACCCGTGCTTGGTAAGGAATGGCGCTTAAAAGACTCATGACCTTTAGCATTTGGGGCAATCCTGGAAACCTGCTTTTCAGACAAGGGGCCTCTGGCTTAGAGGGGGCACAATCTGAGCCCATGAGGACCTATTCATCCAGGTTCTATGCTGGCATTTGGGAATAAAGAGCGTGAAGTGAATTCACTAACTCCTGGCCCTTAAGTTAGATGAATTCAAGACAGCATCTAGAAAGTCAACATTCAGAAAATGGGGCTTGCTCCTATAACAGCCGTGCTGAGAAGGGTCCCAGCCACACTCCAACTCCATCACTCACACCCTTACAATCCAGAGAAATGTGGGATTCACAACCTTTCTCACGAAGGTTTCCCATGGGGTTCTTTGTCTTAAAAAGGATCATACTTCTCAATAATTTTTCTAATCGCATTCTAAGACGGGCAGAGAAGTTCAAAGGTTTACATTTCAAAAACAACTCAAAACCCCAAACTGGCTATTTCAGAACAGACAATGCATTTCCTTTGTTGTGGGGAAAAAGTTTACTTCAGTTTCATCTCAGATGCCCTGGAAAAGGCAACCAAGCCTATTTTCACAGTCCCTGGTCCCCTCCACTCTTAATTGCTAGGTTTCTATCAAGGTGACTGGAACCACCGTTTCTTCTGAACCTGTATGATGTCTGTATACAAACAATGTAACAGTTTCAATTACCTCCACGATTTGTACTAACAGTACGGCCACACGTCGTAAATCAGCCCAGTCCATGTGCACTCCTAATGGCAAGGCTGAAGCTCGTATCCAGAGAAACAGCCCGACCTCTACCCCTCTCACACTGACAACTGCGATGAGAAAGTCATGGAGCTTCTCCCTCTTAGGAGGGAGAATCTGGAATGGAGTGCCCCCCACGAGCTTCCCCGCAGGTAGGCAGAATGCTCACCTGTGCAGGTGGGGAGAGAAACCGGGGCTTGGGGAGGCTGGGCCAGGGCAGAAGATGGCACAGCTCCTTCACTGGAGTGTTCTACGGGTTCCCAGACTCACCATGCCCCACACTGGTCCCGAATCTGTTTTTTCTCCTCTATAGTCTTTGCTATAGAGGACACCAGGGGCTATCCAGCTGTCTATGGCAGGAACCTGGGCATTGTCCTAGATTCCTCCGGCTCCTGCACTGTCTACTTTCAACTAGTGCACGTTCAATTCCGAGCTCTCTCGATTCCATCTCACGCGGACCACACCCACACACCCCTGGGAATCCATTCTCGCTGCTGCTTGCCCCGGTCCCACCTTCATTTCCTCCTCAGTTACCAAATAGCCCCCACCTCTCGGCTGGCTTCCCAAACCAGAGTCCCCTGCGCCTCTTCCCTTCCTACGGGCCCCCCACACTTCCACTAGGGTCTGATTTCTCATGAGCAAAGGTAAGCAGGTTGTTCTGCTGCTAAATGCCCTCGACAGCTTCTGTCAACGTCAAATCTTTCAGAAAGCCTAGCGCCTGGCTTTCCCGTCTCCGGATTCTTTTCCCGGGTGCTACTGACAATCAAGCTACAGGAGGTACTCCGTCAATCTGTCTCATCACCATGCTCTCATGCATCCTTTCCCTCTGCACAGAATGCCCTTCCCTCACCTCACATATTTGGTTAACTTGTAATCAGACTCCAAGACTCAGATCCAGGCCTCTCCTCCTCAGGAACTTCCCTGGACTTCTCTCCACTTTGCACCAGGGCCCTCCTTGGTGCCTACCCTGACCCAGGGCCAGTCTCCAAAGACAAGACATTTTCACAGTTGTGCACCTGCCTCAGGTACCCATCTGTTGCTCATGTGACGGGACTCCCATGAGGCAGGTCCGATCTCTTTCTTCTCTGTCTCCCCACTGACTAGTCCAAAGCCTCTCTTAGCAGGTGCTTAAAAGCCAACTGACTTGATAAGGACTAACGTAAAACCTACTAGCCCATCTTTCTTCCCTTCTCTCTGCTCCCACAGAACACAGCCACACCACTCGTCGACAGCCCTGGCCTTTTGAGAAGTCTTGGGTGTTGTGTCTATACATTATTTCTGAGGATGTGACGCTACTATGAGGGGCAAATGTATTTCCTCCACCAACAGACTTCTGCTCTTCTACGTTTTCTCCTCCTTCCAGGAAGTTATGGGAATGTCTTTTTTCCTCCTCTCGGCCACCTGGAGGCTTTGCATGAAAGAAAAGGTAAGAGATCACATTCCACTCATGGGATGCCGGACGAAAGGAAGTTATTATAATTGAGGACCAACCCGGGAATCATGAATCTTTCCCCTGGGATAAGTCACAGTGATGTTTTTGCCAACAACAAGGACATTCGAATTTAGAAACCACAGTCAGCATATCTGCGCCAAAGATGTGTAGCCAGTAGCCTCCACAGGGCATGTTGAGGGGAAACTCCCATATTCCTGTTGTTTCCCACTTCTGTTCGTTGATTTCTCTTCGAGTAGCTGATCCCATTCTTGCTTTAGCCTGAGATTAGTCTGAGATCCCTACCCCGAGGGACACCCAGTCTGTGCTGTGGAGCTGACTTACATCTTCGGGATGGGTATTTACTATAAAAGGAAAAACAAAGCAGGCCGATGATGTGACTCCTCTGAGAGCACAAGCTGGTCTGCTTGGGAGAGAACTTTGTGACGATCCCTGGCAGGGTGCTGACCCCAAGACAAAAAAAGGGCGAGATCGATGTCTGTGAAAAATTTAAAAAGAAGAATGTGGGGTCGTGAGCTTTATTTCACACTCTTGACCCAAGAGGCACATTCCTAAGGGACAATTCGTAGCCAAACCTGGCTAGTTTGTCCAGATGAAAAGGAAGGAAGAGACGAACACAGTGTTTCAGCAAGGTATGCACAGCTGTTGGCAAGGAAGATGAATTCACACTAAATTAAGCTCAATTATGGTGACTTTTTATTCTCTCCCCAAGGTGCAGGGAGAGGGCTGACATGCATCCTCTGGAGATTTGGAACTCCTCCAAATTCAACTACAGACTCCTTGTTGTTTCTGTAAACTAGGCTTTTAAGAAACTTTAGAAAAATAGCAATTTGCTGATGGCATCCTGAGGTGGACCAGAAAGTAGCCTAAAAGGGCTGCTACTCCTGCCAGAGCACCTGGCCACACGGAAGAAAGAGATGGGGATCCGAGAGGAAGAGCTGGCTCTTTTCAGAAGCACTTCATTTGATTTCATATTTCATTTCTCAGGAAGTACGAATTAACTTGGAAACTTAAACCGGTGTCTGCTCTTGGACTTGGGAATCAAATGAGAAACTCTTGGGCTGGGTTTGGTGAGGGCTGCCTCTTGGGCGCTATTCTGGGAGGCCACCCTGTATAGTCTTTGCTGATAGAGTTGAGCAGTAGCCTTCTGGAGAGGACACCTCCAGGCACGGCTGGGGGTGGCCTTCGGCCCCCAACATTCTGGGATGCTGCTGTTTCGGGTGTGGACGTTTCTACTGCTTGACCTATCAGCTGAACTGCAAATATACTTATCCCACAAATAGAATCCTTCGTTGTTTCTCACGCCTTCTTTCAAGTATGTTTTGCCCTTTAATTGGCTAAGATCCAGTTCTTTGGGAGCAGGACAGTTCGATAGGTCAGCAGGAGGTGGGTGTATATACAGGAAAGAGTCCTCTCTTTTATCCAGTCACCACATAGTCTGCTTTCTGACCGCATCCCTTGGGCCTATAAAGAAAATCCTGGACGTAAGAGCTACTCTACGTCACTTCCTGACTGAAGAATCTCTGAGGAGACAATTCTTATCAATTCTAAAGAAAAGCATAGAAGATGCTTACATAGAGGATATTCCCTGAACTTTGGAATATTTTGGCTTTTGTTCTAAAGCAGCAAAAAGAGATTTATTCAGTTTTTCTGTCATTCATTTTTCTTTAAAAACATGCTCTCGTTATCCTTTTCTCACCTCAGAATGACAGCACATAATGAGCACACCTTTACCTGCTTTGGAGGATGTTGGAGGCGTACATTAAGCTGAAAGAAAGGAAGGAAGAACGAATGAACGGACGGACGGAAGGAAGGAAAGTAAAAGGAAGAAAGGAAAGAAAGCAAACCTCTTACGACCAGACAGGACCAGCATTCCTCTCCGGGAGAAGTCTGTATCCCAGAGAACAGCCTTCCCGCAGGACCCTCCTCGCCCTTGAACACAAAGGCCAAGGCCTCCTTCCCACAGTTACCAATTAGAACTGCACACACACGTTCTTGGAAACATGCCGCCCAGAGCGGTGGCTGCCCTGCCTCCCTCGGTCCCTCAGGTACTCGGGTGCCCCAGTGACAGGTGCCCTGCAGGCTTACCTAGAGCATGGCTGAGGCTCATCTGCTACCCATCACCTGGGGCTCAGCTGCTCGAGCACAAAACCATGTAGCATGAACTCAGAAAGGAGTTTTGCTAGGTCTCCAAAATTATGACACATTCCCTCGAAAACTGTGAAAGAGAAAGAGGACACACATCCCCTCCATGCCAAAATGAGCCATTGTTTGTGCTGTCTGTTAAACACCTTTAAAGACCCACTTGTATCAGCAGCAGAAAGCATCAAGACACATCCCACTCACTCTGGGCACTCACCATGGGATGGGGGTGGCATGGGGAGCATACGGGCCTGCTGCTGAGGGAGAGGAATGTTCAAGGAATGCGCCAGGGAAGCCACTTCCCGGCAGCCTCGTTCCCCTAACGGACAGGATCGCTGCGTCAGCCTGGAGCTCTCGCACAACTGGCCCCTGGGTGGTCATGGGCGTCTTTCTGTGCCATGCTTCCATGGCGGGGAGGGGACTCGCTGGAGAGCCTCCTACGTCAACACTGATCCTTCTCAAGGGAAAGGTCGGAGACAGCAAAACCTCAGGACTCTGGATGCCAGCAAAGAGGGCCGCTCTCAGAGTCCCCTCGGTACTGTACTCCCAGAAGCAAGGCTAGTCAGTGTCTCTCCATCTAAAATTGTTATTCCTGGGTCTCTGACGAGCATCCCTCCCCGAGGACTTCCCAGACTTTGAACAACGTGGCATCTAAGAATACAAAATGCACATATCCTCTTTGAACCTATTACGGGTAATTTGGAAATCTCTACCTCCTGATGACTAGCTTAAGAAGAGGACAGATTTGCAGGGCAACGTACAAACATTTATTTATGCCGCACAAGAAGGCTTTTTCCACTTGTATGCAAATCTGTTATCAGGCTTAAAACACCGTCAGAGATTCTCAGTGGTATTTTGTTCATGTCCCTTGAACAGATGCAGAGGAAAAGGTTTAAAAGTGTCTTTGGATATCAAAGGAAAAGGGAGAGAGAAAGGAAGCACGACTACGATTCTGCATTACGAGAGACTTGAAAGAAAGATCCTGTGGTTTGTGTTGCTGAGTTATTGGCGGTTCCCTGGCCATGGCGACGAGGTGGAGGGCTGGAGCAGCCCAGCGCCTTTCCAAACGGGACAGGCCGAGCAGTGTGCGTGCACAGTAGGTCCTACCGCTGGTAGCGGTGACTCATTTAATTCCCTGCGAGTCACTGCATTAAAAAAAAAAAAAAAAGAAAAGAAAAGAGTGCTGACCTCTCTTGCTCTGGTTCCTGCTTCCCAGGTTTTGGCAAGATACCCTGGAAGGGGAATTGGGAGCCCTTTCCGCCATGGTCGACCCTGGAGCTCTGCAAGGGCTGGGTCAAGTGCACAAGCCTGGGGAGGGGGCTGGGCTCCTCTCTTGCTGACTACCTACCCTCTCTTGACCCTCCTGGCTCCAAATAAAGGGACAGACTGTTCCCAGTGGTTTCTCGTTCAGTCACTCACCTTTCATACCACTACCTTCTTCTTGGAATGTGTTACGAGCAGTGTTCTGATCTTCTAAGTGTTCACTCCCACCACTTCCTGAAGAGGCTACACTGCTTTGTGGAGACAGGGGGGCATGATCGGATGGGAGGCACTGGGGTCCTCTAGCTCGTAAGTCCTCATGAGACATCCATCCATGTCCTAGAGGCTGGTTTGGCACATTCATGGGTGGGGTAAGGGACACAGAGCGTTTCAAAGGGCTGTGGTGTGCCTGGCCTGAGAGAACTGGAAAAAAAAATAAAATGAAATAGGTTATTCCCCCCCCTTTAGCCTGGGCCACAGAGAACCCACAATACCTTTTAACCCTGAGAGATGATGCTAACTATCTGACGACTCTATCCGTGGTCCCCGCAGGCTGAATACAGGCCTGGCAGGGGCCTTCCCCTCAGGGGCCTAAAAAGGATGCTGTCTGGACCTCTTGGTGGGCTGGGTTTCCCCAAGGAGGCTAACCCTACAGTTTGTCCCCACATCTGGCCTTAGCCTTTGTGGGTCAGGATCTGGTTTTCATTCTAAATCTAGAAATCAGGATCCGTGGCAGGAGGCCTATAAATCAGGTGAGGCTCGACAGCCTGGCAAAGTGGCCGTCTGCCAGGAGCGAAAAGAACACGTGCTGGACATTTTTTTTTTTTTTTTGGAAACACACAGAACCCGACATTACCCATGTCATTAGGGTGGACTCCTCGAAGGGCAGGCAGGCCGGTCACTGTTTTTGCTGGACTGAACTAGAAGGTGGACTAGGCCTTGCAAGCAGGAAGCCGGGGAGGGGTGCGGGCTCAGCGAGGGCCGCAGTGTGGACACGGACCTCGGGGCCTGTACGGGACACGGGCGGCCGCGTGTGAAAGGGCCGATTCTTTCCCTGGGCCTTCCCAGGTTAATGCCAGACTTCGCACTGAAGACACCGGCAGGTAACAGGGCCTTCATTGAGAAGCCGGAGGGGGCCTCCGCGGGCTGGGCCCGGTCTGCACGGGCGCGTTCAAGGCCTGGGCGCAGCGGGCCGCATCGGCGCAGCCCCCGCTTTACACTTCTTTTCCAGAAAACGAGGAAAAAGCAACACAACTCCCCTAACTAGCCAAATTAAATTGAGGTCATTTGAGGGAGGGATTTCACCCAAATCAACACCGGGGGAGCCGACGTTACCCTGGGTTGGTTTTTCTGGGCGTGTAAAGTGACACGACTTCACAAAATGAGTCTATTCATAACTTTCTCTCAGCCCCGCTTCCTGACAGGTCCGGGTTATTTTGACTGCGGCCGCGCTCACATGGAATCGGGCCACATGCATTTTTAAACGGTTTTCAGGGAAGCCATTACGTTCCATCTGAGGCCGTGTCCCCTACAGCGAGGCCTCTGCTCTCCCAGGCCTGGACAAGCACTTCTTTGCTGCTGGTCATCTGTGTTCTTTGGTGAGGCGGACCCGAGCCCGCAGTGTATGAAGTGCTGCTGTGTTAGACGCATTTCTGCTGGGGCAGCGTCCACCCCACAAAGACCTGAGCAGCAGACTACCTTGCCCCCACTTCAAAGAGAAAGACCAGAGCCAAAAGGCTGGGTGTTTCCAGAAAGTGTATTTGGGGGCAGTGGTGGTGTGGGAAGGTAGCTTGTGGTCAGCTGGCATCGAGCAGGCCCTGAGAGCGATGGGGCTCACATCTCTGCTGTCGCTGTTTCCTTCCAGGTGGCTTCATGCGGCCAGAAGGGCAGCTTGTACAGGGGGACAGCCGGAAGGGCTAGAAGCTTCTTCATTAACAAAACAGGGAGGCAAAAAGGGAGCTGCCGAGTTTACCATTTGTAATCTGAGAGATTCCCACCTGAGGTAGATTCGATCAAAGGCAAGGAATTAATACTGGTTTTTTAAAAAAATGCGAAGGGGACATTGTTTTAAAAGTTTTTTGACCCTAACAGGCTGACATAGCTTGCTTTTCCACTAAATAGACTAGGGAAGAAACTATTTAAAAAGCCTCCCTGGAAAACGCATTGCTACCTGGTTGGACTGGAATTAGCAAGAAAAAAAGGGAAAAAAAAAAAAGCAGAAGGAAAAAAAGTAAATAAAAAGGAAGCAGCAGCAAAAATGAAGAGAGAAGCCAATAGGAAGAAAAGCCAGACATCCAGAAAATCCATTTCATGCCTGTCTAAGTCTTTATATAAAATCGGGCAGACCCGTTAAGGGCTGCACCGAGTACTGGGATGGTCCAGCTTGGACAGCTCAGCTTTCGGATACCTTGGGAACGGTTTCCGACTATCTGGTGAAGGCTCTGAATGGTGCCAGCAGGTGTGCCTCAAGTGGAAATGGGGGCTCCTCTTTGCAGCCAAGATTAGAGCGAGCCCCAAAGCCGTAAAAACAGGCCTTGCTAAAGAGAGACACACAGCTTGGAACTGACAGAACTCGTAGCACCCGGCTTGGTTAGAGGCGACAAATGAATCTGTAAGCACGGGTGGGAACACCGCTAAGAGAGTCCCCATCTTTGGATGCTGAGAACAATGCCCCAAATACATAGTCGTTGAATTCCATTTTTGGATGGAACCCATCTGCATCTTTCTACCTAAAGTCTTCCTAAACGCCACACTACCTCCCCATTGATGGGCTTCCTCAGGGAGGCTTGTCGATATCCAAGGAACCACTGGGTACTGAGAACCTAACTTAGTGGGACTTACAGGGATTTATTCATAGAAAACGGCACCCACGCCTTCATGTATTCCTGAGCCTGACTGACGTCACGGGGGATATGGCGTCCATTTGGCCTCTGCCTCTAATAAAAAATCAGTTATAGCTGGGGTGCCAGGGCCTTTTCCCAGTAACTTTCTATGGAAGCCCCCCCCGCCCCCGGTCTGTATCATAAAGACTCCCACAGCTGGCACAGAATAGCAAGGTCTCCTTCGGAGTCAACCTCCCGTAGCAACCAAGCAAAATGCCTCACACGAAGCTTCCGATTTGCAGAGAGGGCCATGCGTGCAGACCGAGGCAGGATGCCACACCCCAGTAAGAGCAGAGTCATGCTGGGCAAATGCCTCATTTCTCCAGAGAGAACCAAGGCCTGGAGGCAAGACAGGCTCGTCTTCCTGTGGGAAGGAGACAGAAGCAGGGGACAGGTGACCTGCCCTGCCCAAAGTGCCATTCTGGGGTGAAGACAATTCTTCAAGTAGAGATACTAGGTACGAGGCTTTGACCACAAAGCCAATTTCGGCGTTCCTTCGTGCGCTGGAGTACTTCGTTCGGCACAAAGGGGCAGGGAGAATGATCAATGCCCTGGGCAGAGTGCAGGAAAATAGGCCACACCACTGTGGCGTTGATGAGGTGGCCAGGGGCAGAGCGTTGATGGTTGTCCCCTCACTCCACTTTCTTTTCACCAAAAGAACTCTTCTTAAGTAGTGATAAATAGAAGGAAAATGGATATTCAAGCAAAAGTAAGTACATAAATAAAATTCCTTTCCCCTGTGAGTAGGGAGGGAGAGCAGTGAAAACAGTCTTCTGTTAGCTGTCCCAGAATGACTCTAGCTAGAGGCAGAGGTTTAGAAAGGGCCCCCTTGCTGACTGCTACGCAGCAGACGACAGCCAAGGCTTCATTCAGACTGAAGCGGCCCCCGGGTATATTCGAACACTGCAGGATTAAGTACACCTTGGGGAAAAAAAAAAATCTCAATACAGATTAGAAATCGGCAGGTTCCAGCAGAACTGAAGTCCCGAATTTAGATTGCATTTGTGACTTTATAATAGTGAGAGGGGAGGGACAGCGTGTTTCTGGGTGGATTCATTATATTGAAAATCCTACTAAAAATTACCCAGGGGACCAAGGTTGTGCCTCTTTTGCTCTTGAAAAACTGAAGCTAAAACTTAATATAGTGTATGGTATAGAGTCAATATTGCTTATTATTTTTAGAAGGAAATATAGGTTCAATATTGCTTATGTCTTCTTACAGGAAATTTCAGGAATGTCCACATATCCACGTATACATGCGTACATATGCCAATAGAATATTGCGATTTGGGGAGCATTTATAAATTCAAGTGAATCAAAAATAAATAACAAATACTGAATAAGTCCAGTTGAAATACGGAAAAAAAAAACAGCTAAAAATAATCTTGCTACAGCAGGGGAGCCGTGTGAGGTGAGTACAGAGGGTCTTATAATCTGGCAATAAACTCTGTCACACCATTCTTGGCCAGTCAACTTCTCTGACCTCATTTAACCTTATGATTTCTTTTTCATCTCGAAACATCTTTAATGAGACTCCTGTCAATGCCTTTTTAGAGGAAAATACGATACATGGCTCTGGGATCTGTTCTTTTAAGTATTTTCTTGAAAGCCTGGAAATCAGATTTCTTACCCCTTTCCTTTGCCCAAGCTTGACTTCAGCTCAATTTTTAGTTACTGAAATAAAATTCAGTGAAAGGCTTTTTGGAATCGACTCTTTTAAGAAAATTAGGTATAACCACTTTTTCTGCTTTCTAATGTGACAAATAATAGGTTTTTTAGAAAGAGGAAGTTTGGGGATACTGGCCTGATGAGCTCTTTGGTATTGTCAGGTTAAGCATTATCCCTCACCGTCGAGGACAGACGGGATCCCTACAGGCCAACAGTCCAGAAAACCAAAGCCCCACTATCACTGAAACTTGATCCTAACAAACTTTAATGCAGATCTTTCCAAGACACATTGTATACTTTCCTGTTCTCCTGAAACTTATCCACTGAACGCAATTTCTGCTTTAAAAATTATTGTTAAGAGCATAGATTCATAACATTTCAAAGATGGAAGCTCTGAATTACCTGAATTAAAAGGCAATTCAAGAATTCCGAAGTCATGAGCTCTGGGCCCCTGGGGAGTGTAAGTCCCTTAAAGTCCCTGTGTGTACCACGCTTTGTTCCTGGATGAAATACTGTGTTGCAAATCATATATATACATATATATATATTATATATATATATGCAGAGTGTTGAAATTAATAAAAGACTAACTTACATGTTGCTGAATTCCTAGCTCTTTTGGTCACTTTTTTCTATCTCCAGACTCAGCGTACAATTCTTGTTTTATGGGGACTTTTTTTATATGTTAAAAACTGAGGCCCCAACTCAATAAATGCTAGAGGTGATCGTTGTTCTCTGCTTTGCTGAGTGAGGCTTTCGTGGGCAGTGCGGGCGGCCTCGGGAGCTGCTGTGCTCACAGTCCTTGGCACGCCTCTCATCGCCACAGTACTTCCTCCAGCCCCGACCACCAGCACTTTGCATTGCTACCACTTCGTGTTTCCACCTCCTTACAGGCTTAGCATTTTGTTCTGGAGTTTAGAAGCTAGAAGCTGACTTCTTTTTGAATAAGGGCAGTGAGTGTTCCCATATTCCTAATAGCATCCTCTTTCCTCAAACCAAATAGCTTGTCTTCTCCACCCAAAGTGGAGCTCTGTCCCCTCATGATGCCTCATGAGTTCAGCCACATGGTGGGATTGGAAACGGTCATCTTTTTTTACTCCTAAACCAGTCTCTCCATTTCTAATCCAACAAGCTGCGCCTCTCACAGAAAAATGTGTGCTTCATTACAATTTTCAAATTCTAGATGCTCACGTGATAAAACTCAGTCCAGTTGTGAGTAAATTTTACAAAAATAACTCATTCTAATTTTGGGATTTTAAGAAGTAGAACGAGGAAACCAAACATTGGCCTATTACTGTAAAATATTAACTTCAAATTTCTTTCCTTAATTAAAAGGTCTTGGGCAAGTCCCTACTCTCACGATACACACTGCAACACACTGTGACAAAGCCTAGGGAATATTCTTCTTGTAAGTTGCTGACGGTGTAACTTTCACAATGTTTTCTAGACCTACTCCCAAAAGAAACTCAGGGTATCAGTAGAACCTTTGCTGAACACCCCAATTTGAGGCTCGCATCATATAATTCTTAAATTTTGCCCTAGGAGATGGTTTGACACTTGTCCAGTTAAAGGAGAAAAAACAACCCACCGCCAGCTACAAAATAGCTTCGGCTATTGTTTCAAAGTTACTGGGGGAGCGTTTTTGTTCATTCCTTCAAATTTAAGGCCCACTTATCTGGCATCGTTCAGGTGCCATCCAAGAATTTCTCGAGAGTACTTTCAGAGCATCTAAGGAACTGCTACTAAAGGCTTTCCATTTTCAAAGAGTAGAGTTCTGTTAACACCACTTGTATGGATGATTCCAGGCATTTGCTTAAGAAAAAAAAAAAAAGCCAGCATTTTAGAGGCTCAGTGGTGAAATGATACTAGACCCTGGATTCCTCTTCTTTAGTCGGTTTTGTGGTGCCACAACCAGTAATCTGAGGCCCTGTAGTGGGAATCTTTGGGGAAGAAAAGATTAATAGTACTGCAAGAATACATTAAAAAACAAAACAAAACAAAAACAAAACCAGAGTGTTTGATCAGTGACATCATGCAAAAAAAGACAAAATAACACCAGTCACATTTATGGCCAAGTACAGATCTGTGTAAGGGGGGGAAGGGGTTATTAATTATGAAGGTTAAAATTAACATGCTCTGCCATCATTGCTTCAGGGAGTAGATTAAGAGCACATCTAGACGGTTCTATGCCTCAACTCCGCATGCTTGCTCTCTGCTTCTTGTTCAAAGGTTTGGAAAACCAGGGCTTACAACATCTGGACACCAGAAGATGATTCCCCCAAACAGCTTCAGACTCCACCTCAAACTGGGGGAAGAAGAGAGAACTGCTACAAAGCAAAGATGTGGTTGGTGGAGGGGGTGTTCCCGACGAGCCCAAAGAGGAAGCCACATGCGCTCAGGAAGGAGAAAATGTGCCCTTGCCTAAGCAACAAAACAAAACAAATGGAGACTCTGGAAGAAGATAAAGACCGCAAAGAACATCGCAACAAGGTTGACAAATACACGCTGCCAAGTCTCTTTTTCCCTATTAAATCTCATTTTCATACAGTATTGAAATGAAAGCATTCTGATGCAGGGAAAAGCACCTGGAGAGGCTTTTTCAATAATGCGAGTCCCTGTCACCGATGTCAGCTTGTATTAGTCTCCAGACGGCTCAGCCTTTGGGCAGAGCAAAGATGTATGTTTCTGCCTTCACGTTATCACTTAAACATTTGGGCTTTTAAGAAGTAAATTGGGATGTTTCTGGCAGACTTTTATTGCTGCATTAATCTTGGGTACGTTTCATTCGTCCTCTTTTGTCAGTTTCTATAATGGCAAAACTGGGTGTCATCCAGCAGAAAATCTATTTTAGATAACGGCTATTTGACTTTATATTGTCATTATTTATGAAATAAGTTAGACGAGAAGCCAATATACACATTTTACAGAAATTGGTTGAATCTTACTCATAAGTTTAACTTCAAATCAAGCACTCCTAAAAGGAACCTGCCCAAATCCTCTCATTCCATTCCATCAAAACCAATGATATCAACCACGAGGTAACTGGACACCACGGAAGCAGATGTTTAAGCCAATTCCAGGGACTGTGGGATCAACCCAGCCACTTCTGAAGTTTCTGTACCCTGGGTTAACTTCTACTTTCCTGCATTTTGTTTCTTGTCCTAGCTATATGTATACCTACGTGCACTCAACCCTGAGGCTTGTCCATGGAATTTCTCCCCCCACAGACACTGAAGAGATGAAATCCAGAAATGAATTTAGACAGAGATGCAGAATTTGAATCATTAACAAGATGATGTCATCAACAGATGACATCAAATAAAGTAAATCACTGAGTCAAGCAAGTGGCCAAGAGTGGACTTAAGAGAGCATGTCCTTTTTCATTTTCCAACATATCCATAAAAATGCCCGAGTCATTGTGTTTCAGGAAGAAAGTGGAGACACTCAGAAAACTAGATGTTTGATGACAAAACTTCTCTCCTGCCCCCTTCTTAAAAGACAACTGTCAAATTGTAACTGCTCACAGGCCTACCCAGGAGGTGCTTCTTAGCTTTACAAAATGCAGTGTCCATCCCGTATTTAACGACGTCAGGGCTGCTAACTGAGCAGGAGAACCAGAAAAGCAATCCTAGCATGAACTGCAAACAGCCGGCGTCTCATGATAGAGCAACTCAGCCCCCGCTCAGAGCATCGGTCCCAAGGCCACGGCAGAGTGGCTGAACAAATCGTCAGCAACTTCGACATCCTGACACTGCTAGCGATGCCTGTCCAGAGGAGAAGCAGGTCAACCCCTTGAAAGGGGCTCACAAAGGATATTTTAAAACCTTGTTTATGAACTCCTGCCTTGAGTGAACCTCAGGCAGTCTGCTGCTGGAACTTCAAGGCTGCCAGATCAGAGGGCGACGTGGCTCTCAAAAGGCACGGCACTCATTAGGCAAGGACTGGCATCATTAGGTGCAGAAGTCCTACCGTTGGGGCCTCGACTCAGCCCCAGCCAAATGCGCGACCGGTGCCGGGATTTCTCTGGGCGTGAAACCCTGAATTTGCCTTGATCAAGCAAAAATCTTTCTTCTTCTCATTCTAGTGTTAAGAGAAGGGTGATGAATAATTAGAAATGTATTATGTGGTCCTGACTAATTCTTAACTTAGTTACTTGATAGAAGAATGAGAACTGGAGTTTCTCAGCATTGTGACTCGCAGGGCAATTGACTGATTAGGGAATTGGTTCTTGTTTTCATTAAAGCATTCAATCTACATGTCAAATGTAATAATACACATAAATGACCATTCAAGAACCCCACAATTTGAGCTTACATTGCTAATTAGATGATTTTTTTGTTGTTGTTAATTAAGAGAAATTGGATGGTTTAGGCTCTCCTGGCTTCTTAATTGTATTTGATTGAATTCACCATGTGATTCGAGACAAGCATTTGAGGGTTCACACATCCCAAACCCTACTTTGCTTCACCTTCAGTATCTTCTTGGATCCCAAACTGTCACAGCCAGCCCCTGTGGGTGTTGGAACATGGTGATATTGGTACTGTGTTTGTATAATTGATTGACTGTGGTCTGTAATTACACATACCGATTTGAATTTTTGACTCGGCACTGCATTTTTCACTTAAACCGTACTGTTCTTCTCTACCCCAGAGAAACAGCATTTACGTAATTGCTCTCAACTCATCTATTTGGGTATTATAAATCAGTCCTGCAATAAAAGACTTCCAGAGACACTGCAGGCACGAGGTTCCTGGCATAATTCAGCCCCCGGGACTGTTCTAGTTTAAGGACAGGAATTGAACAGTATTCATTTCTTATTGGAGATGAGATGAAAAGGGCTGTCTGGAGATTCTGGATCCCGGCAGCAAAGAGAAAGGGGCCACAGGGCGACCGGGAGGGCTGGGCAGAACCCAGGCGGCCAGCTCAGAGCCAAAGGTCGCCTCCCTTTGCTCCCTGCCGACTTCCCCTCGCCTGTCACACAAACTGTATAACGTGTCATCTGTTCTATGACGTGTCTTATCTACCGTGGATCCTCCGTATTCACAGATTCCATATTTGAGTTCACCAATTTGCTAAATTTTATTTGTAGGCCCCAAATCAACACAGGTCGCATTTTCATGGTCATTCACGGACGTGCTCAGAGTGGCAACAAGTCGGTGCCCCCGATGCATGTGCTCCCAACTGAGGCGTGGGTTATCACGCCGTTGGCCTTGAGTCCAAGCTTAATGCATCAACAGTGTATGACATGCCTTTAAACACATATGAAACAAAGTTATGTATTGATTAGTTGATGCGAATGTTGTGAGGCTTGCAGGAACGTCACCCTGTATCTCCCCCAGGAGCAATGGTTCAGGATTTGCTAATTCAGTGTTCACAGTGATTTTACAGAACATAACTATTGCAAATAATAACAACTCACGGTGTGCACCCTTCACTCCACCTCCCCTCCTGGGACATGTTTGCCACATTGGCCACATTTTTGCCTTAGGCTTGTGGTTCTTAACCTGGGCTACACAGTCAACCTTGCCGGAGCCTTTAAAAAAATCCTGATGCCCCCGCCCCATTCCAGACCAAAGTAAGAAAAAAATCCCTGCAGTGGGGTCGGAGCATTCATACTTTTTAATGCACCTGAGTACTTGTAATGGCTAGCCAGGCTGAGAACTACCGTCTTGGACTATCTTTTGGCGTGAGTGTCCCCCCAGACTCTGTCCCCCATCCTGGACATTGCAAACTTCCCCAGGTTGGATGCTGTTTCTGCCCGCTCTTAATAAGATGCCCACAAAGAATGGACATCTTATTTCCTTTTCAAGTGGCTTTTAAAGGACAACATACAAATCATTGCTTCTCCTACCAAACAAGTCTTGTTTGCTTTGGATTCACATGCAGAATTTTGCTCGGGCTCTTCAGCTCAGGATTTTATCACTCTTGCCCTGCCCTCCAGGTAAAATAAATGGTATTTTGCTTCCAGAATTCCAACCTGAAGGACACTTGGGCAGAATTTCTGGAGACTCCTCAGACACATGTTTTTCCTCCTGAACAATAGTGCCTGCTTCTTGCTGTGGCCACATTTCATGCTTGCTGAGTAGGAAGAGAGGGTCAGGGGTCAGCTGGAGGCCCTCTCTCAACGTGAATCAGCCACAGGAAGCTCTGAGCACGTTTTTTCTCTAAGTCTGGAAATTCTGCTGGTGAAGGCACAACTGGTTCACAAGTAGCAAACACTGTGCTCTGGATCCACCAACTGGCAGCACGGGCATCACCTGGGAGCTTTGGTTTTTTCCAGAAAGGCTGGACTCTCCCGCCTTACCTCAGACCTACAGAACCAGGATCTGATTTTAAGATGCCAGGGCCTTTGTGTACACCTTCAAGGTTAAGAGACACTGCCTATAGACCCAGCTCTGACCTGCTGACTTGACACCTGTCCTCTTGATGTTGGGAGAGGCATCAACCCCACAAAAAGCA
Organism: Ursus arctos; assembly: GCF_023065955.2. Taxonomy (NCBI): domain Eukaryota; kingdom Metazoa; phylum Chordata; class Mammalia; order Carnivora; family Ursidae; genus Ursus; species Ursus arctos. The sequence goes on along the minus strand of NW_026622930.1, from coordinate 42,398,141 downwards.
GCCTGCTAGAGTGAGAAGAACTTGGAATCTGGGTAGTAAGTCATATAACCTTTCTGTGTCTCAGTTTCCCCCAGTATGAGATATCAAAGGATACAGCATGGGATTGTTGGAAAAAGCCAAATCACTGGATGTGCATAAAAGGGTTTTGCAAAGTATAAAGTGCTACAGAAATACTAGTTATTAGTTGTCAGAGTAAGAATACCTCAAATGGAAACCAACACTGCTAATGGAAAAAGCAACTCAAAGTATCAGCCAATCTAATGACATTCATGGATCACTTTCAGCATATTATGGATGGTATGAAAAATATCTCGGATTACTTGATAGTGCTTCACAGCTTTACAAGAGATAAATTTCCACCATGGTCTGTCATACCAAAAACAGTACCTTCCTTGCTCTTTCGGGATCCTTACGCCGATGAACTTTCCTCTGCCCTAATCAGAATCCTCTTTCTCTGATGCAGACTCAAGTTGGTCTTTCCTTTCCTCTCGCACATTTTATTTTTTCTTAAGATTTATTTATTTATTTTTGAGACAGAGGGAGTGAGCGAGCGAGAGAATGTGCAAGCTGGGGGAGAGGCAGAGAGAGAGAATCTCAAGCAGACTCCGACCTCCCTCCCCTGCCCCCGGTTAATGGGGAGCCCAATGCAGGGCTTGATCTCATGACCCCTGAGATCGTGACTTGAGCCGAAATCAAGAGTTGGACACCTAACCAACTGAGCCACCTAGACGCCCCTCCCCTCACACATTTTAGTGTTCACATTTCATTTCTATTTTTGGGAGGACCGGGGCATGTGAATCACCTTCTTTACCATTAAATTTCAGTGCCCAGAACTCCTCCTGAGACCCTCTCTTTCTTTGTCCTGACATTGGTAAGCAAGACTGATTGCCTAAAGTCCTTATTGAAAATTTGAAGTATCTCCATTGTATTTAGAAATTCAAGCTAAGAACCTCTTATGTGGCTGGCTAACATTGGGTTCTTCATAAGCAAAAAAACAAGGGCATGGACTAGGTGACTTAAAGAATTCATTCATCAGATACGTGTTGAGTGCTCACCATGTTCCATGCTCTAAACACTGAGGGCACAACATTGAAAAAGCCATCACAGCTCACTGGATGATCTTTCAGCCGCTCCCCGAGCCAACCTTCCACAACGCTCTTAGCATATTTATGCAGTGCCATTCTCACTTGGACAAGGTATCCCCCCACATTATTTATTTCTGCATCTTTTTAGGAAGTCTGCCTTGTGATACCAATAGAACAGCCAGCCAAGGGTGTTGGGGTAAAGATCTGACAGTGCTCACCACAGGCGAGGTTCTGGAGAAGGGAAGGCACTAAATTATATCATCCGCCCCACTCCTGTCTCATCCCAATGCTCTCACTTTTCCTGCACATTTTAGGATCGCATGAAAGGGAGACTGGATGAATGAATGCCCTGTCTCCTGACTCTGCTTCTTTCTTACCTGCCCCAGGGTGGGGTACTGTACTGTCATTTCCCCAAATGCAATCTAAAAGACCCATCCCTAAGAACCACCCTTCCTGGTCTTTCATTCTCGAAGAAGAGGCCACATGGCAGGAAGCACAGCAGCAGCCGCCGCTACCATCTGCCAATGCCGACTCATTAGTCCTCATTTCATGCCTTTCCAGGTAGCTTTTATCATTACTCCTCCCTCCACCCCGCCCAGCACAAGTTTCACAGACAGGAAGCTGAGCTGCAGAGGGTAAGGGACTTGTCAAAGATCAGACAGCTAGGAAGGGGCAAGAGCCAGGGTTCCAAACCAAGGTTCTCTGACTCGTGAGCCCGCCTTCTTCCGATCAACACTACACTGTCTCTTGCAGCAGGAAGAACTCGCGGGCTTAGACTCTCAGCCCTAACGCTGTGCACTCAATATCCAAAACCCTGAGCAAGTCCGCTGGCTCCTCAGGGTCTCAGGATCTCACATGGAATACAGTTCTAACAATGCTAATGACTCTTTACCTACTTCCCAGGGTTGCTGTGGGATCACGTGCTGCCTGCCTCACCCTCGCGCTTCATCCATCCATCGGTCCCTCCATCCATCCGGTCATCCATCCAATATTTGTGGAGCACGTGCCCTGTCTGCTGAGCCCATGCTGGGCACTAGGAAGGATGATCAAGAAAGACCCGCTAAGATGATGTGTGGAAAACTGCTTTCAAAATTCTTAAAAATTGTTTTTGAAATCTCCTTTCCGGGAAAAGAGTTTAAGCCAACCTCCTCCTTCAACAAACACTTACTATCTCTATGTATAGGGCACTGTACTAGTCACCAGGGCTACAGAGGCCGAGGAGGAGCGTATAACAGGAGACAGGGCGGCACGGAAACAATCAGTAGCTTCTATGTACCCAGCCAGCACGTGCCATGGTGAGAAGCACACAGCAGCTAGGGGCTGTAAGGCAGTGCTAATATTCTAGGTAACACTTTGCACCAAGGTGAAGGAGGGCTGAAAAATAAAAATTTTAGGTGATCTCAGTTTCAATGAACTCACCACAGTATCTCAAGGACTAATGAGGTTTCTGAGGAGGTGGTAATACACCGGGCCCTCCATTTTGGAACGACAGTAGTGGGCTATTTATGAAGGTCAAACAAGCTCTTCTCTCTTGCTTCCACGGTAAACGTGCCTGTTGTTTCCCTGCCTGTCAGCTGGCTATCCCATACAATCGTTTAAAATCCGTGAGTCTGAGATGCATGACGATTCCCTGTAACTGAATTAGAAATCACCTGCTCAGCCACATGGAAAGCATCTCTTTTCCATTCGGGCTTTCCCCAAATGACTCACAAAGCTTATGGTTTGGGTCTTGTGTGGGTGGTCTGAGGGCAGAGTCAGGCAATCATCTGCATAAAGAAGCCAAACCAGGATCTTTTCATTTTAAATTAAAAGCTGGAGGAGCCCCAGACTTAAGAGAAACAACATAGCTTTTTTTTTTTCCTTCAGAGAAGTAAGATAATCACAATGTTTCCCTGAACCAAAAGCTATGCTTCAAAAATGATTCCCGGTGAAATGAAACGGCCTCACCAGGTGTCCGAAGGGGTGGATAGAGCGCTTTTCATTCCTGAGGCAAGACCTCAGGAGAACTGGTCAAGAGCAATGCCAATGTTTTATTGAAACGTAGATGTTGTTGTTGTTTAGGTGCCCCGTGGAGCTGGTCCTGATGGAATTTTAATGATGGTGCTACATTTCTCGGGCCCTTCCTCCAAAAATATTTTCTGAAAACGGGAAGGTATAATACTGCAGTTTGTTTCCCTCATTTATTTACTCCCTAATCATCTCAGAATTCCAGAACTTTAAAGCAGGAAGGGAATCTAAAAACATGATTTAGGAGTCATCTATTCCATACCCTTCTCTCCCCTCCCTGCCCCCCGTCATTTTATCAGTTAAAGAATCAGAGGCTTAGAGAGATACAGCGACTGTCCAAGGCCACTCAGCAAAGTTGATACTGAAGCTAAGACTAGAGCCTTGATGTTTCTGGTCTTCGTCATTCATACTATATCGATGGGTATTAGTCTTCATATCAACGTCATTGATAAATGGGAATAGAATAATAGATCTGTGATCTAAAACAGAGAATCCCTCACTTAACACCAGAGTAATACAGTGCAGAACCCAACCGTTGAGAACTGTAGGTTTGTACAACAGTATGAATAGTGTAACCCAAACACAGAAGGAACCAGGACCTCCAAGAAATGATCATATGCCATCAGACCTTTTCCAGAACCAAGGCTGTTGCATCTTCACAGATGCTGGCTTTTTCCAGGTCTGGGCACTCTGCGCACCTGTTCTTCTCCTCTTAGCTGTCTACACTGCTTAGCCATCCAGCACTCCAGACGTGCCGCAGGACCCTCTCATTTTTGCCTCACTGCTCGGAGAGATGGCCACCACTGATGTGAAATCAAGTATTGTTGGTATATTGGAAAAAGCAACACCTTCTTTAGTCAAAGTCTTCACCTGGGGAAGACTTCTTTCCCTACTACAATGAATCCTGTTCATCGGTTTGGGTTGTATTTATTTAATTCCATGGTTTTAATTATGACAGTGCATTTATGGAGAGGTTTGCAGCTGGGATGTCTATATGTAGACATACTTAGAAGCCATCATTTATATACCTAATTATCTAATGAATCAACTGATTTGTCATTTGAAAAGACCGGACATTTTCACTGGGATGTCACTATTGTCTGACCTGGGCCTTAAAGACCGTTATTTATTATTTATTGACACTTCGTAATTAGCAGAACTGTCATTTTGGAGCCTGAAGGAAAAACTTCAGAGATCATTTAATCAATATATCTGTCCTCTGTAGTCTAGTTCCCAGATAAGACAGTGGAAACTGAGGGAAGACGGCTGACAGGCTGAAGGTCACATCGTAAATGAGAGGCACTGAGCTCGAGTTCCAGGAATCCTTCTACCTGGCCATGGGAACTTCCAACAGTCTCTTAGCATCCAAATGCAGTCCTTGCTTTGACGGAAACAGGCAACATCCTATTAGCTATCCAGAGTGATGGTGAGAAGATCACCATTAGGAAAAGTTCGAGTTTGAAGAGGAAGTTCTAAGGGACGTAAAGATATTTCAGGTCCACCCCATTAAAGATTTTAATTTAAAAGAAGCAGATTTGGGGTGCCTGGCAGGCTCAGTCAGAAAAGCATGTGACTCTAGATCTTAGGGTCTTGAGTTCAAGCCCCACTTTGGGTATAGAGATTACTTAAAAAAATAAATTAAAAAACTTAAAAAAAAAGAATCAGATTTATCCCCATTTAAAATCAATGGCTATGAGTAGCATAAAGTTTTGTTTCACCACCTAATCCTCAAAGACAAAAATAGTTATGGGTAAGATATTACTTATTAGTGGGATATAGGCATTGTACAAAGAGATCTACATTACATGTCATTCATTCATACATGCATTCATTCACACACATAGCAGGTGTATTTATTCAACATCTGTGATATGACCGGCAGTGTTTTGGACAATAGGAATACTGCAGGGAACAAGACCAGGCCCCTGACTTCCTGGGATTTATATTCAAGTGGAGGAGACAGATCATAAACAAGTAAACAAATTAAAATAGACTTCCATTTATGCAGATATTCCTCTGTACTTTTTGGAAACTCCCTAAAATGACAGCAAACACATAAACCCATAAGGAAAAGAATTCAGGAGAGATGACAGGAGAAGACAGTGGGTATCGCCAGAAGTCCATCATACTTTGGAAGCTGGAAATAGGACATGTGTTAACTGACTCAGCAGACCAAAGAAAGATGACATGTATTTCCACAGGAAGGGGAAGCATGGCCACTCATGCTACAGGAGTCCCTAGAAGTTCCGGATTCAGAGACCAGGTATTTAAAGGCAAGGGTGCAGGGAGGGGCCAAAATAGGAGGTTTGGTAGAAAGTAAATCTAAGGCACAAGTAGACCCTTAGATTCTCTCCCACAACCCATAAAACCAAGCAACTATCATCCTAGCACCTTTCTCCTTACAGCCCCTAGAACCCTGGCAGCCAGGCCTGAATCTTTCAGGAGGAGACAAAGATTCCTCCAGGGGAAATGGACTGGCCCATGAGAAAAGAATTATAGCTGGTATTTTCTGTGAGCCCCCAACAGAAGCAGCCAGGCTACATCCCTACCTGATCTCTCTGTGGTAAAATTCACACATATAAGGTTCCAGCAGCTTCCCAATAAATGAAAGGACTCTCATTTGAGAGACAGGGTCCAAAACAAACAGAAAAAGAAACTCCAAGGAAGCACAACGTTGGGAACAGAAAAAGACTACAAAATTCAACTATCATGTCTTCAGAACTATCGGAAAGATTTTGTACCCATGAAACAAGAACAGAATGCAATACAAAAAGGAACATTCAAAGAACAAGAAAGAAACTCTTACAACTGGAAAATGTGATAGAAGAGATTAAAATTTATATAATACGTTTGGAGGATAAAGTTTTAGAAATCACCCAGCAAGAAGAACAAAAAGATTGGAAAGAGGAGATAACAGAATCATTAGAGAAGAGTTATTGTGTGATTAAAAGGAGCTCCTAAAAAAGAGAACACAGAGAATGAATGAGAGGAAAATAATGAATGAGAGGAAAAACTGAAGGAGAACAATTTTTAGGGGCATGTGACTCTTAGTCTCAGGGTTGTGAGTTTAAGGTGCACACTGGGCATGGAACCTACTTAAAAATTTTTTTAAAAATTAAAAACAACAACAACAACAACCAAAGAACAAGTTTTTAGACCTGAAATAGGAGGATTGTTTTTGGTTTAGTTTTAGAACTGAAATAGTTTTAGGACTGAAATAGGAAGAGAGAAGTCTCCAGGAGGAGTATCTTGAAGAAAAAATACCCAGAGGACTTTCACAATCACTCATGGGTGGCAATTATTCCCCTCTCTGTAATATGAGGAAATCAAGGCCAAGAGAGGTTAAGCATTTCTCCAAGGTCACACAGCTAGTAATCAGTGGAACCAGGACTGAAAGCCAGGTTATGTCTGACTCCAAAGCATGTGCTCTGAACCACAACTGATATTGCCTGAGATCTTTCTGGACTCTGATTCTGTAAACTAGTGTATTAGGGACCCTGTCAGATCTGTGCCCCCAGCACGAGTTCCTGAATTCACCAGAGTATGACAAAGCAGGGAACGTTGAGAAGTGCTGGGTCATTTGCCCCAACTGTCCTTTCAATCCTAGAAATAAATTTCTCCAGCACCGAAAGAAGACTCCCAGTGCCGCTCTGTGACGGGGCTAGAGATAGAACTCCTAGGGATTTCTCACAATCATCACGAACTCGTTTGAGGTAGAAATTCCACCAAAGTTCCAATTGAGTAGGCTGGGCACTGGGATTCTATAGATTTGTTAGGTTGAAGAGAAATCCGGGTATCAAGCAGGTTTTTCCTAGAGTTCCAACAGCTCGGCCAAGGGCCTGTTCAAATCTTTGCCAAACTGGATGATTCCAAGGGGCTGGGTCTAAGCTGATCTAAAAGAGGGTAAAGGCAGAGGGGAAGGTATTCCTCTGCACCCTCCTTTCCCAAAGTCAGGATCCTTCCCCCCACCCCGCCAAGGTCAGGATTCTTAATGAACTATCTTTTCAAGTGTTTTGTTTCTCTCAGTCCATACCATGTAGGGTTGGCAGAGTGGCCTCACAGGGTACAAGGATCTCTGGAAGTAAACCATTTACTCAATAATGAAGTGGAGTTCAAAACATTGACCTGCAAGCAAAAGCAATCTCCTGGGTCAAGGAATTTTAGCAGCCCTTTTGCTTGGAGTCCCACCAGTTTGAGAGTTTGACCCCTGAGCGAATAAATCCTAAGCCATCGCAGAGGCAGCCAAAATGACAAAGCCTTGGTTAAGGAAAGGCACTTCTCTTTTCTCTTGGCCACTTTGTGGCTATGTTTCTGGAGTGAAGACCCAAGAAGTAAACATGAACTCCTCTGCTTGTGCTGTCATGTCAGGAAAAGCACTTCTTTCTTGTGTTGACCTTTCTAAAAAGTTTGTTCTTGCAACTGCACACGGATGGAAGGCAGCTCCCAGGCAGACGTGTGGACGTGAATGAGGAAAGGGTCACGAGCGTGACCTCGGCACGAAGCCGTCCCAGTTGAACGCTTAAAGAGCTTTTCTCTGAGCAACTGCTTCTCCAGGACCCCATAATTAGCCTGCTCTTGGAACTGCATACAGATTGAGTGGCTGGGGAAGAGGAGCAAGAGAATAACTCTAAAAGCAAATAAAAATTATGCAGCTGTCTCTAGCTAGAGAGAGAGCGATCACCCACAGAAAATTAGGGAAAGAAATGTGACCGTCCAAAGCTTTCCATTCTTCTTCGCAAATCTCATAGATTGAAAAGAAAGCCGTCAAGCAACACATCATTTGCTTGCAAGACATGTACCCTCTCCGAGTATGGACAATTCTTATTCCTTAATGACAGTGAGCTATGCACCGAGACTTACCTTGAATTTAGGATCTCCAGCTCAGACCAGCCTTAGGGTCTGGCTGGCCTCAATCCCGTTCTCAGCTCACACCCCACGTAGAGACACTTTGGGGAACCAAAAACTCTGACTTTGAAGTTGAGCACACAGTGCTTTGGGATTTGGAGCTACGTTGCCAAAAGTAAACAAATGTCCGCATGTGGTCGTTTTTACCCAAAGATGCCATTATTATACTTACAGGGAGCTCCGGCTTTCAGAATAATACTTATACAGAACATGCAGTTGGGGTAGTTAAATTATCCTGCTAAAACCAGCAGAGTTAATAACAATATCACAGGCGCAGAATAATTTCTTGGATAATGATGAACATATGTGAATAATTTCCTTTCTCACAACCTAGCTCCCTGAGGCCTAATGACTACCCCCCAACTCTCCCAACTTCCCAAACGTGCTGCAGTCTTGAATGTTCTCCCACTGCACCCAGTGGATACAGACCCAGGTGTTATTCTAGCCAAGTCCTCCCGTCAACATCTCTCCTCAGCAAGCCCTCTCTCCAGGTCCTGAAAGTATTCGGGAGGACCATACTCTCCACATTTAGAAATGTAGCCTGAGGTGGGATTTAGGGCACCGCCTGCCCTGCCCACCCAATGCCATATAAATGGGACTTGTTAGAGACAGCAACCCAAACCCAAAACAAGCCACCTAAAGAATTCCACTTTGCTAGAGAACAGAACTATTATACACATTACAAAAAAAAAAAAAAAAGTCACCCAATGAAATCCTTTCAATAGTTGTTATTTTAAGATACTTTATAGATTATTAACTTTGAAAGAAAATCTCAGGAACTGAATTCCTGCCGGTGACGATTAATTAGAAACCAAGATAATGCGTACCCCGCATCATGGTTCTAGTCAATGGAAAAATGATTTGATTCAAATAAAGGTCATTTCAGGCACCTTTGAAAGACTATACCCACCATGTAAATGAGACTTGTCTCTATTCTATGTTCTCTGTCTCACGCTACACTTTGACAGTAATGAAAGATTCGGAGACGATGCTAAGTGTCTTCATCTTTGCCACCATTGTTCCTCTTCACTGAGAAGCTGAGCTTCCGGGCGCTGGAAGGTAGTGTTGGGCGCAGTTGCCATCCACGGACACCATTCAGAGACTGCTCCTCAGGAAACTGGCACGGAGGGTTACGTGTCTGATTGTATTTTGACTTGGGTACTGCAAAAGTTGTTGTTGTTGTTGTTATGTGTGTGTGTGTTAATCCAAAATGGGTAGCAGCTTTTGACACAGACCCCCAAAGCTGCATGTCCCCACCTCTTCTGTGGAAATATTTGCCGTAAGGGCACAGGAATAAGACCAGTAACACCCCGAATGTTTACCAGATCTCTGAAAACAAAGAACCTTCCAACAGGCCACTTTTCCTCCCAAAAGAATCTCCTCAAGATGGTGCCACAATCCTAGAGCAAGAGCGGCTCTCGGGTGGTCTGGGAGGCGGGCGCCAGGCAACTGAACCTGTCGGTCCTCTGATGGGTTTTCTTGAACTCCGAAAGGATAGTGAATCCACTTTTGTCATCGAAACATGCTCTGGAGGCTCACCATCACCCAGATCTTTACCTGGAATTGTTGCCCATCTTCTTTTCTTCCTGTACAGCGGAGACCAAGGAACTCATGACGGTGCCCCCCCCCCCCCGTCAACGCACTTTAATATCCTTCTCGGTGCCCAAGTCGCTCCTTGTTTAGCCTTATTACTCCAGCCTAAACCACCCTGCCTTTTCTTTTCTCTCTCGTTCTTCACGAACATCTTCATATCGTTTTCATGTTAAATCTTTTTTATTTTTAGTAGGTGGTACGTGGCACTAACACGGTACTCACTTCAAAAGGTAGAGTGAAAAGCGGTTCCCCTGCACCTCCCGTCCACCACACTTTCCCAAACTCCAGGGGGCAGTTACTGGTGTTCACATTCTTTTAACACTGACGGGAGGGGAAATCCTACCAGGTTCTCACTGAGGTGCAGGTGATGCCGAGTATATCTGGCTCTGACAGGAGCTGCGGCTCTGACACCAGCCCCGCACGGCAAGTGGCCCGGCTCCCTCCTCCTCCCACTCACTGCGACCTGAAGCACTGTATCCTCATCAGCTCCTACCTTAGAAGCAGAGAATGAAACCACTAACAAGGGTGCTTAGGGGTCATCCAACCTCGTGCCTTCACGAAGATGTGGGAATCCCCAAGATTGCAAGATCACACACTGAGTTAGAAGTGGGGTGACTTTCCTAACCCATTGCTCTTTTCACTGAGCCACATTCTTTTTCTTCCAAACATTTTAAACTCTTGGGACCGGCTGCACTTCCCTGGCCCATTTCTATGTTCATAAACTCATTTGTCTCTCATAAATCCAATTCTGTTCCTTAAGGATCATTTTTAAAATAAGATTTTATTTATTTATTTGAAAGGGAAGGCACATGCAGGGGGAGAGGAAGAGGGCAGAGGGAGAAGCAGACTCCCCACTGACAGGGAGCCCAATGCGGGGCTGGATCCCAGGACCCCAGGAGCATGACTTGAGCCAAAGGCACACACTTAACTGACTGAGCCACCCAGGCATCCCTTTTAAGGATTATTTTTATAAATTCGAATAGCCTTACACTTACCACTAACTTAAAAAATTATTCCTGTTAGCAATGGATCCCAAAGAAGCAAAAACAAATGCTTACCTTACTCTACTCTTGTTTTTTTCTGGTCCATTTTAAGACATTTAGTAAGATACATCACTGGAACAATCCTTACGGGTATACTGACATTGTGGAGGGCCAGCTCTTCATGGAGCTGGGTCAAAGCACCTTGATTTCAATTTAGCATATAGGAAGAGCTTTGTCATATGGCTGCCCCAGGGAGCCTATTCCACCCCCTTTCCTGCAGAGCCTGGCCAGGTAGAAGAATCAATCCTTACTGTATCAGCATTAAGCAACGAGGGCTTATAATAATAATAATAATAATAATAATAATAATAATAACAACAACAACAACAACAACAACAGCTATTATTTGTTGAGCCTCTCCTACTGGAAAGTGCTCTACACACATTTCTCATGAAATCCTCACAACAACCCTAAGTAGCTCTCAACTCATCTTCACTTAACCAACTTGCTAGACCAACCAGTACTCTCCTTTCACCTTAGACTACTTCCTGATGTGCACGGTGCGCCAACCCTCAACTGTAATCTAATTGTGCACTTCTGCTCCCACCAGCAAACTCGGAGGGCGACCAAGAGTCCATTGATCTTGTTCCCAAACCTGTTTATGCCAGTTGTACTTACTGTAAATACGTCATTTAAAAAAGTATAACAAATGATGACGTAGGAATTATAAAAAGTTAATTGTGTTACGTGCTTTAGAAACAGTCATTGTTCTGCTTAAAAATCTGTTGAATTCAGTGAGAAAACTATAAGCTGAATGATAAAAAGAAAAAACCATCTAGAAAGATTCTGTCCTCTGATTGGTTTTCTTTTTTCTTCTTCTTCTTTTTTAATGTCTTCATATTCTTGCTCCATTTTGAAGAGATCACAGAGAACCATGCGTCCAGGGTGTGAATTATGCAGCAGAGACAAAGAGCAGCCACAGTCAGGAGCCCTAGCCTCAGACAAAGGTCCACACTCAATACAGAAACGGCACCTGAATGTATGCATTCATGCTTTAAGTTAATATTTAGTCTTATTCCTTTTATGATTCCCTGCTTTAAACAGCTATTACAATCAACACACCAACTACCAATCCCAAGCAAGTCATTTAAGGGTCTCCTACTGAAATTTACTCCCGTTTCATAGACGAAGAAAGGAGCTTTCGAGGCCAAGTAACCTGCGCATCACCACACACCTAGTCATTGCAGGAGCTGCAAGTGAAACCCAAAGCATCTGACCTTGAAGCCATGTTCTTGACCTTGACGGACACTGCCTTGCCATTTCTACCCCAAACTTGAATATCTAACATGCCACTTAGCCTTGTAATTCCCTTTGCACAGCAACGCTTTCCTGTGCAGAGGAGAAGACTGAAGTATAAAATAATCTGTTATGAATCTTTTAGCTCCATATGGATTTGCTGGGCTTTTCTGAAAGGATGCATTTCAGCAAGGCTGGCTGTGAAACAAATCTCTAAAGCAGACCCTGTGCTCTCATTGGCTCCTCTAATTCTAGCCATGGAATCCGTCTATGGAAATGGTCCAGACTGCTGGCAAAGAATGATCACTCCAGGGTATGATAGAAAATCCTATATAGGATTTTCCAGATTTTGGAACCCCCTGTCTTCCTTGCTTCCCCATCTCCACACCCTTCTCTTAATTGACTCATACCTGAGATTTCCTATACTCAGATACCATAGATACCTATCCATAGATTTCCTATACTCAGATGCCATACTTTACCTAATAGAGTGTTGGGGGGTGGGGTGGCAGGAATGGTACACACGGTGTTTAAGAGTTAGAAAATATACCCTAAATTGACAGTAAGCACTGCCACTAAGATTTACCTTCACTTGAAACAATGGAATTCAAGGGTTTAATTTGCTTGATATTAAAGATGTCAAATACACACACACACACACACACACACACACACACACACACACACATATATATAATGCATATATATTCAAGTTATATTCATGATACATCTTTCTTCAATGTAACCTGAATTTGTCCCTGGAAATCTTAAAAGTGAGAAAAGAAAAAAATAAGTAAGTGCAAGATTAAAAGTTTTCTTGTCCAATTTTTTTTCTTTTCTTTCTTTTTTTTTGTGTGGAGCAGCCGCTGTTAGACTATGACTCTAAATCTTGTGAAATAACAGAAATCATAAGACTACAGGGCTCAAAAAAGTCTTAAAGAAGCCATGTTCCTCTCTTCCTCCTTCCTTCCCTCTTCCAGACGAGTCCAACCTGAGCCATTTATTCCAGCCGAATCCATCCTATTTTTGAATTACAGTAGAGAATTGGAACATAGCTCATCTAGCATTTTCTAACCCTCACTGGAATTAGGGTCCAAGAAAATTCCTCCTGGAGGGGGGACGGATGGCGCAGCCTCATGACCCAAGGTGCATGGAGCCCATGGAGCTCTTTGACTTTTTCCAAGCAGGGGGATCTCGGCCGACTCACAATAAACCAGCAGACTTCTTGCTTACTGTAGTGTTTTTCCGATTGTTGCCCCCGAAAATAAACATGAAGTGTGGTGAGGAAAAGCACAGTCCTGTAAAACCTCTGGACTCTTGGAAGGGAAGGATGAGGTGGTGGCAATAGCTGGTCCTCTGAGACCTCGCTGTGCCACCTTCACAGTGTAGTATCAGGAAGGCCAGTGCCATGCTTAAAAAAGTTTCCCCTGAAGGGGAAGGAAGCTGAAGCTAAAAATAGATCATGCCAGCTGTTAGAAATGCTTCTCAAAGGAAGCAAAGCAACTAGAGTTACCGCTTTGAAGAGCAAATGAGGGGTTAAGGAAATAATGGAATTTTTCAGTTACATGCCAGGTTGGCTAGATTTGGGGGAGGAAGAAATTTTCCAACCAGAAAGTATGTTGGTAAAAGGCAAAATAATTCCATGAAGACTTATTTATACGACACCAATGGCTTAGGACGGGAACACCTGCAGCCTGCAAGAAAGAAGCGGGGTCTGCAGGCCTTGCCCTTTCTTTTCGGTTTCCAAGAGGCCATTCCCAGGCCCTCTCTTCCTGTCAGGCCCATCTAAAGCTGTGTGCTGTCTCTCCTCTTCAATATCCGGGTTCTGATCGTTTTTTGCAGGCTGACTGGAATGAGCTTGAAGTGGCTGCTGGTCTTGTAAGAAAATGTTGAAGGGCAGAGGGCAAAGGATTTCTTGAACCAAATGGATATTTCTGAAGGAGCTGGCCCTGGCTGAAGGGATCAATCAATGGACTGAGGGGTTTTTTCCAGTGGCAGATCAAGGGTTCCCAAAAGAGCCACTTTCCCTGAGATCCACGTCACCCTCACTTTTCACCTTGCCTGTTGGAGTAGTTTTGTTCCAGGTGTTGGCTCCATGGGGCCTAGCAACCATCCTTCCCTTAGATGGACGGACCGTCCGCGCTCCTGGAAGGCCAAGTCACAAGGACCAAAGCCCGAGAAATATCCAGGCACTGGATGCCTCAGTAGTTTTTGTTTTTTCACTTTTAATTTTGAAATAACTATAGACTTAACAAGAAATTGCAAAAATACTACACAGAGAGGAGGTCTCATGTACCCATCTCCTGGGTCCCCACAAGGTGACATTTTATCCTACTCTAGTGCATTCTCAAAACCAGGAAATCGACATTCACACCCCACAATTAAGGAGACTATAGACCTGACTTGGATCTCAGCAGGATTGTACACAGATTTTTTTTTTTTGGAGGGGGGTGGGCGCTTACAAATTTGCGTACAACCCTATGGCATTTTTTCACATGAATAAATTCATAAAACCACCTCCACAATCACGATCACAGTATGTTATTAAAAGTCTGTTAGTATCAAGACCTAGTTGGTAAAAGAAGTCATGCAAAAAAAGCAAGAGTAACGACAAATGTCACTATGAGGATTATGACAGAAGCTAAATGATCAATATTATCGCCAGATATGTAGTGAATTCCCAAGGACATTTTCTCGTTTATTTTGGAAATTCATTAACTTCATGAACATCTGCCTCGTGAGCCCAGGAATTTATTAAGTTCCTACTGTTCAGCAAACATTTATGGCAGGGCGGGCAGACAGGCTTCGGCTCACATGCCACCTCTTATTGAATTATAGTGGCTGCCTTGAGGGGCACACGGAGGAGGACTGGGAGGCCACATCTGGCCCTAGCAAGAGACAGCCAGAATCTAACAGAGGCGCTCTGCCACAGGGGGATGGCAGCGGGACGCGCTCCAGGAAACTGCCATCTCCACAGTGTCTGTGACTTTTTGGGCCACGCAGTGTTCTAGGTGCCAGGAAAGAGGGATCAAGAAGACACAACCCCTGCCCCCAAAGAGTCTGTGATTGGGGAGGGGAGGCAACCAAGTCAACCAGGAACTGTGACACAGAATGCTAAGGGCTGACATTGAAATAACGGGTCGGTGCAAGGCGAGCCCACCTGGCGTGCAGTTTGGGCAGGATCTTGGGTCTGTGTGCTGTGGAGAACCACGTGGGGACAGATTCAGAGTCAGAGAGTCAAACAAGGGTCTACTAGCTAGGAATCGAGCCCGTCTCTGAGGACAGGATGAGGCGGGACAGGCATGTCTCCTCAAGTTTAGAGCCAGACTCCAGAGCCTGACAGCCTGGGTTCAAACCCCAGTTCATCCAAACTTGGTGGGTCTGTGACGCTGGTCAAGTGACTCCGCCTCTCCGTGCCTCAGTTCTCCTCATCTGTCAAGTGGGGATAACAATAATACCCACATCACGGAGGTACGAGGATTGAGTTAATATTTATGTAAAGGGTTCTGAGCAGTACCCAGCACGTAGCAAACGATACGCAGTAGAGTGCCTTTACTGTTAACTCACTTTTAATGATCGACGGTACCCACAGTTTTTAAGGTATTCTTTTTATTATCAGAAAAATCGACCAAGATTAAGAAGAGAAATACTAAGTTTCCAACGTGTACCGTGAGACTGGAGAAGTGGGCAGTTTAAATGGAACGTTTTGGAAGAATTCCCGTTACCCGAAGTTTCTGAGTTCTTGCCTCAGCCTAGGTAGCAAAGGGCAGCACATTTTCAAATCCACGTGTAAAGAATATGAAGAAAAATCAAGTATGGCGACGATTTGAATAGAAACAAATTTCTTTCATTTGTAACTGCAACATGCAGTTTACTTCCAGGTCCAAGTCCACCAGCAAAGAGTAGAAAATGGTTGGAAAGGCAGTCTGGGGTTATGGAGATGGCCCTGACCACCACACGGGAATTCTAGGGGCTCTTCGGAAAACCAGGAGGTATTTTTCCTGAATGTTCTTTTCCCAAATGGTTTACTTTTTCTATAGCAGACTTCAGATGGGAAGCAAACGTAGAGTTGCTAAGCCAGAGTCTATGCACCTTGTAACTGGAATTGCTTACAATGGCCAAAACAAAGTTGACTAAGACTTGTGTATGGTCTGTGACAGCCAATACCCTGGTTCTTTCTGGTCCCACGGGCTCATGACGAAGAATCTGCACATTCTTGTTTTTAGTGACCAGACCCCTGAGTAGCCTTATAAGGAGAGTGGGGTACTGAAAAGTACAGTACCTCTCTTCTGAAACACCTTAACGCTATCCAAAATGTTCAGTTGACTTCTCAACTGTCCCAACCCATTCTTCTCTTTGTCATGGAAGAAAAGGTCCTGCTCAAAGGTCCTGTGTGATCTCACTTGATTTAACGTCTGCAACCAATAAAAGGTACTCTTGCCTCTGCTTAAATGGGTGAAAACTGGTCGATTCTTGGTATATTAGGGTTTGGTTTTTGCCCCTTATGCTTAGCCTCATCCTAATCCTTTTCTTTTTCTTTTTTTTTTTTAAAGATGTTATTTATTTATTCGACAGAGAGAGAGACAGTCAGCGAGAGAGGGAACACAAGCAGGGGGAGAGGGAGAGGAAGAAGCAGGCTCTCAGTGGAAGAGCCTGATGTGGGGCTCGATCCCAGAACGCCGGGATCACGCCCTGAGCCAAAGGCAGACGCTTAACGACTGCGCCACCCAGGCGCCCTATCCTAATCCCTTTCTTCCCAAACTTTCCATGGAACCATCATGTGCATTTTAAATGCCCTCTAAACATCATTTTTCTCCATCTCAATGTTCTAGCACCTTCTCTAAGTCAACACACATCCAAAATTGAGCTTGTAGCTAGTTTCTCTCCCTGTTTTGCCTTTTATCTCTCTGGAATCACTAACTCAACTGTCTTCATCCCTTAAGTGCCTACCGTGTGACAAGTACCCCCTTATCTCTAATACTCCTTTTTGATAAATCCAGTGCTTAATTCTTGGTCCTCATCTTATTGGATGCATCCGCAGAATTTTGCTCAATCATTTTTTCCCCTTGAAACACGTTCTTCATTCGCTTTGCAAGACACCCACACACTTGAGTTTTTCCTGACTTCAATGGTTTCTCCTGCATTTCTTTTGCTTTATCCTCCTCTTCCTCAGTCTTCATGTTGAAGTACCCAGGCTCAGTCCTCGGTCCTCTTCTCTATCCACGTCTTTGCTTTGGTAATTTCATTCAGTTTCAGGGCTTTAAATACTACTTCTGTGCTGGTAACTCCCAAATGTCTATCTCGGGTCAGTCCTCTCTCCCAAACTGCATACTCATACGTCCAAATGCCTGCGTCACATGTCTGATCCTCTAATGGGCACCCGGATTCATCATATACGACACAGCTCCCAATCTTGCTTTCAAACTTAATAGAAACTCTCTCCATCCTTCCAGTTGCATAAGCAAAAACTCTGGAGTCATTCTTGAATTCTTTCCCTCATACCCTTCATTTATTTTGTCAGGAAATTCCATTGGCTGTACTTTCAAAATATTATCTAGACTCTGACCACTCTTCTCTCTTCTACCTCAGCCATCCTGGTCAGAGTCAGCAATGTCGTACCTGCATTACTGTAACAGTCTCTGAACCGGCCTCTGTGTTTCCATCCTTGCCCTGGTACAGCCGATTCTTAAAACAGCAGCCAAAGCGATCCCTTTAAAATGTAAGTCAGGTCATGTCACTCATGTGCCCAAAACCCTCCAATGGCCCCCTGAGAGCAAAAGTCAAAGTCCTCGCAATGGTCTGCAGTGCCCCGTAGATTCTGTCCTTCCTGGACACCTCTGCCACCCCCACCGCTGTCTAACTCACTCGCTCCCTTTCAGCCACCGCCTTCTTGCTTTTCCCCAGTAAGCTGGGAAAAGATCTTGGGATCTTTGCTTAAGCTTTTTCTCTGGCTGGACTATTCTTCCCCCAGACACCCACTTGGCTCACCCCCGTACCTCCTTCAAGTCTTTGTTCACATGTTACCTTCTCGAGGGGGTCGATCCTGACCACCCTATTTAATACTATAACCCCCTCAGCACCTAGGCCTGATCCTCCTGACCCTACTCTGTTTTTATTTCCATGCCACTCACCGATCTCTAACCCACTATATAACTTCCTTATATATTCTAATTTATATATGCTAGACTGCAAACTCCACAAGGGAGAGCATCTTTGTCTCGTCTGCTGATGCACCCCGAGTGCCTCAAGAAACAATTTCTAGTGAATGAATGAACAAATAAATGAATTAAAGATGTATGTCCAAGTCGATACTGAGTCCTAATTCTAATAAGTACACCTAGGAACATTTCTAGCATCCGTTCCTCCTGCTCCATGCCTGTTCCTATCCTCACGACACTTTGACTAGCTCACAACTGAACTTTTGAAGCTCAGCACGTGTCATTCGTCTGGTTTGCACCCAGCAGACCAGTCCACCTCCAGCATTGCTCATGTCACTGTCACGCCCATGGTGTGAAGCTTGGCCTCTTTAGAACTCTCAGATCCCCTCCCCTCAGTCTACCTTTATTGCCTACTATTCTTTTTCCTTCGTAAGCCTCTCCTCCTTCCCCTCTTCCAACCCTGCCTGCATACCTCCAGGTCCCTTTGCTCACGATGCAGGTCCCTACCCTCGGTCCCCCTGCCATCTCCATCCTCGCTCACCTCCCCTATTACCTGCAAAGGTTTTCCTGACCCTCCGGTTCCCGAGGATCTTTCCATTTCACACACTGACAGTGCTTCTAGTACAGACCCCCCATTCAGCGGACACAACCCTATATCGCCTGATGGCAGCTACTGGAGTTATTTTTTTAACTGCACTTTTTATGTAATGCATGGATTATGTAAAATTTTTGCAGATTAGTCTGGAATATCTGAGATATTTCACTTCTAATTGTGAGACTGTAAAATTTTTTATGTAAAAATTTTGCAGAATAGTCTGAAATATCTGAGATATTTCACTTCTAATTGTGAGACTGACTGATGTATCTTCTTTCTCCACTTATATTATAGGTTCCCTGAAAGTGAATCACTTTCCTTAAGCTTCCTTATATTTTCTATGACCTTGACCACAGTGCTGGGCACCCAGGAGGTGGGCAGTGTTTGCAGTGCAGTTGGGTGACGCAGAATCCACATATGGAGGAGGCCACAAATGCTAAGGCACTTTGCTGGAGCGTAATGACCAAAGGAATAAAACGTTCGTGGGATAAACGAAGATTAAAAACCAAAAACTGGGGCGCCTGGGTGGCTCAGTTGTTAAGCGTCTGCCTTCGGCTCAGGGCGTGATCTTGGCGTTATGGGATCGAGCCCCACATCGGGCTCCTCTGCTATGAGCCTGCTTCTTCCTCTCCCACTCCCCCTGCTTGTGTTCCCTCTCTCACTGGCTGTCTATCTCTCTGTCGAATAAATAAATAAAATCTTTAAAAAAAAAAAACCAAAAACTGTATAAGGAAGTTTTCTTCTAGTTAGTTTCTTTGCATTAACTGTCACTAACGTGGCTGATAATTTGAAAATGTGAAGCACTAATTGATCTCAGTTCTCTTACTATGATTTATAATCATGTTGTTTCGTGTGAATATTTTTTCCATTTGAAAGAAGGAAGATATGTAGCTCTTCGGGGCAGGAGAAGAGGTCCTGAAGCCTCAGTCCAACCCATTTTCTATTGTAGTGAAATGGCCAAAAGTCATGGCGTAGTCCAGGACCCCTAGTCTACTCTGCACGGCCTGGGCTCAGGAAAGGTGCCTTCATCAGGTGACAATCAGAGATGCAAATGCAGGCACAGACTCTGGGTGTCAGTGTTAGCACTTGGCTCCTCAATGTCCTTCCTACGCTCTCTCATGTAGTCGCTTAGCAGATGCCGTTGCCAGCTCTGGCCGGTGTGGGCGTCTACATACATAATCTCAGGTGCCTTCACCTACAGCCCTCAAAGACGGCTATCACGAATGTTCTCATTTTACAAGGGAAGACCTTGCTCAGAGAGGTTAGGTAACTTGGCCAAGCTGTAGTTAGCAAACTGTAGATCTGAGACTTAGCAGGGCATTGACACCAAAGTCCTTGTTCTTTCCACTTCGTCAAACTGCCTCCCAGGTGCTCAGGATCTAGATGATAGAGGCACAAGCGAATGAATGACCCAAAAGTTTGCAGGTTTGACAAACGCCATTTAACCACCATAGACAGTGCAGAAGACTAAAGCAATGACACTAATATTCTGTTAAAGAGATATTGAAATACAAGAGTTGACACGGCCTAAATGTTTGCATGAAACTTTCTGGAAGAGAGATCTGAGCTTTCTTTGCCAGCGCTTTGGAACAGGGCTCCAACCCTTTCTCCTTCCTGAGATATGCAATCTAGTTATCTTGTCAAACCTTCAAGCCTTCTTCTACTCAAGTACTGCACAGGCACCCAAAGGGCTGGGAGGCCATGACAGTCATCTCTGCATTTCCTCCCCTCTGCACGGCTGGATGACCACGGTGAAAAATGAAAGTACCCACGGACTACAATCTGCTAACCACCTCGAACGTACTAATCTTGTCAAGACTTACAGCCCTGAGAGTGCAAATCAGGACAGACAGAAATATGATGACCCAAGACTAATGACATAAAATTCAGCCCTTAAAATATAAAAGACCAAGTTTTGAGAGGGCAGGTGGCTTGGAGCTCGCACCTCTCCCAGCTATCAAAGAGTTCTGTAACAAGTACTAGATTCTGTCCCTGACCCGGGAAACTTGGGCCAAAAAGCCCTGTCATCCAGCCTGCATGTGTCTGCCTTCATAGTCCCAGCCACCCCTCTCTGTCACACAGAAACTAATGAAACCGCTCCCCAGATTACTAGTCTGTGAAAGAGACTACCCCAGAACTTCTTACATAATCAAACAATGATGCAATAATCCCTTAATCCCCCAAATGCACGAGTTATTGAAATCTCAATGTAAAAATAAAACAAGAAGAATTAAAAATCTCATGTCGTAGCATTATGAATGCAGTATCTTAAGTATTTCCTTGGTTCTTTCAATTAATGTAGTTCCAATTCAACACTCCTATGTATTTGAGAAAGCCTTTTCAAAGGATCCATTAGCCGAGAGATCCGAGTGGAGGGAGAGGCCAAGAAGCCGTCACTGTTAATTCTTAATACTCTCAGATCTTTTAATTGGGGGTTCCTGCAGGTTGACAGGCACGGAAGGTCTGACCACAAAAGCTTTCCCCCGAGAAAGTTATCTCAGTGCTGACACTATTCACAGACGCATGCAACTAGCATCAAGGATTTCTGTTTAATGACGGGCCCCCCCCCATGTTGCCACTTATCGAAGCATCGATGACAGCATGTTTGTCACTTTGCTCAGCCTAAGTGGGGAGCCACAGAGAGGACTCCCGGCCCTAGTCCCAGCTGTGCGCAGGGTACTTTGCTTTAGTGGTCAAAAGAGCAGAAAGCTGTCCTCTGCTCTTCCCTTCCGCAAAGCTGTTCCTGACCCGCTTCTCCTAAGTTAGACTGAGCAAGAAAAGGCCACAGCATTCACACCAGGCCACAGCACAGAGCAGCATTCTCAGTTAGCAAACCTGTTTCCCCAGTCAGGAGGAAAAGTGCCCCCAACAACGGGGGATAAAATCCAGAAAATGCAAGGGAGGGAACATTCCATTCCAGGGTGAAAAATAAATAAATAAATAAATAAATAAATAAATAAATAAATAAAGGAAGGAAGAAAGGAAGTAAAAAAAAAAAGAAGAAGAAAAAAAGAGAAAATGCACAAATCCCATGAGGGCGTCTGGTTAACCAGGGGTTAGAATCAGGTTTAGAGAATCACACAGAACTCAGTGTCTTGGCAAATCCAAAAACCCCGGGACGAAAGGCATGTGGGTGGAAGACATTTCTACTTGTGGAAACAGGAAGTTTCCTTCTTTTACCATTTATTCTCTCTCTTATTTATTTTTTGGTCTGTTTATAACCCAAATTTGGACCATCGATCATTTTTACCTGCCCGGCATTTTTATCTTCCCAGAATCAACTGAGCAACAAAGATGGGATCCAAAGATCCCTTTCCCACAGCCAATTCCAGTGAGCCCCTCTCTCCCAGGGCTACGGGTGCTCGGAGCAGACATTCTTAGCGGGACATACCACACACAGCAAGTCACCAAACCGGACTGCTCTAGAGGGCTTCCAGGGAACTTACTTGTACTTGTGCTGGTTCCAATTGTATTGATTGTGGTGGGGACAGATGAGGAGGAGTAGAGGGGCACGTGGCCGTTCTCACACCCCAGGCTTTTGTCCTGCCAGTTGGAGGCGTTGATGCAAATCCCAGAATCCCGAGAGTTCTGCCACCCATTGAGCTTGTCATCGGAGTTCTGTCTTTGGTGATAGTAGTGTGTCTGCCCATAATCCACAGAGTCCGAGCGGCTTCGGTTCTGGCCGCCAAAGCTGGTCGCCGTGCGGTCCTCCAAGTGATTCAGCCACATGGCTAACGCGCTGCGGTCTTCCAGCGAAGTGGCCGGATGTATCAAAGCATAGGACAGCAGCTGCCTGCTCTCCTCGATGTGCTGGTTGTGTTCAATAGAGTGCGCCAGGATTTTGGGCAGCAGTTTCATATACTCTACTTTCGCATCAAGGTTTCCTGGCTTCAGCAAAGGCAGATGAGTTAACAGGAGGGAAATCACTTTATCCTTGGATTCCTGTTGCCATTGGTTAATGATTCCTGGAAAGGAAAATACACAGGGCAAATAAGCAAATACACCCACAATGCCATGAAACACCACACTGTAAAGAGAATTCCTATGGGTTAGAGTCTCCATCTATGTATCTTGGCTAAATTTTTCTCAAAACAGCCCATGCATTGGATTGGAGAATGGACTCCAGGTTGTCAGGGGGCCGTGACATCAATGAAACACAGAACAAATGTTCTTGGATGTCTGGGTGCTCAATCTAATTCCCACTCAGGTCTCCAAGACCCTACAACTTCTTTGGTACAACCAAATAGAATTTACAGCCCTGTGTTCTTTCTTAGAAAAGTCTGGCCACGCCTTCAGGTAGACAGAGGGATAAGGACTAAGAAAATCTCCACAGAGAAGCAAGTGTTGTCAAAGGTGCATTGGATCCTTGGGGGGAAGGCTGCTTTCCCTCCCGCAGACAGGGAAACGCGGTTCAGAGCCTAGCAAAGGCATCCGTGTGAAGATGGTGAAGCTTCCTGGATCAGAAATCTGTCAGGAAAAGAAAGGACTCCCCTCATCTTGGCGAAGTAAGCCTGCACCTTTCTCACGAGAAGCTGCCTCAGAAAACCACTGTGACCTCCAAGCTAGATCTGAAAGCTAGACTTGGCTCTAGGGGCCCCTCTGACCACACACGATAAGCGAGCTATTTTTCTTTACGTGTGGAAGATCTGTTCGGTTACCTTTACTGTGGTAAAGTATGTAGGAGACACCATTTACTACTTTCACCATTTTTAAGTGGACAGCTGTGTGGCAGTAAGGACATTCACAATGTTGGGCGGCCATCCCCACCATCCATTTCTGGATCTTCTTCATCTTTTCAAACTGAAACTCTGTAACCCATTGAATAATAACCCCATAATCCCCTCCCCCAGCTCCTGGCAACCACCCTCGTATTTTCGGTCTCTATGTATTTGACTGCTCTAGTTACCTCATATAAGTGAGAACATACAGCCTTTTATGACTGGTGACTTCATTTAGCACCACATCTTCAAGGTCCATTCATGAAAGATCCATTTGTGACACTCTCTCAAGGATCCCTTCTTGTCCCCTTCCACTCAAAACACACACTTGTTGCCTTTAGGTAAACATGGATAAATAATGTACTTTGCCTTTGACTGGCCTTTGAGAAGTAGCTTGTTCTGGAAACTGGGCATTATCCTAAGAACCTGGGGCCACAAGAAAGAAAGCTCCCTTCCTGCAAAGTCACTCCTGACACCCAAAGACATTGTCCCTGGCCTACTGATTACCCTACATGGCTAGCACAGGGCAGTTCTACTGGCTTTCATGCAATACCTGCAGAGTTGAAAGGGGGTCTCTGGAAGTTAGCAGAAGGGCTTCACAATTCTAGCGAGGCACAAACATATCAGAACAAGCTCAAGAGTCACTGTTGACCGGAAGCTACAAAGGCATCAGCCAAGTACTATAAGGCCCGTCAAAACCAAGGGCATATTCAAGGAAAAGTATCAGGCAAGGAAGGCATGATACATAATGAAAGAATGTGGGCTCTGGAATCAGGCAAACCTGGGCTTGGACTTAATTTGCGGTGGGACCGTAAGTTACTTCACCTGTATGAGCCTCAACTGCCTCATCCGTTAAGACTGTGACCAACAGCATCTGTCGCTCCTTGCATGGTAATGTATCAAAAGGACCGGTCAAGTAGTCAATGGTGGAGATAATGCCTTCTACTTGTCTCTGCATTAGTCAGGCCCCACATTAGAGCCATGCTGGTTGGTTTCGGATACCGAGTTTTAAAAATAATTGTAGAATCTAAAGATGACCCAAGGAAGGTCATTAAAAAATATCGGAGTTGGAAGAGGCAGAAAGTCAAAGGGTGAAAGAAAGTGGGGTTATCGAGCTCATAACTGAACAACATGAAGAGATGCTCGACGTGGGGATTTCATAAGATGAAGAGTCCAACGTTTGAAGTACAAGTCTTCAGACTGAAGCAGCAGAGATGAAGACTGGATGCAGAGAAGAAATGACAAAAGACCCAGAGGAGTCACCAAGGAAGGCTTTATAATCCCTGTCCTGGGGGCCTGGAGAATAGAGACAGATGGGTCTAGAGAAGCGCTGTTGGATGGAATGTAATGGGAGCCACACATGATATTTAAAATGTTCTAGTATTAAAAGAGAAGTGAAAAGAGGGAGGTGAAATTAATGTTAATGATATATTTTCTTTAATCCAATATACCAAAGCATTATCATCTCAACTTGTAATCAACAGACATCGTTGACGAAACATTTTGCATTCTTTTCTTTGCACCAAGTCTTCGCTATCCAGGGTGTATATTACCACTGGCATCACATCTCGGCTGGGACGAGCCACAGCTGCAGTGCTCAGAAGCCATGCGTGGCTGGAGGCCGCAGAACTGGCTAGCCACGGGGCTGGAGACATTCGGATGGGGAAAGCGGATGGCAGGAGGGCACCAATGACCTCAGCAGGTCCCTCCCGGCTCCCTGACTCTATATTTAGCTAACTGCCACCTGACAAAAGGCAACCCTGCTGCATTCCATTAGGTATGGCCTCCCTTTTAAAGGAGTTTTGGGAGATGGACGAAGCACCGGTTCCAACCTCCCATCAATACATTTCAGGAAACACCCAGCATGTTTTTAATTATGAATATGCTTCAGGTAAAGATAAATCTATTCATTAAGCCCAAGGAACTAAAGAGGCACTGGCAAGAAGCAAAAGGTCCCGAGAGGAAGATATATCTGTGTCTGACGCCAATCCGACGAGCAGATGGAGCCAGCATACACCTGGAAAATGTACGTTTAGAAATAAAATTCAGGAACAAGTTTTAATAAGAATTCACGAGGTTGAGGAACTCCCTAGCTTTCTGCGAAGTCACTTCCCCGTTTGGGCATTCTACCCTTCTGCAAAAGGTCAGCCTAAAAAAAAAAAAGGAACAAAAACAAAACATAAATAGGACTCAGAGTGCAAACGAACCATGTTATCTCCATGTAAGCACTCTCTGCCAGGGATTAACAGCAAAGAGGAGAAGAAAACAAGGGCCCTGGCCCTGGTCCCTTCCAGGCCCGAAATGGGTCTTTCTCTATCCTCGGAACAGGGCTTGGATGGTGTGGCCAGGGGTGGGCTTAGACTGGGGTGTGGCCAGGAAGACAACGATGACCTTTGTTTACTACCACTGGGAACCTGGACGTGAGGCTGCCTCCTGAGGGCAGTCTTCTGAGGTGTACTGCTGGATCGAACTATTCCTGCAGCAGCTACAGCTGCCACGCCGACAGCCAATGGTGTTGAATGTGGTCTGCATGCCAGGCACTCTTGTAAGCTCTGTGCATGTAGTTACTCACTTAATCCTCCTAAGAAACTGACGAGGTAGGTCCTATTATAGCCTTAGTTTACAGACGAGGACAGAGAGGTCAAGCCATTTGCCTCAGGTCCCCCTGGCTAGGGAGGTGGCAGAATGGGGGTATGAAAATTAGCATAAAGATACATAATGATTTTCATGCTAGAGAGTTTGGCCATAAGCTAAATACACTAATGTGCATAATATAGATAATATGTGATTCTATAATACATAAGATCTATAATATATAACTATATATAAAATGTGTATATATGCATTATATTTACAAATATAATAATAGGAATATATTAATAGAGTGCATGGATCAGCAGAAGACTGGCCAGCCATGGGAGTGCAGGAAGAAGAGTAGTTACAGAAGTAATACCTATTGTGGCTTTAAAACGTGTCCGCAATTTCCATGTGGTCCATATACACAATGCAATATCGCTCAGCTATCGGAAAGGATGAATCCCCACTATTTGCACTGACATGGATGGAACTGGAGGGGATTATGCTAAGGGAAGTAAGTCAAGCAGAGAAAGACAATTATCATATGGTTTCACTCATCTGTGGAACATAGCAATAGCACGGAGGACCAGAGGGGAAGGGAGGGAATCTGAAGGGGGAGAAATTAGAGACGGAGATGAACCATGAGAGACCATGGGCCACGGGAAACAAACTGAGGGTTTCAGAGGGGAGTGGGTGGGGGGAGAGGGGGTGACAGGGTGCTGGGTATTGAAGGGGGCACATGTGGTGATGAGCACTGGGTGTTATATGTAACTAATGAATCACTGAACACTTCATCAAAAACTAATGATGTACTATACAGTGGCTAACTGAACATAATAAAAAAAATAAAATATGTCTACAACTTCCTTGACATTCGTCTCTAAAAGATGGAGCCTAATTAATTCCTTTCCAATTCAGGGCATGGCTAGACTTAGTGAGTCACTTCTAGCAAATTGAACATAGTGGAAGTGACAGAGTGTGAGTTCATGGATAAGGTTATAAAAGGCACTGAAGGGGAACCTGAGTGGCTCAGTCACTTAAGTGTCCAACTCTTGATTTCGGCTCAGGTCATGATCTCAGGGTCATGGGATCAAGCCCCGTGTTGGGCTCTGTGCCGAGCGTGGAGTTTACTTGTCCCTCTCCCTCTGCTCCCCCCCCCCCCGGCTCATGCTTGCCCTCTCTCTCTCTCTCTCTCTCTCAAATAAATTAATTAATTTAAAAAATAAATAAGAGGCACTGAAGCTTTTACCTTGCTCTCTCTTGGGTTACTCACTCTGGGGGAAGCCAGCTGCCATGCTGTGACAACACTCAAACAACCCAGCAGGGAGAAGGGTCTTGATACTGAGGAACTGAGTCTTCCTGCCAACAGGCGGCACTAACTTTCTAGCCCTTGAGGGAACCATCTTGGAAGCAGAACTCCCAGTCCATTAAGCCTTCAGATAACTGCACTCCAGACATTTGGGAGACCCTGAGCCAGAAACACTCATATTCCTGATCCATAGAAACTGCATGTGGTAACATGTTAGTTGTTGTAGCTGCTAACTTTTGGGTAATTTATTATGTGACCCAAAAAAACCCAATCTACCTCTTCAAGAGTTTTCCTCTAGAAAAATGGAAGTGTTAGCCATTTGGCTTTGAGCAGTTCACTCCTTCAGGCAAAATCATTCTCATTCTGAGATCTACTCATGAAGCTACCCTGTTGCCACTAAACATTCACCTCAGCCCCCCTCATCCTGATTATCCACTCACCAAACAACTTTTGGACTCTGATTAAGCTCCCGGTATCTTTAGGGAAAGAATGAACTGATCATACAGACTTGAGGTATTTCTAGATTCTGTGATGATGATTTTTCAGGGCAATTTAATGGTTTCTGATTGTGATTTGGTTTCCTGTGGAGGCCGCCTTCCTGTGCTCAGTATATGGACTTTGAGTACATCTGGTCCCTTTGGTGATGGCTCCTCATGGCAAGTTAATAAGCCAGCATCGCAGGGTTTACTTCCCTGCTGCCTACTTAGTACTGAGTCAATCCCTCAGGGTGAACATCCCCAGGACACTGATGACAGTAAGCATCTCCACCTTCAAACAGAAGCCAGGTTCTACAGGCGGGGACTTGGGACATGAATGCTAGGTCCTGCCCAGCGGCTCATTGGTTGTCTTTGTGGCATCCACACCATCTTTCAGAGAGCAAGGAGCTTTTGCTGAGATGTATATTCAATGGATTCTCCTTACTGGGGAAGACTTAGGAATCTTGAAATTTTAAATTAGTCAATCACTTCTGTGATGTAGTTTCTGTTGCCATATACCCCAGTATTACTCTCTTCAGCAGACATTCTGGATTACAGAGGTCCAAGAATGGCAAGGTTCAATGGTGCCAACTCCCCTCTATTACATTCTCTGAATATTTTTTCTAGATAAGGAGCAAAGATATTATTTTCTGGATGTTTTATGTGGGTAAAAGTTGATGATTTATAATTTATAAACCAGTGACATAGGAGTAGTAAAAAAAAAAATCCTAAAGGGGCTATAATAAAAGATCATGAGGATTAGGAAACTGTCCCAATGATTCTTAGAGTGACAAAGATTGTGTTTAAATACCAAGTCTGGTATTATTACTACACAACGGTATGTCAATGTTTAAGGGCTCCAGTTGTTGGTAAATTACCCTTAAATTGCTATTTTATTATACCCTTGTTTTCAATTTAATAACATTTACTATAAAAGGGTTTCTCACAAGTGTATTTGGGCCATTTGCTCATGCAAGAAATGGCTGGAAATGAAGTGCACACATATAAGAAGTACTGTTTAAATGCACTAAAAGGCAGGAATACTAGTGGATCTTAAATGCTCAAATTTCAGATCCTTGGAAGGATATACATTACAAACTTAATCCTAGACACATCGTGTAATAAAGCCTTCTCAATGTAGTGCAACTCTGCACAACTCAGGGGCAGACGGCACACACTGGGCACTTGGTAGGGGTGTGAGCTGAAAGGACACCTAAAAAGTCAGGGGGACAAATGGCCAATACCAACATGGCAAATGGTGGGATTCCTGTATTGGCACGTGCACTTGTTTATCGTCTCCCAAGGTACCTTCTTGAGCTAGAAATGACTGGTGAAACATCCCCATGATTTGGTGGAGCCCCATAAGACATGAAGATTAGACTAGATGTTATGGGGGATCCAGACAGCATGCAGTTACTGAGCTCCTATTGTTGCATGTGGTGCTTCGAGCAGATACAAAGGACTGAGTAGATAGAAACCTTCTCTGTTTTCAAGAAGGGTGACTGCCAGCTTCCCAGATGGCTCCCGTGGATCCTTGCCTCTTGGTATTCACACCCTTGTGTACTCTCCTCCCACACTGAATCCAAACAGGTCTATGTGACCAGTAGAGTGTGGTAAGGTGTTCTGAGATTAGGTCATAAAAGGGCACTGGAGCTCCCACCTTCCTCTTTTGGCTCATTCACTCTGCAGGAAGGTAACCACATCAATTATGAAGACACTCAGGAAGCCCTGGGAGAGGCCTGAGTGGGGGGAAATCGGGCTTCCTGCCACCAGCCAACACCAACTTGCCAGCCATGTGAGTGAGCTACCTTGGAAGTGGATTCTCCAGCTCTCGTCAATATCTTGCAAGAGACCATAAGCTAGAACTACCCAGCGACATTGTCCCAAATTTCTGACCCTTGGAAAACTGCAAGGGAAATATTATGTGAAGCTATTAAGTTTTGGGGTGATTTGTTACACAGCAATAGTTAACCAATACAGCTTATTAGTTAACTAAACAGAGCTTCATGTTATTTGGTAAAAAGAAAAAAAAAATACTCAAAAATGCTACTGCCCCTTGAATTTACTAGAAAAGAAGGGGATCTATGTAGAAGACTTCATAGCCCATTATAACCACTAGAGCTTTCTCGGAGACCATGAAGGTCATCAGCTGCTGGACATTCATAGACACCTGACCATCCTCAAAGGCTACTCCTGACCCCAACATACCTACAATGACCCACTTACCACTCCAGAGTGATCTGGTCATCTTTTCAATGTGGCCTTCCCTTCTTAGTCACTTTTCGTCCTGGGCGCTGGCATGGCTGGGTGCTCCAGGAGGGCGCCTTTGCTCCTGAAGAACCCAGGTCAGTAGTAAACTAGTTCTGAGAACTCAGCCAAGAGTTCAAGTTGGACTTCACATTCAGGTTTCTGACCTCTTCCTGGCTATGGTCAACTTTTGTAGGTCTGAGGTTGCCCATTCCTAGAAGGTGCATAAAGCCAGCCAGCTCCCCTGACCACTTGCCTCAATTCTGACCTCACATCTGTATAGATGACTCCCACCTCGTATCTCCAGCCCAGGTCTCACCCTGCACTTTGGACTCACACATCCAATTGCATTTCTCTACATCTCCACTCAGATGATCTCAAAGTTACTTTGTCCAAAACTGAGCTCCCCCTCTCACTCTCACAAGATCTGCTCCTTTGGGTCTCTTCTCTAGCTCAGCAATTTTTCTTTCATCTTTCCAGTAGCTCAGGTTGAAGCCTTCGAATATCCTTGACTACTCTCTCTTACATCCCATATTTGATCTGTTAGCAATCCTGTGCACCAAATCTTCAAAACACACCCAGATTCTGACTACCTCTCGCCACCCACCTCCTGCCCCATAAACAACATAACCATCGGAATGATCCTTTTAACACTAGAAGATAGGTCATGTCACTTCTCTGATCAAACATTCCAAGGGCTTCTCATCTCACTCTGAGTAAAAGCCATACAACAGCCTATTAGGCCCTCTACGATCCAGCCCCATCCCCACTACTGGTCCCTCATTCTTTTCAGTCCATTCTGACTCCCTTGCTGTTTCTTCAACATGCCAGATATGTGCCTACCCCCCAACCTTTACACTTGCTGTTTCCTGTCTGGAATGTTTTTACCCCCAGATCCACATCTAGCCCCCCTCAGTTCTGTCTTTGCTTAAATGTTGCCTTCTTAGTGAGAACTCTTCTGTCCACAATATTTTAAATATTAATATTAATATTTTAAACTGCCCACATCACTCCCTCACCCTACACTTCCTTATCCCCCACGCCATGCTTTATTTCTCCCCCAAGCATTTATCATGTGACCTGGCGTGTATAATAACTATTTTCTGTCCTTCTCCACTAGACAAAAACTCTATGAGGGTAGTGATGATGCCCCCCTTTTCCATGTATTAGCATTTCCTTATTAATCACATTTTTAATGGCTATATAAGTTGTTCCCAGGCATTTTGTTTGATAGTGGTTTATTAGATTTCGGGATTTCTTACTCAAAATCTTAAGCATTTCCTAGAAATTTCTTTTAAATGAAGACTGATAGAGTGGGTGACCTGCAGACTCTAGATATTACCCCAAACTGGTTACCTCTTTCTCATTTGATTCTGCAGAATTCTGATTATTTCTAGCTGTTTTATTTTTTATTTTAAATAAAAACAGGAACGTGTAAAAGAGGAAAATAAAATGATTAACTCATTTTTCAAAATCTTTACTACATTCCCCTCTCAGTATTCTGTTAGGATGGAAAATTTCCCTACGTGCTAGAAAACAAAAGCATAATGGGTGCTTTTCTTGATTGTAACTGACACCAATTAAAGTAATCTTCATGATAAGGATTTGTTAGGCTGAGACAGCAGAATTAGATGTATTTAATATGACTCTTTTGCAAACATCTGTTGAAGAAAGAAAGAAAACCAATGCCAATAGGGTTGTGTTAGGACTATTGTATATCCAAATTTTTTGGCCATGAGTAATTATGTTCTAATAAAACCTCACAGGAATGGGTCTCCTAAGAGTCATATCAATTAGAGATGAAGAAAATGTTACCTTACTCTTGACAAGTGCAAGACAAATCCTTATAAACCACATTCGGCTGGTTTTTTATACCAGAAACCCCTCAGAGGAGAGGCAGGAAGCTTTCCC
This sequence comes from Ursus arctos, assembly GCF_023065955.2. NCBI lineage: Eukaryota > Metazoa > Chordata > Mammalia > Carnivora > Ursidae > Ursus > Ursus arctos. The sequence continues at coordinate 42,366,281 of NW_026622930.1, read as the reverse complement.
ACTCACTAATCTTCAGTGCCATTCTCGCGCTCCCAGACCACCACTGACAAAACCCCACATACCACAGAATGACTCTCCAGTAGTATTCCAAAATAATGAATTAGCAATCCTTATGCTGACCTTGCAGAGGAGGAAACCACACTTTGTACTACAGCACCTAGCTTTGGGCCTTCCTCCATGAGAAGCACCAGAAATGAGAACCTTGCAGGAAGCACCCTGTTGTCCAGGTGGCCTAAGTGCCATCATATTTGTTAATGAAGAACTCCCAAGACCACAATCTTTGGCAATGTCCAGACGGAGCCAACGAGGAGTGTCTTGGGAGAAATATCAACAGGTCAAGTCGCAAAGGAATAGTTTGTGCTTGACCGAACAGACCAAACTGAACAACAGCCACTTCCCACAATAGGTTTATAAACCCCACAAAGTCTGGGAAGGGCCGTTTCGCCTCTGACAACAAGGCGTCATTCTATGTCTTTCAAGGAGTCTGGATTGTTAAGTCACTGGGTCCCACACTTTCTAAAATGTGGAAGTTGCGCAACAACTTCTAGACAAAATTTCCCATCTTCAGAGATGGAAATCCCAAGTGTAAGTGTGAATGGAAGAGCCCTGCGATGTGTGTAAATACTGTCACCAAGGAACAGCACACATACATCCTCAAAACAGACGTGCCAGAAAAGTCGATAGCAAAATTTACGTATCCGTCATTTAGGTATGAAATCTGAACTGCACGTACAAGTTATTCTGTGGAGGAGAGAATGGACAATTCTGTAGAGGGAAGATATTCGAAACCATGGTCACAAAGTAACCGTTACTGTATTTGAAAAGAAGGGCCCAGTCAACTGTACAAGGATGGAATTGGGTGAGCAACCCTAGAACATTCCCAGTCCTGCTCTCTTGTCCTCATTAGGTATAGCCCCTTTGAGAGAGTGAGAGGCATACCTCCCTTTCTGGGCTTTTCTTGAGCTATTCGCCAACTCCAAGAATTTATTCAAAGGTAGGCAGCTTATTATGTTCACCTGTTACCTGTGTACCAAACTCATTTTCAGGTTGGTAGGTCTGTCGATGAAATTCAAATAAGCTTTTTCAGATTTTTTGAGAAGGGGAGGTACTTTTTCATTTCTACCCCTCTGGGGCAGTGGGGTAAGAAGGAAGAAAGGCAGGGAGGACAATGGCAAAGGATGAAGTTCTGCAATAGAAACGAGAGTGGCCAAGGCCGTTTCTCTCCTTCTCGGCATCCCACCGTGATGTTAAATGGAGCCGGAGGTCAGTGGCTGGACCAGAAGCAGGAGCACGGACCGGCTGAGGACCCTTTGCTTTAGTAGACTTTGTGGGAATGCTGCCAGAGGAGACACGAGCTCAGAGCCCACAGTTAGAAAAACTATGGATGAAGGCCTGTCGCTTAACCTTCCTGAGCCTCAAACACACTGTCTGGAATTCTAAACCAAAGGAAGACCCGAGCACAGCAAGAAGACTTAGGCAACACTGGTCCAGAGCCAGGAGTGACCGCAGCAGCCTGTTTCGTTTTTGTTTTTTTTTTTTTAAAGATTTTATTTATTTATCTGACAGAGATAGAGACAGCCAGCGGGAGAGGAAACACAAGCAGGGGGAGTGGGAGAGGAAGAAGCAGGCTCATAGCGGAAGAGCCTGATGTGGGGCTCGATCCCGGAACGCCGGGATCACGCCCTGAGCCGAAGGCAGACGCTTAACCGCTGTGCCACCCAGGTGCCCCAGCCTGTTTCGTTTTAATCTAGCTTTACATCACCACCTTTAAGGGTAGATGTATTTATTAAGCCCTGGGGTCTTTATCTTTGGTCTCTATCAGTGTAGATGGCCCTGTGTTAGGATCTGTCCTCTTCCACGGGGTGTGCAGGGTCAGAGGTAGCCATGGGAAAAGTTTTGTACCCCATAGAAATGTCTGCAATACGAAGAATTTGGAGAGAATCAGACCAGAGAGGTAGATAAAATACTTCAAGAAGGTCTCCATTTATAGTACCAACTGGCACCTCTGTAAGGAATAGAATCCATTTCTAAAACAACCCCAGAACCTCCAGCAGACCTCCAACCAGCACCCAACACTGTTTACTGGAAAAACACAAAAAGCTCAATTGATGATCACCACACCAATGGAGACAACCTTTGGCTGTTCAAATCTTAAAAGACAGCGTTATTTATTATTAAATATTCTCTGCTGTGGAAAAGCCCTGTATACATCTAAACCCTCCCCCTCCTCTGCGCCCCCATCATCCGTGACATGGTTTAGGAATCTGCCACCGGGGGCGCCTGGGTGGTGCAGCGGTTAAGCGTCTGCCTTCAGCTCAGGGCGTGATCCCGGTGTTCTGGGATCGAGCCCCACATCAGGCTCCTCCGCTATGAGCCTGCTTCTTCCTCTCCCACTCCCCCTGCTTGTGTTCCCTCTCTCACTGGCTGTCTCTCTCTCTCTCTCTGTCAAATGAATAAATAAAATCTTAAAAAAAATTAAAAAAAAAAAAAAGAATCTGCCACCTCCCTCGAATCCCGTCGATCTACTCTGGCCCTCACTGCCTCTCTCTAGCACAGACCAGCTCAATGACGTCCGCGCTTGTGTGACACTCTCCTCGAGGAGACTGCTGGCTCCCGGGGGCAGGGACAGTGCCTCCCACTTGTGTGTCTTCTAATGCTTGTCTAGGTCAGTGCTGATCACACAGGCTTCCTGGACCAGACTGGATAAAAAATCCACGCGCTTTTCTATCACAGCCAATGACACAGCAGATCTGTTCCCGTCTCAGCTTTGTCTGTCTCTGGTTAGGGTGCGAGGTGTCAACAGTGGAAACCTTTGCACCAGGGCGGAATCGTGAGGGGACACTGGGCCTCAGCAGAAGGGGAGCGCTGGCTTCCTTTCAGGGATGGATGCCCCCAGCATCTTCACTTTAGTCCCTCCTGAGGCCCTCCTGAGGCTCTCAAACAGCCACCTCCCACCGATCTACACACACACACACACACACACACACACACACACAGGTGGGAGCCCGGCTGTCTGGAAACTCGGACCCCAAGACACAGGTTACAAGTACCTAAGGTGGGCTCAGTTTGCCTTGGGGCTCCTTTCTGAGGTATTCACTTCCAAGAACTGCAGGAGCATTGGGTCACTCTAAGCGACTTGAGGAAAAGGAAAAGAAAGAGAATACAGCACCGTGATCGCAAGCACAGATTCCAACTGTATCGTCTGGGTTTGAATCTTGAATCCCGACCTTCTGTTTGGTCAGCCGTGTGACCCTGGGCCAGTCACTTCACCACTCTGTACACTTCAGTTTCCTCATCTGGAAGATGGGATACCTCATAGGATTGTTATGATGTTTGAGTTCTTTAATCTGTGTGAAGCAAGGGACCACTATCTGGCCCATAGTGAGTGCTGTATAACTGTCAGCGACAAGTCATCACCATGTAAGGGACCAGGACAGTTCTCCATGGGCTCCTCTCCTACAGGCTGCGGAAGGGGAGGAGAGCCAAAAGGCCTAAGACACTGGTTCTCAAAGTGTAGCAACCGCCACCCCCCCTCCCAAAACACACACACACACCTGGCAACTTGTTAGAAGTGCAAATTCTGGGACCCCATCCTAGATGTACTGAATCAGAAACTGTTTAAAAACCCCTTCAGGTGATTGGATCCAGGCTTAGGTTTGAGACCCCTGGTCAAAGGAACTGAGAGAAAATCAAGGCCTCCAATTTCCAACTTTGGGATGGTCAGCAGCTTTGGGCTGGTGTGTAACCACGTAGGAAAAATAATTTCCTACCAGGAGAAGGGCTAAGAAGAATCAATTCACAGGTGGGCAGGGACCTATTTTTAAGAGGAAGTTGTTGAATTTTTTAAAAGTAATCAACAAGTAAGCAAGCAAAATGTCATCATATTTCTAGGACGGGGATCATCGCTCCAGTTTTCCATTCATAAGCAACCTAGCTAGTAAGAAAGAGTGAAGGCTGGACAGGGAGGCCACGACCGAGCTCGCCTGAGTTTGCAGGGTGCGGGTCAGAACAGTCAACAGTCTCACCAGGCCTGGGGCAGCTCGTGATAAAATGAGGGTGAGAATTTCTGGTTTAAAGCATCTTTACCGCAGAACCACCCCTCCCCAACCACTCCCACGTCGCCCCCCGGAGTTCTGTGCTGCCCCGAGGGGGGCCTGCTGCTGGCTGGGAAGAGCCGGGGCCGCGGAGCCGGAGCATTACCTCTAGACGGTTGCTCCGGAGAGCCCTTTGGTGAAGAAGTATCAACTCACGGGTCTGACGGTGAACCACGACACGTGCAACAGGAGCAAAATTCTCTTGATTAGAGGACCGTAAGACTTTGCTGAGTTTGGGGGAGAGGGCACAGACGCTGTCCTGGTGATGTGGAGCCCAACACATTACAGTGGAAGCAGATGTTAGGTGAAAAGTTGTGAGTTGATGGAATTATCACACAAGGGATTGCTCCATCTCCTCCCTCTCCACTTTGTCCTCCTCCTTTTCTCCCCTCCTCTGGTGTCCACTGGGCACAGCTCCTCATTATTGAGTGTCCAGCTGGGTATTGTGATGTCAGAAGCATCACCCACTGTGGACGATGCATGCTGGAGGAGAGACTGGCGGCCTGGCCGTGTTTGAGGACACATGGCCCTGGTGCAAGCTCCCATGACACCAGGTGACACCATGCTCCCTCCATTTACCGGTAACATCTCTGGAAGTCCTCATCCTCCCCTCTCAAAACCAATATGGTGCTTCAGGGAAACTGAGGCCCAGAGAAGCTCATCCAAGGTCATGCAGCCATACTCTGGTACAACCGTGAAGAGTGCCAGAGTTTCCTGACCACTCGTCCACAGCGGTGCAGGGGCCCCGGCTGCCTTTTATAGAAAGTTTCCACACACCTTCTATTCCTAACCCTGATCACAAGCATCGCCGGTCCGCATGCTTTGGAAGCACAGGCGGACTCTGTGTCACGGACTTAGTAACGCGCCCCATTTAGGACCATGAGCACAACTTGTTTGCACGGGATGCCCAATTCTAGATAACCTTCTTGGGCTATATTTTTGTTTTTATTTCAAACCCGGCTAACTAATCCGGGCTTTCTACATCAAAAAAAGCCAACTCTGATCCTCTAAGAAAAATCAGCAGCTTACCACACACACCCTTTCCAGAACTCCGAGATGCCAAGCACATCAAAAGTCTGCAGTTTTGGGTAGAAGACGACTTTGTTCCTAACTGCATGGTGGGGCAGGGCCATCTTTTTGGTTTCTTTTTTGTAAGCTGGTAGTAATAGTAACAGAATACGGAAGATAATCTAATAAACAAAAATCATCACCTCTCCTTAAATATATAGTTACACACACACACACATATACATATATATATGAAGTTATGAGAATGTCTTGACCTTGAGATCTAAGGGAATGGCCTTTGGAAGAGAAGGATGTTACCCCTCAGAGTAAGATCTGTGGGTGAAGATGAAGAGCAGATACATAACCTTTAGCACAGGACTTGCTCCAGTAATCACTGAGCAGATTCCTGTACCTAAATAAAGCCCCAGAAAACATACACACCGAAAGAACCAGCTCACTAAGAGAAGCACTGATGGACCCAGACAGGGAGTGCTCCCCAGCCAGTGAGGTGACTTGCTTTCTGAACATGACATAGGTACGTTTCGACTGTGTAGTAAATAAAATAAAAGTTCATTGTAAAAGAGCCCCGACTGTCCCCCATGTGATCCGTCTTTGCTGCCTCCTCATGTGACTGGCCTCCCAATTTAGAGCGTAACCAACTCCCAGTGACCTGTAATAACACCATTCCCAAATTAGAGCTCTCAATTTGACTTGGCCTCGGTCCCTCCCTCAAAGCAAAATAAAGCATCCGTTTTCTTTTTTTTCACATTCATAATACTCTCCTTTTTGAGTTGCCAACTCAAACCCTGCTCCAGTCAGATTGAGCCCTTCCTCTATTTTTTTTTTTTCTGGTTAGCCAAAGAGCCCGATGGAAAAACACCAAGAGACAAAAACAAAAACAAAATCAGACAAAAATTCCAAGTAAGTGACATTCAGCTGGAAAAGCTATGATTCACATGCAAATAAAAATCTCCCTGAATTCACTGTTATATGACGCAAGCCTCTGGCTTCGACATAAAAAGGGCAGAATGAAATCACCCACAATTAAACTCACTCTGGAATACTGGAATTTTCTGGCTAGGCCTCCCCAACTAATGATAAGAAAACCCCCAACTGTGACAGAATGAAGCTAATTGTGTTGGATCCCAGGGCATCCCCACCTCAGCAGACATTCACTCCTGAACATTCCCCAGCCCGGCATTCTCCATGTTCCCTCACCCTGTCCTGGGCCCAGCATAACCTTAGAGGGAGATGGGGTCTCGCAGGGGCAGCCCTCCTTTCTGGGCACACATGTGGGCACTGTGCTGAGAACCCTAGACCTCACCTCCCACCCCCAAGCCTAGGACACTACTGTGCAAGAAAGCTTTCTAAGGAGCTCTGGAAAGATCTCTCCAAGAGTAAACAGAGTCTTTGTCTGAGCTTTGCAGCATCATGAGCCTCTGATCTGAAGTCCAAGCCAGAGACAATTCCACAAGTCACCTTTCCTGACTGGTAGATAATTTACCATCCCATTTCAAACCCTTTGTCTCCTTCGGGGGGAAAGCTGATCAAATACCACTTTTTTTTTTCTTCCAGATGGTTCCCTTAGGATGTGCACTCCATCTGCCTGAAAATCACAGAATGCCCTCAGAGATTCTCTGGCTCTTCATTTACCAGTTGTAGGGATTTCACCCCATGATTCCTCCCCGATGGTCACCAGGGCCAAGCTCCTCCCTAGCCACGGGGAACCCACTTTCACCATCAAAGGGAGCCAGGATTACTAAAGCCCTCATCGGGCTCTCTGCAACTTCTTTCCATTCAACAAAAGTCAGGTTTTCTGAAACCACAAAGAATAAATCTAGAGATACTTATATACCCATGTTCATAGCAGCCTTATTCACAATAACCAAAAGCAACCCAAATGTCCATCAACAGATGAATGGATTAACGAAGTACGGTATATACGTACCATGAAATACTGTTCAGCCTTTAAAAGGAATGAAATTCTGACAACATGGATTAAAAATTGAAAACGTTATCCTAAACAAAGGAAGCCAGACACAAAAGGACAAATATACGATTCCTTTACATGAGTACCTCGTGTAGGCACATTCATAGAGACAGAAAGTAGACTGGTGGTTACCAGGGGTTGAGGGGAGGGGGGAAGTTACTGATCAAAGTGTGAAGAGTTTCTGTTTGGGATGATGAAAACGTTTTGTAAATGGATAGTGGGGAGAACACAGTGGGAATATATTATAACAGAAGTGTACACTAAAAAATGATCAGAATTGCAAACTTCATGTGCATTTCCTTCCAATCAAAAATACAAAAAATAATCTTATTCCCCCTTTCACAAGATAGCTAGGTCCCTAAATCTTCTTTTTTCAGGTTTAAAACCTCTAGTTCCTTCTAATAATCTTTAGATAATAGGACTTCTAGAACCTCACGGCTTCCTGGCCACACTCCTCTGGGTCTACTCAGTGTCTCTCTGAAAACCCAGCACCCAGAACCGAACAGCAGGCTGTACTCAGCCTCGTCCTGCCTGGTATCCCCCTCTGAGGTACCCAGCTTCACCCTCAGACAAAAGCTACACAAAAGCTACTAACTGACTGTTTTGGCTGCCAGGGCAAAAAAAGGCCAGGTTCAAAAACATGCCATCGTCCACCCCCACCCCTACTGCTGCTTCCCCAGGCCCGGATCCATCCCCCAGACAGCTGTGGGCAGCTGTGGCTGAGAAGAGAAACCAGCAGAGGCGACTGGGGGGACCTGAGGCAGGCAGCATCTGAGCTGAGCACACTCCGGCCTTTCCACAGATTTCCTTCGTTTCTTGTGGGTGTTTGGCAAATGCAAACAGGGCAGGCCTGGGAGGCATCTCTCTCCAGGCACTCGGGGATGTTTCTTGGCAGCCACCCACCACAGCCTGTAGCCACCATCATGGTGTTCAACCCGGCAAGCTGAACCAGCCTCGCCGGGCTCGACACACTCGCCCTTCTTGATCCCTTCTGGAAAAGCTTTGAACGTTGGAGGTAGGAAAGTTCCCTTTTGCATTTTAAAGTATGTTGAAACTGAGCAGCCTGGGTGTTGGTCTGATTCCACAAGTGAGTAATCCATTTCCTGAAAGTAAACTGCTCACCCTTTGGAAGTGGACCAGTGATTTTGGGGTGCCATTTGAAGTGTCACTAACTGGGTAAATATTTACAGGCACAAGCCACGGAACTTTTCTAGGAATGTCAGTTAATTTGCTAAATTAATGACCCTTAAGGTGGAACCCTTAAAAAAAAGTTAATTCATCTCTAACGGGTGAGTAATTTATGCCTTGGGACAAGGTATTGGTTGGGGAAGGGGGACGGTATGCTTGTCTGACTAGTTAGAAGAACCACATATAAATTAAAACCAGGATCGACTTAAAATCTCTATCTTCTAACTTTTTTTGACTCCTAATTTTCTACTAATATCTGAGCCAATGATGGGTTGACTTTGGAAAACTCTTTTCTATGCCAATATTTTGCCTGGAGTTTGAAATGACAAGATTTTTAAAAATCCCTTCTTAGTAAGTCTACTGGCCTCAGGGATTCCATACAGAAGATCTCATGTGTCTGCCACTCACTAAAAGATTGTGCCCACTGGGCTGTACCCGGAGACTTGCCTCCAGTTCTCCCGTGTGGAATAATTTACATTTCAATCAGCTGGCTTGAAAGAGCCTTTTGCCTTGAATAATAACAAGGTGATTTCTTTGGGGTTCAAATGATCACTTAAACAACCCTTTCAGAAAGACTCCCATGCCATCTTCTCCTCTCCTTCATGAGACAGGCAATCTGCAAGAAGTAATCTAAATTTTCTGATTAAAAGTGTGCAGCTAGGTGAGTTTTTGGAGCTCTGTTGGGAAGATGAGTTTGTATGTGTGGTGGGCTCTGAGGTATGAATAAGTCAGGCTGAGAAGTGATACTCGACGCCAGAATCATGAAGGTTTCTGAATCCGATAAAGAAGAGATCATTCTGGATTCCCCATTGGCCTCCCTCCAGCACTCTTCTACCTCTGCACAAGCCTGTTTAGTAAAGAACTTAGGAATCCCATGTGACTGATGGGCTCAGCCATCACCACCACCCTTGGGGGTCTTCCCAGACAGAAATGGGGGTTCCTCTGACTCTCCCTGAACCCTGGTGTGGTCCCGGGCCTCCGACTCTGTCCTATCTTACAACCACCTGGGCCTGGGTCTTAGGCCAAACCCTACAAGACTTCCTGGACTTAGATGCCAGCTACCTGCTAACCCATCCCCATCGGGGGTACTCAGAAAGGAAAGGACTCTGTGACTCCGAGAGATGACAGCCCGCCCTTAGTGTCCTAGAGCCTAAGCCCTCGAAGGCCAGAGCATCAGTTCACCCTTCCATCCCTTGAGAACCAGGCCACTGGGTGCTGGTTGGGTACACAGCTTCCCAAGAGGGCCCACCTCCAACAGCACTGTATGGAAGAAAACAGCGTGCCAGCTACAGAGAACCCAGGGTTGGTTATCCAGGTAGCCAGCAATGCTGAAAACACTGTTTTTCCTTATTCATTCATTTCCTTCCTTCCCACCAGGCCTGCACACGAGGCAGCAGGGGCTTGACACAAGTCATTGAACGCCTGAAACACAAGGCTGGTCTGTATTGTCAGTAGAGTGGGATTTGGTCTTAATTTATTTCCTTTTATGCTTTAATTTGGCACATGTTCATTCTCCATTGCATTATCTTTTTTATCTATCTTTTTAAGAATGCAGCCACAACCAGAGTACAGACCCATCTTGGGAACTTGATTATGTGCTGAGAAACTCCATCTTCAATACTTGTGGGAATAAAAGTAAATGCTTAAAATATAACTGATGATTAATAAGTATTAATGCCAACGGGGTTACCAGGAATTGGGGAATGTCAGACTCACAAGTTGAGCCTTCGATGGGATGTGTGCTGGTTAAGTCAGGGACCCAGATATGGTGTGTGTGAGTCACTTGGCTACTGCTGCTACCAGCAATCGACAGCCCCCCAGAAACGACCTTACTTTATTTTTCTGTGACTCCCTCCTGTACAGACCTGGTCTGGGGAGATGGAGAGGCCACAAAAGAAAGCAAACCGAATGAAACAGCAGAGACAGGAGACAGATGTGGAACCTAGAAAGCCCCAGCTACTTCTGCTGCCTTCTGAGTCCTGGGAATAAGCCCAACTTCTGGACTTCTCCCCTAGGAACTGACATTTCAACCTTCTTCCATGCATGCAGCGGACTCCCCACGACCCTGAGCTGGAGGCCATGTTGTGGGATGAGAAGAGGGCTTCTTCTTCATCCCCGCGCCGCTGAATCACACACCCCTTTCACGGAATGCCCACCTCAGGTGTGTTCCTACTATTCACCCCCACACCCTCTGTAAGGCCAGTCCCATAACCAAACGTTGTATATTCTGATGGCTCTCTTCAAGAGCTCTGTGTCTCTTCTTAAGGAGGATATTGTGCCATAAATCTTTCCATCATCAGGACCTGTGGTCTGTCATAGCCTATTTCTACCACTTACCTTTTGGGAGATTTCCAATTCCCACTTCAGTTAAACTTAAAGAAACTGCTGAACTGGTCTCCTTGCCTATTTTTCGCTTGAGGCCCCATGAAGAAGTGACCACAAAGTTTTCCAAAATTACCAGTGTCCCCCACGTATAGTGGTCAATGCACACATAGAATTACATTTACCTACTTGGCCTCTGGTTTAGTTCCTAACTTAATATCAAACATCTGTAGAGTACTTTTTAAAAAACTCTGCATCTCTTTTTAAACATCATGACATCTAATTTTCAAAACAAGCACGAGTGGGCAGGTGGTGGGGAAACTGAGGCTGGTGGAAGCGAAGGGCCATGCCTGGGGCTCCCCTCCTGCCCTAACTCTGTTCCCCAGCCTGGAGCTGGCGTCCCTGGCCTCTCACTGTGAGGCTGAGCTAAGGCTCGCTGGGAGGAGGGTCAGCCCAGTGCAGCCTGACTAGTTCATGTGTTTTCTTTGTTCTTCTTACAAATGAATCTAAACCTAGATGGACACTAGGAAAATAGTAGTAGTTTAAGAGCAAATCCCAGCATGTCTCCAAAACAATAGAGAATCAAATTCTGAAAGCAAATAAGACGTTGCTTTATTCTTCTTTCTCTGGCTCTGCTGGCTGTGTGTGAGTGAATTGGGTGTGTCGGGTGAGGGGAGAAGATCCTCCAGAACATACCATTATGATTATCTAACAATAACAACACTCTCACTGGCAATGTCAACTGAAAAGATGAAAAGCATGAGGTTTCTTTTACTTTACATGGCAACTAGCTTCTGAAGGAAAAAAAAAAAGTAGAAATTCTAACTGCTTCATTACATCTCAGTGATGCTGGTTACTTTGGTTAAGTATTCTTCAGCCCTTAACATTATAAACTAAAGAATGTGCTGGAACTGAGACTTCTGGATCTTATTTTAACTAAGTTACTTTTCAATTTTTAGGACAGGATAGTTAACAAATGTAGCTAAATTTAAGTAATTTTAGTTTAGTTAACTTTCCCTTAAAATAACCATGTCCTAAAGTAATCATACACTAAAAAGGCCTCAATACCCATGTTACAACCCTAAATGTTGTCTCTGCTAACAGTCCAGAGACGTACACCATCCCAGTCTCAGTCACAGACCTGAAAATTACACCACACTGGCAAGAAGTAATTCTATAGCAGATACGTTAAAAAAAAAAAAAGAAATAAAATGAGTGGCAGCTACTAAGGCCCAATTTGCCAGGCATTGTCTTGTTAATTTCATTTTCTGAGAAGTAACTTCCCCCTCCAACAGAAAATGTGGCAGTTGTTAGGACCAACTCTGTTACTTTTCACTTGAATAGTTCTTATCCTACAACCACATGAAGCCTAAGAAAAGATTGCTGTGTGAAGAAAGACACAGTGACCTCAGACACGCTTGGGAGATTTCCCAGCAGACGCAACACAGGAATCAATGGTGGTGGAGGACCAGGCATGTGCCGTCGGGGATCAGAAGACAAGGGAGTGTGGCCCCAGTGGGACGCCAAACACACACGTTCCATCTTCTCTGGACACATACGCGCCTGTCCCACCATCACCCTCACTGTTTTGCCTCCAAATCCTCCAGGTCATTATTCCTTCCTGTCCTCTATCTCTCAGGTCTCAGACAAGATCCCCTCACCAAATCTTGAAGGCTATCACACAGAGGTATTTCCCTTTGCACATTCGGAGAGATTGATCTGGTAAGGATAAGCAGATGGAAGGGTTACCAGGTAAGAACCGGCAATGCAAAAACAGTCTCCCAACTGTGGACAGGACCTCAGGGACAGAGCACTAAGTTCTAGGTCTGGGGAGGCAATCTCTTGTATTGCAGTGTCCTCTTAAGAAAAAGTAAACATAATACCCTTCCGTCACCAGCCACTTCCAAAGAATGACCAGGAAAACTGGTGTATGCTTCTTAAGACTCAGCACTGGGGTAGGGAGAAGGCATCCACTTTGAGTATCCTTGTCTAAAGATCTTTAGTCTTATAAATTACAATCCCCGCTCATGCCCACGCCTCAGGGCATCCTCTGAAATCCAGTCTTTGCCTAGAATCAATCCTGCATCAGCTGGAAAGGGAAGAGAGTTTAAACATTCTTGGTTGCAGATTGGTATTTTTAGCACTTTAAGAAAAGATTAGCCTGTTTTTCATGTAACTCATTTCTCATAATATTAGCACTTGTGTTTTAAGAGCACGGAGCAGGGAGCTATTGTTAGAGGAGACAGGATCAGAATAAAGTAGCCGAGTTATAAGCTATATTGCTTATTCTTTTCTTTTGCTGAAAATATCTCCTCAATGTCTACTTTCCAATTAGCAGCTCCCAGATATTCCTGGTCCCAAGGACTGTAGATACATAAGAATCACCAAAAACCACCTTTAAATATTTGACCTTCCATCCTAGTCTCCACGAATGATGAGAAACTGGCTCATGTGCTTCCAGAAAGTCCTACTAGTCAGTCAGACACAAAATTCAAACCCGAGTCAATAAAAAAATAAGTATTTGAAATATCTGTCTTCCTTGTCTCCCCTTCTTCTTCCTGCTGTCCATTTTTTGGCTATTTTACTACTTTTAAATCTTGCATAGCACAAAGATAGGGGGAATGTTACTTGAAAGAAGTTAGGGGACAAGGTTGGGTCAAGCAGAAGGTAAACTACAAGGTTGGGATTACTCAGGGTTTCAATCTTCTATGCTCTCCCAGTAGACTGTACGTGTGTGTATGTGTGTGTGTATATATATACAGACAGACACACACACACACAGTTACAGATGGGTAGGCTAACAGAGAGAATGAATGAGCAAGAATGGGCTGCAGGTCATTGGAGACTATTTAAAAAGCATTCAGACACTAGTATAAACCCCAGGGGACTAATTCTGTAGACAAAAATGCCCTTTTAACCAAACAGTTCCAACATAGGAGAGAATTTCCTCCTTCCACCAGAGCCAAATATTTTACTGTACATTAAAAGACTAATTAAAACAATATTGTGGTATTCAAGCATGCGTGGGTTATGAAGAGAAGCCCTCACTTCATGAGCAAACACTGTACCCTGGTGAGGGTTACGCAGGAGTTGCGGAGACCTGCTTTGTTTCATTAATATTCACATAGCCACTTGGTAAGAACTGTGGCTTGGCACTATGATTTCCATCACAAAGCCCCTGAAATGCCAGGAATGAGTCATGGCATTGTGCCTGGGCATTGCGCTGATTTTCACCATTAACCAGGCGTAGATACTGACAACTTCCAGGAGAAAAGCTGAATGAGTCAGTTTCAGGAATAAAGCGCATTAGAATACTATGCGTGAGGAGGAGTCCGAGGAACAGGAATTGGGGCTTTTTTTGTTTGTTTGTTCTTGTTTTGTTCTCCTTAAATAGAAACATTCATAAAATTCATTTCTCCCAAAAGCAACAAGCCGAGATCCACGCAATCATGAGGGTTCTCACACCATGACCGAACTGGTTACGCAAGCACCGCACAGCGTGCGGAACCGGCGAGGGTCGAGAACGGCTCTCCCAGGACAATTCCGCACTCACTTGAATACACAGGGTGCTCCCTCGGGACCACGTCCAACATCTTCTCTTGTCCTGGTTCTCTTCTTCAGGTGTCTTCCACTAGCTGACTCTCACACAGGAATGGGAGTCACCAGGAGACAAGAAGTCAGCGAAAGGAGGGAGGGACAGGCCGGGTCGGAATTGGGGCAGAGCCTGTAGGATGTCTCAGCAGCCGCGACACCCCGAGCGGCACAGACGGAGCCCTGGCTTCAGCGGGAAGCGGAACGCGTTCTGCGGGGCCCTGGACTGTGGGGACTCTTACATTCTGTCATATTCCCTGGTGCCATTCTACGAAATCAGACTCCCCATCTCCTTAGCCCTCCTCTTCCTTGAGAGCGGTTCTGATGTTCAAGAGATGAAGGCTAGAACACTGTCATTAAAAATACCTTATTTGAGCCTATTTGGGGAAGTCTGGCAAGGGGGAAATATTCCAAGTACAACGAGCATCAATGGCTAACATCTTCTCAGAACTTCTGATCTTATCTGAAGTTCGAAACCTGGATCGTGAAATGATGTGAAAACAGCAGAATCACGACAAATGGAGAAATCCGAATATGCCAACGGCACTTGCAAAGCCACACTGCGAAGCGAATGAACGAGAGTGATTATAAGAAGCTGGCACCCCTCTTTCCAGCACGGGCCTGCTGCGGTCCTCACTGGGTCCCCTGTCTAAGATTATACTCCTATGCTCTACACTTCCCTAGGACTGAGCCATGGGCTTGCTTTCTCTTTTTTTGGATTCGGCCTCCAATGTTTCGGCGCGAGTCAGCACACACACAGATGAGTAGCTGACCTGTGTGCTACTTTAAGGGAGCCCTCCCATGCAGGGGTTCTCCTTTAGCCTCTATATTTAGTTAAGCTTTGTGCCTGTATAAGACACTTACTGAAGCACTGAATTTTCTAAACCTTGCGAGCAAGGAATCTCTGCCATGAGATCTGCCTCTGAAAAGGCTCCTCGCTTGTTCCCTGGGGCTCGGAGGTCTCCATAACCATCGAGCATTCGAACAGGCCAATTAAGGTGACCTCATTTAGAGGACAGGGTGACCAGCCTCATTTCCATAAATGCAGTGAGCACGTACCGTGTTGCGATCCAGACTGGTGACTACCCGATCGGACAAAGCTTGCTAAAACTTAATTTGATATGACAACTCCATTGAATTGCTACCAGAAACGATCATTTTGACCAAACCACAGGGTTCCTAAATTTTACATTTAGTAACAGATTAAAGACGCTGAAGCTTCCCACTGCTGAAGCATGGATTCTCATGTTCTTAAGCTGTTGCTTAGTCAGAACTGATACGTGGCTAAGGAATAAGTTTCACATCTAGCTCTCAAGTGGAAATTTCAGAAAGATTCTGTAGCTTCCTGGCTGTGAAATGAGCTGCTTTCCATGGTAAGGGATTCTCTGCCTTCTTTTAAAATCTCTCCCCATCCCGTTGATGTGAGTGTCATTTGGGGCATGGCTACCTCAATGTTAAGGGATATACGGCACTGTCACGATGACAAAAAGTCCATGGGTTTCCTTCTCGTGTTTTTGACATTTAAGGACATCTGCAGAAAGGTAGACTCCATCTGTGCTCTCCTGCTGGCAGAGACTAAACACCTGTACGGTAGACACCAAGCCAGGATCCCGCTCCGTGTCAGGATGGGCCTTCGGAGAACAGAATCAATTATCCTCTGCTTTCTTTTTTGTTTCTCAAATTCTTGGGCAGGCTGAAGAGGTCAAGTTTTAAACAAGCTGCTGTTGCATTCTTACTTTTTTAGAGAACGTCGTGTAGAAATTTATATCCAAAAGCAACATAAAGGAGCAGCACAGCTCCTGTCCTTCTCTCACTAAAAACGGAATAAATTTACTTGGCAGCATCTTTGCTTCCACGGAATATATTTACTTCTTAAATGAGACAAACCTCTTGCCAGGCTTCTCGCCCACTCTGCGGGGACATAGGCCTCCTCTGCATAACCTCTTCTTCCCATGGAAAAGAATGAGAACGCTATGCTTTAATCTTTTGGCATTTCTTGCTGGATGCAAGTAGGATACTAAAATGGATTTAGGTCCCAGGAAGGAGAAGTGAATGAATCGTCTTCATTCCCTTCCCCCTTCAATTACGTGTGCCGCAGCATGGTGTTTTTACGACTCACGGAGTAGGCTGCAAGCTCAGATAGACACATCAGAGACTTGAGAAAGCAGGGAAGAGCAGCCTCCAAAGTTAAGGTCTAAAAAAGAAACCAATCCAGATCCATGGGCTGAGGTTTGAAGTTTAAGACTAATGGCCGTGACTGTTTACACAGACAGAAGACAGTTATTTAAGGGTGAAATCTGATCTACCTTTAGCTCAGCCAGAATGATGATCCAAGAGAAGTGTAATGCTATGTCTTCTTAGACTCAGCTGCCGAAGGGTCCTGCAGAGCCGCGGGGCCGGTGGGCTGGGACCTGCTGCTCTGTCCCCGGACCCAAGGCCCAGGGCCGCACAGCAGAGCTTCCCCCCCAGTGATGCTGGGCGTCCTGACAGCAGGTGGGGATTCAGTGGACTTCCAGAACGTTCCTTCCCAGCAGACAGAGGGGGTAAATGAAATCGGTCCAAACCTCAAGTGCTAAAAGCAGCAGGCAGCCTGCTTTGCTGACACTGTCACAAAATCCATGGGCTAGAACAAGGCAGCCATTATTTCTCCCCTGGTCCGGAGAGAGCTGGTCGCCTGTATTGTTTTCTAGCTTCGGAAGCCCCAAATAAGGACGACTTTTGGTTCAAGGTAGGAACCATGACTGTTTATATGACCTCACTCTTTCTTACATAATATATTAAACAGGCCCTTTAGGCCTAAGTTTAAGAGCTAAATTCTGCCTGTGGACAAACATGTGCCATTCCCATCAAAGTTGGTGTGACTTGGCTGTCAGACAGCTGGGGGCAAACTTCACTCTTCAGCAAGGATGTGATGGATAAGCAGTAGTTTCCAAGACCAGAAGATAGAGCTTTAATAGAGACACCGGAGGAGTATGGGGAAAATGCCTTTAAAGCCCAAATCAACAAATACTTTCCGTCATTTAGGAATGTGCTGGTGGACCTTCCTAGCTTACAAGGTAACCCCTGACAGAGGGCCCAGCACCTGTATGAAGATCATTCAGGATCTCTTTGGGTGAGCCTCCACTGCGGGAGACATGCGGCCCGGGGCCAGAAGATCACACTTCCAACTGTTGACAGGCCGGTGTCTCCCTCCGGTCACTCGGTGGGGAGATGCATAGTGGGTTCTGGAGCAACAGATTACATTATAGTTGCACTTCATCATTTGCCTGTTCCCACGCCACACACAGACATTTTATGGTAACTGATCTTGATTTGGTAACTTTACAGATGTATACTCCTTTGCTCCACAATGAATTTTATTTTATTTTTAAAAAGACTTTATTTATTTATCTATCTACTTGAGACAGAGAGAGAGATTGAGATAGACTGAGTGAGGGAGGGGCAGAGGCAGAGGGAGAAGCAGGCTCCTCACTGAGCAGGGAGCCCCATGCAGAACTTAACCCCAGGACCCCCAGATCATGACCTGAGCCAAAGGCAGACACTTAACTGCCTGAGCCATCCAGGCACCCCGTTCCACAGTGAATTTTAAACGACTTCCATGGGGTCTCGGGAACTGCCCCACATCCCCATAACACTTAAAACAATGAATTGAACTTAAAAACTTGAAAACAATATTACTCTCTCATAATAACTCGGACGACTATTTTAAAAATTGAAGATAGCCTTTACACAGCTAACGTCAAAAGTGAATCAAATGTGAGGCATTTGAATCCTCCGATTTTCATTTAAAGACAAGTTCCAAAAGAAGAGGTCATCCTCCCGGGGGCCCTGTGAACACTGTGCAGCCCTTTCCGAAATCCTACAGAATCCTGCCCTAGGTGCACAGGAGAGGACGCAGAGGGCAACACATCCCACATCCTGACACAGCGCGACATCTATAGATCACTGAAAACAAAGTCCCCTAAGGTCAGCCTTAATCATCCCCAGCTCCCCACCACCCTAGCACAGAAAGTAAAGACCTACACTCCGAAGAAATAAAACGACACAAGAAAACAAAACAAAACAGCTGACTATACCCTAAAGGAAAAAAAAATCTGTACTCTAAAAAGGAAGCAGTGGGGGGGGGGGGGGGTAATGGTGTGACATTTCCTGCCCCCCTCCCCCCATGCCTCTGCACCTCCCCTCCCTTCGCTCCACGGTTTCCCTTCCTGCTCAGGCTTCGCTGCCCATCTTCCCTGAGGTATCAGTTTAGGCCCATGTGTTGAGCCCTGTTAATCCAAGTTTCGACTTCATGCCCGCTGGCATCTGGTCCATTGCCATGCTCACTGCAACTGAAATGTAGAGACCTACCCTGAGACACGTTCAGATTCTGGCTTCACACACACTGACTCTGGAACTCTAGAAGACTGATTTCGTTTCACATTTTCAGTAAAGTCTTAGGTTCCCGGCCTACCACTCAAGAGCACCCATCATCTCAACTCAAGCTGCCTTTCCCCCTCTCTCACCTTCTCCACCCTGTACCTCAGAGCCGACTCTGCCTTGGCTCATGTTACTCCTCCGTCTAGAAAAAACATTTCTACCCACCATTGCTTGGAGGGTAAATCCATACCTGTTCTAAGCACTTCACACATCTCACTTAATCCTTACAACAACCCCGAGAAGAAGAGACTATTATTATACCCATTCTAAAGATGAGGAAGCAGAGGCACAGAGATGTGACCCAGCCTGCTGAAGTAGCCCAAACAAGGAGGTAGCAAGGCCAAGGTTTGAACCTAATGGTCCAACCCCAAAATCTGTGCTCCTAATAATGCGAGGCTGCCTCTTCCATAAAACCTGCATGTCCCAACTCCAGCTAAAATTTCGTTCTCCTCCCAAACTCCATAGCCCTTTAGTAGTGTCTCTCCTATGGTCCTACCATTTTCTGCCTAACTTCCTAGATGTTTAGGGGCATTTCCTCTTTCCGGGCAGATGGTAAGCTTAAGGTCAGAATCCATGTGGGATTCAACTTTGGCCCCCAGGGCTCACCTCTGAGCCCTGCACATGCGCAGTGGGTACCTGTCAATATTTGTGGGTGGAAAGAAGCAAGCAAGGAAGGAAGAAGGTACCTGCTCAGCAAGGGATCCCAGCTGGAGCGAGGAAGCACCTCATTCTTTTTTTCATCCCTATACAGTCGCACATTTTATATTAACTTTTATTCTTTTTGGAGCAAGTGCAGCTGCTCTGATAAGGAAAGCAGGTAGCCTGGAAGGTTAAAGCTGTGTCCTACGTGCATGGGAAGCAACAGGGGTCAAGTTCCCCTCGGTTCTTCCCATATACAAGAGCTACTTGGAGAGGCAGCAGTAATGGCAGTGAGGACAAGAGCAGAAATAACAAGGAAAACCACTAGCCATGATTGCACACCAGTGCCGAGCACTTCACATCCAGTGTCTGCGATCCTTTTGATAACCCCGCAAGCTAGGCCTTGTCATCCTTATTCCACAGATGGGAACTGAAATTTGGAAAAGCGAATTCTTCTGCTCAGGGTCACAAGCTGGTAAGACACAGCACAGAAGCATGAACCCAGATCTGCTTCCTTCCGGATTGGTCTGGGCTCTGTGCACTACAACAGCAATGCCTACAGTCCCCCAGGAGCTAAGAAAAGCAAGCTACCTGGTCCATTCATTCTTTACTTCCTGGACTCTCTCTTTGGTTTCGTCTTTTAGGTGAAAAATTACGCTCGCGCACAGCCAGTGCTTCCAAGAAACCAGATAACAGTAACCTACTTTCACATTGCCCAGAGAGTTCTTAATTACTAGGAACAGACAGGACCATGGTCATAAAAATGCACCACGAGATATCCAAGAGGGTGGTGTGGATGTGGGAAGGGGGCAAGGGATGGGGCCAGACAGATTTGCTTGGAGTCAAAGAGGCGGAGAGAGAACTAAATGTTCTGCTTAGAAGAAAGATAAATCACTTTTCATTAACCTATAAAGTTGTCTTAGTTGGGCCACAACAAACACTTGATGCGTTCACAACATCGCCACAAAAACATTTTAGTGGTCTTGGGTGTAAACAATGGTTTTACACAGGAAGAGCAATGCTTTTCACCCTGCAGGGGCAGGGAAAGGGCGGGGGGAGAAGGGAATCCCTCAAAACGCAGCACACACTTAAACATGATTCAGCTGTGATTCATCCAACCTGGAGTAGTATTCTGTTCACTCCAGGATTCTGAGTGCAAAGTGTTCTCTCCATGCTGGCAAAATCTTCCCGTGCTCCTGAATGGTAGGCCACTTCTGCTAACATGCTCTGAAGTTCACGATACGTTTAAGATAGATTCTTCTGCGTGCAAGGCAGAGTGGTGCTGGCGTGAGCAGAAACACTAATAGCTACGGGGAGCCTCGTTAAAAACCAACCACATTAATAGTCATGCTTCTAAAGATAAAAGCCCCCATTCAATATTCTTTATCAGCTTGATTGAGCCAAACTTGACACATTTGCTACTCATTTCTAGTCATGGTGATTTCAAGTCTGTGACTGTTCCCTTGAAGGCAGCCTTCCGTGGAAAGCACGTGCTCCGGAGGGAGCGTCTGGGGAGAGAGTGGCAACCTTCCCCTCGCTAAGGGACTCCGGGTGGGGGGCGTGTGAGCTATTTAAGAGTCCCTCGGCTAGAGATGCCCTTCAACAGATGAATGGATTAAGAAGCTGTGGTCCATATATACAATGGAATATTACTCAGCTATCAGAAAGAACGAATTCTCAACATTTGCTGCAACATGGACGGTACTAGAGGAGATAATGCTAAGTGAAATAAGTCAAGCAGAGAAAGACAACTATCATATGATTTCTCTCATCTATGGAACATAAGAACTAGGATGATCGGTAGGGGAAGAAAGGGATAAAGAAAGGGGGGGTAATCAGAAGGGGGAATGAAACATGAGAGACTATGGACTATGAGAAACAAAATGAGGGCCTCAGAGGGGAGGGGGGTGGGGGAATGGGATAGACCGGTGATGGGTAGTAAGGAGGGCACGTATTGCATGGTGCACTGGATGTTATACGCAACTAATGAAGCATCGAACTTTACATAGGAATCCGGGGATGTACTGTATGGTGACTAACATAATATAATAAAAAATCATTAAAAAAAAAAAAAAAAAAGAGTCCCTCGGCTAAGCCCCCTATAGTGACTAGAATATAAGGCAGGCAATCTGGGTTCCATGTGTTCAGGGAGTTTCACAGCAATCAATTTTTTTCTTTTTTTTTTTTTTAAAGATTTTATTTTTATTTATTCGACAGAGATAGAGACAGCCAGCAAGAGAGGGAACACAAGCAGGGGGAGTGGGAGAGGAAGAAGCAGGCTCATAGCGGAGGAGCCTGATGTGGGGCTCGATCCCATAACGCCGGGATCACACCCTGAGCCGAAGGCAGATGCCTAACCGCTGTGCCACCCAGGCGCCCCATCACAGCAATCAATTTCTAACAGACCCAGGCAGGAGGGACGAACTCCGTCGTCCAGCCATTGCTCTGATGTGTAAGTGGTGTTCCTTCTCAATGGAACTTAAAGGAAGACAAAGCCTAGCATCCTAATCTAAATGTCCTCTGCCCTGTTGTCCTGGGCACTGATCTGGGGCTCATCCTTCTTTCTGTATCCCTCCCTGTCTGTCCATCCTTCATGACCCTGCCACAGAACACGGTGGAAGAAGAGCACAGGCTCAGGAGTTAGACTCCTTCGGCTCAAGTCGTGACACTCACTTCCCAGCTCTGTGACCTTGGGTAAGTCACGTAGCCTTTCTTGCCTCGGGCTTCTCACCTATAAAATAGGACTGAGAATAATAGGACCTATTTCATAGGGTTTTTTTTTTTTTAATAAGCTCCAGGCCCAGTGTGGAGCCCAGCATAGGACTTGAACTCACGACCCTCAGATCAAGACCTGCGCTGAGATGAAGAGTCAGACGCTTAACCTACCAAGCCATCCAGGCACCCTCTAGGGACTTAAAGGGAGTAAACTAGAAAGGGGATTAAGTTAAAACAAAAGGGCCATATAAGGGTTAGCTATCACTATTTTTTTTTCCTTCATATCTTCTTCCCTTTGCTTTCTTTCAAAAAATACTTACTGAATATCTCCTGGATACAAGACTCTACACAGGATGCTCTGTAAACTTCGAATATAGACAGGGTAGAGTCCTTGTCCTCCAAGGAAGGACGGAAGGTAAAAAGCTATAGTAGAAAAAGATCACCAGTGTGAGACTTGGGGATGGGGCTCCGGCCCCAGCACCATCACTAACTTCTTTGTGGCTTCCTCACCTGTCAGCCCAAGATCCTTCTAGGGATCTTGACAACAGAAAGCAAAAATAGTACCCAGCCAGGCCCCACACACCATGCCTTCTGAGTGATGATACCATCAATACCACAACTCAGAGGGGACAGAAAGCGTCTCTAGCCGAGCCAGTCACAGAAGGCTTCATGGGCTCCGGATTTACGCATGGCCTTGAAGGGTGGCTCGGAGATGGAACTGAGGGGAGGCAGGATGATGTGCGGGGGCACAAGAGTATTTGGGAACTAGTTAACGGCACATTTTGGCGGCAGCTGCGAACTGGTCTGGGGAAAGCAGGAGGGAAGAGAGGCGCGCTCAGCTTTTGGAGGGCTGGTGTGCATACGAGGGGCAGGTTATGAGGAGGAAATCACACCAGGACGGCGGTATGGGGGACACGCCTGGCGGTGGCCTGCAGGACGGACCAGGTGGAGAGCGAACAGTTGGAAGACAACTGCACAAGGCAGCCTTGAAGACTCAGACGCTCGGGAGGGAGGCTCCCCCATGCGACAGCTGCCTGGTCTAGGGGACTCCCGTCCCCTCTCTTCTCCACAGTTCTCTCAAGTTAACAAGAGGATGACAGCAAAGTGTAAGCACGCTGCCTGCACATGGTAAGAACTTAGTAAACGTTCTCGAGAAAGCAAAATAACGCACGTGAGAACAGTTGTGAACAAGAATTCCTATTCACCTGGAAGTCAGTTATTGGTGAAACACATAGCAGGTGACAACAAAAGGAGGGGGCCCGTGGAGACTTCGCCCAGGTCACCAGCCCTGTGAGCAGGGAGAATATGACAGAGAGAGAGCGGGTAATCCAGGAGAATGTCAGGATGTGGGGGAATGGCGTGCACCTCTCCTTGACTCTCCAATCAGAATGACCGTGGGTTAGTGGATACTGTAACTGCTGTGTAGACCAGGGAGAAATTAAAGTCAATGCCCTCCCTGGACCTGGATCCCTGACCTACACTCGTGGTCCCTGAGGAAGAGAGGAGAGATACACCCTCAGACTCTCAGACTAAAACCCCCAAGAGTGCCAATCACAGATACCACTGCATCCCAGAAAAAGACAGTATGCATAACTGTCCCCATTTTCAAGGTGAGGAAATTGGGCTGAGTTGGTGAGTTGTACCAACATGGTGAGTTGGTAACAGCTGAACCCAGAGCCTGGGACTTTGTCATGGACTTGAAAGCCTGTTCCCTTCCCAGCTGTCTCTCAGGGCTGTTTTTGCCCCAGTCGTCCTTCACAAACAGATCTAAAACTACAGTGCAAAATACAAGAGCGTGAAATTGGAAATAAAATAGGTGCTTCTACAGCTATTTAAATCCCATTTATTTTTAATAACTACTGAGGTTAGGCTTTGCATGAAAGGTGAGAAGTTGGTTTAAATCTTGATTTATGTCTTGGTTGACTAGTAAAATATTGTCATTCTGCTCAAGCAAAGAAAAGGCCCATCGAAAGTGTCACACTTATTTAGCTTTTCTTAAAATTAAGTGCGCATCTCCTGGGCATTTTCTTCTGCGGTCTAAGGCACCTGTGATGTGCCAGATTTTGTTTGCTGGTATGTCCCCTTCCTCCAACATGTGCGGATACATGTGTGTCTGCAGGTCTATGGCAACCACAGGGCTAGTGCTCACCCTGTCAGAGTCACACATAACTTCTCATCCTACATGGGGATCATCTGTCCTCTTAGTTAAGTGTCTTTGACAATGTTTATAAACTGAAGGCATCTGGCTCAGAATGGGGACTAAGACAATTACAATAAAAAATAACAGTAATACAAATTGGTTAGCAGGAGAGTCTTGAGTATGAGCAAAACCAATTATGTCAATAAGCCTACCCTACTGTGGACGTAAATGAGAATACGAGGCCGTGGATCAAGAAGCTCACATAGGCGTTGTTTTAATTAAATCCACAAAGCGTTGCTATTCCTAGTACTTCCCATGGGTCCCTCCTCCCCTTGATCTTGGGGGTCCCCTCTTTACCTCCATGGCCTGGACAATCTTCTGGGGTTTTCCCACAATCACCTGATCTCTTTATACCTCGTTCCACATACACTTCCTGGAGTGACCCCTGTCAGCCTTGCTTACTGATGGGTGGCGAGTCTCTCATCAGACTTCATCTAAGAGCCCAAAGATCTCTCCTTTACCTGAACAACAGCGGAAGAAATTTCTCTCTTAAACTCACTCCCTGAGCTTTTGAGTTCATACCCTGCCCGGTTGTGTCCCATTACCAGGAAAGAATATCCACCATTGCTCAAAGTAAGAACAGTAAGATTTCAGGTTGAGACAGCCCCTTTCTTCCAAAAGCCTGAAATAGCAGGCGAGTGCTTCTTTCAATCTGTTCAGGTTTTAGTCAAGCACATTTTGGTTATTCTAGACCCAGAAAACCCTCAGAAATCAGAATTCATTATGGAGGGTCAGACTGATGGAGATGGATGACGGTCAACCAGGAATTAATGAGGATTGCGGAAATCCAACCAATTTCACCTGGAGATCTCTGTGGCCATCCATCTTTTCCACCATCTGCTCCAAATTTGGACCCATGCCCTGAGAGGCAAAAGACAAATGCATCCATCTTAAAAGTCCACCCAGGTGAAATGCCATTAAGTTGCATTATTGTCCAGAACTGCAGAGAGAAACATTTCTTTCCTAGTTAATCTGGCAGCCATCAGTTGTTCCCCATTAACTTGAGAGAAGCATCTGGTTTATGTGCTAGAATAAAATACCTCACAATCTATCAAAATTAAACCCCGAAGAGCTATTACTGAAATGAAGGACGGTCTCTTATTTGTTGGAGGTAGGTAGATGCATGCTTTCCCACGAAGTTCATGTTCCGGCATACTTATCTTTGGGATCTGCATTCCCTGGATGAATAGGAAGCTAATAATCATACCTGTTTTATGATTTTAAGCATTCCAGGTTAGCATAAATTAAAGCACATTCATACGGCTGTTGTTGTGAGAGACAACAGCCACCTCATGGTAAAATATTATTCTTCCCGAGGGCTTTCGGGTACCTCTGTTAGCACGTCCGGCATCTACAGGCGTTCTCACATTTTCCCTGCGGTCGTTTGTGCTCTGATACAGAGTCTAGACAGAGCACAGAGACAGAGGAAGGTCTTTGTAAAATGTTTTTAGACCAGAGAGGATAGAAAATGACCTAAAACACATTGGATTTTAGGACACCTAAAATAAGATTTCTTTCATTATACCCTGATCTCACTTCATGAGAAATAGGTATATTCCTGAACTATGTAATGGAAGTCATTGAATAAATCGGAGCTCTTTATCTCATTATTTAAAGGAATTCCCTCTCCTTCCGTGTGTGTGTGTGTGTGTGTGTGTGTGTGTGTGTGTGTTGGTTTCACATGAATAAACAGATATTTCAAACCTTTTTTAAGCCAAAGACTACCTTTCTTGAAATAAGTACTTTGAGAGGCGCCTGGGTGGTTCAGCAGGTTAAGCCTTCAGCTCAGGTCATGATCTCAGGGTCCTGGGATCGAGCCCCGTGTCAGGCTCCCTGCTCAGTGGGGAGTCTGCTTCTCCTTCTCCCTCTGCCCCTCCCCCCGCTTTTGCTTGCTCTCTCACTCTCTCTCTTAAATAAATAGATAAATAAAATCTTTTTCTTTTTTTAAAAAAGAAACAAGTACTAATGAATCATCAAACTTTACATCAGAAACCAGGGATGTACTGTATGGTGACTAACATAATATAATAAAAAAACATTAAAATTAAAAAAAAAAGAAACAAGTACTTTGAAATATACTGTTGTTCAACTCCAAATGCTCTCTCCCTCATTTATATCAGAGTTCTTTGAACTAAACTACATTGGTTAGGGAGAGAGGAGAGAGAGGTAGAGAGGAAAAGAGAGGAGGTGGGAGAGAGAGGGTAGGAGAAAGAAAGTGAACGCAGTCAGAGAGCTTGCGCAGACAGGTCTGCCCACAGGGTCCCCCAGTTACATGGGACCTTGATGAGCGTGATAAGGGAGTTGTGTGTCTGTCTGCTCTCTCCTCAGCCTGGCTCAGTTCTCTTGTAACCTGCAGAGTATGAGCATCTTGACATGCTCAGTGGACATGTGTATTTTACACAACATGCCACAGCTGCAGAAGAGACTCTCAATACATGACTGGGTTGACACTCAGTCTAAAAAAACTAGTCAAAGCACGGAATCATAAAACTGATACTCTCATTCTATCTAACTATAGATATATTCATTGATACTTATTATAGATATTCACAGAACTTATGTGTCATCCTTGTGCAGGGGCCGTGCTAACCTTCTCTGTAGCATTCCAGTTTTAGAATATGTGCTGCCAGGGGCACCTGGGTAGCTCAGTCGTTAAGCGTCTGCCTTCGGCTCAGGGCGTGATCCCGGCGATCTGGGATCGAGCCCCACATCGGACTCTTCTGCTGGGAGCCTGCTTCCTCCCCTCCCACTCCCCCTGCTGGTGTTCCCTCCCTCGCTGGCTGTCTCTCTGTCACATAAATAAATAAATAAACAAACAAACAAACAAATAAATAAATAAATAAATCTTGAAAAAAAAAATATGTGCTGCCAAAGTGAGTACTATATTCACAGACGTTGGAAGACACGAGTGTACACTCAGTCACAAATCTGGTACAGGAGCAATGCCTTGTCTTTGAAGATGGGCCCCTCTCTGGAAGTCCCAGTTTCCTGTATAAACCAGAAATCTGTTATGATTTTCAGGTTCCAGTTTTTTTGAAGAAGGTAAAAAATTCAAAGACAGCTGAAACGCAATCTGATTGTGGAATCTGCCTAGATTTTTATGACATTCCCCACAATCCTTTAAAGTTATCTTGTTTATACTTAATTTGCCCACAATTTCTGTTCATCCTTGACAAGTCTTTCCAAGACAATGGTGCAGCTTCAGAGAAACATCTCTCCTTTTCACATTCATGTATCGTGTGTTTACATAACATTTAGTTACATGTCCTAAATGGAAAAAGTACAACTGGTGTAAACAGGTTTGGGAACAAACAAGTCTCAGTTGTCTCCTGATTGCCCTGATCTGGGAAGTGGGAGGGGCCACCAGAGAGCAGCTGCCTCGCCTGCCACCCGCAGGGCACACAGGCCTCTGGCCTGCAGGCTGGGGCACCAGGACACGGCCTGGCTGGGAGTGGACCTAGTGAGCTTCTCCGAATCTCAGTTGAGACTCAACCAACAGAACAGCTAATGAGCTATTCTCATGCTGGAGAGGAAAGAAACTGACCAGCTTGGCCCTAAGGAGAAACCATAGGTTGGTCTGATGCCTTTCTAAGGCCTTGAAGGGTTATTCTGTGTGCTCAATTTTTATCTTACATACTATTGGATAAACTTCCTCATCAGATGCAGTAACACTGCTGTAAACCGAACAGAAAGAAAAAGTGGTCATGCTTTTGGCCAAACAGAGAAAAACTAAAAAGGCAGAATATATATAAGTATATAGAAATACGTGTTATATAAGCATATATGCTTTAGAACATATATTAAAAAACTATATATATTTGACATTTATATTCATATATAACATAGTATATATTATGTAAACATATATATCACACATATTTATATTATTTTTTATTTATATGTAAAGTGTTATTACATATTTATATTACATATAAAGTACGTATTTTATATAATACATATTTTAAATACTTTAAAGTATATATATACGTCTATATACTATATATTCTTATATTCCTCCTTTTAGTTATATACACGTGTGTATGTATGTCTCTAAGAGAACATACACATGTCTCTGGCGTGTGTGTGTGTGTTTGTGTGTGCCCTTATCTGACGGCACTTCATGAGGCGTGGAGGTTCACACTCTTCAGATAATTTGACTAAAAACTTTAATCCCTAAAATTCCAGGTGGATCGAGAAATCAGCCTAGTCACCTTGGTTCGTTACTTCAGACCCAAGTCCATCATTTTACTCACCCTGGCTGCTATCCAGGGTTTGGATAAACGTAGTGCGGATGAAAAGTATCTGAAGCTGAACCCAGTCTCAGGGTCAAGGAGGCCCGCCCATGGTCATCCACACGGGCCAATTCCACTTCGTCGCCACTTCGCAACACCTGCCGCTGTGACGGAGGGTAGATTTAAAGGGCCTTTATTTAGCTCCTGCATTTTATTTATTTATGATTTATCATTTACATCCTGCCTACTTCCACGAAAGATTTGACGCAGCTTAGCTCTTCAGTTAAGCCCATTCTTAATCAGTTCAGTCACTTCTCCTTCATCCTGCTATGTCCAACTTCAATGGAGTAGTCTCCCCAGTGCGATCAATTAACTCGGACCCCCGTGGTCTGGGCCTTCCACTGAGCAACAAAGGCAGTGCGTCTACAGAGCCTGTGACCTTTGGATTACAGCCCTAGCAGTACAGGAAATTCTGGCAGCCCGTCCCAGGGCGTCCCCTTTGGTGCCAGGACGGCTCAGGGGTGGCGTGGGCTGTGGAGACCCACAAGGCCGTCAGCAGCTCCACACCCTGTGCAGAGAGAGCTGAAGAGTGGCTTCAAGGACACTCCCTGGTGAGGACATAGGCTGTCAATAAGCGTCCCATCTAGTAGGGGTCTCCATCAATATGTTCAATAATCACATACCCTTTTGTAAGAAACTCAAGAAAGAGCAGAGCCTCAATCTCAGCTACTACTGTGCTCCACCCGTCCACCTCCACCTGCACCCGTCAAGTCTCTAACTCAATGGAGCAAAGTACCCACAGGTGTTATTTCAATTTGCCATGATCTTTCTGGGCTGAATAGATCACCTAACTTCACTCTGCTTGATTTTTCCATCTAGACCTTAGCGATGAAAACTCTGGTCACAGGCATGCTTCAAGAACCCCAGGGCGAGAACTGCCATGTGTGGCTACAGCAAAAGCCCCTGAGTGTCAGTGTGCCTGAGGGCCGCTCCTAAATGACCCCCTGCTCAGGCGCCCAACCCCTTGCTCTTGGCTTTTCTTTGTAAGAACGGCAGCTGCTGATCTCAATCCCTCCAACTCTTCCCAGATAGTGAAGAAAGCACTGCATTCAATCATTTACTCTTGTTAGCTAGCCTGCTCCGCTGCTAATTCTGCTCTCTGAGAGGATAAATCGCATTCGGCACCTAGTACACAGCTGTCAGTGTAAGGGACTGTCCTCGGACAGAACAGAGATGCCTCACACCACCAGAATATATTTTTCCATTAGTGGGCACAGACTGGCATGCGTCAGACTCACTCTCCCACCGACCTTCTCCCAACCAAGAGCAGACATGTGCAAACAGCTGGTGGAGTCCTTGCGAGCGACCCGTGGCCGTGGAAGAGTATGTAGCTAACTTGCGTGCACAAGGACTGAATCCACGACCCACGCTAACAGATTCGCTAACGAGGTTTACGAATAGACAGATGATCCAACTGCTGGTCTTGACTGGGATGGAAGCTATCTTCACAGAACAGGAAACTCTGGGCTAGATTCCCCAAGGGTCGTCCTCAGTGGTTCGCTTTTATCTGCCAATCAGCACTCTGTCCCAACTACCTGACGAACCAATTACAGACTTAGAATATGCTAGACACACCAGGGGCAGGGCTTTGAACTCTTCAGGAATAAAATGACAAGGAATCTATAGACTCTATTTTATATGTCTGAAGTATAGGTATGTAAAATGTTTATTCTATATTATTTTACTCTCATAAGTCAAGGCAAGTAAACGTAGACCCTTGTCCTGGGTATAAAAATGCAATAGACCAAAAGAGAATCACGCTTCTGTATCTATGAAGCACTTCAAATGCTACCCTTGTGTGGTATCGTTATGACAACCTTGCTTGACAGTCGCGGTGACTGGCATATTCTCCATCACTGGCAGATCAAGGTGTCCCCTCACGTCGCCGAGCTGCTATCCTCCTGGGCAGTGCCGCTGCAGTCCTGGGGACTGACGGGCCCCTGGGCTCCGGCTCCCACAAACTCTCTAGGAACACGCCTCAGCCACAGAAGGAAGTTCCTCCTGGTCTTTGCAAACAGAAGACACCTGTGGCAAAACTTGTGCTGGGGCAAATGTCCCGAGAGAGAAGTAGACGACAGTGTGACAACTGCCTGGGTTTATGTCCCCAGCCTATCACTTTCCAGAGCAAGTTATCCAGTTTCTCAAAGGACTCTTGGTTCCCTCCATGAATCATGAAGAAAATAAAAACAATATCGACATCCTATGTTCTTACAAAGATAAAAGGAAGGAAGGTGATTTGAGAACAGCACGGCACCATCCAAAGAAGAGTTTAGATACAGTGAAAGCTGGGAAATTAGACTGGCCAAACCCTGGCACCAGGGGAGGGAGACTGACAAGAGACTCTAGAACGGGCCTGGCTCACTTCTCTACTTCCCCTTCCCGCTCCAAGCACACCCCCCCGGTGATGACACTAGGCCACCTAAACCCTGTCCCGGTGTGTTGTTCTGCAAGGAGCTGAGGTTGTCTCGAGCGTAGTCCCAGGTAGTGACACAGCACAGGTAGTTTCCAAAGGAAATTTTCAGAGTCCAGAGTCAACCAGCACTCGGACAGTCGGGCTCTGTGACTGTTTGTTTGTTTTCAGGTGCTGGGCTCTACCTCGCGACCACTAGCTCCCACCCATTTTCTTTCCCTAAAGCACCAAGTGGAGCATCCCCAGGAAATGTCTGCTGAAGAATGAGAACAGGGATAGGGATCCATCAGTTGATTATTCATGGTCCAGATAAAGGAAAGGACACAAAAGAACCAAATGCCACCACCAAAAAATCCCCCCCACAAAAAATTTTGTTAATAGCCCTGATAAGAATGGAAAGCCCAGGGAAGATGGCAAGTCTCTCAGGAACTGTGAGACTGAGTTCCTGACCAAAACACATCTCAAATGCCTCACAGGCCTGTGGAGATACTGATCCCCCCAGCCCTTGAGCAGCTGGGCACAGCCCGAGGGAGCTGGGTGACTCCAGCATCTGAACAAACGTTAGCGTTCTCCATGTTCCTGGTCATGTACGGGACCCCCAAACAGCCATAGCAATGTGGAACTGTAATCTCCTCTTTATAATACAGAGAGCCAGAGATACTGAATACCAGGTTGCCCAGTTTGATTTATTCCCTTGCCTGATTATGACATCAAGGCCTCACAAGCAGCCTGTGAACGAGGCAGCCACAATTTACAGGTGCATAAGCGGGACCTCCAAGAAGCCAAGTGACTTGCCCAGTGTCATCCTCTTCTAAGCACCAGCCTGGCCCCAGTTCTGCTCCTGCACAGCATGTAAAATGTAGCCACGGGGTGCCTAATTCCTCAATCTGACTTCTCTTCTAATGAATGTAATCTTAGAAGATGCGAGAGTGGAAACCATGAGTGAAAAGTAAGGACATTACAATGGGAAGAGGGTAAAGCAGCTTGGGGGAACACTGGCAAGATGGAATGAACCTCACTTGGAGGCCAAGTGGATACCACAGTGGAAATATCACAAATGGCGTGGAGAGATCTGGCCGCAGGCGATGGCTGGATGAGGAAGAGCCTCTTGTTGGTGGGGGAGGGGGGTTGACTGGGGTAGGGCCAGTCGGCTACCTACCCAGAGCAGGATGTCAAACAAGCTTTCAGGAATGTCAGGAGGGGGCCACCTAGAGATGGAATTTGGCAGTCATTTGCTCAGAGAAGGAGGATGAAACTCTGGCTGCCTGAGACCTTGCAGGAGAATACAGCCTAGATCTGGAACGTGAGGGGGTCACTGAGCTCCCATGGGGAGGTCTGGGAGCTCTGTGGCCCCAGGTTAACATTTATAATTAATTGGAGAACTAAATAACTACACCTTCCCTTTAAGCTCCTCTTACATCTACGTCATGTTAAACAATATTAAAGAATATTCTAGACCCCAAGGTCCCAGAACCCAAAGTTGAACTGCACTGTTACAGGAATCTTCACTCTGCAGAGCCTCAGCTCCTGGGATGAGTGGGATCTCCTCACCGTACAATCTTTAGACTAGCCCGATCTACAGAATTGCAAAGCAGAACCCAAAGAGGACATTCTCACCTCCAAGAGATAGGTGGAAAGGAGCCTGGCTCTTCATTGGCTAATTTCAACCACCCTCATATGAAGTTTCCTGAAATTGTCACTTACTCTGCAAGGCTGACTGTCCTCCCGCTGCAGCTGGCCCATAGGAAGGAGCTGGTGGTCATCTGACGCGACTGTCCCACCACGGAGGACGGACAGTGCCTATGCCTTAGCAGAGAACCCGGCACAACTTTGACAGCAAGGTTGCAACACTCTCGGCACAAAAACCTTGACTACGAAGCTAGAGACCGAGCTTCCAGCTGACCTCTCCTCTTCCCCTCCAAAAACCTGGCATCTCTCTGACCTGTCGACTGGCAGTGAGCAAGCAAGACCGGCAGCCCAATCACACAGTTAATTCTGGCTGCCTTGGAAAGTGAGAAAGGAGCTGGGGGGGGAGAGCCGCACCTACCGGGGCGAGAATGCACCAGAGCAGCGAGGAAAATCTTCCTACAAGAACATCATGATTGTGACTTACCGAAGGAAAGTTTTAGCTAATTATCCGTTCCAGTTTCTCATTTCACCGCAGATAGGTGGTGGGTGGACTAATTTGTTTCAGTGGCTAAGGTACCTGGAATATTTTATAATAAAGTATTTTAATGGCCGATATATGTCACTGTAATTTTAGTGAGGAAATCGAAAAACGCTCATACTACAGGTATAAGACACGCATGTGAGAGTAGATGGAACGCATGCATTCCTATAAAAGGCACCCTAAATACCCGTCAATCTGGCACTGAATTCTACTGGAGAATAGATGTTAGGTTTCTTCAGGGAATGGAGAAATGGCAAAAAAAATCACGTTATCTGTCACCTTGTCCTGTGCGCTTGGCAAAACAGGAGAAAGCGCATAAAAAGCTAGTCCCAGAATCAGCTCTACTATAATTCTTGCTACTTATATCAGAGGAGATCTGCAAATATCTCAGCATCTCTTAGTCTCTCAGCAGTCAGGTTCATGCGTGACTTATCATGAGTTAGGGGGCTTCTCCTAATACCACCACATAAGGCAAGTCCAAGCTCAAGGGGGAAAAGCCAGGAAGGGGTGACCTAGGGAAGACAGTTCCTAGGGGTGTCCACTGCACCAGGAACAGAAGCTTCTCCAAAGGAGCACCTTGGGGAGAAAAGCCTTTGACAGCTTCGAAGTATCTCTCCATATGTCAACAGAGAATAGCCAACCAAAGATGCGATCAGTGGAAAACAGTCTCGACAGAGTCATGGGATACAAAAATCTACCAAAACAATGAAGGGTAAAAACCGACCCCAGAGATTATTGGAGAGCTGCATTCTATAGGAAGGAAAGGGAAGGATATGAATTTAATCCTCTAGAATCTATAATCCTGCCCATCTGATTTTTACTCATTTTCCCACGTCCACCACAACACTAGCTTCCTCGATAAATAAATATTTGTTGACCATTTAGATTACGTGCCGACACTCTAAGCACTTTACAAGTCTCAACTCCTTTCCTTATCAAAACAAACCCATGCGGCAAATTGTATCATATATCTCCATTTTACAGAAGACAACATTAAAGCACAAAGAGGTCAGGGACACTTGGGTGACTCAGTCTGTTAAGCAGCCAGCTCTTGATTTTGGCTCAGGTCATGATCTCGGGGTCCTGGGATGGAGCTCTCGTTGGGCTCCATGCTCAGTAGGGAATCTGCTCAAAGATTCTTTCTCTCTCTCCCTCTCCCTCTGCTCCTCCCCCACGTCGGGGGGGGGGGGGCTAACATGAGTGCTCACGCGCTCTCTCTCTCTCTCTCTCTCTCAAATAAATCAATAAATCTTAAAAAGAAAAGGCACAAGGAGGTCAAATAAATTGCCTAATATCACACACCTAGTAGGAGACAATGCCTGGATTCACACCTGACCATTCTGGCTCCAGGGCCTCTGCTCTTAAGCATTACACTTTATTGTCTTTCAGTGAAGGGGAATGTCCAAAGAGAGAACAGTGCCAGTGAAATGAAATGGGTTCTACCTTACGCTTGCTGGAATACACTCGGTGAATAAATTCCTACCGCTTTGATTCCGGGTTTTCCAAGGAAAGTGAACACGATGATTGCCGCCCCAGCATCCATCCCACCTCTCCCGCACGGTGGGGAGGACATGGGAGTTGGGCAGACCAATCGATTGATGTGGTCCCTGAAAAAGCGTACCTTCTATTTGCAGAACAACGACCTGCATTTTTAGGTATGGGTTAGCCTCCTGCGAACTTGGGAAAGGCAAGTCTTTCCTGACCATACATGAGGTAACTGAGGAAATGATGCTGAGAATCTATACAGCTAAAGATCAGACCCAGCGTACAATGAAAACAAGCCCAACAAGAGCAGTGTCCCTTGAAGTCCAAACTGAAATGGTCATCTAGCCTCATTCACTTCTCTAAGAGGGAATAAAAACAAATGTCATTTACGGATAGACACTGACAGGCTAGCTGTGCTGTGTCCTTCATGCATCCTTCGGTGCTCTCCCTGGAGAGCCGGGCTGGGGCTTCCCAGCCCCAGGGTGAAGGCTGTGGTTCCCACGTATCACAGACCAGCACTGCTTCTGCGACAAAATTCACGGTGGCCTGTGGCTAAGATAAATCTGGGCAATATAATAGGGGTTTTTCCGGAAGCTATATGTGTGTGGTATAGAGGCTGTCCTTTATTCTTTTTTTTTTTTTTAAGATTTTATTTATCTGAGAGAGAGAGAGAGAGAGAGACAGCACAAGCAGGGGGAGGGGGCAGAGGCAGAGGGAGAAGCAGACTCCCTGCTGAGCAGGGAGCGGATGCAGGACTCGATCCCAGGACCCTGCAGGACCTGAGCCAAAGGCAGACACTTAATCCACTGAGCCACCCAGGTGCCCGAGGACTGTCCTTTATTCTGAGATTATATTCTTCCTACTTCTGGTGTTAAAATATCTTTTCTTTCATGAAAGGACTGTAACATTATATGACAATTTTGCTCTTGCTGTTTTTAACATCCTTACTTCTCAAGATAAAAGCTAACAACCCTATGTTAAGCCTCCTCAGTTAAAAAAATTGTTAGATCATAAAATTCCAAAGCGTAGGGTCACTGACCCAGGGGGCTGATAGCCTGGATTTTGTCCAACCTCAACCACGGGGGGAACTCAGAAAACAAAGAGACAATCCCAGTGGCTGAAAAGTACCCTGCACTGCCAAGGTCTTCCTTGCTAAGCTCCTCTCTGACCTCTAGTAACTCCCTCGGTCCCCAGTGGCTGCTACCAGTAGGAATTCCCTATCCTTCCTGGCCAAGCTGACATGCTGGGCAGAGTTCAGGACGCAGCTTTAAATGTGGTTTCCTGATTAACAGAGAGACTCCAGTGAGGCAGGAAGGAGTTCAAGCTCGAATATTATATGTCATAGTCATCTAAGGGTTCTTAGGAATGAATACAGCAACAGAAATGACCTGGAGCAAAATACCATTCCTGAGAAAATCCCTAACAACTCAGGAAGGGACTCCTGTGACTGCACCCCATCCCCTGCGTCTTCTTTTCACAAGAAAGTAACACAAGAAAGACTCAGTTCCCTGAACACACATTTACATAGAAAAATATTTGAGAATGCTGATGGTGATTGAGAGAAATGAGTGCTAAAAGGAGCCAGGCACCACAACTATATGACTTTCTGGCTAAAGGGGATAAGAGGAGAACCCCAAAACAGGAGATGGGGTCGTTGACTTGGCTCTGCCATTAAATTGCCCCTGAATTTTAGGAGAAATCATTCTCTGCCCTTCTCCTTCCTCACTTGCCAAAGAAGATGTCTGGTCACTCTCGATCCTCACATTCTCTGGTTCTATTTGTGTCTGGAGGGAAGAGCAAGGTACCTTCCTGTATCAAGAAGGACACTGAGAAATAATATGGAAAGGAAATGTGGAGCGTTTCCAGGGACGTCTCTAGGGGGGTCTCCCCAGAGCGAACTTCCAGCCAGAGCAAAGAAATGAAGTGGGCCTACATTGCTGACAGCAGGAAAGAGGAGGTAAGGAAAAGAGCAATAAAAAAAAAAAAATAAGGGGGGGCACCTGGGTGGCTCAGGTCATGATCCCTAGGGTCCTGGGATCAGAGCCCCACATTGGGCTCCCTGCTCAGCAGCGAGCCTGCTTCTCCCTCTGCCTGCCACTCCCTCTGCTTGTGCCCCCCCCCTCAAATAAATAAATAAATAAATAAAATCTTTAAAAAAAGACAGAAAGAAAGAAAAGAGGGGAAGAATCACAGAAAAGGCAGGGCTTAAAATAAGTGTGATCCTTTGAATAGAGAAAGCTGAAAACAGGAAAAGTGACGAGGAACAGAGAAAGAAGGGGAAGAAAGAATCAGACTTCTATGGCTCATTTTGGATAGAAATAGAATTTCCTAGCTCTTCCACCATCCACTCACCAAAAACGTCACCAGATGTGAGGTCCCACGGCATCCTGCCAAATTAGAGAAAAGCCTCACTCTTCTAGAGAACAATATAGGACCATTTTCCGTAATACAGTGAAAACAGAGGCAGCCCGTCTGTCCGCAGATATGACAGAGAAAGGGAAAAAAAAACACTAAACTCCACAAAAGGTCCCTAACCTTTAAAAAAAAAAATTCTGGGCTAAGCGATCCAGAAATAGAACATTTTGATTACAAAATAAAAACTAGGTCAATAAGATAAAGGACGTGATTTAAATGAAAATCACAGTATTTGTAATGGGCTAAAAATGGTATCAATATTACTGCCGAGAAGGAATATAATTAAATGTATTTTTAAACAGCAGCTCCCCGCCCCAGCCCTACAAATCCCAGCCCCGCCACCAGTGTTCCTCCACCTCATGGGAGAGGAATGTGCTGGCGAGCCGCACGTTGGTCTGAAGAATGCAGAGTTTCCGTACTACTTTAGAAGATCCCAAATGACACTGGTTAGCCACATTCTTTCACTTTTAGATCACTGTTATTCATTTATCAAGCAAAGAAATGGAAAGGTTAGGGATCTGACCACTTCATTCTTTCACGATTTCTACTATATGGCCAGGAAACATGCAGAGGGAGGTCTAACTGCCACAGTTCTCTCCGGCCGACTGACCCAGGAATTCCAGACCATCCTAGGAGCTGGGCCGAGATCCTAAGAGGTATCGCGCAGGCCAGGAATTAAGATAGAGGGTGGGTGTGCAAATTTCTGGTTTTCTCACTACGACGTGTGGTGTGACCTTGTGGATCAACTCTTAACTCTTGAGTGTCATGTCTCTTCTAAGCCCTCACAAGGGGAAGGGAAGCACAGAGGACCGAGATGGACCAGCCGTAAGGAAACGTGTTCTGGAAGGTGACTGGGATCACTCCGGCGGGCAGGCAAGGGCTACGGCGGCTACGGTGGCACCTACATTTCCCTGGATGTCTATATAAAAGCCTGGGACTCTGTTTACGAGAACAATCAACGGCCCTTCCACACTCGGGATGCGTTCAGGGTCACATAAAGATGAAGCCGGATTACTCTATGGTGACCATATTACCGCTTTAGAATATAACCGTACGGCCGCAGACACTTCCAGTACACCTTATGAAAGCAGACTCCGTCAAGATTCATAGCATGGAAATCTCAGAATAAGGTATCTGCCTGACGACATATCACGGTCATCGCTCAGAAGAGCCTGTTCTCAAAATCTCTTTGTGGGTAGTGTCTGTCTACTAAGAAGTGTGGTTTTTTTTTTTTTTTTTTTTTTTTTTAAGAATTAACTCTTTAATATGTTTCAATTCTAACACACCAGGCACGAGGGGCAAGGCACTCTTTCATCCTTAGACAGCACAGGCTCGCGTCCCATGAAGAAGAGCTGTGAAGTGACAACTGAACGTACCCAACAAAAGAGAAGGAGAGAACTCAGTCATTTTACATTACGACTCCGGTAATGGGGAACTCCTTAAGGGCAACGAAGTGTGTCTGTAAAATAGCATTAAGTTAGTGCCCACTTCACCCCCTCTTTACTTTGAGCATCAGAAGAAACGGTATTTCAACAAGCGGCAAGTGCACGGACACCCTCACCACGAGTCCTTTCCGTAAGTGACTTAAGGAGCTCCAAACCCCTGGTATTCCCAGCCAAGTGAAATAAGTCACTGTAATAGGCCTTGAGGAATTCTAAACCAACGGAAAGGCCAAAAAGTTAAGGATCATCTGAGCTCATCCTATCACTCTCAGTGTTGTTCTTATTTATAGTTCCTTCCTATCACCAGGGCCTCTAGACCATGAAACAAAAATAGTGAAGCAAATGTGTGGCGAGGGTCACTGCAGACGAGGCAAGATTTCTGTGCATATCCCCAAAGTATGGTGCCCAGTTTTCTGCAGACAAGCACTCCGTCAATCTCGTTTTTGACTCTGACCTTCCGTGACCTCAGTTTGGAGATCCTAAGAGGGATGAAAGAAAAGAACCAAAAGGTCAAGCAAGTAAAAAACACTGAAAGAATGCTCAGTGCAAGCATATGATACAGGGCACGCCTCTGTCCTGGGAGTGTGGTGGGGGAAAAATGGATTATTTATAGGGAAGGGAAACAAGATGACAAAATAAGCTCTTGACAAAGAGGATAGAAGCTTGTGTTCGGAAAAGCTTGGGGGGAGGAAAAGGCACTGGAGTCACTTGCACTGTCACAGGGAGAACGTGGTCTAGCCGTGACTTTGGTAGATTTGGGCTTCTAGCAGGGAGGAGCCAGCTGGGGGCTGGGGAAATTGGTGTTTTTGGAGAAGGAGAAACAGCTGCTTGAGCACGAGTGTCGGAAGGAAGTCCTCTTCCCTACTGCCAACCCACAAGACATAAGTGTAATCCAGTCGCAGGAGCTGCTATAATGAGACAAAGGGGGACAAGACTGAGTCACTGCCGATTAGTGCCCCCAGACCTCTGACGACGGGCCCATGCCAACAAACGCACGAAGGGAAAAAGCAGAAGCCAATGACATGGGGTTCCCTGCCTAGAAACAGGGCTCGTGGGAGGAATTCTAATTTTATCTCTTCAAGCAACTATTAAGTACTTATACAGGTTCAGACACAGGATGGACTAGTGAATCAATATGTAATGTAAAGATTTCTTTATAAACAATATGTAAACCCTCTATTCCAAGTCTTGGATCTGATAAAAGTTGGGAGTCTGTTGGACTTAATTTACTTGCATTCACGTCTCTTCTGTCGACTTTGTCAGGTGAGAATCAGTGGAGGAGGAGGGACGTGGTTAAGTGGAAAGACAAGACACTTCTCTCTGGAATAACCATTCCCTAAGTAAGAGTTCTCAATAACCCCTTCCATTGCCCTTTCGGTACATTATAAGTCAGTAACCATAATAGAAAATCCTGCTTTTTTGAATAGCAAACATTCTCATGGTAAAAAGCCTAAATAGACTAGAGACAAGAATAAACTAGAATACCGAATATTTCAACACTTGGCCATTTTAATGGGAAAAAATATGAAGTACACATTTCCATGTAAATGGAAATCCTACATTTATAAAAGCAGGCAAGATGATTATGTGTGACAAATACTTATAGGCAAATGCGAAAAACTAGAAAAAAGTTCCCTCTTCTAAAATAAACCACTCTTTTTTCAGCATACAATTCTCCTAAATTCTGACATTTATGCTTGCTTGAAAAAACAATTTAAGTCAACACTTCCCACTCTGTTATTCAACCCCGAGGCATAAAAATTTGATTAAATAGCTTAAAAATGCCTTCGTGCACAAGGAGCAGGCAACAACTGACTTATACCATGACAAGTCATGCCGTAGCTTGACTCCTACCCAGGTGCTCTGTTGGAACCCTCCTAAATCTGTTGTCGACTCTTGCTTTCCCTGCCTTCTCCCTTCTTTGAGAACATCCCGAAGCCTCCCAGTGTGGGCTTTCGCCCAGTGATTGCCACCACGCCATACCAGTCTCTTCAAAAAACACCTGGTCTGTTTCAACAACACCGTAACCAGAATGGCATGCTCCTCCCCTGGGTCAGCACCTCCATTCCAAAACAGGATCCTATAACTTCCCGTTTCCTAAAATCTCTGTCCCACCCTTGAATCCTCTTGTCACTCACTTCTCTTTCTCTTCTGGCTCCTTCCCTCCCCCAAAGACCTTAACAAATCATAACTCATCAAATCATGAGACAATTCCAAGATCACATGTTCAACTGCTTCCTTGACAGCCCCACTAGGATGTCTAATAGGCATCTCTAGCTTAATACATCCAAACGGAATTCTTGATTTTAGTTGTAAACCTAGTACTTCTTCAGAGTTCTCCATTGCAACAAAGGACACCACTCAACTGTTTAAGGCAAAGCTGAGAATCATCCCTGACTCCTCTCTCTCTCTCTCTCTCTCTCTCTCTCACCACACGTCTCATCCAACAACAAATTCTGTTGACTCTGCTTTGAAAATCCATCTCTGGAATCCAACCGCTTGTCTCCATATTCACCACGACTATGCCGGTTTAAGCCATCAGTACCCCTCCCCTGGAATACTGCAGTAACCCAACTGACCTCCCAACTGCTCCTCTTACTCTTTTACTAACGTCTGTCCTCTGGACCCCATTCAGGGTGGTCATTTACAAAGTCCAATAAAGCTCATTCTCCTTCTCAAACTTTCCAAAGGCCTCCCATCGTACTTAGAATACAGTCCAAAGTTATATAAGGACTGGATGGCCCCTGGTAGCCCCATAACTTACAAGGCTACCTCTCCAACTTTATTTCTGACCACACTTTGTCTTGCTCTCCCGACTCCACGCACACTGACTTAACTACTATTTTTTAAAGCATATAACTCCGAATATTTTCTGCACGCATGGATTACATATTATCTCTATGCAAATGTTAAATCTATTTATCCACCTACACCTGCTTCTCTGATACCGCCTCAGGATACACACTGTCTATAAGGCATCTCAAGCTACACGTTCCTATGCCAACACAAATTAGACATTGCAAAGAGAAGCTGTTTTCCTATCACCAGGCCGCAAACCTTGAAGCAGCTGCCAACCTCCACCCTCCACTGGACCGCCACCCACAATCAGTCAGGTGCCAAACCCCGCCACGTTCCTACCACGGACCCCTCGCTTTGCTCCTTTCTCCTTCCTCCCTGTATTCAGAGTCTTGTGTCTGTCTTGGACATCTCATGTTTGAAATCCTACGCCTCCATTCGTCTCTTAGCTTCCTCTTATTGCTGTGCGAGTGTCCTTCCAGAGGGCTGACAAGGACTTCTTTCTACACCCAAGTTCAAGTCCACACACGTCAGTCTCCATCTCTGCCTCCCACTACTTAAGCTTTCTATTGCCTTCTACTGTTCCTATGCTGTACGATAATGATAGTCACTAGCCACACATGGCTACTTACACTACAATGAACTAAAATTCAATACAACCAAAAAATCAGTTCCTCAGCTGCACTAGCCACATTTCAAGCACTCACGGGCCACATGTGGCTGGTGGGGACCCTGCTGTACATTTCCATCATCACAGAAAGTTCTCCCGGGCAGTGCTGGAACCTATCCCCTCTGGAAAATTCACTCAACTCCCAAAACAAACTCTTCTGTGAGAATAAATCCCATAACCAATGAGCCCTTTCAACCTATTTTTACCAAGACCTCACGCTTCAACATTAAGGAGCTTCTAAAACATTCTTCCCTGAGATCCACCCTAATTTTAAGGGAAGGAGAAATGCCATACCCTTCTCCTTAACACACATAAACATGACTTTCCTTTCACAAAACTTCTTTTCTGTGCAGAGTAAATATTGGCCTATTACTATTCAATTTTTTTTTCAGTGCTTGACCGGCTCTTATGGCTTTACTATCTGCTCAATAGGGTTAACTAATTTAGACCAAATGCTCTTGCAGGCAAAACCAATATTTAATGATGCCAAGCGTAGAAAGCTCTTCAAAAAGTGTGTTTTAATAAGAGTGATAGCATAGTGGGAAAGCACCTACGCTTCGGAATTACCCTGCTCCGAGTTCCTGTCCTGCCCCTTACTAGCCACTTGGATCTTGAGCAAGTTACTTAATCCTTCATTCTCAGTTTAAGCATCTGTAAAACAGAGAACGTGGTAACTCTCTTCCTCATGGGGTTGTTGTGATAATTACATGGGATCTGACCCATAAATCTCTTACCAATTGTGGATATGTGATGATCACTCATTAATGTCAGCTGATGATATCAATGATTTTAGCTGGTTGTACACAAAATAAATTTAAATAGTACTTGAGGGGGTTAAAAGCCTGATGAAAAAGAAATCCGGAATGCAACAGCTCATCTTACAGTCAAGTGAATGTCTTCAGATACAATGTGATGGATATTACTTAAATATCAAATGGTGGAAAATATGTATCCAAGTAACATAAATTTGAGCATTTCTATTCTGCTTCTTGTATAAAAGCTGCATAGAGTTTCCAGTTCTTTGGAAAATCTGTTTCAGGAGCAGTGGAACCTTGCTT
The DNA here is from genome assembly GCF_023065955.2 of Ursus arctos. Lineage (NCBI taxonomy): Eukaryota > Metazoa > Chordata > Mammalia > Carnivora > Ursidae > Ursus > Ursus arctos. The sequence goes on along the minus strand of NW_026622930.1, from coordinate 42,323,377 downwards.
GGCAAGTTGAACAACTTTCCATTAGTTAAATGCAAGAAGGATGATTTCATTTTAAAAGTGAAATGTGGAAAGTGGTTAAAGGGGCAGGCTATAACTAATCATACTAGTCTTTTTAAAAATCTGAAAAACAAAACAATAATAGAAGACAGACTTATAATTCAAAGTACATGTGGACATCATTTTGTATTGATTGCTTCAAAGTCCATCACACCAGTGAACAACGACAATGAATATATACGTTCCACACATTGGAGCATGAGATAGCTCTCCTTGCCTTCGGGAGCTGAAATTCAGAGGGGGCTGTGCATACTCAGTAGCCAAAGCCAGTATACGAATTCTGCCCAACCCAACACCCTTTCTTCTCTTGCTGTGGCTTCTGAAGGTCCTAAGCCAACGTGTGCACCTCAGACAAGAGCGGCACCATCACCCGGAAACGTGCGAAGTCTTGGGTCTCACCCTGGACCTACTGCATCAGAAAAACTCTAGCGGTGGGGTCCAGCCATGTGCGTTTGAAGAAGCCCTCCAGGTGTTTCTAGTGCCAGAGCCTGGGAAGCACACCTGGGCTGCACCTGGGCCCTGTACTGGGGGCAGCTCCAGCAGAGAAGCCATTAGGCCTTTTCTCAGACAGACAGTATTGAAAACACCTTCCACTGGCTCTCATTTGTTTGGACACCTGATATGGATTCAGCTTCCCTCACTAAGCTATGATCCCCTGATGGGAAAATTAATGAAATCATTAACAATGCCAAGCAGAGCCCAGGAAGAGAGGACCCCCATGGCTCTAAGGCACCAACAAGCTTCCACAACACCACGCATTTTGTCTGTCACATTTAGAATGGAGTCGAAATTACATGGCCCCAAATCATACAGCTTTATAAGAAGAGTTACTGACCTGTAACTACACGTAGAGGAACAATAGAAAGGACGGCATACTGCAGCTAATTTCCCCTAACACGTGTTTATTTTTAATTCGATGGGGAAGCAAAAGAGTCATATAATTATATAGCAAAATCCCACCAACTATATGAAAAACAAACAAAAAGGAAAGATACTAGACGCCCTCTTCAGAGGTTTTTCAAAACATAACACTTCCTAACAGTCTAAACTCATTTGGAGGGGAAATGGAGAAATATGCTCGACCTCAAATTTTCATCATATGAAAGTACTTTTAAGCAAGAATCGCCTTCGATGACTTTTGTTGTCATTTTTTAAAAGGATCTAAGAGAAAACAGAAGCTTATTTTAATACTTTGATGTTTCCATAATGTTGACAGTTATATTTTCACAATTTTTAATGTGTTCTCCAGCACAGTGCCTTACTCATTTTTCAGTGGAAGGGAATAAAATTTAACATGCATGAATTTAAGGTCTTGTGCTTTTTAAAAGATTTTATTTACTTATTTGAGAGAGAGAGAGAGTGAGAGACTGTGTGTGCACATGAGCAGGGGAAAGGGGCAGAGGGAGAGGGAGGGGGCGAGGGAGAGAATCTCAAGCAGACTCTGCACCAAGCGCCTAGCCCAAGGCAGGGCTGGATCCCAGCACAGGACCTGAGCTGAAATCAAGAGTCGAGTGCTCAACCCACTAAGCCACGCAGGTGCCCCTAGTCTTGTGCTTTTTTTAAAAACAGGTTTTGTTTGAAGATTTTTTAATAAGGTGCCTGTAGTCATATATTGTTTTTGCAAATAAGATAATTTAAAGAAACTAGCAGATTCTTTCCAAATTTGCATCACAGACGTATTGCATAGTTGTATATGAATAGCCAATTTCTGAAAGGAGAAAACTCAGTAGTAGTAATGTCTGGGCAGTGGGACTGGGGTTGGGGACAGATATGACTTTTGCTTTTTCACTCCAAATTCTTGAGCCCTGTTCAAACTTATTTTTGTACATATTTTGTATAATTCTTTTAACTGCACTAGGCAGAAATAAAATGAGTGAACTTGAAAGTAATAAATCCATGTTGCTCGACCATTAACCTTTGGCATCCATCTCATTGTCCGTCACCTGACAGCTTTAGGAAGCAGTTTCTGCTAACTTTTCCTACGTTGGGGTGCACTGTCTCCAGATGATAGCAGGCTGTCATCTCGTACAACTCAGAAACACTGCCAATGAAGAAACCGAGGCCCAGAGAGGTTAAAGTGGGCCCACGTCATCAAACTTACTGATACCGGGCAAGGCTCACCCTCAGCTCTTGGGCTTCTTGGTTTATGCTCGTTTCTGTGTTTTTCAATCCTATCATGTTGCTCATCGCATGTTCTACACGCCACTCATACATTAATGTAAGATCTGAATCATAATCACGAAGGTACTACAGCGTTACACAGTCATGACGCCACTAGAACGGGAGCTGGACACCGTGAGCAAACCCTGCACCTAGCGATGGTGCAGGCGGGGGACCGACACAGCAGCAGGGGGTGGGGAGGGCTGAAGAAAGATCAGGAGCTCAGCAGTTTTCTGCCTGAATGTGACGCCTCCACTTAATAATTGGGAGACTTCTTGCATGTAACCGCTTTAGGCCTTCTTTTTCTCATCGGCAATGTTGCAATTAAAAAGAATATCGAGGGCTCCTGGGTGGCTCAGTGGGTTAAGCGTCTGCCTTCAGCTCAGGTCATGATCCCAGGGTCCTGGGATCTGCATCAGGCTCCCTGCTCAACGGGAAGTCTGCTTCTCCCTCTGCCCCTCCCCCCCCCCAGTGCGCACGCGCTCTCTCTCTCAAATAAATAAATAAAACCTTAAAGAAGAAAAAAAAGAATAGCTACTTAATAGAACTGTGATGATTAAATGACATGATCGATGTCAAGTTTGTAGCCAAATGCCCGGTGTGTAGTAAGTGCTCAATAAAAGTCAGCCGACATCAATTAAAATTTAAATTAATAAACTTGGCACCAGCTAGAACCTTCCACACTGACTCTAGCCATTTTTTAACCTATTACAAACACAGTATCCCCCTAAAATTGGATTGTAAGTGCTCGTCTTTGGGAAGATCTGCATTTACCCCAAGTTAGTAGCCGAAGAAAAGACACACCTCCCTGCTCCGTTCTCCCCAGCAGTCAGGGCTGCGTAGCTTGGATTTAATGAATTTGTGTGAAAACACTGCAGAATGGCGAAGTCTCCTAAACAAAAGACAGACTTTGTGTTTAGCTTACCCTCAATCATGGCTGGGAGTCAAGGTTTGTTCTCAGCTCTCCCGATCACCCAAACGACTCTGATTGTTTCTCTAGCTGGCTGCCAAATGATGAGAACTTGCTCTAACAGGCCCCTCCTGGGCCGGCCGCCTTTCCAGCCCGGTGTGAAGCCCCAGGCCTCCCCCTCTATTAAAGCCCCCTCTTTCCTCCTTTCCACTGGTGAAGAGGCCGCTCTTCTCTAAGCCAAATGTGGGGCGGGAAAAAAAACAAACAAACCCAACCTGTGAGTAATTTCTTTTCAAATCTGGAGAAGGTAGTTTTCCACTATTCTCTTCAGCAAAGAAGAAGAAAGTCAAATCCCTGTGACCTCTTTAACAAAAACATTCTTTGAAGGCACAACAGAATAAGCAATAACTGACAATTTTAACATACCTGGAATGCTTGGCCCCACATATTTCTGGAGTGTCTTATAACGGCACAAAACTTCAAACAGCATACCAACCCCTGCCTACCGGCTTAAATGGAAGTTAAACTATCTAAATCCATTGTCGAGGCATTTCGAGGATATTTTAAAATGCTTGCTGGAAACAATAACTACAACCTACTGAGAGCTCATGCTGTAAACCTCTGGGCCCAGAGGACTTCCCAGCTCAAGGCCGGTGTATCCATAAAAGGGCGGACATTTGCCAACGTCTGGTTTGGTGACAAACTCAAAAAGAACAGCTTTGGATTTTGAAAGCAAACAATCAAGGGTGTGAGGCATGTACTTGCTGGGACCCACAACTGGGTTCAGGAGGCTCCCAGTCAGCTCATTTGCACGGACTTAGACCAACAGTGAGCTTTACTCAGTGACTTCCACAGTTAGGGCAAACGATTCTGAAGGGTGTATTCTTTTTCCTCTTTCCTATAGTTCTTTTTTTCAAAATCAGATCTGTTGAAGAGGAGTGGAAGGAAAGTGAGTAGAGCAGGGGATGGAGTTATTTTTTTGATTGAGATATAATAGATACATAACATTTTATTAGTTTTAGGTGTGCAGCTAATGATTCAATACTTGTATATACTGTGGAATGATCACCACAGTAAGTTTAGGTAACATCCATCACTGCACATAGTTACAGATTTTATTTCTTGTTCTGAGAACTTTTCAGATCTACTCTGTTAGGACTGTTAACTGAGGCTCCACTCTGTACATCTCATCCCCATGAAGTCCATGTTAAAGAATGTATTGCTCTTATAGCTGGAAGTATATCCCTTTTGACCACCTTCACCCATTTCACCTACTCCTCCGACCCCCTGCCTCTAGTAACCACAAATCTGATCTCTTTTTCTATGAGTTTGGTTGTAGTTTGTTTGTTCTTAGATCCTACATTCAAGGGAGATCATATATTATTTATCTTCCTCTGTCTGACTTATTTCACTTAGCCTAATGTCCTCAAGGTCCATCCATGTTGTTGCAAACGGCAAGATTTTCTTCTTTCTTATGGCTGAATAATATTCTGCTCCACATAGGCCACATTTTACCTAAGGGACGGGGTTCCTGGAGCAGGGCTCTAACTCTCCACCTCTTGCCTGTTGTCGTAATGATCTTTACCGAGCTCCTTGCTGACCCAGTGCTTTATTCTTACTAAACATCTGCCTTCCTATATACAGATAGTAGAGGAACTAAAGGTGAGGTTGAATCAGTAAATCACATTGAGACCTTTGAGGAAAAGGAGTTATTTTCCTGAATAGTCCAGGACTTTCCGGCCACATGTTGGGCTCACTGCTGGGCACCCCGTCATTCAGAAGCTCTGGTGGGCCAGGGACTCCGTACGCTGCATCTCCTTATACTTACTAATGCTCACGGACTTAGGATACCATGTTCAGAAATGCAGGATTTGTGGGTTTGGTTCAAGTAGACTCGCTTCCCCTTGATTCGGAAGGCTTTTCTCTTCATCTGACCCTCTGACCCTTCCCTCTCTTCTCCTCCTCCCTTGCCTCCCCTCCAGGAATCAGGAAGTTGGATCACCCATTGGACAGGATCTTTCATCCCGGTTATTTCAGTGACTAACACAGCACCGGGCACATAGCTGGTATTGGGTGAATGTCTGCTGAATGAGCAAAGATTTGTCCGGATTTGGGGCCAGAGTCAGCACCAGATGGGTTCCAAAAGGATTCTTCTACAGATAGTCAATGTCTGACCGATCTGAGGACAGCGCTTCACGTCAGCTTTGCCACACTGGCCCTCATTTTTGTGTTGCTTCCACCCATTTCCAATTCCCCAGGTGTACCTGGCGCCCCCCTCGCTGAACGGAGGCCCTTGTGTTATACTCCCCGAGCACGTCTTTTCTAGCCTAGACAAAGCTTCTTCCAGATTATCATGACCTCAGTTCTCTGCCCTCAATGAGCGGTCAGGAAACAAACCTAGTAAAATTCAGTTCAAGCCACAGTACCGGGAGAAGATGAGATAAACGCATTGTAGTGGGAGACTCAGAACTCATATCTACCTTCCAAGGACTTAGAATTTAATGACTTCTGGATAAAAGCCCAGGTAGCAAATTAAATGTCATTTCTCCTCTACACACACACACATAAAGCGGCCCCACAGAGAAACTACACTGGACTTGGAGTCAGAAGGGGGTTTGAAGCTTGGGTCTGCCTCCTATTGGCTGGTTATCTTAAGCAAAACATGTACTCTCTCTGATCTGAAATCTTATCACATGTACAATGGAGAGCATGATGTCCCCATCTCATAGTGCTGTTACTTAGATTAAATGCATTAGATTTAATACATATATATTGTATATATATACATTTATAATGCTGCTTTGTCAAATGTAATGTAGGTAAATGAACGAGTATAGTGAAACAGTGCAGAAAAGAAGGACAAGAAGACGATTCCTTGAAAATCCAGAATAGAACAGAGAAGAGAAAATTGACACCATATGAAATGCATTTCAGAGGAGCCTTGGGTTGTGATTTGTAGGGTCTAACACATAATCATAATATCAAAATTACAAGTGCTCCCGACTTATAGACCCAGTGTATTCCTACAGATGGTGGTGAGGAAGGAGATGATAATGTCTTTACTGAGCGATGATCATATATTCTGAGCACTTTATATGTTTTATCTTGTTCAACCTGACAATAACCCAATGAAGAGGTAAGTAATACTATTATCCCGATTTCAAAGATAAGAAAATGAACTAAGGCCCAGAAAACTTAGTTCATGATTAAGTGCAATTCTCCCTGAGCACATACGTCTCTTTTCAGTAGACTGTTGAAAGAGGACAAAAACATCAGGAAGCGAGGGGCACCTGGGTGGCTCAGTCGGTTAAGCTTCCGACTCTTGGTTTTGGCTCAGGTCATGATCTCACGGTTGGGGGATCGAGCCCCGCATCCGGGCTCCACGCCCAGCACAGAGTCTGCTTGAGACTCTCTCTCCCTCTCCATCTGCCCCTCCTACTTGTGCTCTCTCTCTCTCTCTAAAATAAATAAATAATCTTTTTTAAAAATCAGGAAGTGAAAGCCAAGCTTTTATTCAGCAGGAGTGAAAGGGTGAAGCAAAGGGAGGAGAAGCTCAAGATCAGGAGTGGGATGAGGTTATAGACGCTGAGAAGAAACCCACAAGAATCCTACTGGGAAAGACCAAAAGGACATTCTTCATAATGGAAGACAAAATGTAGTCTGTGTGTAAGGCGAAGACCAGTAGGAAGCAAGGAGAATGTAATTGTTGGGAAATCAACAGAGATCATACCATGGCATTTCCCTCCCAGCCTGCCCAGTGCACCAGGCACACTAATCAGCAATGTTCTCATTCTCGGAGGCACGACCTGCTGCTGTGACAGTTGAGGGCTGGGTGAGAGCACACTGATGAAGCTGCTGCCACCCCAAAGCCTCGTGCCATCTCTGAGTACTCAGCGCCATTCCTGCGAGCAATGCCAGGAGGGAGCAGCTAAAGCTAGCTGTCACCACCAGACTGCTAATGAAAACCAGAAAGTCTGCAAACAAAATTGCCAACTTCTTCCCAATTAAACGACCACCCGAATAGAATCGATTCAGAAAAGGGGCCCCTTCCACTGGGAACAGGTTTCCTCGGTGGTGAGTCCCCAAACAGGCTTGTCTTAAGGGACCATCAACCAAAATGAGATACATGCATCCTGACACACTGTCTCTGCCGTGCCATATTCCTCCTCTTCTAAATCAATAAATAACTGGATCTGTGTCAATTGGGACTTCTTACGTCCCAAACACAGGTAAGAGATTTCAGAGATCTTTATGGCCATGAAAAAGAATTTACGAAACCAGAGTAAAACATGGAAACCCATTGCATAAAAACTGCCAGGTCCTATTATGAGAGAGAGGGATGGAGACAGAGAGCGGCGGGGAGGCAGGCAAGAGAGAGGGAAAGAGAACATTCCCGAAGAAAGAGGAAAGACAGTAGCCATGGATTGTGTTCTATTTGATTGAGGGGAAGGTCAACACAAGTCACTCTCCTCCTTGATTTGCTCGGGGTAACGGGTTTTGCATATGATAGTTAAAGGCATGCAGGAAACGAAATATGCAGGTTATTTTTTATCAAACACAAATATTTTGCTTTCATTAGCCAATGCACGCTGACTTTTTTGGCCAAACATATTCTGTTAAAAATAAACAAAATTGCAAGGATTTGGTATTTCAAAAGGGAGTAGTTTGTCAATAGCAGAATGCTAGGCCTCTTTATAACCTCATCAGTGACCCAAAGGTGTTAGAACCAGAACCTGGTAGCAAGTAATGTGTGTGTGTGTGTGTGTGTGTGTGTGAATCAACACCAATTTGACGTTTAAAACATCTAATCAAGGTAGGCAAGTAGCAGGCACCACCGGCATACTGAGGAAATGGAAGCGGTGTGATATAAACTGACTTGTTTGGAATCCCAAAGCAAAAGAGAAATAGCTGAAAACCCCAGGGTTGAACAAGGGATGCAGGTCTATGTAGAAATGCTGAGAGTGGCTGAGCGTGAGGAGCCCTCCTCAAGGGAAGGAAGGGAACCACCAACCCCACCCTATCAGGCCACATTGGCTGCCACTGCTTCCTGTGGCCCAGCTGGTGGTGGTTGGGAGGAGTGGTCCCCACTGGCAAGGCTGGCTACCCCCCTACCACCTCTCCATCCCCTCATCCCCAACCCTGATGCCTCAGTTTTGACAGAAGGTAGGGTGAGGTGAAGGCAAGATGTTTTAGGTAAGGGCGCAGACTTGCTGGAGAAGCAAAGATGCTGAGATATTTCACTGAGGTTCAACCACCCTGTTTCTTTTCTTCCGTCTTCAAGACTGCACGGCAGGCTGGAGACCACAGTGACAGCAGTGTCAGGAGCAGTGTCATGGCCCCGTGCTCCCAAGCGTCCAGCACGGTGTGAAGAACTTGACGTCTGGTATTTTGTATAATTCTCACAATAACTCTGTGATGCAGGTTATTTTCCCCACAACAGAGGTGAAGAAACAGAAACTTAGAGAGATTCAAGTATTTTGCTGGGGTCAAAAAGTACCAAGCGGCATGGCCCACATTTCTGTTAAGCCGTGTCCCTTGTCCCCGGCATGCCAAACTTACTCTGCCATCTAGAGAGACCAATGGGATTCCAAGCCCTATGGTTGATAAGCCTAAACTTGGTCAGATTTTAAAAAATAAGACATGCCAAAAGGCAAAGTAAACCCCGTTTAGTTTAGGGAGGAACATTCTTTCAACGACAGCATTGAAAATAGAACTGGCCATACACCCATTCTCCTAGAACATGAGTAGACAAGGGACCCGGATAATAGAACCAACTTTTCAATTTCTAGCCTGGCTAGAAACTATTATGAATTGTTTCCATGATAATAGAAGTTAATTTTGAGATTCTAATATAACTTGGAGTATAAGCTATTCTGAAACAATACAATAAACGACTGGCTTAATCTCCTTTAAACAAACCTCTCTTGTTCCTCAAAGAATAGTAACAGAAACCGTTTTACTTACAGACGAATCTTCTTATAAACCAAGGACTTACAGATGAATATGCTTTTAAATCAAGGAATTTAACAGCCTCTTTGATAATTTATTATAACTTCTCTTTTTTTCCACATTGATTCCCAGTAAGACAGAGGATATCTATAATGTTAAAACTTTGTAATATCAATCACTAAAAATTCACCCTCGGGTCAGGGTACCAATATTCTAGAATTCTAATGCCTTGGTTCAAGGTAAAATATTAATGCGTACAGAGATTTGTATAGGATTAACAGAGCCAACTCAGCATGACAAATGGGGCAAATTCCATGCACAACATTATGGGAAACATCAGGTTAGTACGCTCCTAAGACCAGCTGCTCTGTGCTGGGGCTCCCTGGTACAGTCACCCATGAATCACGAGGATTCACAGTTGCCCTAAGCCTGTGGCATTCACCAAGCGGCTTGCTTGAGCAAAGACAAGACTTCTTCTGCTCCTGGAGAGTGAAGACTCCATATGTTGTGCCATAATCTCCTTGTAGCAAAAATAGCCTCAGGGATGTATATCGTGTCCAAGAAGAAAGAATGTATGGATGGTGACCATTTGGCAAAAAGCTGCCAACACTGGGGATGGGTGCAAGAACTGACCTATTTTGATGTCTGAGTCCTTCCTTACGTATAAGAGCAACGTGTTAGCAGAGGCCCTGGGGAGTCTGGGCATTGTTTGTTGGCATATGAAGAATTCTTAATAAAAATTTCAACAATTCAAGAGATCTCGAGTGGCACATGAAACAAAAGGGAAAGAAATTTCATCTGCGGGGGATCCTAAAGGGCCATTTTAAAACCAAGTGAACATAACCTCACTGAAGGTTCCTGTTCATCCTCCTTGGCTAGTTCCCACGCTTCTCCCAGCCTCTTGATGTTAAAATGACTCACTTCTTGGTCCTTGTCTCTCCTCTATCTACCCTCGCTCCCTTGGTGATCTCATGCAGTTTCATGCCATGCCGATGGTCTGTAGAGCAAACAACTCCCAGATCTATATCCCCCCCCTTGAGCCCTCGCTTGAATCCTAAACTCGTATATCCAACTGCTTCTTTAACACTGGACTTGGATCTATAATAAACATCTCAAATTCAACATGACCCAAACTGAAAGCACTCACACACATTAAGTCACTTTCTTTTAACCACTATTTGAGAACAGTGAGATGATTATTCTCATTTTATAAAGGGCAGTGGAGCACAGAGAGGTGAGATGACTGTCCAGGGTCATACCTCTAGTGAGTGACAGAGCCAAGGGGGCACCATCATCCTTGAGTTCTCTCTCTCCCTGTCTTCCTCCTCACTGCACCTCTGCTCCCACCTCTCAGTCCTCTATCCAGTCCAGCAGCAAACCCTGCAGCTCCACTTCCTCCATCACTACTGCCACCGCAGGCCCCCGAGCTCCACACTCTCTCGCGCGGGAGTCACAATAGCTCGCAACAACTCCTCACTCATCTCCCTGCCTCCTTCCACTCGCCCCCAACTGCTTAGGCTCTACCTCACAACCAGAGTCATCTTACAAAACCAACCTTTAGACCCTCTAATAGCTTCTATTCCACTTAGAACACACTCTCGAGTCCAGTCAATATGAACTCTGCCTTCTTGTCCAACTCACAGCCAGGCCCCTCCTCTTCATCCACCAGCCTTCAGCCACAATGGTCTGCTCTCCAGTCCTTGAGCACACCAGACTACTTCTGTCTTGTAGCTTAGTCCCTGCTGTTGTGACCCCAGATCTTACACGCCTGGCTGGCTCAGCATCTGGGAGTTATCCTCAATGTCACGTCCACAGAGTGACCTTCCTCGACCACCCAACGTAGAGTAGCCCCTGCCGCCACCCCACCTAGCCTCCCTTATACATTGTAGTCAGGAGTCTTCAGACAGCCAGTTGGCAATATCCATCAAGCCTAAATGCACATACCTAGCCATTTGACCCAGCAATTCTACTTCTAAGAATTCATTCTAAATATAAACTTGTACATGTGTGAAATGATATATATTACAGGATTATCTATTGCTGTGTTGCCTCTAATAGCAAAATGCTGGCAACACCTAAATGTCCATCAGTAAGAGCTCCTTAGATAAATTGTTAAATATAATAACAGATAAAATAAATGTATTTGATACCTAACAACCTTATGAGCTAAGTAGTGTTATAAGCCCTCTTTGTGAGAAGAAAGCTAAGGAGAGCTTAGGTAACCAACCCAAGATGCACAGCTAACAAGTGGTAAAGTGGGGATTCAGACCCCAAGTTCTCAGTCTCTATACTATAATGCTTCCCAGTACACATTCTCGTGGTGAAATACTATGCGGCCATTAAAAAGAATAAGGCATTATAAACATACTGATATGGACTGATCTTTAAGACATGTCATTAAGTGAAAAAACTGTAGTTTTTTTTATTGTGTTTCAACCTCATGGAGTTTTTCCTCTTCATTTTAAAGCAGGCAAATATATATGTCTGCACCCATCTACATAAAGACATCTACACTAAGAAACAGTAGAAAAATATGTAGGAAGGCGTGGCTACCCTAAAAAAGGAAACCAGGTGGCGAGGGGCAGGGGTGGAAGAAAACTGACATTTCACTGTATACTCTTTAGTGCCCTTTGATTCTGTTGTGTACGCACAGACACATACCCATTGCTTATTCAAAGAACTAAATAATTAAAAACAGATTGCTGAGGTTTTTCCAAAAGAACAAAAGAGCACACCCAAGTCACTCTTTCTCATAACACCTGTTGTGTTTTCTTTATACATCAACTAATAAATGGTTTATTTGTTGCTGTGTGTTTATCTTATGACTTCACTGGAGTCATTATCTAAAATTATTTGTTTTTTCTTTGTGGGGACGGCAGTGAACATTTACTGTACTAAGTATATATGCTCACTGGACCCCATTAGAATGTAAGGTCCATGTGGGCAGGGGCTGTATGTGTACAGTTCAGTTCCACCTCATGTTTGGTAGCCATGAATGAATGAATGGATGAATGAATGAATGAATGAATGAATGAAAATTAGTGCCCAAGAGTCTAGGGCTTAGATAATCAGGGTCAAAATAGTAAGAACCTTTTTGCCAAACCTTTTACCAAAAATGCACACAAGTTTTTAATGCTTCAGATCAACAGTAATTTTTAGTATGAAAAATTAAGATTTGAGCTCAAAGAATCCATACTATTAACACCTGAAAGTAGAGATTCTAAATAAGCAATATTCACAGTGATAAGTCCTAGGTTCCCATGGAACTTTACTTGGGCTCAGATAGGGTCAGAAAATGCTGATAATGAGCAAAAAGTGGTGAGGTTATGAAAGAAAAAAAAATAATTCAAGGCTTAAAAACCAGGAATGATTTAGTAAAGCTATACAGGAAGCTACAAAGCTTTAGTCACTGTTTGGGTATGTAATTTTGGGTTATAAAAACTATTATTGATTCAGTCAAGGGAAAACTCCCTCTTTGAGTCCGCATAATGCTAAAGAGAACATCTGCCCTAGAAACAACCTCCATGAGCCCAAAAGAGATGACTTGTCTGGTCATGTCTTCAAATACAAAGGAATGAGCTCACAACAGACCCAAACCACAAAACCTACCAAAAAATGATGATCCCGGGAATGTTCTTCATTTTCAAACTAATTAGCAAGCAGAGAAGGATGCACGCATCATTTATCAGTGCTGTGTGGGGATGGCTAACTTTGAGTCCACTTGACCAGACCGTGGGGTACCCCGATATTTGGTCCAGCATTATTCTGGATGTGTCTGTGAGGGTGTTTCTGGATACAGTTAACATTGGAATTGGTGGACTGAGTAGAGCCAACGGTCCTCCCTAATGTGGGTGAGTCTTATCCAATCAGTTGAAGGCCTAACAAGGACAAAAGGCTGACTCTCTCTTCTGAGAAAGGAAGAATTCCTCCTACCTGACTGCTTCAAGCTGGAATATCGGCTTTTTCCCACCTTTGTACTCAAACTGAAACAGACTCTTCTGGTTCTCAGGCCTTTGGACTCAGACTGGAACTAAATAACTGGCCCCCCATGGTCTTAAGTTTGTTGCCTCACCCTACAGATCTTGGGGCTTGTCAACCTCCACATCACGTGAACCAATTCCTCATAAGAAGTAAAATACATACATTGGTTCTGTTTCTCTGGAGAAGCCTGGCTCATACATGCTGCTTCCTCTGTTAGCAAAGCTGCCCTCGTCTGGTACTGCCTATCACTAGAAGCCTAAGACAGGAATACAGGGTTTCCCCACCTATGCCCCCTCCCCACGAGAATACATGAATGTATTCTGAGCTAGTGGCAAGAGAATACCTGATAAGGAATGGATATCCCAGAATATATAAAGAACCGTTACAACTCAACAACAAAGACCCAAACAACCTGATTATAAAAGGGGGCAAAGGACCTGAATGGACATTTCTTCAAAGAAGATGTACACATGAAAAGAGGCTCGGCATCACCAGTCACTAGGGAAATGCAGATCAAAACCACCATGGGGTATCACCTCCTATCCATTAAGACGGCTACCGTAAAAAACTAGCAAGTGTTGGCGAGGATGTAGAGATACTGGAACCCTCGTAGACTGCTGGTGGGAATGCAAAGTTGGTGCAGCTGCTGTGGAGAACAGTATGGCAAGTCCTCAAGAAATTAAAAATAGGATTACCATATGATCTAGCAATTCCACGTCTGGGTATATGTCCAAAAGAACTGAAAGCAGGATCTCGAAGAGATATTTGTACACCCATGTTTACGGCGGCATCATTTACAACAGCCGAAAGGTAGAAGCCACCCAAGTGTCCTCAGCAAATGAATGGATAAACACACGTGGTACAGACACACGGTGGAATATTATTCAGCCTCAAAAAGGAAGAACATTCTGACACGTGCTACAACACGGCTGAACCTGGGGGTACGGTAAGTGACATAAACCTGTCACGAAAAGACAAATACTACGATTCCACTTCCAGGACGTACCTGGAGTAGTCACATTCCTAGAGAGAGACAGTAGAAGGGTAGTTGCCCAGGGCTAAGGGGAGAGAGGACTGGGGAATTTCTGTTTAATGGACGCAGGGTTTCAGTTTTACAAGATGGAAAGAGATGGGTGATGGTGGTGATTGCACAACCATGGAATGTAGTTAATACCACTGAGCTGTACACTTAAAAGTGGTTAAGTCGGTACATTTTATGTTTATACGTATTTTACGATTAAATAAGCTAAAGACTTAGAGATCCCCAAGATACACAAGTCAACTTAAAAAAAAAAAGTCGGTTAAGCATCCAACTCTTGGTTTTGGCTCAGGTCATGATCTTGGGGTTCTGAGATTGAGCCCCGCCCCGGGCTCCATGTTCAGCACATGGAGTCTACTTGAGATTCTCTCCCTCTGCTCCTCCCCTGTGCATGCTCTCTCTCTCTCTTCCTCTCTGGAATAAAGAAACAAAATCTTAAAAAAAAAAAGTTACAGCAAAATGCATATAATACAGGCCCATTATATAAAAACTAATATAAATACATACGCATAAAGGAGACAAATCGTCCTTAGCAATTAGCAGTACGGTGGGAAGGGGGAGATAAAGTGGAATAGGAAGTGTTCGTGTGTCACTCTGTCAACAGAATCTGGTACAACAAGCACATACTTTTATTCGCTTCCTAGGACAGCTGTAACGAACGGAGTAGCTTAAATGGCAGAAATGTATTCTCTCCCTGTCCTGCAGGCTAGGAGTTCAAAATCGAGGTGCCAGCAGGGCCCCGCTCCTCTGAGACTCTGGTGGACTCCTTCCTCGCTTCTTCCTAGCTTCTGGTGGTGGCCGTCACTCCTGGCTTGGCGTCCCTTGGCTCACAGCTGCATCCCTCCAGCCTCTGCCTCTGTGGTCACGCGATGCTCCCTGTGTGTCTGTCTTCACTGGGTATTTTCCTCTTCTGGTAAGGACACCGGTCATTGGACTAGGGCCCACCTAATGACCTCATCTTAGCTCCATTACATCTACAAAGACCCTACTTCTAAATAAGGTCACATTCACAGCCACTGGGGAGTGAGGACTTCAACATTTTTGAGGAGACACAATTCAACCTATAACGATATTCATGTTTAAAAAAATACAGTTAAGTTCCCTTGAACACCCTACCTATGAGCCCTCAAGGGGTAAGTAAAGATTATTTGGAGGCAGTATTACGACAATGAAGACAGTGGATTCAGGTTCACACTACAAAGGTTCGAATCCCAGTCTGCCATTTACAAACCACACAACTTTGGGTAAGTTTATGAACTTCTCCCTGCCTCAGTTTCCTTGTCTTTCAAATAACAGCACCTAGCTCAAAAGGTTAAATGTGTTACAAAGTGCTTAGCATGTAGTAAGTGTCCCATCGACCTGAGCAATTGTCATGGCTATCACATCTTCAGGGTCCCTAAGGCCACCCACCCCCCAGACAGCATTCTGGAGGACAGAGTAGCTCTAGGTTTAGGGCACCTACTCAAAGCCCTTCTCTGTGGTTCCTTGCCCAAACAGTCGGCTTCACTTTCAGAGCATCAGCAGTTTCATTCGATACAAGGTTACACCAAATATTGCACTAAATATCCTTCATCCATAAAGTCATCCAAAACTACCATCTTGCAGAGTGGCAGGCAAGCTCCCCACGGCTGATGGGGTCCCTGAGCAGCAGCACCTCAGCCATCAGGGCAAAACGCCCATCGCTTCACGTGCAGCCTGCAGAGGGACGCAGAGCCGTCCTCGGCCTCAGACCTCCCACTTTATGTGATCAGTGCCCTAAATTTGGATTTTGATCTTGGCCTCCCTTGCTGCTAAATCTGTATCCAGTTAATCTTACAGGGTTGTGGGGGAGGAGTCACGTTGCCGCGGCAACCCAACAGCTCCCGGGCAGGAGGAGAGAAGACATGGAATTTCAGGACGGAGACCACCAAAGGATCCAGAAGCTCTTATTTCTGCCTTTGTTTCACAGAAACGAATCTTGATATGCTAAAATAAACAGATCTCTCTTCTCTTTTTTACAAGTTTCCAGCCATTGACAAAAATAAAAGCCTGCTTATACAAGTATTCTATTCACATGTCATTTCCTAACAGGATAGAAACTAAAACTCACACTTCATTCAGCAAGTCAGGAAGTCAGCTGATTTCCTTTAACGCTCACTCTCTGCATGAAACGAGCAATTGTCCAGTCTGGATTTTATACATAATATTACTTTTTGACCTGCAGTTTACAAATAAACTACCAGAGGGACACAAATAGAACTCGGGCCCTCTCATCTCCTGGCGGTTTAGAGGAGCCAGAGCCCAGCAGAGAAAGATGAAAGAAACTGCCTTGGTGACCCACAGACGTCAGCTTCCACAGGGACTGTGGCCCACACCGCAGCAGAGCGCTCGCACACAGCAGAGCCCACACCTTCCAACTCCTTGTCTTTGTTTTCCTGCCGACATTCTGGGGGAGCTTCTAAGGAATAGTAAACTCGAAGATAATTCACAAACAAACACACGAACACAAGCCAGGTATTAAGACTGTGTATCAGATATGCAGTTGCTAAATCATCTGAAATGGACCAAAGAAAGTTCTGGTAGACTAGCCCAGGCTAGGATCAGCCAGGGAGCCACAGGACTGACGGCCTTCCTCTTTGAAAAACTACTCTGGGTTAAACTTAGCACTGACATCTTAGGGCAGCAGTTGAAATGTTCTGTAAAGGAAATAAAGAAGAACTCAATCTGATTCTTTTTGCTTTCCCCCCTTTTCCCTCTTCTTCCAAGATAGTTTTCCTGAGCCCCGGCTAGGACAGAGTTAAGTACCAGAGCAGCATTTGTTAACTCGAGGAGGGTCGGGGAGTGGGGAGGTAAAAAGGTGGTGCGTTAGCTGGGTTATGATTACATAAATTTTCTGAATTTTTAAGGGAAGAGCAATTGCTTAGAATCACATAATAAGATTATATAAATAAACAGACCAGAGAAGTAAGATGTGATCAGGGAACACTCTGGAGCAGGAGTCAGAAGATTCAACTCTTTGGATTGCCTCTATCACTGAACCAGCCACATAATCACAGACAAGTTATGTAAACTCCCCGAACCTTGGTACTTTCAACTATAAAATGGGTATGATGATACCTGCCCTGACCTCAATTACTGTGAAGATCATGGAGGTCTGAGACAAAATATTAAGTACTGCTTGGTGAATGTATTGTTATTTCTTTCTTTTTTAAAAAAAATTTTTAAAAAAGATTTCATTGATTTATTTGACAGCGAGAGAGAACATACAAGCAGGGGGAGCAGCAGAGGGAGAGAGAGAAGCAGGCTCTCCGCTGAGCAGGGAGCCTGACATGGGGCCGGATCCCAGGACCCTGGGATCATGACCCGAGCCGAAGGCAGACGCTTAACCGACTGAGCCACCCAGGCGCCCCGTATTGCTATTTTCTATTAGACTCTAAATTTGTTGGTGTAGGGAATGGCTATTTTCTCACTTTGTGTATCCCGCAGTCTCCAAGGACTTCCTTATATCTGGTCAGAAAAACAAATGCGATTGAAAACAAAAATGTGCTAACCAAATATGCATCTAGGTTTTTAGACCAATTTCCCCAAAACTAGGTTTAAGGGAGCGCAGTTGGACTGGAAAAGTCAAAGCAGCCGGCCGTCAGCAAGCCAACAGCACTGCATTCACGCCGTGAACACCCCAAGCCCGAGGCAAAGCCACCCTTCATCCTAAATGGCAAAGAGGTCTTTGTCCTAAATGGTACCTCCATAATGATATCACTCACTGTTGTGCAAGAGATAAGAATTTTAGTTCATAAAATTCTAGCTGGTAGCATGCTACGTCAATTAGTTTCTTAGTCTATGTTCATAGCATTAACACCAAATTAGAATTAATTACCCTCTCAATTGACAATTTAGAGGCCATTAAGATATAGATTCGCATGAAAGAAATATAGTATCCTGTGGGAAGCGAAATTCTGATGGAAAGCAGATAAACTCTTAACATCTAATTCTCAGTGTGTTAATGACCCTGGATCAGGTGCTAAAATCGGGTGTTAATGAAAGTAGAGCTGCTACCTCTCCTGGCCTGAGACCTGGGGTCTAAAAGGACAAGGTAACTCAGACACGCACATGCCCATGCCCACACCTCACAGGGGAGCTACCATCTGGTCTGACACACAGTCAATTCCAAACCTGGTCAGGCGCAAAACAGACTTTGCTAAGCATGCTTCGAAAACAACTCGAAGTTTTTAAGCAGAAGTCACAGAGGTATCAAATCGGAGTAGGATAATTGAGACGTACGGTGTCTGGAAGGATGAGGCAGGGAAGACAGTGGGGAGAACAAGGCAAGAGAGACCAGTAGTTATGAGCTGAACATGTCCAATGAACAAGGCTGCACACAGGAATCCAGCACATTTAATTAAAAAAAAAATTACTTTATTACAAAGTTCTATTCCTTAGGTACTTCCTGAGTACTTGATATTTCAAACAGGCAACCCACTGTTGGGGGCCCTTTCTCTGAGAAGGGCTGCAAATACGGGAATCAAATTTTTAAAGAGCTGTGCCGGATTCGACCTCTCATTGTATAAACATCCCCTGGGGATCAGGAGAACAACAGGGTATCCACAAACAAACCCCACCTGGCTTTACCAACGAATCAATACTCCGGGTTCTGGAAGGAAACTTATTCTTGCTCTCTTTGCTGCTGAACTTGGGGGCAGCTAATTTCAGAACGGCGATGTTTACGTTCCGTTCCCTACAACCTCACACCTAGTGTAGGGAAGCCTAATGACAGTGTCGCGAGGCAGCAACTGTGGGAGTAATTACTCAGCAAGGCGGAGCGCTGGCAATCTGGATGCTTGCAGCAGCGGGAAAGCCCATTACTCCAATTGCTGAAATTATGCCTCACTCTAGTCAAGTTTACAGAAATATTTATAGAATTAGCAAAACACTATCATTGGCAGTTTCTTTGGGTTGCCTAATCTCCTGAAAGCCTTTTGGGGCAGGGGTGGGGTGGGGGTGAGGGGGAGAGCGCCTAGGGAAGGAGGGACAAGGGAAGCCAGCCACCAAAAAAATAACAAAGTGTTAAAAAGAAACGATTGGGCTGTTTGCTGTAGTAGCATAGCCTTTAGAGAAAGTATGGGAAACCAAACCCATGCCATCATTCATCCTAAAGAACAGACTGCCTATTGCTGTCAAATCCAGATATGTGTTCCAAAAACTTCTATTAGCCTACAAAATCCTTACATTTGAAAAGCACTCTGAAAGGTGGTATTGATTTTCCTGATGTATATGTTTTCAATCACTGTAAGTCTTTGCTGTATCCTTCATGTTTTAGTAATCTATGCTCACTTTCTCCCACCAAAAAAAAAAAATCTCTTTTCTCAGGTCGTCCTTTATATTACAAAATAATTGTGGTGCTCATCAATCGAATTTGGTAATTGAGAATAACCGTACAGTCACATGAATAAAACTATTTGCTTTCTTGGCAATTCTGTCAGTTCTCAAAATCTATTAAAAGTCACAAGTGACTCAGAGGGAAGACTGCATTTACTTTCTAGGTCTCAACTGTAGGCGTTTTACCAAACCTCAGTGAGCACATCATTTGGGCTCAGTTAAATTGGTTGTTTCTGAAATTTCCTGCTAGCATTGAAATAGATGTCAAAGCAGTTGGTCTCCAAAAGGTCTTAGATCAGTAATTCTGGGGCTCCCTGGCTCAGGGAGGGTTTGTATAATAAGAGTAATGGAAGTGGTTCCAGAAAAGAAATAGAGTCATTCCGTAATGTTTGATGTCTATTTTCTCCCCACATTGCACACTGACATGTAAGTTATCACGTGACTGGAGAGGACACGATAGAAATTAAGTAGGAATAGATGAAATCAAACCTGTTTCTCCTGATACCATCCATTATACTGTCACCTCACACTAAGTTCTAATGAAAGTGGAAACATCCTTATTTTCTCCCTGGTTGTTAAGTTAGAGAAGAAGGGCCCTGGGCAGCCATCATCCATTTTCTTCCAATGTTTCAGGGAGAGTAGAAAGAATGAGAACATTCCAGGTCAAGAGATTCCAAAGGCAGGTATGCTGTAATAACCAGGACCTCCCAGACTGCTATCCCCAACTATGTTCAGTATATGTCTACATTGATATTTACCCTTACCTCAAATTCAGCAAGTCCAAATCAGGCTTATCCTCATTCCACTCAAAACCTGTTTTTAAAACCTGTTCTACACACTATCCAGGGGGTTCTAGCAGTTTCTGGATCAACTCATTTTTCAGCTACACGGTTAAACCATTTCCAGGCGACCTTAGGACCCTGGGCTATAAAAAGTGCTTCTTAGACTTGAATGTACATCCTTGGGGCTCTGGCTGCAATGCAGTCTCTGATTCCGTTGTGCTGGGTGGGGCCTGAGACTCTGCATTCATAACAGGCTCCCGGGGGATGCAGCTGTTGCACCCACAGAACACACTCTGAGCAGCAGAAGTCCCAGTACCAGTACCCAGTACCCAGTACCCAGGCCCGTGGCCGACCCAGGACAGCACAGTCCCAGCGGCTGGCACCGGGAGTCAGGAATACTTTGAGCCCCGGATGATCCCATGGGCAGCCAAGGTTGAGACCACTCCCTTCCCCCCCGGGGCCTAGATGCTTTTCCAGCACCGGGAGCCTTCCCCAGGCCTGCAGGACTACACTTCACACGGAGCAAATCCACAAAACCCTGTTTGCAGAGGCCTGCGCTCCTTCCATTTCTTGAAGTTCCTCTATGCCAAGGCACACTGCGGCATTTCTTAAGTGCTTAATGTGTCAAGCCAGTGCCTTTAACACAAAGTACAACTTTATGGATCTGCTCGTTTGAAGAGAACATCATAAGCGTCCATGGGAGGCTCATCATAATCCTCCCTCCTGCCTCCCCGGACAGTGCCTCCATTAGTTGCCTGGTTATTTGAGAAAACTGTTCTCTGAGAACTAGATACTGAGAGTGCAAAAATGGAAGAGAGACATTAATACTATAGCTTTCTCGGTACAACATCAAAATTGATGTCACAAAATAACAAACCCGAAATGATTAATTTCTAATTTAAACAAAAACAACATAACCTTCGTATAAAGAAAATGCTTTCCCCCCCTCATTTACAAGCCATATCCTAGTGTCACTGACACAAGACTCTATCCATTCGAGAAAATTCATTTTTTAAGTCAATATCACAAAGATTGCACGTAGGTAACACATTTTTATACATAGAAAAAAAAAATCAATGAAATTCTTCCCTTCCTCCAGAGGAAAAATTCTTCCATGAAATATTCATTATTCTAGTCCTAAATTTCACATATTACCACCAACACGAAGGAACCCAAATGAATAAAAATAATTTTTAAAAGATTAATTGCTTCTCCCCCAAAAAACTGTTCTCCCCTGCTTTGTCGGCATATCAAAAACGAGTCTAGTTCTCACTTAAAACTTTCAAAATCAGATTTTCCTTTTTTTTTTCTCTTAGACAACGCATTACAAAGCATCGATATCCTGTTCATTTTAGGGGGTAGATTTGTTTTCTTTGGGTGCGGGAGACTAGAAAGAACGGATAGAATCTAGGAGTGCAAACGGACTTCAAAAAGGCATTCTGAAAATAAACACAAATGGAACAGCCCTCAGGCATTTTTAACCATGTGGGTCTTGCTTCATGACGGCCTTGTTGGCTCACTGTGGTGAGGGCCAGTGGGGAAAGGCTATTCTGTGATTGTGCTGTTTGAGTTCAAGAGTTGCTATTTTAAAAATCTGACCAGGAAATCTGGGCGTTGCAATGCACGAGACCTTCTCCTAGAGGTCACGCCTTCCAAACAGCTCTCAGATGTCAGCTCTTCCTTTCTCCTTCTGTCACCTGATCTGGTGTGAAACTTCAGTTGCACAGAAGGAAAAAGGAATGGAGCAATGCTTTCTTTTCTTAGATGCAATTTAAAATTATACCTAAGTTTGCAGAGGAAACACCACCGCGTTAGCACATACTCCTTAGGACTTCTTTCCCACCTGGTTAAACTCCAGTTTCAAGAAAAAAGACCTCAGACCTGAAAACAGTCAAAAACATCCCACCTCATAGTGAGAGACGGTGTTTCTAAACTGGCAAGGCAGGACCAGCGCGGCATGAGTCTCCGCCGTTGATCAGCAGGGGCCTCACGCTGGGATCCTCTAAGTAGACCCTGGCCACGTGAAGGCGAGGGAAGGGCACTCCCGTTCACCTGGCATTTTCCGTGGGGCTCAATAGCACCGAATTAAGGATCAAACTGATCTAGTTTTTTTTTTCCCCCAAATTGACCTAGTTTTAATAATAATAGTGATGATGATGATGATGATAACTGAGACTTACACGGTGCTTGTTTTTGCTGCAGGGACCGTTAGGGGCACTTTCCGTTGGCTAATTCTTTCAATGTTCAGAACAACCTTCTGAGGTGGGCAGTGATATTAGGTCCCTTTGCAGATGAGTTTCGGCTCCACAGCTGCTGTGACACCTAAGGCAAGTTAACCTCCCAAACCCTTCGTTTCAACATCTGAAAAATGAGAATGATGATGATGCCGACCTCATGGGACGATGCATATAAGGCTCTCTACACAGGCCTGGCATATAGGTATTGCCACCAAAAGGTAGCTGTCGGTGTTAGAGGGATGCCTGATGTAAGAGGTGACTGACGGGGTCTTGTGGCTAAGCTTCACCTCACAGCACAGCGGAGGCTGAATTAGGGACATGGCGGCAGCATTAATGTGGCTAAATTTAAGGTCATCCAGAAGACGGAAGTTCTCCTGAGATCAATGAAAACAGAGAACATCTCCCAAGTCCAAAGGAAGACATTATTTTTAAAAATGAATTGACTCGGGGCGCCTGGGTGGCGCAGTCGTTGGGCGTCTGCCTTCGGCTCAGGGCGTGATCCCGGCGTTATGGGATCAAGCCCCACATCGGGCTCCTCCGCTATGAGCCTGTTTCTTCCTCTCCCACTCCCCCTGCTTGTGTTCCCTCTCTCGCTGGCTGTCTCTATCTCTGTCAAATAAATCAATAAAATCTTAAAAAAAAAATGAATTGACTTGCCTGCTTTTTTTTTTTGTCTTCCAGCTAAAACAAAAAAGGTTATCCCTAGCCATGAGCATGATCCCCTTTCTGATTTCTTAATGTGTTCTATATTAAATTTGTTCTAGTCATTTCTGCAATATATGCTACACAGGGAAAGAACACCTGTTATGTAAAAATGCACTGAGCGCTAAGATATGTCTTACAGACACAGCTAGAAAAGAAAAATGTAAATGAGAAGCCAGGAGCTCAAGATTACCCCTCCTGCCCCAAGGGATTAAAGGATTTTAAATATAATTTAGGATACTGTGGGAAGAAAGTTATCACTTTCAGTCTTGATAACAGCTATATCTGAATACCAGAAACTGATCTTGGCTAATTAACATTTGACTTGAAATAATTATCTATTAATTATATCAATAAGTAGATTATCATTCCTAGCAATTTTTCCATTTATAATTCATTCTATTTTAAATCATTGTTAAGAATATATTTGATAGAGGTTGTATTCATGTTGGAAATGAGTCTACAAATCTACCCTCAAAACACATTTAAGTGACACATTGGTCAATAAAGGGGCTCTTTCTTATCTTTCTAATGAAAACTATATATTTTTATTCAAGACATGACTTTTTTGTATGATGCTAGCCCTACTATATAGTTAGCCTTAGGAAAAAAGTACATTGCTTTATAGAGGTCCAATAAATAGTGAAGTAAAACATTTTTCTTTTCTGCCCAAGACATCCTTGAGTAAGTAGTTTTCCAAAGGACAAGTGTTATCTTAAAAATGAAACAAACAAAAGAAAAGGGGGGGAAAAAGGAAAGGAAAGCATCTTGTTGGTGACGGGCCTGCTTCTCTCGCATACCAGGCAAGATGAGCAATCCCAAGGAAATCTTCCTTAGTAACCGTAACTGGCTTTCTCCAAACTGGAGAAAAGACCTACACCCAGAAGGATCTATTAAATCAAACCAACATTTAAAAATACATTTTAAAACACATTTATCTATTCTAACCCAGGCTGAAATTCTCTTGTTCATTTTCAAGTTGAAAGGAGGTAAGTTTGATACATGCTTGAGTAGAGGGAGGTAGTTTGGCAAAACTTGTGATTTCTTAACATCAAAAGCCTTACTTCATATTTTCTTTATGATCAATCTTCAGTAGATACTGTTTAAAATCTCAAAACTGCAAAGTTAGTACCTCTTGGCTTTAGAGCAGTAGTGTGTTGGTAAATGTATTATTAATAACTGGTTCTCGGGGAGTGGAGCGGAGGACTTAACAGTGTGCCAACTTCCTTGGTGTAAAGACTCCCAACATGGCTGATTTCAGACCACCAAGGTTGACGTCTTTGAAAGTCTAACTGGAAAGAGCTGTGTACTGTCAGCTCCTGGGCGCCGGTGTGAACTGGCTGCAGCAAACTACTTCAAATAAAGCACATCAGCAACACTGTAGCGCTCTAGGCCAATTGTAATCTGAGCTACACCAGAAGCCACTCCTCTAAGTTGAAAGCATTTAAATTTTTATTCTTACGACGTTTGTCACCAAAAAGATTAATAACGTTTGGGCACAATCAATTGTGAACCCCTTGAAAAAAAAACCAGACTAACAAATGGAATGGCTCCTTTAAAGAACACATCCTCTCAGAATGAATCTCCAAAAACTCAGGGCCAGGCCTAAAAGACATCATCTACCTTGATGTCAGGGAGGCTCTGAGTCGTTCCCATCCAATACAGTCCTCAATAAACTTGTGAAAATATAGTTTGTATTGTGGTTAAGTCAGGTATCCAACTTTCAGGACACTTACAAGCTAGGCACAGTGATGAGCTGCAGAGAAAGGAATTTTCCTGGGGATACTTGCTGAATGGGGCTCCAGTTTTACGCGGTCATTAGCAGGGCCTCACTATTAATTCTGTAGAATGATGTGTGTGACTAGTGGTAGTCAGAACTCTCATGGAAAAAGAGGTTGGATGACTTCTTGAAATTAATTGTGAAACCTAATGACTCATCAGAATGACTGCATTGGGACACGGAATACCAGACATTTGTTCATTTTCTCAACTTCACAGAAGACAAAAATGTGAAGCCACTAGGGAACAGGCTAAAGTAAAATATCTTCCTACACCACTCTCCTCTGAATTGCCAGGTTCTTCCTCACATAATTTTAAAAACCAGCCTGAACTCATGTCTTCGAGCGAAGAAAATGGTTTATTGCGTGCAGTGAAATTACTGACTTAGAAATTCATGTGTGCATGTCCTTGTAATACAGCTTATATGACCACTTATGAATTTGAACGCACGGTTGTACTTTGTTGAAAGAGCCTATTGTGTTTGGGGAGCCACAATTTCTTCATGTACAGTTGGGAAAGAAATACCATATATATCCTACAGAATCTATTACCTCAAAAAAATGACTGATCCTTTCACCCTCTCTCCTTTTATTGTCATAGAATTACAAAGAAGAGGACTATATCTAAACACCTCCATATTTATTAAATATTTAATTTCAGTACCTTTAAAAATCCTTTGGTTTATAAATATATATTTAAAATTCCTCAGAGTCTTGAATAAATTGTTTGACGCATAAGTGAAACAAGGATAAATTTTACCCAAATGTAAATCGAAGGGAAACAAATTCCAGTTCTGGCTTCAACGTTCACTAGTTCACGCTCAAAATTCTCCTTTTGCAATTAAAGGACACTATTTTTCTATTGCTACCTTATAAAAATAAATTTCACATACTTTTGAAAATTCAGTGCTCTTGAAACTGTGCATTGTTATGTTGGGAAAAAATACACAACTATAAGATTGGTGACAAGATAGGGATTAAAAGGCCCTGAAGTTGTCAAAGCAAAATAATTACATCAATTTAGCAAAAAGAAATCAGTAATAGTATATTTAATTCTATAAAAGCTTAGCTAAACCGAACGAATTCACAAGAGTCAAATCTTCATATTATTAAATTCCTGAACGAGCCAATAAATGGCCTCAAGCAGGAGGGAGCCTTCCCATGCTCAGACCCTATGTTCTAAGGACTACTGACACAGTCACCAAGACATACGCGGCTTCATACAATGACATGAAACCATACCTGGCAGAATCAGCTTCTAATGGAATAAGAAAAGAAAATAAAAGTAATGTGATTAGTATGTGATCTTTCCATTCATGAAAGAGTTAAGAAGTTCTAAAGAATCAAAAAGGAAAAATAGGCATTGTCACATAATTCAAGGGAGAGTTATGGAAAGATTTTTTTCCTCCTGAATACAAGAAAGTGTGGCATAACTGAATAGTTTTAAAGAGAACAACAAAGACAGATGTTAAATGTGTATGACCAGAGGGAACAAGGCAATTTATAATCTCTCCTATGGGAAGCTTTATATTTTCATTCTCTATATGGGATATGCTTAAATCGAGGCAGCTATCTGCCTTTAGTTATCTTCTCTAGAAATAGTGTGTAGTTTTATACAGAGTCACATGGGACATACCACAAATTGTACAGCCATTATAAATACAAGTAAAATTTACTTAAAAGACGATGGAGTACAACGAAACTTTATTTTTATATAGGCCATCTCTGATAAGAATTTCCCCCCTCCTCACTTCCATTATATAATTAAATCTGCCTTCTGAGGGAGTGGGGCAGAGGGAGCTCCCTCCACATAATAAAATACCGAAATAAAGCTATTTCCTTTGGGGTAAATACTATTTGAAATAGTGTACTTTAAAACTATCACTTTCAGGGGCGCCTGGTGGCTCAGTCATCAAGCGTCTGCCTTCAGCTCAGGGCGTGATCCTGGTGTTCTGGGATCGAGCCCCACATCAGGCTCCTCCGCTGGGAGCCTGCTTCTTCCTCTCCCACTCCCCCTGCTTGTGTTCCCTCTCTCGCTGGCTGTCTCTCTCTCTGTCACATAAATAAATAAAATCTTTAAAAAAAATAAATAAATAAAATGAAACTATCACTTTCAGGTAAAATATTCTGACTTCTTAGTGATACCATATTATGATTTCAAATAAGTCATAAAATAAAAATGATAAACATTAATAGAAAACAGTACCCAACTATAAAATGCTTTGTATGCCAAAAGCTCATTTACATACAGGTTGCATGGAACTCAAAACACCTTTTGCATGAAACAATGCCGTAAGAGGTGATTGGGAATTTAGGTCAACCCACAAGTATCTACTTAGCCCACAATATTCCTCAAATGTAGTGCTTACAACATCCAGTCCTGAAGGGCCACCAGTAACCATATGGCTATGTGAAATAATTCAGAGCTCTAACTTGAAGAGTCAAATACATCTCCTGCGCTTTGAACACGCATTTCTCAAGGACCGAGAAACTGGTTCATGCACACCTGGGCTGAGGTTTTGTATTGTTCGGACGAGGAACAGAACTAAGTGTCATCACTACTAACCGCATAACCTCAGGTACTTCCTGAACCGCAAAATGGAAGTAATGGCCCCTGCCTTAGCTGCTTCGAGGTCTGTTGTAATCATTATAGGAGACAGAATACAAACAAATTACAGTATAAACTATAAAGGTGCTTCCCACCTCTCTAGGCCGGTATGTCTTTGTTTGACAGATGACCCAGAAGCCCTGGGCAGGTTGGGTGACTTATCCAAGGTCACAGGGTGAGCTCGTGAGGAGCTAAGAGAAGCCAGGGCCCTTGACTTCTGATCCATCTCCCTCTCTACTAGATATGCGCTGCCTCATACACTCTTTCAATAGTTAATCTTTGATCGAACACACACTGGGCACAGTACCAAAGAAACGTGACAGTAATAATGGTGCATTTTTCGATGACTGAGCTGAACTCGAGAAAACCAAGTCCCAACCCTGCTCTCACCTCTGAATCTAGGACTTTATCTGATGCTCACACAGCCACTTTCCATTTCATATGTTCTGTCTCTTTAATTGGAAGAAATAATGTGGCTTCTCTAGTCTTCCTCTAGGAGGCTGATACTTTGGCTTTTATTTGAACAGATAAATAACCGGAGAATCAATGAAATTTTGTTGTCAAGCTGTGTCCGTTGGGCAAAAAGGGCAAAACTGCTTGCTGTTATGAAAGTATTATTGGCAACCTGAAATATTTTATGAATCGAGAATAAATAGTAACTAAGCGTTTCCCACATATTTATCTAAGGTTGACATCAGGTTTTACAGGTATTGGAGCGGAAGGGGAAGAAAGAAGAGGGAAATGTAGCAACTGCTGGCACAGAAGACAGGAGAGACCCGACCAAGTACTTTCTAGAAGTCACTTTCATTATCAGTTTCTGGCTTTATAACTGTACTTTTATGGACCATACATTTGTGTCATTACACAACCAAACTCTTGCATTATCCAAACACATGCTTACTTTAAAGCTGTGGTTCTCTATCTTTTGAGTCTTAAAATCCATTTCCACTGTTAAGAATTATTGAGAACCCATGGTGCACTGGGTGTTATACACAAGTAATGAATCGTGGAACTTTACATCAAAACCTAGGGATGTACTGTATGGTGACTAACATAATATAATAAAAAATTATTATAATTAAAAAAAGAAGAATTATTGAGAACCCAAAAAAACTTTTGTTTACGTGGGTTATACCTATCCAGATGAACCATATTACAAATTAAAACAAAGAGGGGTGCCTGGGTGGCTCAGTTGGTTAATCGGCTGCCTTCGGCCCGGGTCATGATCCCAGCGTCCTGGGATCAAGTCCCACATCAGGCTCCCTGCTCAGCGGGGAGCCTGCTTCTACCTCTGCCTGCTGCTCCCCCTGCTTGTGCTCTCTCTCTCTGTCAAATAAATAAATAAATAAAATCTTTAAAAAAAAAATTTTTTTTTTTAAAGATTTTATTTATTTGACAGAGATAGAGACAGCCAGCGAGAGAGGGAACACAAGCAGGGGGAGTGGGAGAGGAAGAAGCAGGCTCATAGCAGAAGAGCCTGATGTGGGGCTTGAACCCAGATCGCCGGGATCACGCCCTGAGCTGAAGGCAGACGCTTAACCGCTGTGCCACCCAGGCGCCCCAAATCTTTAAAAAAATTAAAGAAACTTTAAAAATACTTACTAGCCAATTTATTTTAAAATAACAACAAACCCATTATACGTTAACATAAATAACATCGTTTATGAAAAATCACTATTATGAGAAAAGCCAGTTTTCATGTATCTTCAAATTTCTTCAATGTCTGCCCTGACGGAAGTCAGCTAGATTTTCATACCTCCCTCTGCAGTCGACCTTTTGTGATATGCTCTTTCAGTTCAAGTATATGAAGAAAATCTAGCCTCACAGAAATGTAGTTGGAAAAGGAAGGAGTATTTTAATAGCCTTTTTCGATTCTTCTGGTTTAGTGTATGTCAAATACACTAAACCTTGACAATTGGTTGTTTCTTAAAGGTTACTTGTGGCATGGAAGCTGAACCCTTATAGATGAACTTGTACCCTGTACAGTCATGAGATAATGTGAGCAAAAAAAGGCAAGACGATGTCCTAGTAGTATTGTAAAAACAGTTCTGATCTTGCAGATTCTCTGAAAGAGCCTAAGGGACCTTTTGGGTTCCCCAGACCACACTTTGAGAACCACCACTTTCATTTACCTTTTTTTTTTTTTTTAAGTAGGCTCCAAACTGGGCGGGCCCCAAACCTACGACTCTGAGATCAAGACCTAAGTTCAAGACCTGAGATCAAGACCTGAGATCAAGAGTCAGACGCCCCACCAACTGAGCCACCCACATGCCCCAAGAACCTTCACTTTAAAGATACAAATTGTTTACGATATATAATTGGTAGAATAAAGGACATACTACGTGAAACTTAAGGAACAGGGTAAAACAGATTACAAAGGAACGGAAGAAAGATCACATGCAAACAAATCATTCATCCCATGGTCCCCTTTCATCTGGACATGGGAACTGGAAATCAGGCACTGTAAGAAAGCAGCACAGAAAAATGGTCCCAGCTGGAGCCTGGCAGTAGCCTGAGCGCCAGAATGGGCCAAACATCTCAGAGAGGGTGACTTTTCAACAATAGGTTTGGGTACATTGTGAAGACATTTTTATTGCACCGTGACAGTTCACAACCAGCCCTAACCCTTTAAACCAGCCTGGCATGCACACGCCACGAACCTACCTACCACCAGAGACAAATCAAGAACACCCAGTTCTGGTGGAAGCAACGCCTGCTACCTGCTTCATTTCATCCCTACCTGCTCCCTCCTCCCGCTAACCACAGCCGAGCTCCTGACCCAGGCCTCCTGCTCTTGCGTGCATCCTGCTCTTGCTGGCAAGTGTGTTTGCTTGGCTTGGCTTTTCCTCTTTCTGAGGCTTGTGGTTTCTTCTGCTACCGACTGCCTCGGGTAGCTCCCTGTGCCACCCTCTGCTCTCCCGCTCAAGTCCTGACTCCTAGGTAGGTGACGGGAGATGCAGCAACCTTGAATGGGCCATTCTAGAAAATTGATGTTTGTCAGTCTTCCTGTACAAATTTTTCTTTTTGTCTGTTTCTTAGCATAGCACAACAGAGAACATGGAAATAAGTCATTTTCATGCTATTAGCACATTTAGGAAACAGGCTTCTACGATAATTAAACTAATGAAGATGACCCTAGACTGAAGAAATGGCAATTAGAGCTGACTGCATAGGCATTAGGGAAAATGAAGACATTCACATTCAAAGAAAGATAAGATTTTAAATAAGAGGTAAAATTAACAAAAGCCCAAACACTACTGAGCAGGAAAGAGCTTCTGATGACTCAAAGAAAGGTTGGAGAGAGGCACATTAGTTCACCATATTCAAGTGAATATAAAAATGATGGTATCCTATCACAAAACTATGGACATTGGGGAATAGAATAAAAGAAATGAAAACATTAGAAGAAACTGCCTATATGCAAACCAAATCAAAATGGAAAGGATTTTCTTTGAATAAAAAATTTTTTGCTAGGTGAATTTTCAGTTATTATTTTCCAAAGATAAACAACCAACTTTTAAGGTAATAATTCAAATCCAGTGCTATTCAGAGATGCAATTTGGAAACCAACAGAAACTCTACTCCAGGGGTACAAGGTACCCACTACTACCCACCGAGCTCACCTCAGCAAAGGAGTCTGCACACTTGAGGTCAAAGGAAGGCCCGATCTGAGGGCTTCTATCCACAGATTGAGTACATCTGTCTACACTAATCATTAGCTGTGACGACACTTACTGCTGATTTATTTCCCATCAAACCCAGTGTGTTACCTGAACCTGTGTTATCAGGTTCTCCTTGTAACCTCACAGGCAACCAGAGGCCAAAACCAGAGGGGAAAAGGCTATTGCATAGGCCATGACTTCTATGTAAAGGTTAATCGAGAGGGACCTGGGGCTACCCAGGGAATTTCTGCCCACTCTGGAAGGCAACTTGTGTTCTGAGCATTACTCAATTGCCAAGCAGAATGGAAACCTTGAAAGCCACCCATTGGGCAAACAAGAAATATGCTCGTCATTGTTGGTGTTGTTACAATTAATAAACGGGGCTTTATGGGTGAAAAGGGAAGTGAGCTATGGCATTATTAACATTCAGCCTTTTTCATTGATTCCTCTTTGAATCTGTCAGGTTTTTTTCCCCCTTTAAGACCCATATGCCTAGCCACGATTCAAAGGCTCCCTTTTTATGAATTAAAGTATTGTATTTCTATGCATAATCACAATTAATATGACTTTTAATGCATAAATTTAATATGCTATAAATTCTAATTATCATCATGCTGGTTTTTAATCATTTTTAGCAGATGAAGACTTAGGAAAAACACATATGTATCACAAACCCTAACAGCTTCCTATTTTAATTCTACAAATTTGGGCCTATCTGCTGGCTGGGGGCAGGAGGGGACAAACTCTCTCTTTTTCCATCTGACTACAAGTGCTTTTCATAGCTTATTTTTTCCACACTCACCCCTAAAAAATGCACTGGAGCTGAGCTATTGTAAGATTGTATCAGAGTCAAAGAATTATATCACTATCAATTATTTCACAGGAGAATTGAACTCTCTGATTTTTTAAAAATCAGAATGGACATTTATAGTAATAAGACTTGACCAACAGTGACTGCATATTCCATGCAACTTGGCTCAAAAAAAAAAAAAAGTCGAAGCTTTAGCAATTAACTTTATCACAAAAAACATTTAGCTGTAAGCAATATCCAGTTGTAGAGGCACAGAGACGAGAGAAATGTGCTAAGAAATAAATACTTTTCAGACGCCGAGTCGAGAGAATAGTGAGAGCTAGTGTCCGCCCATCGCAGTGCCAGGCCGAGCTAGCTGGTAAGTTCTCCGGTGAAGAAAACGCTTTTCTGGGAGGACTATAATGGGTACTCTGTGAGCTCTGGGGCCGGGGCTTGCTTTTCTATAGATGACTTTGTTCCTTCTTTACATTGTGAAGTTCAGTTTATATTTTTGTAGAAATACATTCTTGTCATTTCAAATGTAGACGCCGATACGGCCCCATTTCAGTTTCATCCCAACTCGTTTGGAAGAGAAAATGCTGCAGAAACTCTTGTTTCCCTCTGAAATTTTATTAAGTATTCCGACCAAAATGAAAGTGACCTGGTTCTGGAAGGGAGAGCTCATCTTTACAGTTAAAAACAAAAACCAGGTTGCAGAAAGATCAAAAGACAAAGCGATTCACTAGCTGGTTGGAAGTTAGAAACACAGCATCCAGAGAGTCACCTCCAACTTAATAGCAGCCGTGCCAATAAAAGGAGATTTTGCAAGGTCATAATGGGCTCCCATTCTTCAGAGCAAATAAATTCCTTACTGGGAAAAGAAAACCACAAGGACGTGGCAATTTTACTTTTATTTCCAAGATTAAATCATGCCTTCAATGCTGCAAGCAAGTCTGAACACTCCAACAAAGTTTTCCGAATGATTCTGCTAACTCCTGCTGTCGGGCTGACACACGAGAGACTTCACGAACTTCACTTTCTTGGACAGTCAAGAAGGGTCCACTCTAATCACGTGGCAGAGAGAAGAAGTGCAGTGTGGCCAAGAGGTATCTGCACTGACGTACTCGTCAATGACCGCTGTTTCTTTCAAACCGGTGTCCTGTGAAATTCGCCTTCCCCTCAAGATGCATAAATTAGCCTTCCAGAAAAGCATTCAGATGCCAAAAGGACATTATTCTCCTGGGATGAATCACCAGGAGCAGACACAGCATAGCTTTCCGTGACCATCTGGGACCAACTTTAGTTCCTTTGGCTGCGGTGACAAATGACCATCAACCCAGCGGCCTGAAACAACACACATTTACTAGCTCATCGTTCTGGAGGCCAGAAGTCCAAAATGGTGTCTCTGGGCTAAAATCAGGGTGTCCGCAGGTGTTCTTCCCGGAGGCTTTAGAGGAGAATCCCATTCCTTGCTTCTCCTAGCTTCTAGAAGCCGCCTGCATTCCACCAGCGAGGCTACCTCCCTGCCCCCCGGGTCCCACCCCTACCTCCCCACCTGGCAAGAAGTAATGGTTACACAACCTAGAGGGGAATTTCCCTCTGAAGGAGACTCGGGTCCTTTCTCTTTTCGGAGAGCACCAAAGACAGTGTTGGCAAATATATGAGGACGTGCTGACCACCCAACAGGCCTTCAGCAGCACTTCCACAAGCCAGGGAGTCTCTTGAGCCACCAAACGAAAGAACTAAGGCGGGGGGTGAGGGGTGGTAAAAACACGGTGCCAGGCAGCACGCAGCGTGCTGAATTAAGAACCATCTGAGTCACTCAGTCTCTCTGGACTTTAAAAGCTAAACCTTTAAAACAGACATTATGAGAAGACATTTCACAGAAAACCTCAAAGAAATGTGCTGAATGAATGCTGACAGTCTAGTGATGACTTCCAGAGCACGGAGACCAAACGGCCTGTGTCCTTCATCTTGCCGAGGTTACTGGGCCTGCCTCAGACAGGCAGCCTCACACCCAGCCTGACGGGCTCCCTCCCCGGGCTCAGCTCTGCCTCCCACGAGGGGACGTGTGAGAAGCAGGCACATGCCACAGATTAAGCAGCACCAAGCAACATTTTGCAAACAGCATGTAAACATGGACGTCATACGAATCTGTGATGGCCAATCAGGATGGCAAGGTGCTCTCTAATCTTGAACTCGCTCTGTTGGAAACCACAGGACGCAAGCCCATGGCATGGGAGCAGCGTTGCAAAAGTGTGCATGAACACGCACGCACGCATGCGCGCACACACTCACGCACCCTCTCAGAATTAAGGCAGATAAGGGTCTGATCTCTTCCTTACAGTGGAAAGTACATGCTTCCTATTTTCTAAAAGGTGGGATTGATCCTTAAACTTATTTTTAAAACTTCTTCACCCCCTAGTAGTTAGAACAGTCCTAAGGTAAAAATGAGCACCTAATAAATACCTACTGAAATGAGTTCATTACTGTTTTATTCTAAGTTAAGGCTAAAACTTGCTTTTAACGAACAAAGATGTTGTAAAGACATGGATTTCTTTTAAGGTCTGTATATGTAAAGTTAGTTACACTGCAAAGTGTTAATTATGTGAAATCATTTTTTAAAGTTATAGATACGTGTGTGTGTGCTTGATGCCCAATCTACTTGAAGAAAATATAGTTTATTCACAAATATGTTTATGAAAACATTAATTATAATGGGCAATACCAAACAATGGTGCAATACAGAAATTATTATAGTCATTAAAATTATATTTATAAAGATACTAAATGTTAATACTGATGTCATCGTTATATTATCATTTTAAGTATAAAAGGATGCAAAATTGTTTATAAAGCATGATAATGATGACAATGATATTAAAGCAGTGCAGAAGAAAACAGAGCAAAATATTAACAGAAATTATGTTTGGATAGTGGGATAAAGTTTTTCCTGTTTTATTTCTATGTATTTTCTAAATGCTCTATAACAAACACTGTTGCTTTTATAATAAGAATGAATTATTTTCTAAAGTATTAAGATATTCTGACTACTCCCAGACTTAGAGAAATGGTCCACACTGACTCTTCACTTTCTGCAAACTAGCTAGACTTTCCTAAGCATGCATTATATGACCTGCACTGGACCAAGTATTTTACAGTCATTACTTCTTAATCCTAAACACCACCCTAAGAGGAAGGCAGTGTCAGTATCCCTGTTTTACAGATGAGGAAACTGAGGTACATACGGGTTAAGGTGGCTTGGCCAAGGTCACTGAGGTAGTAGTGGCTGAATGCACCATGAATCCAAATGGCCTGCCCCAGTGCTCATCCTCTTAACCACTATGCAATGTTCTTTTCGAGACTCTAGCAGAGACAGTGACTAATGCAATCCTGGCAGGTGCCCTAGCTTCTCTGGGCCTCAGTTTCCTCATTTATAATAGTACCTTATGAATGCAGTTGCTATGAGAAACTTAACACAATGCCTGGCACACAGGAAGCACTCAATGTCAGCTCTGGTCATTCCTAAAAAAGAACCAGTGCCTTTGGCCATGAGCCCAGACCTCCAGCAGGACAAGCACTCCACAGGGCCCCCTGAGAACTGTCATACTAGCCCCTGGCATCACTGCGAGGTTTCCCTGCCCATTTCTAAATGATGCAATGTAATGGCTAATCAATGTCCTTCACTCTCTCTTTTTCAAAACTCTGATTTTCACCAAAGCAGGTAGTTATTAAATATATGCCTCCGATCTTGGCTCTTTGCAACTGTAGATGACAACAAAAAATCCACGACAGAAATGACAGCGTAGAACTTTAATGCCCCTGTCACGCACCTAGAAAATAACGACACCTTCAGTGGCTTTAATGTCGACGATTTAAAGATAGTTTCCATCAGCTATGCTTTCTCCCAGGCCCGGATGGCTTGCAGCTGACAGGCACCTTGCCTCTCTACAGCAGGAGCTCAAGTCCAGGGATACTCACCCTGTGCTCGGGGAAGCTACTTCTGCGGCAATTGCCATGTGAACAGGAAAATTAAAGTCATGAATGATGCTATTATTTTTAAGCAGGATAATTAGCTTGTTAAAGAGCACTTTCTAAGAGAAAGAACTTAACTATGCTCAAGGTCAGTATCAGACAGACTGGAGATATGAGAAAAGTCTGTGCAGGAGGGAAAGCTGAGCCTCTCACTTGGTACTCACCGAGACGAGTGCTCACAAATAAAACATCACGGTGCACATTAAAGCAGCCTAGAAATGCACACGAACACAGACAGCTTCAAAGACACTGGTAATGTTCTATTTCTTAGTCTGGGTGGTAGGCACGGGGGCGTCCATCTTATCAATCTTTAAGGGTACATAAATGTGATATACTCTTGTATGTGTGATAGATTTCACAATTTAAGAAAAGATCAGAAGTGCAGTGGGAATTCCAACTTTAAACTGCATATCAGCTAGGACATAAATTTAAAGCAGGGAGGACTCTTTCTCTTCATTTGGGATTTATAAACAATGTTTCTAAGAGTTCATAGAATTTCAGACTACAAACAATTGAAGATCATCTCATCTAATGGGTTTCCAACAATGTCCCAGAAATAAAATTCCATCTTGCATGGACATGCAATCAACTCCTTATTCAGAGCTGGGAGTTTTCTTAGCACTAAAGCTCGTTTTGTGTTTCAGAAGAGTCTCTCCATATCCGACATCACCCCTGGTACTTCCTTTCTTTCTTGATTCAAGAGCCTCTTTCTCATCACCTGAATTGCTTCAATAAAGATACAGATTTAATTTGTGTCTTCATTAAATTCAGAGAGAAACTTACAATGTGCCTTACAGAGA
Organism: Ursus arctos; assembly: GCF_023065955.2. Classification (NCBI taxonomy): domain Eukaryota; kingdom Metazoa; phylum Chordata; class Mammalia; order Carnivora; family Ursidae; genus Ursus; species Ursus arctos. The sequence goes on along the minus strand of NW_026622930.1, from coordinate 42,286,532 downwards.
CCTATTCTGTTTAAACGGTAATATGAAAATCCAGCATTCTTGCTGGAATGGTTACTAAGCAGGGAGAAATCAGCACCCTGAAAGACCAAAAACTGGACCAGCCAAGCAAGGAGCAAACAGCTAAATCATGCCTTTAACAGGTATGGTCAGCACGGGCAGGCCAAGGGAATGAAGCATTCGAATAGGTAATATTGTGTGGGGGCATATGGGACATCTTTGTAGTTTCCCCTCAATTTTCCTGGGAAGCTTAGACTACTCTAAAAAAATTGTCTTAATAAAAAATATAGGGCCGCCTGGGTGGCTCAGTCGTTAAGCGTCTGCCTTCGGCTCAGGGCGTGATCCCAGAGTCCTGGGATCGAGCCCCACATCAGGCTTCTCCGCTGGGAGCCTGCTTCTTCCTCTCCCACTCCCCCTGCTTGTGTTCCCTCTCTCGCTGGCTGTCTCTGTCTGTCAAATAAATAAATAAAATCTTTAAAAAATATATATATATAAGGAAATTTAAAGAACTAAAACAAAAAATATTCTTTAACTAAAATAAACTAATGGAGGGGGAAAAGTTCTCCCTTTTTAGAAAATGTTTTCTAAGATGTGGAATGTACCGAACTATAGAAGAGCCGTAAGTGTCCCTGAGAGTGACTGATACTCACACACAGCGGTCCTTGAAGGATCTAACTGACTCATAGAATTCCTGAAAACGGGACTCACTTGCTCAGTCATACAGTTGGCTAGAGGCCAAAGACCTGTATAACCATTTAAAAGAATCAATTTCACAGGCTAATGGAGATGGTGGGGGCCGGAGCTATGCACACAGGACTCCAGACAGAGCTGGGCACCTCAAGCTTTCTCAACGCTAGCACTGATCAGTGCCTGCTAGCTGGAAGCAAGACGTAGCTGCTGTTCAATCACCTGGTACACTTACGTCAGAGTTAAAAACTCCTATTCATACAACCGCCTGAATTATACCTCGTCTACAGTGGTTTCAGGTTTAATTGTCTTTGAGCCAATGAAACATAAGATATAAATAAAACAATGACATTTTCAAGTAGTGATGGTACTGCAACCAGTTTTATTTATTCTTAAATAAATCACAAGATTTCTCTACCGACTTTGTCTCGGCAGTTGGGAACCCACCATGGTCCTAACAGATGCTACAAGTTAAAGGAAAGCTCAAAAGTCTTAGACACTATAAGATGAGCCAGCATGGCCTCTCCCTCCCACAGCCCCAGCCAAGTTCATGCTTGTCACATGGCCCTGCCCACCCGCTCATCCAGGATGATGACACTGGAGTGGGCACCTGAGTAAAGGGAACAACTCTATAAATAGCCAGGGACCTACACCAGTGTTCCTCAAACCCTAATGTGCAAATAAATCACCAGGAGGTCTTGTTAAAATGCCAATTCAGATTTGGGGTGGGACCTGAGATTTTGCATTTCTTTTTTTTTTTTTTTTAAGATTTTATTTATTTGAGAGAGAGAGAGAGTGCACAAGAGGGGGTAGGTTCAGAGGGAGAAGCAGACTCCCCACTGAGCAGGGAGCCCAATGAGGGATTCGATCCTGGGACTCCAGGATCATGACCTGAGCCAAAGGCAGACGCTTAACTGACTGAGCCGCCCAGGCCCCTCAGATTCTGCATTTCTACAAGATTGCAAGTGATGTCCCTGCTGCCGGTCCCCAGCCTGCACTTGAAGTAACAAGGACCTAGACATTTAGCCTGACAAACACAACGAAGGGAAAGGGAAAGCGAGAATGTAGCTGTCTTGAGTCCCAAAAAAGCATCCCAATTCTAGCTCCCCTAAGGTTGAGAAAGTTCCTGACCACGGAAGTCTCGCATCACTCTCCCAAGAGACATACCTGCACTAAACCCCTCTTTCCTTAAGCTAGCTCATGATGGTTTCTGTTCCATCCAACCAGAAGAGACTTGACTAGAACAGACACAAAGGGAAATAAATATCTTCATCCCTGAAAGCCACTGTCTGTGCCATTGTTTTGTTTTGTTTCTAAAAGGGCAGTCTTCTAGCAATAGACAAATACATTATTCTGGTTTAAAATAAAGCAGCAGCACACGGATGTGTTCGTCTTTGCACAGCGATTTTTCACTTAACCCTAAAGGAATGGTCCAGCCCTGGAAAGATGTTCCAAGTAAAGAGGGCACTGATTCCATGGTGACCTAATCTCTGGCCAACCGTCCCACCCACGTGCTAACTCACAAGCCCTCCCTGGGCCCAGCTGAGACTCAGTGAGAGAAGAGAAGCCATCTGTAGTACGACCTGCATCTCAGGAGCCTTCTGTCTCTTTTGCTTTTCCCTTTGTTTCTATATAGTTTTTGCTTGATATTCTCCCCACCATTACTGCCAGATGTCTTCTGAGATCTTTACCCAATGATCTGGAACTGTCATCTTGTCCTAAAGTCTTGAAGTCCCTCTAGCCAGACTGGCTTTCCAACCCTAGTGCTCATGCATCGGTTCTTACAGATAGTGATGTTAGAGAATCCAAAAGGTCAGCTTCTTTTCTCCACGTCATCAGCCTTGGTTTCTGCCTAAAACACAACTCTAAACCCAGATAGGAGAGTCAACCGAAAAGTGCTTTATAATTCTAACACTAAAGGCTGCAGGGGAGACCTTGGCCATGAAGTTCACTATTTAACCTCAACAAAGTCCCCTAACCAAACACTCTTGACCCCTCCGCTGTATCTAAGACAAGTGATAGTTCTCTGATTCACATGAAAATAAAAATATTTGTACAGTAAGCCTTGTAACGTTATACTTTAAACTATAAAAAGGTTGCCAGGTTTCTATGGAGGATCCTATCCCTTTTTTGCTCCTATTCTGGTTTTTTATCCCCATCCTAATACGAGCGAATCAAAAAGGATAAAGGAGAAGTTCAGAGGGAAGCAGGAGACTAAAGCCAATCATAAATCAATAATGTGACTGTGACAATAATACTAGCGATACCATTTTATTTATAATCTGAACTCTATCTACTTCCCTAAAGGATTTAAATTGGCTTAAAATAAACACATGTACAGGATCACTGAAATAAAGAAAAGAAGAGCTAATCCACAGGGAAGAAAGGGGAGATAACTACCAGGAAACGGAGACGAGAGTTATTGTAGCGAAGCACTAATTTTGGCTCTGAGCTTAGGAAACCAAAGCTAAAAAGGAAACATGATAGGTTATGAATTCTCAATTTCGTCAACGTGGAAGCAGATGGATTTGTCGGAAGGAACGTCCATTTTCTACTGCTGAGCTCAAAGAGGAATTTACGGCATAGTCCCTCCGTAAATAAGTTAGAAATAAGGAATGGTGATTTCAGCTGAAGCCAGGTGGCCATCTCTTCCTTGGACTGTTGGTAGAAGCCAAAGGCCAGATACCGAAATGCAGCGCAGTGAAGGCATATCTGTGCATGGCTGGCTAACACAGTCGGAGCAAGCTGTTTACTGGTGCCGCTACGTAACGTGGAAGCTCTTGGAGGACCTATAGGACGGACCTCATGACTGACCTGACCTGCAAACTGTCTTCCTCAAGGAATGATTAAGGCTGCCTGAGCATTTCAAGTGCAGCATACAGGTGCTATCAGCTGATGTTCTGCTAGCGAAACGAAGGGTTCTGGCCTGAATTCTTACCCAAAAAAGGGCTCTCACCTTCCAAAAAGGCTCCTACAGGCAAAAGCCCTATTATTTTTCAGTGGCAAGCTTTTAATAAGCTTTACATGCTAAACTGTTACTTGAGAAATACCGACCCACCATTCTGGACGACAGAGAGAAACAATTTTAATGTAGAAAGTTAAGGGCGGGGGTTATCTGGTGGCTAACTAGATCACAAAAGCACCACAGCATGGTTCCAGGATAACCAATTCTGAGAGAAAATATATCCTGTTGACCATTCATCGGATTCCAAGCAGCTAGGTCAATGGAAATACTGGAAATACTTCATAATAAAGACCTTATAGGAACAAACATAAAAAGAAAAACAAAAGCAACAACCACCACAACAAAACCTTGGAAAACGTCTTCCAAAGATCCTAATTTCAGGTGTGAGGCATTTAATGGCAAAACATTATTTCGTAAGTAGCTGCTTCATAAGCCCAGACCGTCTGGGTTTATGACAGTGACATACACAGAAGAGGGGCCTGGCTTCCCTTTGGTCTGGCGGAAACCAGGCATCTAACTTGTCTAAAAAGAGAAAAGGGACATTTAGCTATAATTTAAAAAGGAGAAAGAACAAAGCACAGCTTTGCTTCCTGGATTTTAAAACTGAAATTTGATCTGCCCAAAGGTTGTTATTACTCACTGCAGTTGGGCATTAGGAAACGGTGTGGTACACGGTTGGGGGCAGAATTAAAAGGAGGATTAATGATCTGGGAATATGCAGGAATACGTGTCTCTTCTCTCCAAGTTCCAAGACTACGAGTTCATAAATTCTCCTGAAATTTTCCTCTCAAATAGAGACAGCCAGTGTTTTAAGAAGAAAAGAGGCACACAGGTTCATGAGAATGTCCATCGAACTAATTAATCTGTAGCCTGAGGAGTAACCAGAAGGAACTGTATCAGAAGAATTTAGGAATAGTATTACTGTTGTTACTAATGATATCGGGAAATTTATATATTGCTTTGCACTGTACAAAATACTCTATATTTTCATCAACAGTATTATTTAGCTTTTACGGTAACACTCTGAATCAATTACGGTTATTTTCTCCACTGGGTAGATGAGAAGATTAAGACAACTAACCTGTCCAAGATCATATAAACAGAGAAACAGCTGCGCCAGAATTAAAACTCAGCTCTTCTAACTCCAATCTTTTATCATAGGGATAATAGAGCCCATTTCTCTTGATACAATCTAAGCAGTATAGTATTTTTAGAAAAGTCTTCTAATAGAGCAGAGAAAAAAATTTCATCATGTGAAATTGGTAGTCTCTATCTTATCTACAGGGTTTAAAAAAAAAAAAAACTCCAAACTTAAGTGCTGAGATTATTAAAAATATATGGTACCTAGTAGGTAAAGATGTAGTCTGTTTCTGTCATAAACATCTAACGGGCTGCCTTTATGTTGGGTTATATGTTCTTATTTGAGTCCTCACTGGCGATTACTCCAGACATATAGGGCAATTTGACAATAAGAATTAAAGGTCTTAAAAACAGGTGTACTGTAGGGGTGCCTGGGTGGCTCAGTCATTAAGCATCTGCCTTTGGCTCAGGGCGTGATCCCAGGGTCCTGGGATCGAGCCCCGCATCGGGCTCCCTGCTCTGCTGGGAGCCTGCTTCTTCCTCTCCCACTCCCCCTGCCTGTGTTCCCTCTCTCTCTGGCTGTCTCTCTCTCTCTCTGTCAAATAAATAAATAAAATCTTTAAGAAAAAAAAAACAGGTACAGTGTTTGGGAATGTCTATCAAAAATTTAAATGTGCATTACCACAGCGATTCCTCTTCTAGGAATTAATGCTAAAGAAATCAGGCTTACTTCGCAAAACTACAAGCAACAGGATGCTTCTGACAGTGTTGTTTATATCAGATTACAGGTTACCTGCTTTTTCTCTACTTTCTCTCTCTCTCTCCCTTTCTTTCTTTCCCACTCAGCCTTTCTCTTTTCCTAGCATTCTCTTGCCCTGAAATAAGGAATAAGTTGGAACATACACCATTCAACAATCTGTTCTATGGAAAAGAATTAAAACTTTAAAGATAAACACAGAGACTGATCTAAAAAATCCAACTAAACTTCATGTATCTAGTAAAACCTTTTCCTAGGTAGTCTAACAAACACTCAGACCATGTCTCCAGGGACAAGATTAATTTCCCTCTCTCTTTATTCCCTTTGTAGAGAAGTGCATCTTCCAAGACAAAGCTCACTGTCTTTCTAGGTTAAGTGTGACTTATCTATCTATCCTTCCTTTTCTAAAGTGCTTTGTTGAGGCCAACGGTCACAAACTCAAATGTCTACAGGGATCACGCAGAAGCCATGTGGGTTTAAGAGCACAATAGGGAGTGGTGAGGACTGAGGCAAAATGAAGAGTTCCTAACCGTCCTGACTGCTACTAAGCTTAGCAGATTGTTCTCATGTAGGAATGCACGTTCAGTGCTGCCAAATTTTCCATTTGTCAAAAGAAGTATGAGACTCAGACTTTGATAGGAATCTCCCCAAAGGAAGTATAGTTTGCCATTTGTTGGTTTTTAAAAGAAAACGCTGTGTGAACCAAACAAAACACTTCTGCTTGGGGCTCCCCTTCATAATATCTGATTTAGAGGTCAGTCCACAAGCAAAAAAATCCTAACAAATGAAGCACCCCAGTTGAGCCTTCGAATGAATGCATGAATGCTATGGACAAGGAAGGCCACTTTTCATAACTTGAAGATTTTCCCCACTGTCTAGATATTCTCCATTTGCCCCTCCAGATCCACTCTCTCCCACTTTGCACCCTGATCTGCCCCCCACGAGTCTACTCTCCTCAGACTACATCTCTTGGCTCCATGCTTTCTGGGGTCCATTTGGGTCATCCAGTGGAATGGCCAGCAAGAAACTGAATGGAGGGAAGAGACACAGGTGGCAATATTTATCCCCCGGGCTCCTGCCCTCCTGGGCTGCTTTGGCAGTGATTGCTACCTTTCCCCGAAGGCCACAGCTCCTCTCAGGTGGCCCTTTCCTATAGCTAGGAGGATAATGACTTTCTGCTCTTACTCTAAGATACTTGCAGATTTCCCTGACTCCTGCCCACATCTTTGTTAGTAATTACTTTATTTCCTCCATTTCCCTTTCAAGGGAACCATGTCTTTCCCGCCAGGACCTGACCAATCCATCTTCTCAGGTCACATACCATGATCTAGTTACGGTACTCAACAGATGAGATCAAGATCCCTTCCTTTCAGACCTGTGAGTCTAATTCCATAGAGGAAAGAGATCCACTAGTAAGACTACCTTGACACTTTTTTTCTTGAAAAAATATTATTTCTTGAACCTTACATGAACTCTAGTTTCTAAATCATAGTTCTGAATTACTAAAACCTTTAGATTAGCAGTCCCACGTTTGACCTGTTAACATGGAAGGCAAAAACCAGTATCCTCCCACTAAAAATATAATTTGGGGCTCATGGGGCAAAGGTTCTTTTCTTCTATCTTCCTACAATGCCCACATAAGACAGTTAACAATTCTTAAATAACACTGAATGAGATGTGCCACTAAAATATATTATATTGAAGCTCTTCTTCCCATTTAACTCCATTAAACACTTTTAGGTGTTCTGTTTAATCCAATTGTCCAAATATCCAAGTATCACACACTTAAAGTCTATATTAAAAAGGACATCAGACTGTCCCTCTACTCCTCTTAATGCTGTTCCTTGAGTCCTTGTATTGTAGTTAGGAATGTAAAGATTTTGGTCCACATTACTAGCTTTTTAGTTCACTCAATTATTTATTCAAAAAATATATGCTCCCTCTATCTATCTGTCTGTCTGTCTATCTGTCTATTGATATTTAGCACCTACTATGTATTCATTTTGACTCTGTAGCCATGAACGTATGAGGGCCCTAGCCTCAAGGAATTTAACACCTATATTATTGTGCACTTCCAGCACAATCAGTAACGCTCCAGTGGAGAGGTGTTCAAATGTGAGCTGGGAGGGATCTCTTAGGTCAGTCTGCAGGGCTAACAAGGCTGGACATCAGAAGTGACCTTTGTGTTGGGACATGAAGGATGAGACGTTGTCAGATAGAGGAAAGGAAGGTATTCCGGATGGATGGGAAAGCATGTGCAAAACACCAAAAGAGTTGACAGGGGCAAGTTTTACAAGTTTGCATCTCTAATATAGCACAGAGTAGGTTTTTTTTAATGTATGAACACAGTGGGATTTCACATGCAAAAATTCTTGTTCGTGCTTGGGCTCTTACTCCTTCCTTTTCTTAAGCTTCCCCTTCTGCTGTAGTTTTCCATACATAACCAGTTCTGTCCTCTTATTTCTACTTATCATTTTACCTCTAACCAGGAGAAACTGTATGTGGTCTGTATACTTCAAAGTTCCTGGTTACACTAGCATTTTAAAAAGTAGCACTTTTGTTCTGCGTGTTATGCAGATAATATATGTTAATATGGGCCTGGAGAAATCAAAACGAGCATATCCAGCACTGCTAACAGCGGTCATCCAGCGGGAAGGGGTGTGGGTTACAGGAGACTTTCACTTTCTCTCACTTTTCTATACATCTCTACTATAAATCTCTGTAAACCTACTCTCACTTTCTCTCTTTTTTCTTTTTTTACGGCAACCATGTTTTACTTTGTAATAGAAGAAACAAAGACATTTTCTTAGCGTAGGCAGGCACATGAGTCATCTTCGTGTATATGATCTGGGGTAGAAATTTCAGCAGGTGCTGCAGAAGGGCTCCCATCAGGGCGAGGGCACCAGTAATCCCACTGCCCATCTAATTCTCCACTCGCTCATCCTCCCACGGCTCACGACAGGCCACATCTAAGGAAAGCATCTCTCTCCACTGTGTGAGAAAGTACCTCTTTGAAAGAGAAGCTGCACGCCGGAACTCTCCATTTAAAGATGCTGTGTTTTAAAAATACCAAATATACTTGTTAAAATGTACATTTAAATCAGCTGAAGAAACACACTGGTACATATGGTTCAGGTGCACTTTGGTTTAGATGTTCACCATTTCATCCATTTTCCAATCAAAATTAAGCATTTAAAAAATAATTTTCCATTGGGCAAAGATTGTATTTTACCAGATATTGTTTCTCCTAAAATCATTTTCTCTTTCCTTCTTGTGCTTGCCCCTTAAGATATCTAGAAAGTAAATGCCATCTCCTACATTGCCAGTTTTGGGTTTTTTTAAATTTTTTTCCTCTAAAAGAAGAAGAGAACAACATGCTTGCTATTGTAATTCACTTGAGACCCATTCTGGCTAATGCAAGAAATACCTGATGGATGGAAAAAAGAAAAATGATGGCGTGGTAAACCAGTCAGAGATACAAAATACAATAAAAATCCCAGAATACAAAACGACTAATAATCAGAATTACTTAGTAATGAAGAAATTAATTAGGTTCTCCAGAGAGCAAGAATAATAATTATGACTAGAAGTACAAAAACATAAGCATCTAAAATTATAGAAAACCAGAAATCATCGAAATTTTCAATAACGGAGGAAGAGTTAAATAAATTATGTATCATCCTAACAATGAAAACGTATGCATCCATATAAACTACATATCTGGAATGGCATACTACTGATAGTTATTGAAGCTGAATGTCAGGTATCTAGTAGCTTATCCTATTTTTCTACTTTTTATGCCTAAATTTTCAATAAAACATGTTTTCTGTAAATATGGTTTCTAAAACTATTTGTGACATAGGAAAATGCTCATGATATGGCGTTAAGCTAAATGGGTGAGGAGAGTAAAATACAAACTACAGAAAGTATATAATTCTAATTTAAAAAAAAAAGCACATATACAGAGAGAAGACTACCTAGAAGGAAATGCTCTAAAATGATAGCAATGCCTGGCTCTTATTTTCTTCTTTTACTTTTCCATATTTAACAATGTCTTAACAATGTATACGTTTCACTTTTATAATTAGCAAAATGACGGAAGAATTCCTATTGGGAAAAGAAAGAAGGTAAGAGAGCATAGCTTAGGAGAGCGAGCGGCCGACACGTAAGGCATTCCTAGACGCTGCATGGGATCAAAAGTAGACCCAATCAGGGGCGCCTGGGTGGCACAGCAGTTAAGCATCTGCCCTGGGCTCAGGGCGTGATCCCGGCATTATAGGATCGAGGCCCACATCAGGCTCCTCCGCTATGAGCCTGCTTCTTCCTCTCCCACTCCCCCTGCCTGTGTTCCCTCTCTCGCTGGCTGTCTCTCTCTCTGTCACATAAATAAATAAAATCTTTAAAAAAAAAAAAAGTAGACCAAATCAAGTTGACCATCTGAAAGGAGCTTACAAGCTATCTGACGAGGTAACTTCAACATACAAAGATACATAACGCTATCAGGCTGAAGACATGTGCTGAATGAGGAGCTCTTACAAGTGCCACAGTAGTTTAAAAAAAAAAAAAGGAAGTCACAGAGCTCTAGTGGCTGAGGAACAATGACCTCACAAGGCCGCCTGAGGCTGGGCTCTGATGGACAAGTGGGATTTATAGAGGGGGCGATGGGAGGAACTTGGAGAAAGAGGGATAGTCTGAGTTTAAGGCGCACATCGGGCAAGAGAAAACTGATGACACACAGCAAATCACTTTGGCTGAAACAGGGTTTGAGCAGAATAGTGGGAAATGGAGCTGCCAGATTAGGTTAGAATGAAGGATTTCAACCTCATCAGACTCCTTGCCCCTTTTATAATCTTGTAATGAAAATCACAGATAACATAATCTAAGCCACACATAATTCTAGGAAATCAATGTTATGGCCTAGCTATGATATAAAAAAGAAATAAGAGGAAAATAACTTATAACTGTGTAACAGACATTATAATATGTACCCTTTCAGGCACGAGATCTCTAGAAGACATAACGAAGCGGTCAGATCCTTGCCCCTATGCTACAATCGCGATGCAAAGCCACACATGCTGACATATATGCCAATTACAAACCACAAGTCATGGTGCCAACGTGGGAAGCAATTCTAGACTGGTGATGGGTAGTAAGGAGGGCACATATTGCATGGTGCACTGGGTGTTATACACAACTAATGAATCATCGAGCCTTACATCGGAAACCGGGGATGTACTGTATGGTGACTAACATAATATAATAAAAAATCATTAAAAAAAAAAGCCTCAAAGAAAATAAATACACACTTCCATCTACTTAAATAGTGCAAAAAACCACACCTTTCTTACAGAGTTGGTTATAGTCTCTGATAATCATCAATAGGGCTTTTCACATCTCTGTTGCCTGGTGGACATTTGAATGTCAAGGGGGATGTGGGGCAATTCTCCGGGGTGGGTGAGTGCCCTGTGCATTGCAGGGCTTCTGGCATCACTTGCCCCGCCCATTAAATGCCACTAGTAAACCACCCCTTAATGCTGTGAAAACCAACAGCATCCCACAAATTTCTAAAGGACCCCCCCCAAAGACCACAACCAGTCTTGCTGAAAACCATGGGGATAGAATCAGCATTTCTTGCTGGGGTACCACTGGCATTCTGGACAGGGCAATTTCTCTAGGGCATGGCTATCTCCTGCATTGTAGGATGCTGGGTACTCTTGCATCAGGTGCTAAAATCCAGTCACGGTGATCACCGAAAAAATAGCCCCTCAACCATCCTCTCTGGGGTGCTACTCCTCTGCCTTTGAGATATGCTAACTGAGATCTTGGAAGATTTGAATGACAAGTTACACAACTGAGTGAAAGAGACGAATCTATGATGCATCTGTCAAAGAAATTAAGTTCAGAACCATGTGAACAGAAAATGAAAACTATAATAAAAGGATCTGTGAAGGCTTACTAACACCTGACTATCTATCAATCCCTAACGTAGCCTTTGGCTACTTCTGGAAGGAGCTAACTACTACAAAGCCTGTTACCCGGGCGTCTGGGAAGTACGATGTTCAAGAGTTGACCACATTTGGGTTTTCATGCCATTCAAGTGGGAAGGTCAACTTGGAGTGAGGCATGAAAAGAATGTGGTGTGACTCCTTTGAGAGACTCACCATGGCTGACAGAGTGGCCATGACAGGCTAGAGGAGAGGAGGGGGGAGGACTCAAAGACACTCAGGAGAAAGAAAAGGCAAGATAAGGTTGCCTTATCAGCATCTTCCCACCTTTTATAACCCAGGCCCTTTGAAAACAGACATTTTCAAGAACTCTCTGTCTCCTTAACCTGCTTTATTTTTCTTCATAGCACTTTTTACCACCCATAGTGTCAACCACACCACAGGCATGGAAATATTCAGTGAAATAATTCATTCAACAAATATTTATTGCATGCCTGCAATATTTGATGTTCTCCTTCTGATGCTGGGGAAAAGCAGTCAACAAAACTGACAATACCCTTCTTTCACGGGCTTTACATTCTAGGGTTGGGGTTTCAATGACAGAAACAAAATGTAATACATCTTACAGTGATGGACATCATGCCTAACATACGATAAATCAGGACAAGGCGTTTAGAGAGGGTGGTCAGGAAGGCTTCTCTTGAGACTGTGAAGAGCTGAAGGACGTGAAGAAGTGACCCATGCACACATCTAAGGAAAGAGCAATCAAAGGGAACTCCTGTCTTATTTGAAAACTAAAGTTAAGATATATTATGATTAAAAAATCAAAGGAATGGACTTGATGATGGAAGGAAGAGGCTATGCCTTGAATACAGCTGTATCTTCATCTTCTAACACAGTATGTGTTCCTTCCCCAAAAAGAACAGTTCTGAATAGACACAAAATAAAATTTTTGAATAAATGAATAACACAAGCCACCTTATTACCACCTGGAAGGACCTATGTCCTCCCCATATTGAGAATCACTGGCTCTAACTGATGTTAATATCATTTGGCCTCAAATAAATTTGCTTACAGTTCAATCTTGCCAGTTAAATTGGTAACATAAGTTTGATGCAGAATAGACCAGAAAAATATCAACGTGGAAAATCCAACATAAGTATCCATACTACATATGGCTATAAGATTCCACATACTGGAGTGAAGAAATGAAGCTTTTTGACCTAACAGGTGTCTATGAATCAGAAAACCATAAGTTTTGAAAGGTCCACAGTTGTCATTGTTTCTATCCATCTCTAGGCATTCCTGATAGATGAGTACATAAATTAGTCTGTCTTTAGAAAATTTCACACACAATAAATCACTGATCCATTCTAACCTTTGTCCCACCTCTAGTGTGTCCCACCTCTGATGTCTAAAGTTGGCATAAAACAGACCAAACTCTAAAATGAGAACTTTCTAGGGTAAAGTACTAATTTGAGCTCTTTGACGTACTGTTCAGACAGACAGTGCAAATACAGAAACGTCTTGACTGTTAATATATAAGCTGTATACATCTTAATAACTTAAAACCTTCCTGAGAGGATTAAAGTAAAACTGAGCAATTTCCTCTCCCTTCCTTCTGGAAAACTAAATGACACCACACAGGGGGAGAAAAATAAGCTTTTGATAGCAATATCACTTGTTCTCAAAAATTGTTTTCCTACCAACAGACTGCATCAAAATTTAACACTTCCCAGCAGAGTCACACTATAAGAACGGAAAGGAAAAAAAACATACGTAAGAAGTGCTCATAAATTAGAAAGTAAGTGGCGCCTGGGTGGCACAGCGGTTAAGCGTCTGCCTTCGGCTCAGGGCGTGATCCCGGCGTTATGGGATCGAGCCCCACATCAGGCTCCTCTGCTATGAGCCTGCTTCTTCCTCTCCCACTCCCCCTGCTTGTGTTCCCTCTCTCACTGGCTGTCTCTATCTCTGTCACATAAATAAATTTAAAAAAAAATCTTTAAAAAAAAAAAATAATAAATAAATAAATAAATAAGAAAATAAAAACAGATGCCCTCATGGAAAAGGAGACACAGAATAAAAACTACAACAGGACCATAAATATAGGAAAAATACCATCAAAGAAATGCACCTAAAAATAAGAGCCTATCAAAAAGATGTCTTTTGCTTGTTTTGGATGATAGCCATTGTAGAAAAAAGTGTACAGAAAGTCAATACTTAAATGTTCACAGGAACGTTCACTGGGCCAAACTTTCAGAAGGATGATACGATTAACACACCATACACAAAATTTTAAGAGTGTGAGATCCAGAAATTACACTTACAGGCATAGATCCAAAGTAATAACCATGTTTTAAAGGATGTTTATCGCAGCACTGCAAGCAACTGGAAATAACCTAAATGACCATGGAAGGCACAACCATACCGTGAAATGCTATACAGTCACTAAAACTATTGTTGTAAGACAATTCATGGCAATGCAGTAATATACGAATGATAAATTAAGTTTAAACAGGCAGTTTAAGTAGATTTTTCCACAGAACGGCACATAAACACATATATACTACTACAGTATGCTCATGTGGTCCTAATTTTGTGTATGTGTGTCAACACATTTATTTGTGCATTTGTGCTAGGAAAGAAGACAAAATGAATTCAATAAAAGAAAAAACAGGATCATAGGTACTACGTACGTGATTTTCTCCCCTTTTCAATTTTTCTATCATAGCAATGCAATTCTTCCAAGAATGCTGTATTTTTAAGAACTCTTCTACCCAATTTGCTAGGGCCTGATTTGCACAATTCGATAAATCTTTTCAGACACAGGAGAAAGTATACTTAATAAAATAGACTTCTCAGTAATAGCTTTTGTGTCAAATTCCATCTCATCCATTTAACGCTTCTAATTCTTTATATTATAATCTGATCTAGTATAAACTTAGCTTGGAACATTTATTTTAATCAGAAAACATGTTAACAATTGTGTTGCCAAGCAATTGGGTAAAGGGCAGTAACTGAAAGATCTTCTATTTCAAGTAATTAAATCGTATTAAAAGTTCGATAATAACCCAAACATAATTATCTAGTTCATTCCATCGAACAAATTTTACTTCAAGTGCCCACTATGTGCTGAGCCCTGTACTGATCATTAATTTGACAGAGCCTTCTTCAGTGCTTTGGACCCAAGATAAAAGAAAATTCAAGTCTAGAGGGTTAATCTGAACAGTTGCCCTTAAGCCTAAAGCACAGTAGAACAGTTCCTCTGGTAAAAATTCCTCTGCTGCATAAAGACCCTGGATGTTTTTTATCCCTCAGCTGCTATGTCTTTCCAACTCCCGCACATGCAAGACACCCCACCCTAAACCCAAACCTCAACACTGAAATACAATTTGCCAAAGATGAAGTCAGTCTAGCACTTAATCACAATTCCAATGGTAAAATAATGCTGTGCTTTATTTGAATCGCATTTCAGTGAAAGCAGGCCAACTGAAGCCACCTGTTACTTGCATAGACCCCTCTTTTAGCAGCTCAACGACAAAATACTATAAATATTCATTCTTTATGAAATTGCTCAAAGGTCACTTTGAAGGGGAAGGTTATCAATGGGACAGCTGGCAATAAACTAGCTGTATTTAAAGACTCCACACCTGCATTTTAAAGGGCACTGGTAATCGAGAACATTGTAATACACTATTACTACATCGGTGGGGGAAAATTAACGGAAACTATTACAAAGCGTATAATTTCTAAGACCATTATATTTCATAATTTAACTGTGAACATCTTAATCATTAAAATTCTATAAAATACTATTTGCCTGAGCAGTGTGCACCTCTTTTCCAAAAGTTCACTGAATAATGTCAGTGTTACAAATAACCTCCTTAGCCTGCTGTAGCAACAGCCTAGATTTCCAACAGCTGTCAAAATAGATTCCAGTATCCATTCTACTCAAGTGTGTGCGGAGAAGATCTTAAAACTGTCAGGAGTGTCAGGATGTGGGTAACTTAGTATAAAATGTAACCCGGCTGACTCCACCAGTGACAGCGAAATGGAGAAAGCTTGAAGCAGCTCCAAGAGAAAAGATCATTCAAAGAGAGAAGGACAAGGAAGAGGTCATGTCCAAGAACAGGTTAAGTCCCAGCTCCATGCTCAGACACAATGGGTTTTATCTAAGAGCTACAGAATAGAATTCTGAAAAGACACATCATTCATTCCCTGAACGGAGGAGCACCTCCGAGGGGTCACTCGCTCTGCTGGTACTAGGGGCATTGTTCGTCCAGGACAGAGTTGCTGGATACAGCAAACGAAAATACAGGACCCCCAGTTAACTTCGAATTGCAGACCCACCACAAAGAGTATTTTAGCACTATACTCGCTATCAGTATGCCCCCATGAATTCACAGGGTATCTGTAATTCCAAGTTAACTGGATGCCCTATATTTAATCTGGCAGCCATGCAACGGTCTCTAAGCACAGGCCCTTCCCTCTGGGAGCCAACGTGCCAATATAGGATATTGATATAAAAAGGTAAACATTTTGAACTTTTTATTTTTAAAAAATGTACTCTCATATCCATTTCACCAAGATTCACTAATTCTTCATCTTTGTCACCTTACATATAACCGTTTGAGAGTAAGTTGCAGACATCATGTTCCTTTATCCCAAAACATTTCAGTACGCGTCTCCTAATAATAAGGACATCTTCTGATGTGAACAAGGTATAGTTTTATGAAGGAAATTTAAAATTGTATAATATTATCCCCATTATCCTCTATAATAGATAGAGTCCACATTTAAATTTCACCAACTGTCCCTCTATCCTTTATGGCATTGTTTTTTCCCCAATCCAGAACCCCATGTTGCACTTAGCTGTCCCCTCACTGTAGGTTTCCTCTACTCCAGAACAGTTCCTCAGCTAACGCAGTAATTGCAATCCAGCGTGCTAGGTGTTGAGCTGGTGATGTGTAGAGGGGGTGTGGGAGCACCGGGGACCATGGGGCACCTCCTTTTCTTGCCTTCACACACCCATGTTCACTCTATCCAAGGACCAAACCATAGCTGATGAACACCACTTGCCATTTTAACTCTCGAGTTGTTTGACAAAATATCCAGGCATTTCCTGCTCTCCCTCTTGGAGTCTCACCCTCTCTCAATGAGAAAAGGAGAGTCTTAAAGAAAACCAACAGCAGCGATTCACCTCCAAATTATTTCTATCTACAATACCATGAACTCAACGTATACACACCACAATTATTTCCATGTAACCACTCCCCCCCCTCAGCATAATATCGGAGGCTCAAGTTCGACCTTCAAGCTCACGATTTCGATATTTTAACTGTGCTCAGATCATCTGCAAGTACCACAGTAATCCGGAAAATGTGCTAACACAGCTCATTCTGCCGCAAAAAGGAAATGTGAGAATAGGGAGGTTTTGTTAAAAACAAATGACAAGAAACCATTCTCCTTTTCCAACTAACACTTGTTCGGCTACAGGTAAAGGCGGAAGTAATATTAAAGCATAAAAAGCCAAGCATAATTATTTTCTTGTTTAGCTGAGGTATACAAAAATATGCAAAGGTTTCCCACTAAATGGTTTTAAGGTGGATTTATAAGGAGTTACTTCTTTAATAATAAAACCAAACCAAACCAAACTGAAACTGTAATTATCACAAATTTTTAAAGAATCCAGACCTGCCGATTTGTGCATAGAATCCCTGAGCCTTCAGTGACTTCATGGACACTCATACGGTAATATCTGCAGGCAGGAGGACGATGGTCACAACATAGCATTTTAGGTAGCTTTCCCCAAAAGACCTTCTTTAGCCCTGACATCTGAGTCCTTCATACTCAAAAAGAATGCACCCAATGATCTAACCAACTGAAAGGATGGAAGTGGACACAGACGGAACTTTGACCAAAGTTACAGCCCGGCCAGGCTGTGGGGACTGCAGGCCATAGGCTCTAAGTCCTGACCGAATCATCAGATTCAGGCCTTTTTCCAGGCCCAGAGGTGGCCAGTGTTCACCAAGAGAATCTCGCTTATGAGCAAAAGCTCTGAGAAAGAAGCCATGCTTATCTTTTCCCAGACCTTTTAAACACTCACATTCATAATTTCGTATCCCTCTGTTTCATGAGTCCTTTGAGAATAATGCCAGCCTGGATTTGTATAAGGGGGTGCGGTTTACAGAGTCCTACATATGCATGTATAACCCTGTTTCGTCCTGGTAGTAGCCCTGTGACTTGCAGAGGGGTAGCTCCATTCACAGATGAGAAACGGAGGTTCTGAATTTAAATAACGTTTACAAGGTGACACACTTCTAAGAAAGGATGCCAAGAGCCCAACCCGGGGCTTCTGGAAGGGACTGAAAAGTGACAGCATCTATTTCTCTCATCTCATCTGGCCTTTATCACGTACCTCTTGGTACCAGCAGTGGGATTATCATCATGTCCTATTTTATTATTAAATCTTTTTGCGGTTAGGTTTTCCTCACAACCGAGATGTAAACCCCTTGTGGGCTACGGCTAGGAGTTAAATTTCTTTGTACTCATTCACCATTCTTTCGACAAAACATACTGAGACCACCTAGGCGCCGAGCACACTATTAGGAGCTGGCAGGCGAAAGTGGGGAAGACGCAGGCTAGCCTGGAAGGTGGACAGTGACAACACCCTGTGACTGGTGCTGCAAAGGGCGTACCTGCAGGGTGGCAGCAAGCCCTAAGGGGCCGGGGGACCCCCTCGGGAGGAGCCGTGCTTGGTCCACCACATCACCATGCACAGAAACTGCTTCCCCAACCAGTGAATGAGATCCGTCCCCCAGGCACGGGACAGGCATGAACAACTCCCGGCTCTCTGCTGGGATTTCGAGTGACTCCAGAGCGGCCGAGCCAGATTCCCCGAAAACAAGAGGACATTAGGGAACTGTGATGATGCTAAAATAAAGCCAAACCATTCTACGCTGTAACTCTCTGGTATTTCAAAATACGAATGCCAATCATCTTCCAATAAAAACGAATCTGTGCTTTACTGGGAGTAACGAAACGAAAAGGAGGGAGTTGTGGACATGACTTTGAGGAGACCAACATGATGAATAGCCCTGACACTCAGGTAAACACAGCAGCAAATAATCCTTGAACGGGGTGACCGTGGCAGCCACAGAAAGGTGGTGCGATACCAAGGTCTAGGTCACAGATGGTCGGAAAGCGACCGAAGTAACACCAGACCTTTCCCACTGGCAAGTACCCCCAGCTGACCTCAGTCCTCCCAAATCTTCAAAAGAGGGGCTGCCATAGATAAAGTCTCTCCCACCTCCTGAATTTTATGCTGTTAGAAAATGAAAGAAGCAGGACTCACTCTTACGCCAACTGTAACATATGTTTTCCTAAACTAATCTTCAGAAATTTTCCACCATTTACAAACAATGGGAGAGCTGGTTTTGATTTACAGCCCTCAAGTTGGTGCTTTGCCCAACTCCAGATCCTAAGGAGATTCTGACCCAGCTCATCAATTGCTAGTTTGTCAACGTCAAGGATGCCATGAGCTATTAGATAACACATTCCTCATTCTTTCCTCTCTGCAGCCTGCAGAGCCTGTTTCCTTCCCCAGGTCCTGCCTGTTCATGCACAGGTGGCAGAAGCCTCCGTTCCACGAGTCTTCCTTACAGGAAGGGAAATGTCTGAATCGATGCTTCTCACTAATTAAAGAAAAAAAAAAAAAGCCAATGGAAAGAAGCAGCCAAGCCGTATCAAGCTACACATAGGATTAAAATGGACAAGCCAAGGGGCGCCTGGGTGGCACAGCGGTTAAAGCGTCTGCCTTCGGCTCAGGGCGTGATCCCGGTGTTCTGGGATCGAGCCCCACATCAGGCTCCTCCACTATGGGCCTGCTTCTTCCTCTCCCACTCCCCCTGCTTGTGTTCCCTCTCTCGCTGGCTGTCTCTATCTCTGTCAAATAAATAAATAAACTCTTTAAAAAAAAAAAATGGACAAGCCAAAAAGAATTCTTCCAAGATTAGATTTCTAAAATGTTAGAGGGAAACCTACTAAAATTATCATTAAATATCCTTACATTCTTTTCATTTAACCGCCAACATTTTTATTTACCTAAGAACTGGAAGAGCCCTGCGGCATTCAGGTGGTAGTGAGGATCCAACACGGGCTTTGGGATCAGAAACACCTCAGGGACCTTAGTACCCTCTCAACCTAAGCTCCCTCATCTGGAAAATGGAAATAAGATCTACTTTGTGGATTTACATAATTTTGAAGCCAGTTAATAAGCACTTACTATGTGCTAAACTCTGGGTCACAAGCACACTATCTAATTACTACGATATAGTGCATTTAATTTTTATAACCATTAATTCTGTTTCTTTGTATCATTCATCCGTTCGATAACTGGAGCTAGCAGTTCTGTATATGTGTAGCCACCTGCACAGTGCCCGACACATAGAAAGTGCTTTTTAAAAAAAAGAAAGAGGGGCACCGGGTGGCTCAGCGGGTTAAGCATCTGCCTTTGGCTGGGGTCATGATCTCAGGGTCCTGGGATCCAGCCCCATATTGGTATTGGGCTCCTTGTTCAGCGGAAAGCCTGATTTTCCCTCTTCCTCTGCCCCGACTCGCTCTCTCAAATAAATAGTCTTTAAAAACTTTTTTTAAAAGAAAGAAAAGATAGCTATTACCCTACAAAAAATATATCCTATGGTCACTTTTAGAACCATGTGGAGAAAACAAAAAAAGATTTGGAGGTAGAGATTGCAATTATGAGTTACCTTTGCTAATAAATGACTGACACTCTCAGGGCTTTATCACGGATCTTGTGTGACGCAAAAGAAACAAGATCCCATTCAGCTCATTACATCTTTTCTTAAACAGGGTGGCCCTGCTCATCAAGGTGATGGAGCATCCCCTCACCGCCTACTTCAAAAAAGAAAAGAAAATCACTCTACATATTTCTTAAACAAAAGGCACAAATCGGGGGGCACCAACAGGCCAAGAAGTACAGAAGGAATCCACTGGAAAGAATCTGAAGAAGACTCTTAAGACCACCCTTCATCATTCACTCATACTGTCTCTCCCTCTTTCTCCTCTGCTCCCAACAGCTTTGTTTTCTTGTCTTTATTCCTGATTCGCCTAAGGCACAGAATCTTAAGGTTAGAAGGAACTTTGGAGGTCATCAAAGAGGTCACAGTTTCTTTTTTTAAAGAAACCCACGGCGTCCCTACAGTGGAGAAACACGTGGCATAGTATGAAAGTCAGACTGCTTGTTTCCTCCCTGACCAATGGAATAATGACAGTTCCTACCTCATTTCCTAGGGCCGTTGGGACGCAGACATGAGATAATGGATGCAAAGAATTCAGTAACGTGCCTGGCGCAGAGCAGGCACTCGGTAACCAGGAGCCAGTCTTATTTAGAAGCATTATTCGGTGCCCGGCGCTGTTCTGAATGCTTGCCCACCTCTGGTGAGAGCCCAGCCACTGCCTCCTACGGCAGCCGAAGCCCCTGTCCGGGAGCTCTAATCGTCACAAAGCTTTTCTTTACTTTGAGCTAAAGGCACGTCAGCTTCTAGATACTACCCTCTACGCAGATACAGAATTGAAGCCCTCAACTCCAAGCCAGACTCTCAAGGGACCAATGACAGTTGTCATGTTCTCTGCCCACCTTTTCTCCAGCCTAAATGTTCCCCCAGTTCTTCAAGTGCCCCACCATCCTCTTTCCTCTGGCCACGTCCTCACCTGTCCATCTCCCTCAAAGTGTGCACCAGAACTGCTCCCCGGACTCAAGGGCCAGTCTGGCCGGCAGAGAGGACCTATTTCTGAAGACAATATTACTATATACCATATTATACATACAATGCATTATTAAAGGTTTAGTGGCTTTGGGGGCAACCGCATCGTGCCATTATTCCTTCTAAACTCTAAGTCTGCTAAAGCCAGAAGTCCTTCTCGTGCCTGCTACCGCGGGGCCGTGCCTCTTCCAGCGGAGGACTCGGGGACACAAACGTAGGGGCTCTGCTTACGGAGATTTAATAGTCATCCTGTTCTATGCAAGTATTTTGGCTCACGAATCTGTCATCAGGCCCCCAGCTGCCCCTCTAGGTTCATCCGTGGATTTGGTAACTACACCTTCTCAGCACGGCTGACACTAGTCCTTGTGGTAGCCACCAGCCTGGGGCCGGTACAACCTGACAGCACCGTGCCTCAGTTGTACCACTTCTCTCTAGCCTTCTGCCTTGTGGCTTCTCTGACACCACTGTGTGGGACCCTGGAAAAGGCTCAGCACTCACAATGTGCAAACCGGGTAGCACAGAGACTTGGGACCCTGGGGCAGCCCTTGACCAAGGGGAGAGGGGAGCCATGGATAAATGCCACCTTGTCTCTCCCTTCTGAGGCACAGTCAGCGGCCGTGAAGCTGGGTAAATACGCCTGCGTTGGCTTTCCCTCCTTCTGTTTCTCTCTGCAGCACCCTCTCCTGTCCCTGGGATCAGGGCCCTCAATAAACCACCTGAGCGCTAGCCCCTGCCTAGGGCTCTGCTTCCTTGGGGACGCCAGGCTAAGTCACACGTCAGCATGAATAACGATGTAGCTAGAACACGTGAGCAACGAGGAACGGCACCAAAGTCCTCCTCTAAGGCTGACAGAGCCGGAGCGAGGCCTGCCCGTCAGTTACTGAAGCCACTTGAAGGCCACATAACTAGACTCTGACCCAGCCTCCACATCTCCATTCATTCAGCAGGAAACAAGGGGATTTGTCAAAGGCCGTGCTAAAATTCGGATAGGGGATGGCTACCAGAATTCCTGTGATCTGCCTGGAATACAGAAGTCTCTTGTATGCTATCTCCCTTCCTTTCCCACTCTCCCACCAAAAAGGAAATGACATTAGTTCTCCCCGACGCATGCTTCCCATTCTTAGGAAAACCAGGCCACTTCCTACTTCCTCATCCAAACACCTGCAAATCAAGTTTCAGTTACTCTTCTGGGATCTGCCACCAGATCTGTGTTAACTTCACAGGTCCCTGCACAGAACCTACTTTCTCCCTCCTTTTTTCTTTTACAAACTGAGACAGTGCTATTTCTCGAGGCTTTCATGATTCCCCTATTCCTTTAAGGCTCTTCAGAAATTCAGAAGTGGTTCTGCATTGCCATTTTAGTCACGCATTTCTATCACGCATTTGGTGCACATGCTCACACAGACAGAAATGTACACAATAAAAGTCAATGTTCTATGTGTGTTTATGCCGCACACACAAACACTTGAATTCTACTGACAGATCAGGATAAGCTGCCTCAGAAATTCCAATGATTGTGCTGTATGGGAGGGCGCCGGGGAAGGAGGAAGAGATCTCTCCCATCCGGTCTCTGGAATTCACATTCCTGCTCTTTCCAGCTCAACTTTACAGCCCATAGCATCAGCAAAAAATGCATCTCTCCTGGAGCCTCATTTTCCATGGGACACTGATCATTAGAATGCCCAGAAATTCCAGCAGGGGCACCTCTAAAAAGCTCAGGGAAATGTTACAACAGAGCCCAGCGCTGCTGTCCTCAAACCCAGACTCATTTCGGGCTGGAAGAGACGGTTCGAATGCCTCTGAGCCAAGAGAAGAAATCACAGGGCTTGGACAGAGATGATTTTCAAACTGCTCTCCTTGGAGTTGGGGTCGGGGGTGGGAAGGGGGAGGGGCATCCACTTCCCATAAGCTTTTGTGTAAAGTTTCATCTGCAGCAAACAAAAATCTTCTGCTACACATCCATAAAACTTGAAAGCCAGTGCACCAATTACCTCTAAATAACCTTCCACCTCCACTAAGTCTATGATCTTTCCACTCAAAGAGTGGGCCACAGACCTGTAGCAGCAGCAGCCTCACCTGGGGCCTTATTAGAAATACAGACCTCCTCAGTCAGAGTGTTCAGTTTAACAAGATCCCCACGTGACTGGTAAGCACATTATATTTTCAGAACTAGTTTAAGCCGCTTTTGTCTTTTCCTACACGTGTTCAAAATGTTTCTGCTGAACACTAGTTCTAATCAAAGTAACATACAAAGGTATCCTGCGGGGAGGAGCCAAGAGAACTGTTACTAAGCCTCATAATTTTATGGGTAATTTTAGGGATAAAAATATTAGGCGAGCAGATGTTTCATTTTCCTACCTTCAAATGTCAGAAATCACAAAAGTGTTTGGATTGCTCCTTCCATTGAGGAATTCATTCCTGATGAACAAGAGGCATCATGCTCCCCTACCTCTAACGCACTCATACCCATCCTTCAAAGGCCCAGGAAGCCTGCCCCTGATGTGGCTCATGCACGGAATCCCCCTATATGTGTGGTCTCCTTTATAAAACTTGCATTTGAGATACTACAAAGGCAAGAAGTGTGTGAACCTTAAAGGACTCGTTTCAAACGACACATTCAGGTTTACTCCTTCCACTCAGTATTTCTTGGACGACCCACCCATCCTGTTCTCTCCCTTCCATTCAGCTCCAGGTCCGTTCTCTGGTGGGAGCCCCAGCATTCAGTAACTGTTTATGGTCTAGCTGTTATATATATTGATGTTTGTTTTACCTCCACAACTCAAGTGGAAGTTCCCTGAGAAGAATCGTTACACCGACTTCACCTTTTGACACGGACTTCAGTCTCTGCTAGGGTATTCGGTGAATGAATCTGTGATGAGGAACTTGGCACCACAGTTTCTGATCCAATACTCTTTGCTGAATTATTTGATTGATTTTTTTTTTCCCCTAGTAAACCAAGACGAGGAAAACTGACCATGTTCATACGTGGAGTGGGAGCAAATGCCTACAACTAGCTTATGAGTCCCACAGAGTGACGTGCAAATCAGGCCACTTTGTCCCAAACCCCACGCTGGCTTTTGGAGTACAGGCTTCGGAGCAAGGCCCTGGCCTTGGACTAGCTCCCCGAGAGGGAAAGCTTGGCTCTCGTGCTCGAAGTTCTGCTTTCTTTGGGAGATCCTTGCCTTAGACAGCTTCCACGGAAGCAAAAACTAGCTCAGAGGAGACATCCAGACTCTGCATCTTAATCTATGCGAACTGGTGGAAGTCAGGAAGGCCGTGGAAGGAATGATCAGGAGGAAGGGAAAGGAAGGAGCCCGCTACGAACTCAAAGCAACAGCTCTATTTTAAAAAGAAAAAAAGCACCACACCTCTCCCAGCACGTGAGCTTCACAGAGCGCTTCACTCGGAGATGCGACCCTCCAGGTCTCTCCTCGGGTCAAGGAAGAGAGGTATTTGCCTTCTCTGGCGTTGTCACAGTTCTCCTCAGAGTCGCACCTGTCAGGATATACTGGGAAGTTTCCGGCTACTTCTCAAGCCCTTGTGACCCTCATGTCACCCTGCTTTGTTTATTCAAACGTAAACACACCAACTGGCCTGCTGCTAAGTTGTCTGCCTCTTACTCGCCTTGGCGGGACCTGTTTACAGCACACGCTCAGTTGCTGAAGCCCTTGAGCACCCGAGCTCAAGAACCGAATCCAAGTTCTTCACACCGGGGAGCACTAAACGTGCGTGACCTGCCTCCCGTCCTGCTAGACCGACCGCAGAAAATGACACCCTAAGTGGAAAGCGCTTCAGATATAAGGTCCTTATACATCTCGATCAACAAAACGATTCCGCTTTTCACATTCACCAACTGAAGGGGGCAAACGTGCTGAAAAGTTACGTAGGAACAGTGGGCCAGGGCTGAATTTTTGTAGGACCCCACGTGATAAAGAATAGAAGAAAGCTGACATGCAGAAGATGGAGTGAGGTAGACTCGTCTCTTCTCAGGGGGCCAAGTCATCTCCACTCTCTTCCTGATAATCCTTTAGATAAGAAGAGCTCCTGTCATCTACAAAAACATTATTTATATAAATTCCACATTCACTAGAGGCAATGCCACATAAATTAGAGGCAAATTTCAGCCTGGGGGATAGAAGAGGTCCTCACTGGATTATTAACAAGTAATTTCTGGACAATAGCAGGGTTTTATTAGCTCCATTTTACAGATGAGAAAACTGAGGCTCAGAAATTAATTGCCTCTGATTTCAAAATCCATACTCTAAGAATCCTTTACAACATATGCCCGCCCATGGATATAAATAAATGCCCACCTGGACAATACCTTCTTTTCTTCTCCACATCAATCCTTTCTTCTCCCCCACAGATCAATGCTGAGAGCAACAAAGCTGCCCGGAGCTGATGATGCCACCAGGTGACCAACACGGAAACTGAAATCAACCAAACTTTACCTCACTTCTCCCACTTTTGCCTCTCAGAGGATCATGTAAATACCAGGTGCTCTTTCCCAAAAGTGTACAAATACACACACACACACACACACACACACTCACACACCCCTTCCATCTTCTAACTCCTTTCCTAAAAGCTTTCTTGGGTTTTCTATCATCTCAGCAGGATTGAGTCCAAACACCTTAGCTGGCAAAATCCCGCACACCCACAGCTTCTGTTTTAACTTCAGCCTCTTAAGAGGTCAGCATTCTGTACTCTTCTAGCCACTGTGAACTCACGATTTCCGGCACAGGCCCTTTCACAAGGCAACATTTTTATCAAAGCTATCCCTTCTGCTTGAAAAATGCCTTCACGCCTACTCTCTATAATCCTTTGGACATATTGAACCAGCTCCTATTCACCCTTCAAAATTCAACTCAAACATATCTCCTCTCCAGTAAAATGTTCTCTGACTCCTCCAGAAAATTAGCTGCTAAGTTCACAATGCTCCCAGAAGCCCTGCCTCCACCCTTCTTATTCCCGTATCTACGCTTCAGCACCTATGATACTGTAGGAGTCATTCACTCAACACTGGGTATCCATGGACCAGGCTCTGGAATATAGTAAGATACCTCTGTGTTCCCCACTGCAGAGCACAGGGGCAGGAGAGTAGCAGACAGTCAGGAAATGAATGCTGAATGAATAAGAGAAAGGAAGAGCTAAACACAAGATCTTCTCCAGTCCCATCAGGAAAATCTCAATTCTTCTGCTTTCCTTTGACTCCATTTGTGATCTAAAGAAGCAACTCGGGGTATGGGATGCCTACACTATGGAAACCAAACACCATAAACTCACAGAATCAACATCTTCACCCTCTAATGAAAGTAAAGAGGCACACAGGTCCTTGTTCAGCTTCCACAATTGGTTTTGTCGCAGGCACTGCCATTTCAGATGATCTTTTCTCTTGTGTTTAAGGTATAAGTAAAGCAACACTCTTTTTTGCCATGTATTTGCTACAAACATATGCAATTGTCCCACAAAGTATGCACTGTTTTGTAAGTCTTTCATGGATTGCACTTGTGAACATCCATTTGTTACACTGTTTCCACTGCAAAACATATTTCAAGTCCAAAGGACAAAAGTCAGGAATAAACAATGCCACACAACCTATTTTTCTTTAGGAAGCTGCAAGTAAAGTCAGTGGGTTCCATTTTTGCCATTTTTATGCATCAAAGTGCCTGTTAGCCCCAGAAATACCCACCTACAAACTGAGACTGGCCAGAAGTCTCCAGGTTAATCCGGGCTGGTGGCGAAAGAGCACCAATCTATGATTTGAGGTTTCTAGAAATCAGCCCCTACTTAGAAAGCTGATCATTAGCAATACCCGTTGATCAAATCTAGAGGGAAACACACACACATACACCCATAGCGATTGACTCAACCACTTTTTTGGATCTCAGATGACCATGAACCTGAGGCAAAGGATAAACCAGTGAACCACTAAATTCTCAATAAACGCTAAATTTAAGAGACTAAAAAGTGAGTATCAAAATACATCCCACAGATCTCAAACAAACCACGTTTAATATGACAAATTATCTCTCTCTGCTTAAAGTCAGTCCTGGAGAAAACAGAGCCAAGTTCGTACTATGACTAATTAAATTTTTTATTATACTGAGATCATGCCTCAGATATGAATTTGGTTCCCATTCACCAAGGTTTAAAATCTCTCAACACAAGAAGAAATATGTGTTTTTTAATTGATGATTACAAAGTAAGTGATACGTGATGATTTTGGTATAGGAAACCTCAGCCAGCCAATGAATGAGTCATCTACACAGCCTAGTTTTCTGAATGGGTAGGAGCTTTACACACCAAAACCGCCTCGGAGGTTAATTATCTTGAGTGTCAATATTTTCAAAGTTTATGGCATATTTCCCTCTCTTCTCAAAGAGTGTATTTAAAAACATACCCTTTTTGGTAGTTCACTCTCATTCACGGTAAATAGTAATTATTGATTTACATTATTACAGAATAATGCCTGCAAGATCAACTGAGGGTTCCTATCCTCACATTCCCAAACCTTCAGGGTTTCTGCTCCCAATTCTTATGTCTAAAGTTAGAATGTTTCTATCTCTTTCCCAGTTGCCAAACTGTCTAGGGTCACCTTGCAGTGCTGGTTACAGCAGCCCCCCATCCCATTCTAAAGGTGCTACCCCTAATATGCTATGGATTATTTTTCACGTTAAAAAAAAAATTGTTAGGATTGTTGCCTAAAGGAAGAGTAAGTATGTTCTGAGAAAGGGTTTGAAGTATTCTCCCATACTTTCTGCCCTCTATTCTGATTGCTGAGCAGGTATTTTTGCCCCTTTCCTGGTTCTTGGCTAGGTTCCAGATACGTGAGAGAGCCATACACAAAACACGGATAGACTCTGATAAATCGTGGTGCTCTTTATGAGGCCCAAATAGAAGCAAAATTGAGACATCACACAACCTTACTAACGAATGTCTGTCCTGGCCACACAACAAAGCAAGTGCAAAGTTTTCCAAGGAAGTAAAATCTCCAGGTTGAATGATTAATTCAGAAACTGGAAAACGGTCCGTGTCTTACAGAACGTCTCTAGATCTGGTACGTCTACCACATTTGGCAGCGTGAACACGTAATTACACAAATAAGGGTAGTAAAATAAAACTTGGGGGGGGGAATTACCAAGTGACTTTTAAAAACTCAGAGAAGTTCATTTTTTCTTGGTTTATTAAATGGCAAGATTTTTAAAGTAAGCAACTTCTTTTTACACCACACACGAATGCTTTCACTTATTGAACTGCTGCTACGTGGGGGAAAAGTCTCCTTTAAGTCAAAGGGCAAAAATGTCGCTCTAACATTTGAGTCACCGAAAGAATAATGATCATTATTTGTAATATTCCCTACAAGCAGTGAAGGCAAGCATTCAACATCAATTAGTATACTGAAATCCTCTGCATTCTACACCACATGAAAATTTACATAACCTGGTTTGTCAAACAGGTTTGAGAAAACAAAATCAAGCAGCTGAACCAGGCTACCCTGTCCTATCAAGGACAGAAGTCAAGAGAGTAGATCACCGGTTTTCCTAGTTATGCTTCCACACCCTAACGAAGGAGGCTGGCCCTTCAGCTCTTTATAAATGTGGAACTGAACAGAAGGGACCCCGCCACCGCCACCCCTGTGAGTAACGGGGTGGGCTGCTCGGGCTCAGGCTGAGTCCCAGTGGGGCCTGTGTCATCTCTCTCGGTGTGGCCTTCCACACCTGGCAGCACAGGGACCTCCGGGTACAGTCCTGTCTGGTCAGGAGAAGGGCTGTGAGGATTTCCCGGCTCATTTCCAGCCTATGATTCTATATATGGAAACCTCCCATCCAAGGGTTTTCAGCCTCATGAGCACCATACCAGGGAGGAGGAGTAAGGAGGAGGCCAGCTCTCTTCTTGCTGCCCTGACGGCACACTCACTCACTTTAGTGTCTCTCAGGCCCTGCTGCCCTGGACTGGACCTTGTCATCAAATGGCAGCCCAGACCTCTGCGGAGTCTCGCAGGCTGGCGGCTTTAACATGGAACAGCTGGAAGAAGACCCTGCATTCTTTTCTCTGCAGTAAACACTGGGGGCCGTGTTCGCCCTCCTGCTGCAGCATGAACGAAAGAATTTCCCCCATCCAAAATTACAACCAACAGACCTTTCCCCCATCCCCCATCCTCACCCCCACCTCCCCACCCCAGGATATAATTTCAGTCTGTCACCACCCAAGCTAGCAAACAGAAAACTGCTGAACCTTCCCTGTACATTCACTTTCTATACTAGTTGAGATGTCTGTAAATACTATCAGAGGAATATGAAACAATTCTGTTATATTCAGTAAAGTTTTTCAACAAAAAGCATTAGGGACCCTGATTCATGCCTGCTCTCCACCGAGACCCTTTATAAGAGCCTTTCTACAAGCTCCATATCAATACATTAAGGTCCTGATTGATAAGTCCACAGAATACAACTGCAAATATCATCGTAATAGTCTGTAGCGTCACCTGCATCTTAGTCTGAAGACAGAGCTCTGAAACTGGAATATCCATGGGGGAAAATGAATAATAAAATTGAATTTCCATGTATTCCTCATACAGCCTAATCAAAGCTTGGTTTTCTGAAGGGCAGTCCGGCTTCCTCATGTGTTGCTGAAATCCAGAGAGCCACGTTGCCCAAAAGAAGAAGGGGAAAAAAAAAAAGCCCAGAAAATCCAGACTCTACGTGATCTGACTTACTTATTTCCCAGGAAACTGCATGAGAGAAAAATCAATCATTCATGCTACCGTGGCTACCACACGGAATGGGCTGAAGGAGTTGACAGTGGGCAAAAAAACCAAAGCGGCCAGCGGAGGTAAGTGGGCGGCAGGGACGGGGGGGGGGGGGTGCGGGGGGGTGAGATGCCAAGGGCCCCGGGCTCCGGCCCTCGGTGTACCCGCTGGGAGGCGGCCGGGGGCGGGGCCCTGGCCGGAGGCTGGGAAGCAGGAGGGGGTGGGGGAAGGAGGAAGGGGGGGGTAACAGGCGGGACAGCCGTGGCCGCGCACTTACCGGGGCTGTTGGCCTCGCCTTCGAGGACGTGCAGCTCGGCGCAGTCGGCCAGCGAGTGCTCCAGGCAGAGCTGGAGGAAGCGGGCCTGGGTCTGGCTCACGCGCTTAAGCAGCGACAGCAGCGCAACAGTCTGCTCGCACTCGTTCCAGCCCTTAAACCAGCCCGCCAGCACCCCGACCTGGTCGCGAAACATCATGGTTAGGGGGCGGCCCTCGGTCTACGAAGCCCCCTAGGCGCCCCACCCGCCCCGCCCGCCCCAAAGTTTGGCGGAACCGCAGCCCCGCGGCCGCCGGAGACGCGTTCCCGTTCCAAGGTGGCTCTGGTGCCCGGACGCTGCAGGTACTGCCTCGGCTCCTGCCTCTCTCGTCTGGTTTCAGTTACGTTCCGGTGGTTCTGGCTGATGTCCCCAGAGATGATGACAGACAGTAGCACGGAAATGTTTCTTTTTTAAAAAAATAACGATTAAAAAAAAATTCCCCACAAGGCACACAAACTGAAAGAATGCTCTCTTTTCCCCCCGTTCTCGCAGCTTCGGGATGGTGATTTCCGGCGTCCCGGGGTCTCTTCCCCGCTGGGCGGCAGCTCGGACCCTTCACACCCTCATTCCCGAGCGGCGATCACCACTGGAAGGAGAGAAAGGCTGCAGTGAGACCTCGGCCAGCGAGAGAGCGCGCCCGGGAAACGAGTGCATCAGAGGGGGCGGGGGGGCGCCCCACGGAGGGTTTGGTCCCCCAAATTCCGGCAGCCCCCTCCGCACCCGGATGCGCGAGAGGAGCTATTCACGTTCTGGGAATGGCCAGAAGCCTCCCTCCCAGGTGCGGGAGGAGACCCCACGGCTTCCTGTTGCTGCCGCTGCGAACGGCTGGTGCTCCCCACACACCCCACCCGGGGTGGCCTCGAGGGCTGAGCCTGCAAACGCCAGCACCAGCAACAGATCCTCGCGCGGAAAACTTGCAATGCGGCTGCGAAGGGGCGCGGGGGTGGGGGTGGGGGCTAATGCAAAACAGAGGCGGAGGCAGCAGCAGCCCGAGTTCCTTCCTCCTCCTCCTCCTCCTCCTCCTCTACCTCCTCCTCCTCCCCTACCTCCTCCTCCTCCTCCTTCTCTACCTCCTCCTCCTCCTTCTCCACCTCCTCTACCACCTCCTCCTCCTCTCTTCCTCCTCCTCCCGGAGAAGCAGCCGAGCGGCTGCAGCTCCATCTACAGCAACAGCCAGCATCTCCACCGCCAGGCGCCCCTCTGGATTTAGGCCGTGAGCAGCCGCGGCAGCAGCTCGAGACAAAAATAAACTCCCCACCCAAAGCTCCGCGCCCAGCGGGCGGAGGCTCACCCGGAGCCCCGGCTCCCCCGCGCCGCGCCGCGCCAGCCCACCCGGGAGGTCTCCGAGGGCCTGCTTTGCCCAGAGCGATCAGATGTGTGCGTGCGTGTGCGTTTGTGTGTACGAGCGTGTGTGCTTTAGGCATTCTGCCCTGGCTGCCACCGCCTACGGGCGGGTCCGGCCGGCCCAGCGCCTCGCCCGCGCTTCCCAGGCCGAAGACTGCACGGCCCCGGGCGCGCGCCAAGCGCGGAGACAGTCCGAGTCCGAAACGCTGCTTCCCCCAGCAGGCAGGGCGGCTCCGCCGAGACTGCGGCTCCACGCCGCCCGCACACGCCCCCCAACGACCGCAAAGAAGAAAGTTCAGCTTCGGGGGCTCCCCCACTCCTATCCCTGTCCGGGTGGCCGCCAGCGGCAGACAGAAGAGCCCAGTGGCTCAGCCCTTGAGGGGCCGCTAGCTGCCGGCATCCCGCTTCCCGCCTCCCAGAAGTTCTCGGGCAGAGGGGGAAGTCTCTCGCGAAGGGGACCCAGTGACCGGCGGATCCCCTCCCGGGGTCGGAAGGGTGGGGGCGCTCACCTCGGCGCGGCTCATCCCGACGGCTCGGGGCCCCACGCGTGGGTCGGGGGCCGCGGCGGCTCTCAGCGAGGTTGCGGGCGCCCGGAGCGCGGGCCGCGGGCCATGCCGTCGGGGCGGGCGGCGCTGAGAGAGTGCGGCGCTGCGGGTCCGGGCCGCCGCCGCCGCCGCTGCTGCTGCCTCAGGTGTCGGCTCGCGGAGGACTGAGCCGCCGGAGCCGGAGCTCCCCACATGCTACTGATTAACATACACCATTACATCATGGGCTTGGCAGGGAGCGCCCGAGAGGGGGGAGAGGAACCCGGGCGGCGGCGGCGGCACGCGGGGGGAGTCGGGGGGAGGATCCCCGGACCCGGCCGGCGACGGGGGTGGGGGGGCCGGATTCCTAAGTGGGGACCAGAAAAGGGGAGGGGAGCGGAGAGGGAGGAGCCGGATGGCGCGGAGGGGTCGGGTTAGAAGAACGGCCCCGCAGAGGGAAGAAGTTTGGGGAAGGGGAGGGGTCCGAGTGAATTCCTCCCCTGGCCGCCAGCGAGTTCTGGAGAGATCGGGGCCCTAGAGCCGCGGGAGCGCAGGCAGTAGAAGACCCGAAGGGCGCTAGAGAGGGGGCGGTGCTGCCACCGGCTGCTCGTCCTTGGGAATGTGGTTCGCCGACTTGGGTGACCCCTGGGTCCTACTGGGGCCCGGGGGTAGCAAATCGGCTTGGCCCGCGGACGGTGGAGACCTGGGGTCACTGGCGCGGGGGGAGTGGGCGGGTTCCGGGGGGTCGCCGAGCACAGGGCGGAGGAAACCGAGGGGCGACACACGGTGCTGGACGTGCGTGGGTGCCGGGCTCCTTCTGGCCCTTGTCCGAGGGGCGCGAGAAGTGCCCTGCCTGATCACCCCTCACCTGGCTCCGGCCTTGGCTGCCCTTTGCTCTCGTTGGCGGCCTCGCGGGCAACCCGGCGCCCCTCTCGGGCCTCGCTCTCCCCTGGGGAAGCCGCCCGACTTCTCGGGCCAGCCGGGGAGCTATGCCTGGCGCGCGGGCTGTGGCCGCGGGCCGGGAGCGGAGAACAGCGCCGCCCTGGGCTGCAGGAAGGCGAGCGAGGCCACCTGTCAGCGCGTCAGAGTCCCCTGGCTGGCCGGTTTACCTGGACCTGGACAGTCCGCGAGGCCGAGGCCGAGACCGGGCTTGGGTCAGAGGTCCACGTGCGCGGGAGAGAATAGGGGGGTGCGGCGGGGAGTGGAGAGGCCCCGGGTGTGCTGCACAAAGTGCTGCCGGCTGGTCTCAGAAGTAGAGGATTGGTTAAAAATCCCCTGAAACCTAAAAATCACGGTACCTTCTGTTATCAGGTGAATATTCACGGGTGGACTTGATGGCCAAGTCCGGCGATCTCCGTGTTTTCAGTGAAACACAACCCTTGAACATTTTCTCCAGTAACTTGAAGCTTTGTTTATAAAAGAGTACTTCTGAGAAATCAGTGAAATGCGCGCTTGAGATCCAGCCTTCCCTACTCTCGCTAACACAGTATTTTTGTAGATAAAGTATTTGAGATATTATTCCGCTAATTAACATTTCCGTTTTCCAACTCCAGCATATGTCGCTGGAATTTCAATCCTGCCAGCCTTCTTCAAACCTAGTTCCTGCACCGTTTATTTTTGTCAGACATGTGACAGCACCTAACTATCTGTTGGGGGTATTGAAAGGTCTTGTGGAGCTGCAAAACTTTAGGTGTTATCATTAAAATAGGGTACGTGAATAATTTTTTAGGTTCATTATTAACCAGCCAAGAAAGGCATCTGCATAATTTAATGAATATTTTCCCTAAAATCGAGAATTCTAAAGTCAGTGTTTTACTTTTGTTTTGTTATTAGAGAGGCAGAAAATCTTGTCATCATTTGCTCCAAGATATCACTCTCAATTAGCTAGTCCTTGTAATAACTTCGATCAGGAAATGGGCAGGAGGGTTAGAGTGGTCCACCCGGGTGTAGACTTTGCTATCAGTGGAAGCCAAAGTACAAGATCTGCATCTGATGATTTTGAAATCGCCAGGGGTGATTTTCTTTTTTTAAAGAAAGTGAAAGAAACATCATTTTCATTAACTTATTTATTGTCACCTGAAGATTACTGAAAGAATCGTAAAACTAAAAAAAACAAAACGAACAAACCTTGAGGCAAATTTTCAAGAAGTCTACTTATGCTGAAGAAAGAAAACACTGCCACCTAATGGAAAAATGTAGTCCTTACAGCAGCCTTTCACCTAGGAAACAATCCTGATTTAGCTAATTTTTAAGCTATTTTTGAGAAATACAAAGATAAGCATGAATGAGTTACCAGTCCCCCCCTTGTTTTTGTGGGTTTACCATATTCGTGATTTCCCTTGCCTCTGGGCCTTTTCTCTGATGAGAAAGGGAGTATAGATAAAGCCAAGTGATGCTGCTTATTCTGAGGAGTGAATTCAAGACTCTGAAGGAAGGAAATACTATCCCCTAAATATGTTTTTGTATTAAACATGAAATTTTTCCATATGAATCTGTACCCAGTTTTTATGGATAATTAAGAAGTGGCTTGGGGTGCCTGGGTGGCTCAGTTAGTTAAAGGTCTGCCTTCGGCTCAGGTCATGATTCCAGGGTCCTGGAATCGAGCCCTGTGTGGGGCTCCTTGTTCAGCAGAGAGCCTGCTTCTCCCTCTGCCTGCCACTCCCTCTGTTTGTGCTCTCTCTCTCTCTCTGTTTCTCTGACAAATAAATAAATAAATAAAATCTTTTTGAAAAAAAGTGGCTAACAAGTCCTAAAAAATCCACACTGCTTGGAAAAGGAATGAGAATATGGGATAAAAGCGATTATTAATATATCTGTGTTCACTATTTTTCTATTTATTCATTTGAAAAAATACCTATTGTTTACCTACTTTGTTCCAGGCACAGGATTAGGCAGTGAGTACACAGGTTAAAGGATATGCCTAATTTAGTAGATACTGTTGGATCTCCTTCCACAAGTATAATGCCACTAGTAAAGTCTGAAAATGATTCTCCTGTAAATTAACATTCTTTAAACATTCTTTTGCTTTTCTCCTTCCTACAATCTGGGAAAGGAAGAAATTGGTGTTTGCTCAGTAAATAATACTTTTGATCAAATAACTCATGTTCAAATGTTTCAAAGATGACTAAGTCCAGATAAATCAGTGCTATGTTTATAAATCACTGCTTAAGAAAATGTCTAGGTATTGAGGTGCCCTGGTGACTCAGTTGGTTATGTGTCTGCCTTCAGCTCAGGTCCAGATCCTGCTCAGCGGGGAGCCTGCTTCTCCCTCTCCCTCTGCAGCTCCCCCTGCTTGTGCTCTCCCTCTCTTTCTCGCTCTGTCAAATAAATAAATAAAATCTTTGAAAAAAATAAGATATAAAAAAATAAGATATCTCCAGGAGGCCATGTCTATATATTTTAAATTCACATTTTTTCTAGTAGTAGTAAGATAAAACAAGAAAAAAAAGTGCATTAGTTATAGAGACATTAGAACAAGTCATCTTTAACTATTTGCTGTATGAATTAGCTAAAGTATTAAAATCTCCACATAAAGGCAAAAGACAATGAATAGTTATCATTCAGTCATTTAATAGATATATATTGAGTACTCTGTGTCAGGTCCTCAAGATACAATATTGAAGATAGGTGGCGTTTTCTATCTAACATAAAAGCCTATATATATATATATATATATATATATATATATATAGTATTTAATATATAAGTATAGTATATTTAATGTATAAGGAAATATAATAATAAAATAAGTAGTAATTAATAATAAAATAATAAAAAAATAATAAAAGAAATAAAATTCATATATCCATTATGTATTAAAATATATTTTATTGCATATATGCATAGGAAAAGGTGTTGAAAAGATTTCCACTGAAAAGGTAACTACTCGTGATTTTCCCTGGATGGTAGAATTACTGAGGATTATTATCTTGTTTCTCTATTATTCTAATTTTTCTACCATATGTACAAAAGTTGAAACAAAACAAAACACTGCATAAGCTCGGGACCACTGACTAAAATTAAATTTAGAAAGTATCCTAAAAAAAAATCACACTGCAAAAATTAGGTCTTCAACTCCCAATAATTGTTTGGGAGTCTGTTTGCTTCCTCCCGGGGTCTTGTCCCAGCCTCATTACTAAATCTCCCAGCCTCAACTCTAGTCTTTCCAGGCCCCAGTTCAGACACTTCCTGTGGTTTCTGAATCAACATTGAATACATTCCAGGCTCTTTGGCCTGAAATACAAAGACTCCAGCATTTGGCCACTATCTGCTGCTCTGGACTTTACTCCTGAATTTCATTCACTAGTTCATTCAACAAGAAGTATTTATTGAGTATAAATCACTGTGCTGGGCAAATAGAGGATAGAAAGGTAGAAGGAAGGGATGGTCTCTTCAACCGCTAAAGAACACAAACTACGCATGCGCACACACCGTACAATGCGCAGTGGGTCTAGAGGAAGACCTCACACAGTGTTGAACGAGACCAATGGAGGCAGAAATTTTGCCAGAAAATTCAGAAAGACACTATGCATCTTTTGAGTTGGTGCTCATTGGATGAATAGTTTCAACAGAGATGGGCAAAATTTTTAAACACTGTTAGCATCTGGTGGGGGCCAGGATGTATAGATGTTTGTACCAGGGAAGTGTCCTGAGAACTCCATGTTTCTATACTTGCAGTCCACGTTTCTTCTAGCAGTAAGAAGATTAAACAAGGAGAAGAAATGCAGGCCTTCCCAGACTTTACTAGTGGCATTATACTTGTGGAAAGAGATCCAACAGTATCTACTAAATTAGGCATATCCTTTAACGTGATGATCGCATTTTTTAGAAATCTATTCTACCGAAGCTAAAGCATCATTACTACAAGGTATACAAAAATGTACAAGAATGTCAATTTTAGCACTGTTTATGAAGCAAAACACTGCTTATCTGTGGAGGAATGTGTGAATAAATTAGCAAACCTCCATACTATAAATCTTTTACAGCTATTTTTTAAAATGAGTTATAGTCTGAAAAAATGCCTTAGAAATATGATAGCTTGGTGGACAAATAGAGGGATACATAGGTAAAGTAAGATGTGATAAATATGACAAAATGTTAATTGTAGAATCTTGAGTATAGGTGTTTAACATTCAATTCTTACAATTTTTTTTTGTATGGTCATGTTTATAATAAATTGTTGGGGATAAAAATGATAAATCAAATTTCATGTATTGGCCTAGAAATAAGCTTTTTTAAAATTGTAGAATAATGTCTCTGCTATAATTCTGTTTTTGTGGTTAAAAGACCGACCTCTAGAGCAAGAGTCTTGGGTCTTGGAACACAGCCCTACCACTTCCTAGCCCTTTGACCTTTTACTAGTCACTTCCCACTCTGTGCTTAGTTTCATTGGTGACAAATCTACCTCATTATTGTTATGAGTAAATAAGTTAATACATTTAAATTTCTCTAAAACAGCGCAGGCATATTGTAAGAGTTCAATAATGTTATTATTAAATATGATTGTTTGAGAGGGGAAAGAGGTTGTGTGGGTGGGAGAGAGCAGACAAATCTTTGTCTCTGTAAATATGCTATAAATACAAATATACATATATTCATATGAGACTGTTTGCTTGCTAGTATGTTTGGTAGAACCCCATGAGGGAACAATCAGACAAATCCAGAAAGAAGGACATTCTCCAAGACAACCGGTCTGGAAAAAATGGTGGAAGGACTGTTCTAGATTAAAAGAGACAAAAGGCACATAACAACCATATGCAGTGCGTTATCCTTGATTGCCTCCAGGTTTGAAAAAAATAGCTATAAGGCATATTACATTTGGGGGACAATTGGGGCGATTTTGAGCATAGGCTTGGAATTACCTGATATTAAGGCAATTATTAATAGTTTTGTTAGATGTGACTATGATATTGTGGTTACGAAAAATAATACTTTTTTGCTGTTTTCTACGGATAGTCATGCTGAGGTGTTTGGATGAGGGGGTCAAGGGGACAAGATGTCTGCAGATTACTTTGAAATTGTTCAGCAAGGGGTGTCCAGGTGACCCAGTGGGTTAAGGATCTCGGCTCAGGTCTTGATCTCAGGATTGTGAGTTTAAGCCCCGTTTTGGGCTCCAAGATGGGCATGGAGCCTTCTTGAAAAGAAAAGAAAAAAGAAAAGAAAAGAATGGAAAAGAAAAAGAAAGAAAGAAAGAAAGAAAGAAAGAAAGAAAGAAAGAAAGAAAGAAAGAAAGAAAGTTAGTTCAGCAAAAAGATACATGGATAAAATGAATGTGACAAATGTTGAACCAGGTAGTGAGTGTAATGTGAACTATCCTTCCAAGTTTTCCATATGTTTGGAATTTTTCTTCTCGTTTTTAAAAAAATATTTATTTATTTATCTTAGTGGGGGAGAGGCAGAGGCAGAGAGACAGAGAGAACCTCAAGCAGACTCCCCACTGAGGATGGAGTCAGACGTGGGGCTTGATACCACAACCCTGAGATCATAACCTGAGCTGAAACCAAGAGTCCAACCCTTAACCAACTGAGCCACCCAGGCACCCCATGTTTGAAATTTTTCTTAATAAAACACTGAAAAACAAAATTAAGTTGAAAGGTTTTAAAACACAGAGGTGGGATTTATGAGCAGCACTTGCAAAGGCCAGGAAATGTGCAAGTTCATAGTAAATGCTGTCAAGGCTTTTGTGTTAAGAACGAAGGCACGAGTTGTAATAAGTTTAAATGGACTGTAGTATTTCTCAAAGTGGGGGGTCCAGGAACCTTGTGCGTCAGAATCACCTGGGAGCTTATTTTAAAATGCAGATCTCTGAGTTCCTCTATAGCTGTCACGAATCAGAATCTTACATCTTAAAGTTTCTATGTGGGCCTCAGAGTGCTCACTAAGCTTCTGTTATCACAAAATGAATCTGGACTGTTCAGTAATGTAACAGATTCCCAGGCCCCTTGCCTGACAATCCTGATTCATTTGGGCTGGGGCTTGAGAAGCTGAATATTCAGAAAATGCTCTAGGTTATCTTGTGACTGGATTAGTTTGGTGAACACTGAGCTAGAAAGTTCTGAAGAGCCTCAAGGTAGAGTTTCCTTTTTTTTTTTTTTTTTAAGATTTTATTTATTTATTTTGACAGAGATAGAGACAGCCATCGAGAGAGGGAACACAAGCAGGGGGAGTGGGAGAGGAAGAAGCAGGCTCATAGCGGAGGAGCCTGATGCGGGGCTCGATCCCAGAACGCCAGGATCACGCCCCGAGCCGAAGGCAGACGCTTAACGACTGCGCCACCCAGGCGCCCCTCAAGGTAGAGTTTCCTAAACACACTTGGTAAGAATCACCTGGGCTGCTGGGAGAAGCCACTCATATTTGCAGCCTTCACCAAAACCTCCTAAACAGAATCTTCTGGGGTGGGCTTGGAAGTCCATATTTTTATCAAGAGCCTCTGGTGATTCTTGAGATCGGGCAAGTTGGGGGGATATCAGCACACAGGTATGCAAAACCCTCTGGGAAAGAATGGC
Source organism: Ursus arctos (assembly GCF_023065955.2). Lineage (NCBI taxonomy): Eukaryota > Metazoa > Chordata > Mammalia > Carnivora > Ursidae > Ursus > Ursus arctos. The sequence goes on along the minus strand of NW_026622930.1, from coordinate 42,246,877 downwards.
CTCTTGAAGCCCTGAGGTCAGCCACAGAAGCATAAGAGGAAAGGGCCCACGCAAGCTCTCTCCAGATGAAAGATATCACCTTTCTCTTCTTGGTCATTCAGGTATGTCTCTAAGCACCCTAGTCCCCACATTCCAGTCCCAAGAATCTGACTAGAGCGTGTTTCCCACACGGAGTACCTACAGATGAAAATGTGCTGGTGGGAGTGTGCAGATTTGGGGCGCCCTTGGAAGTCAGAGTTCTCACTGTAAATACCCAGCCATGCTAGATGTGTGCAAAAATCTCACAAATGTGGTAAATACATGTCAGCCCCTGAAAGATGGAACAATTCTTTCCTTTTCTTTTTTTCTTTTCTTTTTTTTTTAGCCTGCAAACAGGAAAGCCCTGATGAATTTGTAAGGTAAGTATATCCCTTTGAATGTTTCTGGGGAAATACCCGGACATCATTCTTCAAGCAATTTCACACTCTACTTTCCCATGAACTTCTAGCGTATTTAGACAAAGAGGAATATCTGTCACTGAAATAAAGTTGTTAGAGCCCTAGAGAGGACTCTCAGCCAGACACCACGCTGGAAATACGCCCTGCCTGATCCCGCGGCTGCCCCACTTTACCTCATTTCATGCTGCAGCCCCCTCCCCCCCAAGCCTACGTTCAGTTCCTCAAATGGCCCAAGCTCACTCTCTTCTGGAGGACTTTGCACTTACTATTCCTGGAGAATTACGTCTTTCTGGCTCCTCATCCGGCATTTCAAAAGGCGGACTCCTCCCTTCGCTCAAATGTCACCTTCTTACAGAGGCCTTTTTAGGCCGCACTCTCTGAGTGGCGGCCCTTTCCTTCGGGGGGCAGGGACCACAGGCGAGGCTGGAGTGCGAATTCCTGTGTTGGCTGCTTCCTTCTCTCTCTCCACTCGCCACGTACGAAGCTCCACAGCGCAGGGGCCGGCCCCGGACCCTCGCTGTCTTTCCGGGACCTACCACACCGACGTGCGTGGTAAATATTTGTGAGTGGGATGAATCAGTCTCAGGGTTAGAAGCTGCCTGAGGGCCCCGTCCCCTACTTAACTACCCCGGACTGGGTTTTGAGACCCAGTCCATGAGCGTGTTTTTACCTAAACTGCGGCGAAACAAGCGTAGCAAGAACAACGTTTTTTCACTGTGCTAAATGTATTCGACTCAAAGGGCTTCACTTAGAGATTATGCTCTTCTTAGTTTTGGGGGGTATTAAAGTATCTTATATTAAATGACGGTGGCAGAGGATGCCTGGGTGGCTCAGTTGTTAAACATCTACCTTTAGCTCAGGTCATGATACCAGGGTCCTGGGATCAAATCCTACATTGGGCTCCCCGCTCAGCAGGGAGCCTGCTTCTCCCTCTGCCTGCTGCTCCTGCTGCTTGTGCTCTCTTTCTCTGACAAATAAATTCTTTAAAAACATATAAATAAATAAATGGTGGTGGTAGTAAGGAGTATTTGGCTATTAATGTCTTATTTGGAGAAATTTTTAAAAATTGGGGGGTAACTTTAGTTGGTCTCCTGGTTTTTCTGGCCCATGAAATTCAGAAGTCTGCCAAGTCAGAGGTCACAGCACTCCCTCTAAGTGGCTGTTTCGATGACCTGGGGTGGCCATTGGCATGGATGATTATAATGTGCTTTCTTTAAGTCCTTGGTTCGTGTCTCTGTAACTTGCACCATGGCAGCCATGGACACACACCGGTCAGCTCTCCCTCAAGGGTCTGCCACAGGATGGTGTGGCCGACTCCAGCTGCCGCCTCTTTGCTCAGGGACACCCCATCCACTTAGTAGGGACTTTCTCAGAACTGTGCTGTGATCTGAAGCCCTTCCTCCCCACTCCTTCTTCCCTCTCTGCTTTCAGTGTCCTAGTCTGAAGGCTCTCCCTGCCCAGTCCTGCTCCCTCCTCATGGAATCTTTGTGGGCATTTCCCCTAATAAATGGCTTATACCTCTAATCTTGTCTTGGCATCTGCTTCTTGGAGGACCTTCCTGAACAGACATCCTATCCACAGGCTTAAAGTGACCCTGGGAATCGGACAAGGGATTCCAAATGTGATCTGACCAGATGTGCAACCAGGGGTAGGTGACAATCTTATTTCACCCGCTATAAAATGGAGGAAATACTACGCATCCCTCAGGGCTGTTGTAAGATGTGAGTAAAGAACACGTGTGGTGCCTCCCAGGGCCTGACACTCAGTAATGGCAATGGCCTGACCCCCACACCCCCTTGCCCTTAGGATACAAAAATATCTGTGCAAACGCTGTTCTTATCTAGCAAGAAGCATTTTATAGGTTCAAGGGAAAAGAGAACAGAAGTGTAGATTTTTTGAAAGTTGTACATTTTAAAGGACCTGAATGAAGGTCTCCTAGGGTTATCAGTGTGTAATATCAGACGTGTAAAATGAGCGCTAGTGCAAATTCCACCTTCCAAAGAGCAGTTGATCAGGCAGTTGTCTGGGAGGAATGGGATTTAGCTGAGCTAGAAACGTCACTGGCAGGTGGGGGAACCATTTCCTGGTGGAAGGAAACGAACACAGGTGGTTGTCTGTCCTCTGTCCTCAGGAAAGGTACAGAACCACTGACGTGCATGCTGGGGACAGTAGGCTGTTCCGATGGAGGTGCAGAGAGGGAATTGGCCATGAAAAGATTAGACTTGGGTGAGTGAACAGAAATGCTGGGACTGAGGAAGTTTGAAGACTGATTTACCGTGAACCAAGTCGGCATCTGCATCAGATAGAGCTCTGTCTTTGCCGCTGGGGTCTAGTGTGCTTCCTGAAAAGCAGACACAGCTCTGGTAAAGTAACTTCTGCATTAAAAATACTTCTTAGGGGAGCGCCTGGGTGGCTCAGTCGTTAAGCGTCTGCCTTTGGCTCAGGGTGTGATCTCAGGATCCTGGGATCGAGCCCCGCATCAGGCTCCCTCCTCCGCTGGGAGCCTGCTTCTTCCTCTCCCATTTCCCCTGCTTGTGTTCCCTCTCTCTCTGTGCCAAATAAATAAATTAAAAGTCTTAAAAAATATATACTACTTAGGGGCACCTACCTGGTCCAGTGAGTGGAGCACGTGACTCTTGATCTCGGGGTGGCGAGGTCAAGCCCCACATTGGGCATAGAGCTTACTTAAGAAATACATTATTTACACACAATTGCAATGCTGTCTCTCATAAGCTCATTAGGAGGCCTGAACATATCTGGCACATTACTTGGCACTTAGGAAGTACTTGGTAAATATGAATTTTCCTTCTTTCTATGCCCAAGTTAGAGTGTGTTTGTTTGGCCACTTTACATCTTGGGTCTGCGTCACACAGACACATGCTTGATTCGCTCCTCAAAGACATGCTCTCTCAAAATCCATGGGATGAGGCCTAGGACAGGATTGCCCAGGCTTGAGTCAGGATCGGAGGGGTGAAGAGAGAGATGTGGAGGAAGGAACCGCAGAACTGGTGACAGATGGAATGTGGGAAGGCTAAATCAGGAGTCAGGTTTGCTAAGATAGCAACAGTGAAAGGCAAGCCGTGGCTTAGGAGACTGCGCTGGAGTTCAGCTCAGAGACACCGCGGTGCTGGCAGGGGCACACATTCGGATAGAAAGCCGGCCTTTTGCGAGCCCAGGGCAGAGTGGCGATCGCCTGCACCAACCTCCCACATCCTGAGTACACTTCCACGTGGGATCACGGCCCAATCCAGGCCAAAACCCGAGCCGCCGGCTGGCCCCGGGTCAACCTGGCCACGCGAGCCTCCCGTAAGGCAGGGGGACTCGGGGAATAGGCTTTTGCTTTTCATTAAAGTTCTTGATTCTCTCAGGATAGTTTTCAAATTTTCTTCAGTTCCTGCATTTAAAGAATTCTTCCCGGAAAAGAAAAAAAGACTTCTTAAACCCCATTTTAGTAAATAGAACGCCACTATCCAAAGGCTCCGATGAGCAATTATGATTAGTTATTGTTCAAGAGTCCACCTGGAATGTGAACTGGACAAGTATGTTGAATCCAGGAAGAAAATGGCTTTTTTTAAAAAATTGTGGTAAAATATATAAATAAAACATTAAATTTACCTTTTATTAAATGATTTTTTTTTTTACTTAAATGATTCTTAAGTGTAACACTCAGCGGCCTTAAGCACATTCACACTGTACAGCAAATCACCACTATTTCCAGAACTCTTCACCATCCCAAACTGAAACTCTGTACCCATCAAAAAAACGACCCCCACTCCCCATTCCCTCAGCCCTTGCTAACCAGTATCGAGTCTCTGTCTCTGTGATTTATTTGCCTATTCTAGGGACCTCATAGCAGTGGAATCACACAATGATTCCTTTTATGTCTGTCTTCTCTCACTCAGCACAGCGCTCTCAAAACTCATCCACGTTGTGGTACGTATCAGAATTTCATTCCTTCTTAAGACTGAAGAATATTCTATGAAGAAATCTTTTGAAACAGCTTTCTCTAAGATGGGGTTAGACAGAGGCGGTGAACTCTAGTTTTTAGAAACAGTCAGGAACACTACATTTTTTACTGACTTCTAAACCATATAATTCGAACCAATTAACTGGTACGGTTATTTAAATAAAATATAAATACTAGCAAATGAACCACGGTTTCAAATACAAACGCAGATGGATTCACACTTTTTAAAAATAAACAAATGTGTGAAGTATTAATTATAGTTTTTTTACAGTAAAACATCTCACAGGGTGTCATAGATAAATTTTCGAATAAATACAGTCAGAAGGTTAAATGTAAGCATTGCAAAACTACTCCTATTTACAGGATTTATATAGGTCAGAATTACGAAAGTGCGACCGCAGACCTTCTGGAGGGACAATGTGTCCCAGATTGGCAGAAGAGAGTAAAAATCACTTGTTCTCATCAAATCTTTATTCTAATCTTGGTTTAATATAAGAATTGTCATATCTTTTCAACTAAAAGTGCCATTGAAATGTGTCCACAGATTTGAATAGTTGAAATTTTTAAATGTACAAATCTAGGGTCATATTTTCTTTCTTTCTTTCTTTCTTTCTTTCTTTCTTCTTTTTTTATTTTTTTAAAGATTTTATTTATTCGACAGAAAGAGACAGTGAGAGAGGGAACACAAGCAGGGGCAGAGGGAGAGGGAGAAGCAGGCTTCCCACTGAGCAGGGAGCCCAACACGGGGCTCCATCCCAGGACCCTGGGATCATGACCTGAGCCAAAGGCAGATGCTTAATGACTAAGCCACCCAGGCGCCCCATATTTCTTTTTTAGAGAGAGAGAGAGTGAGGGGAGGGGAGGGTCAGAGGGAGAGGGAGAGAGAGAATCTCGAGCAGACTCGCCCTGAGCGTGGAGGCTGATGCAGGGCTTCTCTCACGACCCTGAGATCATGACCTGAGCTGAAATCAGGAGCTGGACACTTAACCGACTGAGCCACCCAGGCGCCCCTCCGGTCATATTTCTACAAACTAATCAAAGATCAGACTCCCCTTCCCCAATATTCTTTTTAAAACGTATTTAATATTATGTTTGCTTATAGATTTTGTGATACTTGTGGTATTAGTCAGCTTTGTGATATTTGTAATTTGTTGTATTTTCCCCCGGTACTCTTTGCAGCAACCTCTGTATGATGAGAAGATCCCACCCTTGCTGGCACCAACAACTACTGTTGCACAGGATATGTTAGATTAAATATTGATTAATCCCACATTTTCCACATCCTCAGAATGTTCCCAGTCAGAAAAGTTATGAGAAACGGCCTGGTTACATATTTAAATTTTATTGCAAGATTTTTCAAAGCCTTTATTAAGCTCATGTTCATTATGCCTCTTCTGGAGAGTAGAGTCTAGGGCAGGCCCTAAATTTACTTGAGCCCGGAACCCATTCTTCATAGTGTAGTCTTGTAGTGTAGTGTTGCCTGGAATATCTGTTAGGAAATGCTTGGCTCTGATAATAGGCTCGCGAAAAGCAATAAAAATGATGAAAGAATTTTTAAATTGTATCTACAGTTCAGTGATGAGAGACCATGTGTTTCTCAGACGATGTAGGAAGGCGACTAGTGACTAAGAGTACAAGCTTCAGGCAAAATAAAATACAGCAAAACTGGATTCAAATCCCCACTCTACCATCAAGTAGCTGTGTAATATGGGCTATTTAGCCTGTTGGTCTCAGTTTTCTGTCTACCTTCGTAAATTGAGCCAGGATTATGGGAGATAATATCTAATTGTATCAATTAGAGTATAGCCAGGAGACAAAAAAAACACAACAATCATTTTATCAGAGATTATTAATATAAAGAGTTGCTAACTGAAAAGTCGAAAGGCAAACATGAAGGTGTTTCAGAGGTAACAACTGTAGAAAGCAGCTACCATCCCCAGGGCTGGAGAAACAACGTAAAGAAGTCAGAATTATAAAAACTGAGAAGTTTGGAGGAGGGGTCTCCCAGAGCTGAACCTCTCAGACCACCGAGGACGGGTGCTGCTGGGCTGGGGCTGGTGTCCTGAGCGGGGAGGTGAGGAAGCAGGTTTGGCAAATGTGGGAAGAACAGCCATGGGCAGTGGGGGTTCGGCTGCTGCTCCTGCCACGTAGACTGAGGTAACGCTCCCCAGAACAGGGAGCCCACAGGACAGAGACAGGAAAGACCAAGTCTTTTCTTCCTCTTATCCGCCAGTCTCCCTCTGTTGCTCTGATTTGCAAAGCTTTATAGGCAGCCCACCGGGGAAGCATAAACGTGGTCTACAGAGTCTTACCCAGCGTCACCAAGCAGAGAATAGAAGGGCGGGTCTGGAGCCGAGCGGCAATAGCTTCATCACTGGCACAAACACAAAGTGCTTAGATCACAGAAACTATAGGGCAGCTCTCCCTCGTCCTCCTCCTCACCTGACTATACCTGGTACAGATTTGCAGAATTTCTGTAGGACGTAGCTATGATAAACACAGAAGAGCTTAAATGCTAGAGATTCAACCAATTACATAAAACAAACAAGGTAGGCATAAGGTCACATCTTAAACTTAAAATGTCTAAAATGGAACTCTCAATTTTGCACAGCCCCTTCCCCAGATGTGTTCCTCTGTGGTCTTTTAAATGCGCAATTCAAACAAGGTCACCTTCCTATTTGACTCTAATAACTTCCCACTGCATAGAAGAGAGTCCCAGCTCCTGCCATGGCTAATAAGGCCTGTCCTCTTTTCAACCCCATCCACATGGATCCTCCTCATTTATTCAATTCCAGTCACACAAGCCTTCTCTCTGTTCCTCCAACACCCAAGCTCTTTTTCATTTGAGCCATTGCACTTTTCAATTCTTCCACCCAAGTGCCAGACTTACCACCACCACCACCAGATGACTGGTCTCCTATCAGTCCCTGGGCCTTCTGTCTTGACCTCTTCCTTCCCAAAACATATCAGTTCATTCTCCACATTCAGCCAGCTAGCTTTTTTATTTTTGTAAAGAGCAACTCAGACAAGGTCACCTCCTTGCTTTAACTCTCCAATGTTTTCCCATTACTGTTTTTTTTTTTTAATAAAACAAATCAAGTTACTTCTGATTAAAACCCTTCAATGACTCCTCTTTATTTCATGATAAAGCTTAACTCTTATCAAGCCCTTCCTGATCTTGCCTCAGTTTATCCAATGATACCCACTCTTGTCACTTATATTCAACATTTTGTCAAGGGCTTTTTCTGCGTCTATTAAGATGATCTTATGATTTTTATCCCTCATTTTGTTAATGTGGTGTATCACAATCATTGACTTGCATGTTGAAACATCCTTACATCCCTTGAATAAATTTCTTTGATCATGGTGGATGATTGCTTTATGTGTTGTTGAATTTAGTTTCCTAATATGTTTTGAGGATTTCTACATGGAAAAGAATGTAGTTGAACCCCTTTCCTCAAACCATATATAAAATTTAACTCAAAATTATTCATAGACCTACATGATAAAACCCTTGGAAGAAACTATAGGAGTAAATCTTTATGATCTTGACTTAGGCCAAGTCTTCTTAGATATGACACCAAAAGCACAAGTAACAAGAGAACAAATAGATAAGTTGGACTTCATCAAAGTTAAAAACTTCTGTGCTTTAAAGGACACCACCAAGAAAGTGAAAAGACAACCCAAAGAATAGGAAAATATTTGCAAATCATATTTCTGATAAAAGACTTCTATCTAGAATATAAGCTCTTAGAGGCCAATAATAAAAAGTCAACCCAATGGGCAAAAGATCTGAATAGGTATACAAATGACTAATAAACACATGAAAAGATGTTTAATTTAGGAAAATGCAAATCAAAACCATTAGGAAACATGCAAATCAAAACCACAATTATACTGTGAATGGTGGTTGCCAGGGGCTGGAGTGAGGCTGGTAGAGTTTAATGACTATAGAGCTTCAGTTTTGCAAAATAAAAAAGTTCTGGAGATTCCTTGCTCAAGAATGTGAATATACTTAACACTACTAAACTGTACATTTAAAAATGGTTGGGATGATAAATTTTATATTATATATTTTTTAACCACAATTAATTATTTTTAAAACTCCACAATTATACCACTTCTACCCACAAGGATGGCAATAATCAAAAAGATAATGAATGTTGGTGAGGATGTGGAGAGATTGGAACCTCTCTGCATTGCTGGTAAGAATGTAAAATGGTGCAGCTACTTTGAAAAACATTTGGGAAGTTCCTTAAAATGTTCAAAATAGGATAATATGACCCAGCACTTCCACTTGTTGCTATATACCCAAGAAGAATTAAAACATATGTCCACACAAAACTTGTAACCACTGTTCACAGCAGCATTACTCATGAGAGCAAAAAAGTAGAAAAATCCAAATGTCTATCAATTAATAAATGGATAAACATAATGTGGTATATCTATGTAATGAAATATTATTGGGCAATAAAAAATGCTGACTCATGCTTTAATTTGGATAAACCTTAAAAACATTATGTGAAATGGTGTTTTGTGGCCAATCACAACAAGTCACGTATTGTATAATGCCATTTGAGATTCTACATGTGATTCCGTTCCATGAACCATTCAGAACAGACAAATCTATAGAGACAGGAAGGAGATCAGCAGTTGCCTGGAGTTGGAACAAGATGGCAGGGATCGGGGGTGACTGCTAATGAGCGCAAGGTTTCTTTTGGGGGGTGATTAAAATGTTCTGAAATTGTAGTGGTGGTCAGAAAACTCTATACTATACTAAAACCCTATACTAAAACTAGTCACTATACTAAAACTATTGAATGGCCCACTTTGAATAGGGAAACTGTAGGCGTGTAAATTATATCTCCATTAAGCTCTTAAAAAGAAAAAAGACAAAACAAAAAAGGCCATGCAGCTTTTGCCCTGTTCACTAGGAACACTTGCTCTTGGAATCCTGAGCCCCCTTTTCAGAAATCTGACTATCCTGAGACCACCAGCTGTGACAAAGCCCAAGCCACAAGAGGAGGCCGCATGTCCTCTATCAGCCCCGCTTTGAAGTCATCACGACCCAGGCACCAAATATGTGAACGAAGAAGACTTCAGATGATTTCAGCCCTCTGACCTTTGAGTCACACTCCCAATCATTTGAGTTTTCCCAACATTACTCCCAGGTAGGCCCATGCCCACTATATTCTGCCCCGATACCTGACCATTGAATCCGTGAGCATAATAAAATGGTGCTTGTGTTATACCACTCTGCTTTGGGATGGTTTGTAAATAACACTCTTCTGGCTTTCCTCCCACCTCACTGTCTACTTCTCAGTCCACTGGTTCCTCCCTACTTTCCCTGAATGTTAGAGTATGTGCTCGGTATAGGGACTTCTGTTCCTGGGTGTGCTCCTGCAGCCACCTCACACAGATCCATGGCTTTACATACCATGCTGATGACCCCCAAATTTATATTTTCAGCTGGACCTCTCCCCTGAACTGTAGAGTACTATATTCACCTGTTTATTTGACATTCTTACTTGGTTTCCAACTAGTATCTAAAACGGCACAAAAACAAAATTCCTCTTTTCCTCCAAACATGCTCTTTTTCCAACTGGCTCCATCTCAGCCTTGTAGTTGTTAAGGCCTCTTTGCCTAGAAGTTCACATGGTTCACTTCCTGGCCTCCTTCAGGCCTCCACTAAAACTGGTGGGCGCTTCCTTGACATCCTATTTGAAGTAAATACCCCCACTTCCAACCTTCACATTCCCTATGCGCCTAACCGAGCTTTTTCTCCATAGCCCTTCCCTCCATCTGATCTGCTGTATCTTTTACTAATTTCTCTCCCTCTCTCTATCTCTTTCTCTCTACTAGAATGTAAGTGCCACAAAGGTAACGGTCTTGCCTATTATTTTCACTGCTGTATTCTCATGCCCAAACAATGTGCAATGTCTTTGGCCCTCAGTGATTAATTATTGAATGAATAATCAAATGAGTTCAGGAAGCAGAGATGAGGTCAAGAACACAAGTAGAGTGTTGGCCTCGAAAGTAGATATAATACACCTCCTCTTTTAGGGAAGAGAGAAAAGAAAGTCCACTGGCTCTAACCATCTAAACAAAGTAGTAACAGGAGTATGTATCACATACAGGGCTTCCTCTGTGCTCTGCCCAGGTCTAAGCACTTTACACATATTAACTGGGCTAATTCTCTCAAGAGTCTATAGGTAGGTTCTATTATCACCATTTCAATAGATGAGGAAACTGAAGCAGAGTGGTAAGTAACTTGTCCAAGGGCCAAGTGGCAGAGCTGGGATAAATACCCAAGATATAGGACTTCAGGCTCTATCACCTTAACCTCCATACCATACTACCTCTTGAAGATTCTTTGCTAGAAGAGATACAGGACTGGTGGGATACAGAACATGAGAATAGTGGAGACGCTTTGCAGTAGCTATTGAGAGTTCAGTCACTCTATACTATACTAAAACTCTATACTAAAACTAGTCACTATACTAAAACTATTGAATGGCACACTTTGAATAGGGAAACTATTTTCCAAAAGGGGAAAACAATTGAAAGGACTGTTGAGCAGCAGTGAAGGCCTAGACACAACTAAACAACGTGGCTCTGTGGAAGATTTCATTAATTGGTTAGTTCACTTGACCTTCTGTGGTAATGGCAGTAAAGAAACACAGTTGAGTCCAGCCAAGTTTGTGGGTTGATGGGGCAGGTAGAGCAGAGAGATCAAGAAAGCAAACTAAGATAAAAACACATTTGTTTAACCAAAGGATAAAAAAATACAGATTCAAAGGGGTACATGCACCCCGATGTTTATAGCAGCATTATCAACTTTAGCCAAACTATGGAAAGAGCCCAAATGCCCATCGACTAATGTGGCATATACATACAATGGAATATTACTCAGCCATCAAAAAGAATGAAATCTGGCCATTTGCAACGACATGGATGGAGCTAGAGTGTAATATGCTAAGCGAAATAAGTCAGTTAGAGAAAGACAAATACCATATGATTTCACTCATATGTGGAGTTTAAGAAACAAAACAGATGAGCATATGGGAAGGGAAAAATGAGAGATAGAAGGAAGCAAACCATAAGACACTCGAAACGATAGAGAACTGAGGGTTGATGGAGGGAGTGGGGAGGGGGATGGGCTAGATGGGTGATGGGCATTAAGAAGGGCACTTGTTATGATGAGCACTGGGTGTTATATGTAAGTAATGAATCACTAAATTCTACTCCTGAAATCAATATTATACTATATGTTAATTAACCAGAATTTAAATAAAAACTTGAAAAGGAAAACAAACACATTTGAAATAGTTGAGCAGGAGCAAGTTAATGAATTATCAGAATAAACTCAAGGACCCAGGAACTAGAGGTCATGATGACAAGGATGAAGATTCAGGAGGAATATAATATAGAGAGGCATGTTCAAAATCCAGGAAATGGAGTTAGGGAATTACCCAGAGATAGGGCCTGAGGCAGAACAAGAGGCTGAAATCATCTCCTCCTACCCTTCCTAATCCTAGACTATCTACGCTGATGCTTCAAATGCCCAAGGCAAGGCTCTTCACGCCACAAAAATGGGAAGGCTTACAAAATACAACAGCCCCATGGGAGATAGTTCAATGACTTGTGTTGAGTCCTTGAGTTTTTAGGTTCCTCCTCTGGAACTGGTTTGGACATGAAGAGCCCTGCTAGGCACTGAGTTGGGAAAAAGGAGAAGGTGGCCAATCACTGGTCAAGTCTGCTTAATGTAGCCCTAGGTGGGATTTTTGGAAAGTAGCAACTAATTTATATCAACCAAATATTTTCTCTAATAACCCATGCAAACAAAATGCTTTTGTAGATGTTCTCACAAAATGTCACTTGTTCACTGCTACTGGGAAATTCTGACATAAGCCTCTAGGAGTCAGTGTACTTGTTTTTACTTGGTTACCTACCGAATTCCTCATTATTACCACCAAAGGGACGAAGATCAATTACTTCAGTCACAGCAAGAGAAGCTAAGGGCAAATCATCTTTAAGAGTTATAAAAAATGATGGGCGAATAGATAAACAAAATGTGGTCTACACATACCCTGAAATACTAGCCTTAAAAATGAAGGAAATTCTGACTGCTGCCATAGCACAGATGAATCTTGAAGACATTATACCCAGTGAGACAAATCAGACCCAAAAGGACTAATATTGTGTGATTCCAGATATCTGAAATACCTGGAGTAGTCAAATTCATAGAGACAGAAAGTAGAATGGTGGTTACCAGGGGCTGAAAAGAGGAAGAATGGGGAGTCAGTGTTTAATGGGTCTAGTTTCAGTTTGGGGTGATAAAAACATTCTAAAGATGGTTACTGACGATGGTCATACAACAATGTGGACGGACTTAATGTCACTGAACTGTACACTTAAAACACAGTTAAAACGGTAAATTTCCTGTTATGTATATTTTACTACAATAAAACAGTTACAAGGAATGGAGGAAGACTGCAGGTGGAATCTATCGCAGATGAGAAAGCAACCATATGTCTCAGACAGTTTCAGGACAAACGGATCTGGAAGGAGAAGCGCTGGCTGAGACGGACAAAGAGATCCTTGAGGATTCCCCCAATTTACTCCACAGGGTGAGTTTCCCAGATAAGCTGTTGCTAGCTAACTGCTGCAGAGACTGTAGCTTTCGACTGCCCCTGCTTCCAGCGGCAGGGTTGGAACAGAGCTCTAGAATGTCCGAGGTGGGGACGAGTTTCTGCAATGCTGCCAATGTTGCTGTGAGGTACAGATACTCTGTAAGTCTTGCCCGATTCTTTGTGGCCCAGACTGCCAAAAGGTATCTGGCCCTTAGAAGGTATTTAATACATAGCTACTGAGCAGAGATGAAAGTTTGATTTGGTTTCTAAAATGGAGAATAGGTAATGTCTTCTTCCGAGTGTTATATCTGATTAGAATGAAACGATGCTATGTAAAAACACTGATACAAACGTAAGGCATTATTCTTCATACAAACAGGACAAAGAAGCCTTGAAAGTTTCCCTGAAGTTCAGTTTACTTGCCATGATCTAATTTCTTGGTGAGTGGAAGGTAATATGTCCTGAAGACACAGAAAGCTCTGATTTAACCTTTTTTTTGTCATCTTGGAAAGCAGGGGGATGGGGCTTTTTGCCTATCAGGTTACTATTCTGGAGGACCTGGGTTTATTTGGAATAAAAATACAGTAGAAAAAAATAGTTATTTGTTTCTCTTAGCGGTTTTTCTGGCTCCAAAACCTCTCTGGTTTTAGATGGATTTGTTATGCAGGAGGAAATCGAAGGTAAGGCATTACGAGTCTCACAGTTCTTCCCCGATAGGTCACATTCTGCTAACCTAATCATATTTGACAATAAATTTAGTTATCCAAGAAATTTATTATCCAAGTCTTATATATCTGCTTCCTATAGAGGAGTGTGATTTTAATCTATGATACACTGAGAACAGACAATAATTGTATCTTGTTTATGATTTAAGATGCTATATAAAAATTAAGACTTGTGTTTATGTGACTATAAAGAAAATTAGATGGATATTTATGAAAGCTGTTATTTTAGGAAAAGATTTAGAGTTAGAAGCCCTTTCCAACTCCTTTATAAACTGGGGAACATACAATTCCTTTAGGAAGAATTCCGTTTTTTCCCAATCGCACTCCAAATGATGGGAAAGGCAAAACATCCAGAGACCTTGACTTTTACCGCCTCAGATTTTAGACAATTGCTTTTCAGAATTTTCCTAATCAAAACTGTATGAAATCCTCTAGCTGATAAAAGGCCAAACATTTACATTCTTCTCAAGAGTTGAATGAATTTGTATGTATTAGCACAGATGGCATTCCAGTATTTATCATACTGAACAGGAAGGGATTCATTTTCATCATCCACGTACCGTACAAATGTGAAATTAAAATAGAATTTTCGCTGACGGTCAACACTGCAGATTCCACGTTATGATTAATTTCAAGAACACAAATTTCTACATCTTCAGTGGAACGTATACTTTTCAGTCGTAACAACAATCTCAAAGAGCTTTCAGTTTGTCTTTCTCTTGCTCCTTTTGACTGCAAAGTGTAAAAGATTCCTGAACAAACTGCCTGCACATTGGGCACTGCTGAAAATACCGAACACAGCCGTCACACAAGCACGTGTGTCGACACGGCAGAAGCACCCAGTTCACAGTTCCGTTCTGGCAAACCACACAGTCCTTGCTGTTCTCCTCCGGAGGCTCCGCTTCACTCTCAGACAGTCCGGCCTTTTCCAGCAAACTGCGCTCTATGCTTTTTTCTTCTGGAGAGGAAGTGCTGGAGGGAGTGGAATTATTATTTGCAGACATGAAAAGTTGCTGAAAATCAAAGCAACAAGGTTAAGGATAATCACAAATGACAATACCTCTTTTTTTTTTTTTAAGATTTTATTTATTTATTTGAGAGAGAGGGAGAGAGAGAGGGAGAGGGAAGCAGACTCTGCGCTGAGCACGGAGCCTGATGTGGGCCCAATCCCATGACCCCAAGATCATGACCTGAGCTGAAATCAAGAGTCAGATGCCCAACCAACTGAGCCCCGACAATTACTCTTTAAATCTGGGAGTCATAAAAGCTGCTAAAAATTTGTGAGCTAGCAAATCCAATAGCAAAAATAGCTAACTTCTGTGATAACTAACTGAAAAATATTATCTCTTTATACATGGTCATTCTTTGAAACTGCAAATAAAAGGGACAGAGATAAGACGACAGGGTACTTACCTTAAGATCATGAAATTGACCTTGAGCCAGGAGTAAATATTGATACAACATTCTACAGGAAAGTTTATAAGTCTTATCAGGAATATGAATTACTGACACCATGGAAATCTAAAATAAAAATTGAATACCAGTCAATACTTAACCTCCTTATATTATTTCACAGGCATGTGAAACAAAAGAAAAACAAAAGGTTGATAAATTGGAAAACTTACAATAATTGATTTAAATCATAGTCACTAAAGAGGAACCAGTTACAGAACATATTTTTGCCAGAGTTATTTTTAATTTTACTCGAAGTTACAAATTTAATGCAATCCTAACAAAAATTCCAATGAGCTTTTTCATAGAGTTATATGAGTTGACTCTAAAATTCTCCTGTGGAAAAATAACACATAAGAATAGCTACGAAAATACTAGAAAAAAAAGCTGTGGGAGGATTGAGCCCAGTCAGATATTAAGACATAGTACAAAGCCTCTAAAATTAAAATAGTACAGGACATGGACAGGTGGCTAGAACAGAACAAACAGTCCAGAAACAGACCCAACTATCTATACAAATATGATGAGGGTATCATCTGAAATCACTGGGCAAACAGTCTTTTTAATTAAAAGTATTGGGACAACTGGATAGCTATTTGGAAAAATATATAATTAGATGCACTCCTCAAACCATATGTAAGAATAAACCCCAAAAGCATAAGAAACCTAATTATAAAAAATAAAACTATGCAAGCACTAGAAGAAAACATGTGAATTCCTTTTTACTCTCAGTGTAGGGAAAGACTTTCTAACTATGACTCAAACCCAGAGGCAGATGCATTTGACTGTATAAAAATTTAAAGCGTGTATGACCAAAAGCCCCATAGGCAAAGTCAAAAGACATCTGATGAACTGGAATAAAATATTTACAATATCCCTAATTAATGAAAAACGTTCCAATATTGAAAAAAAGTAACCAAAAATCCTATTAAAAAATGGGCAAAAGACATGAACAGACAATTCACACAAAATTATAAACATGGTCCTTAGCCATATTAAAAGATGTTCAATTTCACTCACAAGATGATAAATACAAATTAAAACTTCATTGAGATATCATTTCCCACTCATTGGATTAATAGATTTCAAACGTTTATCAATATAGTTTATGGAGAAATAGTCACTTTCATATATTGCTGGTGGAAATGTATTAAAAAAGATAAAAAGGTACAACTCCACTGCAAGGATATAACCCCAATGGAGGGGAATTTGGTGATATGTATCAAAATGACATACCTTTACCCTTCAGCCATACAACCTCAACAATATGAAAATATATATGCACAGGCTATTCAGTGCAAAATTATTTGTTACTGCAGAATACTGGAAATTACCTGAATGTCCAGCCACAGGAGATTGGTTAAATAACTATGGTACCTATACACCCTACATACCATTGAGTGCTATGCAGCCATGGAAAAAAATGTGAGGAAGAGCTCTATGGACTGATCTGGAGTGATTTCCAGAGATATTATGAAGTGAAAAAAACAGGAACATGTATATAAATATATATAAAGTGTAATACCTTTTGAGTAAGAAAGAAAAGAAAAGAAGACATATAAACATCTGTATCTTCTCATCATCACAATAAGAAACATAGGAAGAATAAACCAAAAAACAATAAACTTGGTTATCTACAAGAATTGGGGTATATAAGAATGGGGGGCACCTGGCCGGGTGGAGCATGCAACTCTTGACCTCAGGGTTGTGAGTTTGACCCTCAAGTTGGGTGTGGGGGTTACTTAAAAATAAAATCGTAAAAAAAAATTTAAAAAAAAGGCATTATGAGAAGGGATGACAGCATCTGAGTACACTTCCTCTTTACACATTTTTTTGACTTTTAGGAGAACTAATCCAAGTAATTTATGGACACAGAATTTGACTATAAACCCTTGGGCAGCAAATAAGGAGAGGGCAGTTGAGTACCAAAATAAATTCAGTAATGAATTATAAATCGCTGGGAAAAAAAGGAATTCATGAAGCCATATGGATAATAAATAAAGAAATAAATGGGAGTTCTATTACTTACAGAATACTGAGGGCTGACCGAAGGGCTGGAATTGGAAAATAATCATTTTGCAATCATCATGGTAAAGATAAAATCTGTTAAGAATTATCAATGGATATTAAATCCAGGGGGGGAATTTTCATAAAGACTGGGATTTTGTGTGGTCTTAAAAGTGCCCCCCCAAAAAATAGAACAGAGGAGAAATGAGGTAACACCTTGCCGAGAGATCGAAATTAACATCACCAATGAGGGGAAAGAACTGCGTGTGCCTCCAAAGGTGACACCCTGAAAAGCATACATCATCACCTGTAGAGTAGATTGGCTGAAACGCACAACTCCAATCTGATCATGATGAAACACTGGACAAACAATGGGAAGAGTCCTATTTTACAAAAAGGGTGTATGTGACTGTATTCTTCAAAAATGCTAATATTGTAAAAGACAAACCCAGGCTGTGGCAATGTTCTAGATTAAAGGAGGCTAAAGGTACATGATAAATAGACTGACTGTAGACTAGAACCTGCACTGGAGAGGGAAACATGCTGTAAAGAAGACGGATAAATCCACTGACATATTGGCATATAGGTCATAGATTGGATAAAATATTTTATCAAGGTTAGATTTATAAAGTTGATGACTAAATTGGGTTTATATCAGAGAACATTCCTATTATTAGGAAATACACACTAAGGTATTTGGGGGTAAAGAATCACGCATACAACTTATTCTTGATTCATTAAAATACACACACACACACACACACACACACACACGTGGGCAAAAAATAGTGCCAATAATGAAAATGTCAACAATTAACATTAGGAGATCTGGGTAAAAGGTATAGGGGTGTTCTTTTGTTTTTCTATTTTTGCAAGTTTCTAAAATTGTGTCCAAATGAAAAGTCTAAAGAAAGAATCCTACTATGGTTGTAAACATAATATTCTTTAGGGCTTTATAAAGATTTAATAATTTGGCAATGGCTTCAGAGGGTTGCAATACTGAACCAAAATGACAGGACTGGTAGAAGAGAGTAATATTATCACCTCACACAAACAATCCTGCCATTCAAGTTAGTATTAAAAGCTTCGGAAGCTACTATCATGCTAGTTATAAACATGTATGTACATGTATATGTCTACATATATAAATTTATATGTAGCTATAGATATATATTTGATATAGAAAAGATGCTCAAAATATACTAAATAAAAATAGGTCACAAAATAGTACATATAATTCAATCCTGTTTTTGTTTAAAAATTACATATATAAAGGTCTGCAAAGATACAAACATTCACAGTGGTTAACGTTGGATGATAGAATATAGGTGATTATGTATTTTTCCTTTTGACTTATCTAGATTTTCTCATTCTATTTCCTGCCACAAACATGTATTACTTGAGTAATAGGGAAAATATAATTGAGTAAAATGAAAAAAATGTCAAAATCAAAATAATGCAATAACAACCCCCGCTTCTACCTAAAATAACAAACTGACTACACTAGCAAAATGTAATTTTTACTGTTACAACAGGAATGG
The DNA here is from genome assembly GCF_023065955.2 of Ursus arctos. Taxonomy (NCBI): domain Eukaryota; kingdom Metazoa; phylum Chordata; class Mammalia; order Carnivora; family Ursidae; genus Ursus; species Ursus arctos. The sequence goes on along the minus strand of NW_026622930.1, from coordinate 42,228,115 downwards.
TAGAGTTTAATGTTTTTTTCTTCAGATTTAGACTCTGACCCCCAGAAAAAATACTGAAAAACCAAATGCTCGGTTTGCTTTTAAAATTCAGAACACAGAACATTAATACAAACCATGCTAAAAATATGCTTTAATTCCGACTTAGGCCCAGTCTCAGTGATAAGAGATAGAGAAGAAAGGTTTAACAGGAATAAAGGTAGGGCACCAGCCGATGAGAAGAAAAGACCCAGAGAAGACTTTAAAAGGAAAAGAGAAAATACCTATTAACCCCTGAGGGCCGGCCACCCCAGCTCCCCTGTGGGAATGCACCTGCCGCAAGTACGGCTGGGCCATGTTGTCCTCGTTCCAGTCAGATCCAGGGGCTGAGAACAAATCTTTCCCTGTTTATAGTGCCATTGACATAGACACTGGAAAGTGGTTAAAATGGTAAATTTTATGTTATATGTATTGTAACACACATACACACACAGGCGTGCGTGCGTGTGCCCCTGTTTAGACTGAGGAAGAAAGTCAGAAAACAAAGAAGACTCTGGGTACCTTAAATAGATAAAGATCACCCTCAGTGAGGGGGGAAAGAAGCCAAAAGGGGAGACTGGGAGGAAGGTGACAGATCTGACCCTTTTTGTTTTGTAGGAAAGGAAGGAAGGAAGGGAGCTTAGAAGACACGGGTGACATGGTGGTGACAGAAGGATTACCTTGCTGGGGTGGGTGGGGTAAAGAACAGAGGCTGGAAATATGAAACATCAACCTAACAGTACTTATTGATCTTCAACTGAACAGGGTGAGGGGGAGGAGGGGAGGAGGGGGAGGGAACAAGGGATTGTTGTCAAGCTCTATGAGGCTCGCTAACATTGCTCAGTATGACTTTGGGTTGTTGGGGTTTTTTTCACTTAGCACGTTTATTGAGCACCTATTAAGTTCCAAGACTGTGTTAGGTTATGGAAGCATACTGTTTTTAGTATGACTTATTTGGAAAAAACAAATTGACTTTAGCTCAATGGAATTTCAATTTGGTAAGATTAAAACCCCAAATTGTGTATGAGCAGGGTCTAGATTTCCCAATAAGGGTCTGCACTTTCCAAATGCAAGAAAATGTACACTTGTTTCAAGGAGATATTCTATTAAAATTTTTTTTTCCTAAGGTACTGACACAGGATGACAGAGGCTTACTGTTTCCATCTCTTCCTGAATGACTGGGAGTTTTCTTCAGACTCCCATTTCAGTCTCTAAGAAGAGTATTTACCCTAACACACAAGGTCGTTAGAAGGAATAAATAAGTTAATGTTTGCAAATGTACTATATATTATGATGTATCATGAAAATATTACCATATCTTTATTAATAAACATATCGATATCATGCACTTCAGAAAAGTAGGAAATTGGGTTATAAGGGCATTCTTACCATGAAACAGTTTCACCAAAAGTTTATTTCAATGTATAAGCTTCTACCATACTCAGAGGAATGTCAGGGCTCAGGTCCTCTTAGATCCCTAAGATGCTTTTATCTTACTAATAGGGACAAACAACCAGACTAAAGAAATAATGAGCACATCATGAGAAAAGGAGATTACTACAATTACTGAAAATACAGGGATCAAATACACAGAAGATGTAGGTGCTGCAAGGGCTACGATGGAAACAAGCATGTAAAGAAAAGAGGGTCTTAAAACTGAGCACTTCAGATGATTATAATGCTTATTCATTCAGTGCTAAAAATGCTAAGAATAAACATGCTTCCCAAAAGACTTTTTCTATCCAGCAAACATGACAGAATACAGAATGATAAAATTAACTAATGCAACTATAACATACCTTTTGTTCTCTAATATCATATTCTTGTAACTCATATGGGAAAGAAGTCATACTCTGAAGCAGCTGTTAGATATATAATAATCACACAGGTGTACTTCCCAGGTATTCCTTTTCCAAGAAAAATGTGTCTGGGCCAAATGTATATCCTCGGACATTAAAATAAGACTTTTCTATTCAACAAATAATTACAACCCATCACCCAAATCACTTAAAGGAATGCTTCCAGAATTTTAAAATTACTTACAATATCGTAAATTTCGCGGTCATCCTCACCAGCTAGGGTCAACAGTGCTACCAATGGATAGCGAGATCTGGGCACTGTACCAAAGTCTTCAATTTTAGTATCTCTTGGTAACTGGCAATATATTTCTTCTTTGCTGTCCTTTTTAATACTTTTTGAAAATGTAAAGGTAAATTGCCACTATGATCAAAAATCTAATAATACACCAAAGGTGATGAATAATAACTTAGCAAATACTTTATTTTATCCATAAAAGAGTCTAATGTCTAAAATTTTCATTTGTTAACGGATATATCAGATAAAAGGATACAAATACTGTTCTTGATAGAGGTATTCACTATAGAGAGCATCTTCCAGGGCTTGGGGAGTGCTTATTCGGAAGCAGTAAAAGTGCTTCTGCAGAGCTTCATATAATTTCTGAACACTGCACCCCCAGTAGCATGTCAGGAGGCTATCTTCAAGGCAATCTGTTGTCAAAGTTATGCCAGCTGTAGAAAACAAAGAAGAGAAGAAGACAAAGAGAGGAAAATTACCTAATGCAATTTCTCATACAATTACACGGTGAATAACAAAAGCTTCATTTGGAGGCTGGCCAGGCTGATGGCAGTTATAGGAACTCATTAAAGGGTACGTGCCTGTAAATGAAGGAACTGGGCCCTAAACAAGCGATAGAAAAACCTCAACATCTACACAGTTTTGAAGCACTATCAGTAAACTCTTATTATTTACACATTTACACTTGGAAATCACCAAGTTAGTTTTTCATGTGTGACTTAGAGACTTCTCCCACACAGAGTTTAAAAACTGAAATATAGTTCACTATTGATAACCTACCACTCTAACAGCATATATGATCCTAACTACAAGAAATAGTAGAGCTGTCTTCACAAGTGGAATACGCAACCTTGACCTGTAAGAAACAGAGCAGGACTGTCTCTGAAAGTGGACAGACTAACTCACAGGGTCCACAAGGTGATCACTGGAGTAGAAAAAATATGAAAAAGAAATCAAGCCTTACTAATATTAATATAGACATTGACAACATTAATATATACTCTTGTCACACAGTTAATGTCCTATATAATATGCAAAACATCCCAAGGAAAGAGTAGGAATTCTAAAACATGAAGGGCTTAATAGCAATGCCCTCATTCATTTATTTGTTTTCAGCATAATAAAACTTATTACAATTTAAGTAAACCTGATTAAGTGGAAAAATAAATTATAAGTGGACATACAAATCATATTTTTTACCTATTTATTAAACACTCACATAGGACTTACTATTACCACCCATAAGATTTTTCCCCTTGCTCATGGCAGTTGTAGCAATATCAAGTTCAAGGGCAGCAACATCTAGGGTCTTATACCTCTGGCAGTGGAAAGGGTAGCACCTAGTGCTCAGTGGCAGTGGTGGACTTACAAGACCAAAAGTACACGGTCTGGGGCACTGCTCCTGGCTGAACAGCCTCGGTCTCTGATTCTGGGTCTCCAAACCTATGTAATTCTGTAAGCTATCCAGTATCCTTTGATTGCAGTCATTTCTGTTATTTGCTAATAGAAATTCTGATGGATACATTATGAAGTTTTATTTTTATTTATTTATTTTTTAAGATACTAAATCAGTTTTTTTTTTTTTAAAGATTATTTATTTATTTATTTAACAGAGATAGAGACAGCCAGCAAGAGAGGGAAGACAAGCAGGGGGAGTGGGAGAGGAAGAAGCAGGCTCATAGCGGAGGAGCCTGATGTGGGGCTTGAACCCAGAACGCCGGGATCACGCCCTGAGCCGAAGGCAGACGCTTAACCACTGTGCCACCCAGGCGCCCCCATTATGAAGTTTTAAAAAGGTGATCAGGGGCACCTGGGTGGCTCAGATGGTTGAGCGTCTGCCTTCGGCTCAGGTCATGACCTCAGGTCCTGGGATCGAGCCCCGTGTTGGGCTCCTGGCTTAAAGGGGAGTCTGCTTCTCCCTCTCCCTCTGCCTCTCCCCTGTACATGCTCTCTATCTCTCTGTCTCAAGTGAATTTTAAAAAATCTTAAAAAAAAAAAAAAAAGAATATTCCTTAAAAAAATAAATAAATAAAAATGTGATCAATGGGTGGCTGGGTAGCTCAATCAGTTGGGTGTCTGACTCTTGATTTTGGCTCAGGTCATGATCTCAGGGTCGTGGGATGGAGCCCTGAATTGAGCTCTGCACTCAGAAGGGATTCTGCTTGAGATTTTCTCTCTCTCCCTCTCCCTCTGCCACTGCCCCACACTCACTCTCTCTCTCTCTCTAAAATAAATAAATGAATCTTTAAAAAAATATATAAATCATCCCTTTAAAAAAAATTAAAAGGTGATCAAGAATACGTGTTACAAGGATACACACAAACACAAGCAGACGCTTACAGGATAGCAAAAATTCAGTTTTTTACTTTTCTCCTCCGTAGTTGTAGTATGTACACAGAGTTTCAGATTTGGAGTACGCACAGTAGCAGTGACATAGGATAATTTCCAATCATAGTTAAGCAAAACGTTTAATTGTCAGGAACTCTGCAATAGGTAATTGGAACAGAATTTGATTTCAAAGTTTTATATGATTCCAATCATCAGGTATTATTCAAGAATGGGAAATTTAATTAGTTATTATTTTTCAATTAGCTATTAAATAGCTAAAGAAAGACACTCAATCAATACAAATTTAAATATATATTTATATACTTTTAATATACAGTGATTATGTTAATTGGTATATTATATATTAAAACATGTTAATATGTCATGTTCATATATACTATTTATATTATGTTACATAACAATGTTTATACATTGAAAGTTAATATACATATTAAAAATCATAGGTCCTTTTCTCTATGTCACCACAGAACCATACAACATGAGGTAAGGAAAAAAAGCTGAAGTAGATATGAAAGGGAGAAATAGAAAAGGCATATAAAAGAAAGTGGAAAAAGAAAAAAAGGAACCCAGAAAATGATTTCTTAATATCCTTGGCAGAAATGTGAAAATGTGAAAAGATGTTATGTATGGAGCTCTAGTTATATCAAAATGCTGGAATCTACCCAAATGTCCAACAATAGGGGATTCAATGAATAAAATATGGAATATTCTATAACGAAGTATTCTGGAGCTCTTAAAAAAGAACTGAGGCATGGCAAAATATCTGCATATGCGACTGTGGGATGATCTTCAGAATACATACAGATGAAAAAAGCAAGATGGAGGCAAGTATACAGCATATTCCTGTTTACCTCACAGGAGGGATATCCATATCTACATGGTTGTTTACACTACAAAAGAACCATGGAAGGGTAAGCCCTAAAACATGTTAAACTACCTAGTTTATCTGCTCTGTAAAAAGCAGCAGAGTTCCAGAGATTCAGAGCTGCCTAAGAGCTTGTTTACAGACTGCATATACGTGACTGAAGTGGGGAGAGTGTCAGAGACTACGGACAACTGGAGATCAGACTTCAACAGAGTATGCCTCTGAAATTAACATTACAAGTTAATGAGAAGGGAGAATACAATCTCCAAATTCTACCCTCCACAATCTCTCCTACACTTGTCCATGGCATAGACTGAGAAGAGAACGTACTGATTTACACTAATTGATGGCAGTACAAATCCCCCCAGGCAAAACTGTCTCCCTTTTGTTTTTCCCACTTCTCCTGCAGACAGTTCTCATTCTTCCATTTTCTCAGTCTTCTAAAATTCAGTGCAAACACAATGCCATCTCAGATCAACAGCAACAGCAGACTTGGAACACAGCCTTAAACCAGAAAATTCAAAACTGAAGCTAACTGAAAGAGCATGCGGGTGATCTCCCTCAACCTGCCCTACGTGCCTAGCTGTAACAGCCAAATAAAGCCCTGCGTAAGAGACAGCCATGAAAACACTTGCAAAAAAAAAAAAAAATGACTACAGTCAAAGAGTTGAGGCATTAAAAAAAAGGAGAAACAATAGAGCAGAAAAGCCACAAACTTTCTTTTTTTTTTTCTTTTAAAGATTTTATTTATTTATTTGACAGAGAGAGAGACAGCCAGCAAGAGAGGGAACACAGCAGGGGGAGTGGCAGAGGAAGAAGCAGGCTCATAGCGGAGGAGCCTGATGTGGGGCTCGGTCCCATAACGCCGGGATCACGCCCTGAGCCGAAGGCAGATGCCCAATGACTGCGCCACGAAGGCGCCCCAAGCGACAAACTTTCTTGAGAAGAATCCCTGAGGAAGAAGAAATAATGTCCAAGGTGACCATGCATGAGGATAATAAATCCAGAGTATTGGGAGATGAAAATTTTACGTTGTAGAGAATAGAGGTTCACAAGTTCCTCTGAAAATGCTACATGTGTCATTTTGTCTAACCCTTTTACCTTTGTTAGGTCTCACCAGGGTGAATAAACCAAAATATGAGGAAGCTGTTAGAAAGGGACAGGAGAATTTCTGAACCAAATGAATTAAACTCAACTAGCATATCCTGAGTACTTCCTTTCAATTTCAGTAGAGCCTTTTACATTGGGGACATGGAAATATCATAAATCCAAATCCAGTATTACCATATAACAACAAAAGAAATCCCAACAATCCGCCCATAGTGAAGAGAACTAAATGATTAAGATTAAAATTGATTTTCTTGTTCGTTTTCAAGTAAATCACGTCTCCAGGTATTCTCCTTCCCTCCCTTCATGCCAGGCACCTTGGGTACAGTGGTGATAAAAGACCTAGAATTTTAAACTACCTACACATCTAATGAAATAACCTTTTAAAATGTCACAATTATTGCTCAGAATCTTATCGTAACGTCTTGGTTAGACATCTTTAATGATATACACTGCTACACAGTTTAAACAAATGAATTTTATTCCGCCAAATGTAATTCCCACCAAAATCCTTCTCCTTATTTACCCACAGAAGACAGATAATGAGTGATAGGCACTGGTATTTTATTTTTTTAAAGATTTTATTTATTTGAGAGGGAGAGAGAGAGAGGGAGGGAGCATGAGGTGGGGAAGGGCAAAGGGAAATGGAGAAGCAGACTCCCCGCTGAACAGGGAGCCCAACTCGGGGCTTGATTCCAGGACCCCGAGATCATGACCTCAGCTGAAGGCAGATGCCTAACAGACTGAGCCACCCAGACACACTGGCATTGGTATTTTAAAAATTAAAAGACTTCACTAAGTACGGTATAAACCACACATTTAAAAAATTTTTTGGGTACTTCAGTAATGCTATTGTTGGTTGGCAGCTGAGAGGTCTTCTAGTTACTGGATGTCTTTTCATTTGCTTCTAACATTTACAGGGGGGCAAAAGGGGCACTTTTTGATATTATTTCTGCCTGAAAGGAAGATTGGCGGATTTCCTCGCACTTTCTAGCTCACAAGTATCCTGTGTTTGTTTGCTCACAATTTATCAGATCTTACTTTTTCAGCATTTCCCAGCTTGTGGAACTATGTAGCAGGAAGGACAGCTGTGTACTGGCAGCTTTTTGTATTAGCAGTCCTACTCAAGACCCACATATGACATGGCAACAGGTCCGAGTGCCGGACCACAGAGGTCAGAGGTCACCAAACTACCACTGTTCTGTACATTTTAATTAGGCATGTTTTCTAAACAGGTTAATTTTCTCTATCATATCTTGAAATTTGGTCTTCCCAAGTGAAAAATGTCAGAATGAACCCCCGTAAAATCTTAAAAAAAAAAAAAGGGCGGGGGGCGCCTGGGTGGCACGCGGTTAAGCGTCTGCCTTCGGCTCAGGGCGTGATCCTGGCATTATGGGATCGAGCCCCACATCAGGCTCCTCCTCTATGAGCCTGCTTCTTCCTCTCCCACTCCCCCTGCTTGTGTTCCCTCTCTCGCTGGCTGTCTCTATCTCTGTCGAATAAATAAAATCTTTAAAAAAAAAGAATGAACCCCTTACCTACCATTAGAGGGAAAAAAAAGAGGTCCTTAGTTCTCTTTAATTCATAGGGTGCTAGTATACTATTTACAGCTAAGGAAGAATAAGAAACTTTGTACTGCCTCATTATGAATTAGTATTTACTTAAGGCTGATAATCCCCATTGACTAAGTACACTGATTTATTTTTTAAGATTTTATTTATTTATTTATTTATTTATTTAGCATGCATGAGCAGGGGAGGGGCAGAAGGCAAAAGAAAGAACCTCTAGCAAACTCCACGCTGAGCACAGAGCCTGACTTAGGGCTCGATCTCACAACCCTGAGATTATGACCTGAGCCGAAATCAAGAGTCGGACATTTAACCAACTGAGCCACCCTGGTGCCCCGGTACACTGATTTTTGACATGTGATTCTGGAAGTTAGAGACAGGAAGATGACTACACAAGAAGGGTCACAGAAGCCAAGGAAGCAGGGCATCAAGAAGGAAGGATTGGTCAACTCTGTTAAACTCTGCAGAGACACTGTTAACTCAGGCCTACAAAGCATCCACCAGGTTTTATGACTGCTGCAGGTCAGGGTAGGGGCAGAGGGGATGATCAGTGACCTTGGGGAAAGCCATTTCAGCAGGGGGATTTGGGAAAAATCAGACTGCACTCATCTGAGGAGTGAAAGTAGAGCTGGCTAAGGACGAAGACAAATGCAGCCTGCTTTTGAGAAGCCTGGCTGTGAGGGGAAGAGAGACAGGGCAGCAGCCACAGTAAGATAAAACGCTGACAGAGACTGGAGTTGTTTTTAAGATCCCGGAAATCCGAGCAAGTGTAAAAGGTGATAGGGTCTCAGTCCAGAAATCTTTGTGGAGCCACGGAACTATACCTAGAACTGCCCACTCTGTGTCTCTACTTACCTGCTACAAAAGCATTTCAAAGTCCAGAAGTTCACAACTGAATTCATTACCTTTCTTCCAAAACCTGCTGCCCCTCCTGTATTCTTTATCCTGGTAAAAGGATCTGTCTGAGGAGGGCCCCTGCGAAGAGCCTGAGTCTTCCCCACTCTGCTCTCTTACCTGTCCCACCCTGGGTTTTATCCACAACAAATTACTTCTTGTTTCTCTACTGTATTGTTTTGTTTCTATATCGGTGCTTTGTTCATACTTCTCCGTCTACCTAGAATTCCTCCCAACCCCATGAGGTAAACATCTACTTATCTTTCAAGACTCTACTAAAAAAACAAATAGATAAATTAATAAGATAGATTCAGCACATCCTTTAACAAGGCTTTTCCTGAATATGCTTCCCCACCTCAGCAAACTTAACCATTTCTTTCTCTCTCTTTCTTTCTTCCCTTCCTTCCTTCCTTTCACTCCAGTGGTTCCTAGATAGTCTTGCAGACAATTCATTTTTCCAAGTAAGCACAGAAACAAAGTGCTATCATCTATTATTACCATCTCCCAAAATAACATTTTATACCAAAATAACTTATACCCAAAATATCATAATTTCAGATTAAAAATACTTGTTCTTGATGTTAGCAACCTTACAGTAACTGTTTATGCTATACCATCCATATGTTTCTTGCTGCACTCAGGACCCGTGAAAATGGCAGTGTCCTAACAAACTTCTCTTATTAACAGTTAAGATACTTTATTTTTCTCACACAAATGCCTGTTTGTTAGTTGATAAATTACTGAGGAGCAAGTTTGGTGAATTATTAGTCTTTGTATTTGTAGTACAAAGTACTACATAGTACGGCTCCCAGAATAAAATAGGTGCTCAATGAATACCTGTTAAGTCTAATGAAGAGAAAGCAATACAGAAAGAAAAATGCTAAGCAAGGGGCATAGAAAGAAAAAGATCTTTGGAAAATAGCCACCAACTTGTAATTGAAGCTGAAGATGGATTAGTGATCTCTAAGCCAAAAGGATTCTTGACTTGTCTCATTTGCTTTTTGAAAACTCTTGTGTTGAACAGGGTCTCTTCTGAATTTCTCAAAATTACTGGAACATCCCAACCAAACCTGAAGAAAAAGAAAAAGAAAATAATACGTAATTTTAGCAAATGCTGAAACTTTGTTATATGTGAAGTATGCTGTGCTTCATTAGTTATTCCTTTTTAAACAAGCGCCACGAAAAGAGATTAATTTATTCAGTTTACATTATATTACAGAATTAACCTAGAATTGAGAGATTAGAGGCCCCATACGATTGCAATATATTGTTCAGCTGGCTGAACTGACATACTCCTGAAAACAAAGAGTTCTACTGTTAATATTATTGATGATAACAAAGTAGTACAGTCATTACAGATAAACTGTACTTAATATAACAGAAAAACACGGTAAGAATTATTGAATTTTTTACATGATATAAAAAACAAATTCATATTTAATATGATGCAGACTATTTGATATTATTTATGGAATAGGAGAACTTTTAAACACCAAATACAGCACTTCATTTATATAACATATTTTCTACTTTTAAATTTTAGGTAAAAATGTGATAGTGCACATTGAACAGATTAGAAGGAAAATGAAAGGGACCAAACTCAATTCCTTATCAAATTAGAAAGCAGCTAAGTTCACTCGATTAAAAAAAAGTAACTTAAAATGAATACACATTGTTAAACCAGGGGACATTCGGTTAAGATGGCATTCATACTCTGATGCACTCTCTTCTCTCCAGACACTTAGCAGTGCTGGATAAAAAATAAACAGAGAAATCAAAAGGACCCCACTGAAATGAGCAAACGAACTGTGGTGTGTTGAAACAAAGGAATAGTAGTACTTAGTAATGAAAAGGAATAATTTATTCCTCAAAAACAACATACTGAGCAAAAGAAGTCTTACACATGTGATTCCGTAATATAAAATTCGAAAGCAGGCAAAACTAATCCATAGTAGAAATAAAAAACAGGGCAATGGTTGCTTCTGGGGGGTGGAGGGGTATGGACTGACCAGGAAAGGGCACGAGGAAACTTTCTCTGGTGATGGTAATGTTGCATATCTTGAGAGAGGTTTGAGTAGAGGTGATGTGCTTGATAACACTGCAGACTTGTACATTTCATTGTGTGCGAATATTACTTCAAAAGAAAAAAAAGGAACTATAAACAAAAACAAATGTTGAGGGACGTGCTCAGTTGGTTAAGTATCGGACTCTTGGTTTCGGCTCAGGTCATGATCTCAGGGTCAAGCCTCGCATCGGGCTCTCTCTCTGCCCCTCCCCCATTCTTTTTCTCTCCCTCCCACTTCCAAAAAAACAAAACAAAACAAAACAAAAAAACCCTAAATGTTGAGCTCCAGCTAATAACATGGAATGCTTTAGTGTTTACAGGAAGGCTAACAACTTACTGTGAAGTGATCAAGAAATAAGACGGACAAATATGTAATAAAGACTCCATAGCAAAATACTGATTGTAGAACCTAAGTGATGGGCATATATATGTTCACTGTATAATTTTTTCAAGTTTTCTGTATGTTCGAAAATTTTAATAAAATGGGAAAAAAGAGACAGAGCAGGTTCAAAGACAAATCTTTATGGCTCTGAAAAGGGAAAGAAATACAAAGTAGTGAGTAAGGTTAATGCCATGATTTGATGGGTCCCGAGTCTGGCAGCAGGCAGTGGCAAGTAAGCCTTCCCACAGTAAGAGGACTTTATAGGTTGTCCATTCGAAACAAGAGCCAAAGAGAGGTTCAGAATTTGAATCCAGGAGCTGGGTTAGGCCAATATCAATATGGAACAGAACTGTCATTATTAAGACCTGCTCCTTGACTAGCAGGCATCTAGGAATCTGGTTGGAGACGATTGTAAAATGGTTAAACAGCAAGGGTGATGGCAAAGGGTGGGGAAGAAAACTTCTACGAAAATTTAGGTTGCAAACCAAAATTTCAAAACACATGAATAAATCTAATGCCAAGAGAAGGCCAATAAAAGTAACACATGGAACAAAGTTATACTCTAGATGAATTTAATTTTATGGAACAGTTAGAAAAGGCTGTTCTGGTCCTGCTTAAGAAAGCTGAAAAGCGGGCCTCTAGCAGATGAAACTGTTTCCAAGTAAGTTAACTGTAACCCAAAACAAAGCTCAAGAAAATATCCATGAATACAAAAACATCCAGCACCCTAAAGTAAAATTCACAGTGTTTAGCATCCAATAAAAAGTTAACAGCCATGCAAAGAAGAAAATATGACTCATAATGAGAAGAGAAACTAATAGAAAGAAATAGACCCCAAAAATAACATGGATACTAGAACTAGTGGACAAGAACATCAAAACAATTGTTATATAACTATACTCCATATTTTCAAAAAGTAAGTAAAGGTTGAGCATATTATATGGAGACATGGAAGATATTTAAAAAGACCCAAATCCATTTCTGAAGATGAAAAAATACAACATCTGAGATGAAAAATACAGTGGATGAGATTACTCGCTGACTTAACATTACAGAACAAAAGATTAGTATATTTGAAGATTTATCAACAGAAAGGATCCAATATGAAACACAGAGAGGAAAAAAATGCTGGATAAAAGAACCCCAAAACATCAGTGAGCCGATGGACAACTTGATGCAGTTTGCAGATAAGGGGCAGAGACGTACAAGAAAACTACAGACGTGTATCACTCAGGAACACAGATGCAAAACTTCTTAGTAAAATGTTAACAAATGAAATCCAACAATATATTAAAAAGCTAATAATCATGACCTACTGACGGCTTAACATAACATTAAAAATTTAATGTAATTCATCATATTAACAGAATAAGAAAGAAAAACCATACGATCATCTCAATACATGCAGAAAAAGCACTTGCTAAAATCCAATGTCTAGTCCTGATAAAAACCGTAAGCAAACTAGGAATGTAAAGGAACTTAACCTGATAAAGAGCAGCAATAAATATGCAGAGCTAACAACTTTCTTAATGAAAAACTGCTTTCCTCCTAAAATCAGGAACAAGACACTTAATAGCTACGTGTCCTTAAGCAATCGCTCAACCTCTGTGTTACTGGTTTCCCATCTGGGAAACCTTTATAACAGGGCTTACGGCACTACGTAAGTGCTAGCAATGATAATGCTGATGATGGAGCAGACGTAGGGGTTGACAGAAGAGCTAGAGAGAAAGAACAAATCCAGTAATTTCTCCTTTTTGAACCTCAGAATCAGTTACCCCGTGGCCTCTATGTCCACTGCCCAACATCGTCCCAGTGCCTTTTAGCGGTTAAGTCAGGAACGTGAAATGGTAGGACACAAGATATAATCTTCCCACAAGAGCTATAACACCTCCTCTTCTTTTCTTCATCCCTTGGAGTGAAAACAACAAACAAACAAAGAAACAAACAAACAAACCAAAAACAAAGGGAGGAAACACCATTCCATGCTATACATACTCATTCTATTTCCTGGCCCCTTCATCATTTTAATTCTCCCTACCATCCCCTGCCCCTTTTTTTTCCTTTACCCCCACCACCTGGCTCCTTACACCCACACTCCCAGCAGTAAACACTGGAATTCAGAGCTCATTGTGTTCAGTTCTACTGTAGATTCAAGCATTATATTTCAGATACTTTATCATGTTGTACCTAAAAATTTCAATTAGAGAATCTTTAAAGATGTAAGAGCCAGAAACCCAAAAAGCAGGGCTTTGGAGAAATCTCTGGAAGCAGCCTGTTGTTAAGCATGGAATTCCTTTGCAATATGCTTTATTTATTCCATGATATATCTGGTTTTAATGTAAAAAGTATTATTTCTCCAAATCTTTATATAAAATCAGTGTTGTAGGAAGATATACCATATCTGTTCTGTGGCTTTGAATACACCTCAGAATGGAACAAATAATTTGAGATGTAAAGTGTTGCTTCTTTTCAAACATGCTTATCCAAGGCTGCTTGGCCCAGCATCATATCAAGAGATGCCAAAGCACTATTATTAAAGAAATTCATCTCCTTAGATTTTTTATTTCTCCACCTCATGCTTAATCTTGGGTCTACATTTTCTAATAGCCTAAGGCCCTTGATTTGAGTCAAATATAACTTTTAAAATTGGTAATATGAATTGTGCTAAACCCTTGGCCTTTTTATCCTACATAACCTTTTTACCATGAAAAATAACATACAGAAAAGTACACAAAACATTGTTCAATGAATGAGAAAGTAACTGGCCTTTGGGTTAACAACTCAAACAATATCCTCAGAAAGTCTCGTGTGTCGCCTGCCAGGCACTACCCCTTCCCTCTCCACTATCTTGACTTCAATTACTATAATTTAGTGTTCTGAATTATTATGTAAGTGGAAGGATGCTGTGCACACATTTATTTCCTATTTTACAACATTATGCTTGCAGATCCTCGGTAGCTCTACTTAGCGTGTTCTGCGGCTGGGTAGTATTCTGCTGTACAGTAAACGTGCTCTACCTTGCTTACTTGCTCTACTCTTAACGGACATTTAAGTTGTGCTCACATTTTGGCCATTATGAATAATGCCTAAACAAACATTTTCATACAAGGCACTCGGTGCCCATGCGTGTACCTGCATTTTTGTTAGGTCCACACATGCTGAGAATGGTATTTCTCAGCCATAAGGTCTGTGCTTCTCCAACTTCAGAGGATAATGCCGACAATGATTCTATGGAGTACCATCAGTTTACACTCCCACGTTGCCCTTGCGCCAAATCCTTGCCAAAACCTTATTAGCCACCTGGTAGGTATGTGGTGGCACTGGATTATGGTTTTAATTTCTATTTCTCAGATGACTGATTATTCTTATTTATAGAAATTCTTTATATGTCCTAAATACAAGCCCTTTGTTGGATATAGCTTCACCCCTCCTACATCTTGCCTTTCACATTCATAATGGTATCTTTTGATGAACAGAGTTCTTAATTTTAACAGTTATTAACCTTTTCCTTTAAGGTTAACGCTCTTGCTCTTTGGCTTTTCATTACTGACTTATCTGAATTATGTCCTGACACTGCCACGTTTCTGAATTATGATCTCAGACATTTTTGCATTCCTGTCCTCTTAAAGGACTTAGCCAAGCACGACTAGAGCAGCCAATGCTGAATCAAGGTTCTGGGTCTGTATCTGACTTCATCAGCCCTGTTACCCCAATATCCTAATGCTTTGGGGGAAACAAGGGTTGAGGGGAGGGTAGAATTCACTATATAATAGAGACATGTCGCAGTCTAACCACACCTCTTGTCCTAAGCATTACGTTTAATGTCTGAGATCATGTAAGCCGGTTTTGGGGCAGCAGACACACAGATGACTCATGTTGACCTTTCAGCCTAGTATAATCCCAAACCTTTTCACATACCTGACCCAGCATGAACTTGCTCATTTTTGCACAAAACCCCACAACTTCCAGTTTTAACCTGTTTGATGTGGACCAATATTTCTATCTTTAACATATTACTCAAAAGCCTGTATGCAGAGATGACCTGGAATAAGGTTAAAAATTGGAGACTGGTCAAACAGTAATCCATAATTGGTGCTGACAAATGGTTCTGTAAAATACTGGTAAACAAACCCAGTGACGTGTCTCTGGCCACCATCCCAATATCTGGGCTTTTCCACATTTTTAATCAAAAACTAGAATAAAGACATTGATGCCCTATGTATCACATCATGGCTGATATGACAATACAAGAAATAATAAAATAGTAAAAGGGAAAACTGACACATTTTCTTTTCAATCAAATTTCATCTTTATCTTTTTCGACTCAAAGTCATGTTGGCAACTGTTAGTAATGGAATACCAACTAAATAAATGTTTCTAAACATTCATTATTTTCTTTTATATAAACGTAATCCCCCCCTTTTTCCATAAAGATAATTTTCCATTCTCTTTTAGTGTTACAATTTAATTCTTATTCCTCCTGGATTTTTCTATAATTCTGGTTTTTCCCATTTCTTTCTCTTTTTTTTAAAATATTTTTGTTTATTTATTTGACATAGAGAAAGAGTGAGCATGTGCGCACAAGCAGGGGGAGCAGCAGGCAGAGGGAAAAGAAGACTCCCCGCCAAGCGGTGAGCCCAATGCAGGGCTCAATCCCAGGGTCCTGGGACCATGACCTAAGCAGAAGGCAGATGCCCAACCAACTGAGCCACCCAGACACCTCTGGTTTTTCCCATTTCTAAATTGTTTGTTACACCTGTTCATAATGTTTAAACTTCTAGCACAGCAATAATCTGTGGACTTCCAATTCTGACCACATTTTTCTTATTGCCTATATGTCTTACCCTGCACACACCTTCAAAGCTTCTAATCAGAGGCCGAATTGGTAGACTGGACCTCCTTTCCTTGTGTTTGGAGTCTCATGGAGCTCCTCCTGAATAAAGGTTACTTTGAAGCTAAAATTTTAGGCTCAGCAGTAAAGAATTTTTATTACCCCTTCAACCTTGAGTTCTCAAGCCAATCATAAAACAGACATGCAATTGTTAATTTGGGGGGCCTTCTCTTCAGGGTGATCTCCCAAAGACAGTCTCACACAGCTTGCTGGATTCTGACACTGGATCAGGATATAATAACCATCCACGGGGAAACCCTTGGTAGGGGAGGATTGTCTGAGGGAACTGCTGTGCTAATGATATGACTTTGGGAAAATGAATCAGTCTCTAAAATTCTGTGCCTTTACTTGTAAAATGAGGGGTTCAAATAAGTGACCTTAAGGCCCTACAAAGGTTTGAAATGTCATTTCTAACAGCTTTGTGTTTCCTTCTAGATTGTTCTACAAACATTCTTGCCAGTGCAAGCGTCAAGTATCGTGCACCCTAAGCAACACAAACTAAAGTCATACTCTTTTCCTAGGGAGGAACGTGTACCTTGTCACCAACCTCATCACACACACAAGCTACCGCATTCAACAACTGAGATAAGAAACAGTCGAGGTCAGCCTATCAGGCAGGGTTGGCAGGAAGCCACATCTGTTCTTTAAACATCAAGAATTTAATACTAATATAAAGAACTGTTAGTCAAGTACTGAAGACTGAAAATGCAAGAAGGGGACATTGAGGGGTCGTGGCACAAAGCAGTTATCACTCCTCATGTTGGAGAAACAAAGCGAAGAGTGGGATTATTACGATTTCGAAGCTTGGATAAGGGAACCCCCAGAGCTGGCATGCAGACCTTTGTGGTCGGAGAGCTGGCCAGCTGGCGCTGGTATCTCTGAAGGAGTGCGATAAGGCTGTTCTAGGTCTGAGGGGAAATCGTCAACTAAATAAACTGCTGCTACTGGGGCCAACTGCCACTGCCAGGGCAAAGGTCAGTGCTGCAGGAATGCAGACCAGGAAAAGGAAGCAAACTGTTAAGAGGAAGTTCCTTCCTCCTCCTCCAGCCTTCCAGTCTCTTTCTAGCGTCTTCTATTGGCAGATTCTAATAAGGAGCAGACAAGAGAAAAGTGCAAAGTCCCAGCCCCAGTATTACCAAGCAGAGTATAGAAGAGCATGTTTGCTTCTGAGACACAACAGCCTTTGAGAAAGATCTGGAGGATGATGTATAGTATGTCCTTGTGGCAGCACTGACGGATACAGGGTCCTTCCTCTAGGGGGCCTGACCTCCCCTTTATTTTATTTATTTATTTATTTATTTATTTTTAGAGATTTTATTTATTTATTTATTCAACAGAGATAGAGACAGCCAGCGAGAGAGGGAACACAAGCAGGGGGAGTGGGAGAGGAAGAAGCAGGCTCATAGCGGAGGAGCCTGATGTGGGGCTCGATCCCAGAACGCCGGGATCATGCCCTGAGCTGAAGGCAGACGCTTAACCGCTGTGCCACCCAGGTGCCCCCCGACCTCCCCTTTAATCAGACGCTCCAGGTCTTTGGATTGGCTTATATCTGTAAACTGGGTGAAAGGTGTAACTCTCCATTGTGATGACTCAAGTCAGGCTTCTGCCTCCAGACATGGAGTTTTTCCTTCTATGTAGATCACGTAGCATTTAGTAGGCTGCCCATCTATTTTATTCCTAGAGACACTGTAATCCATCAGCCACCACCAAAACTCCGTGTGAGCCAAAACATCATCTGCTTTGTCCTCCAATGCCCATTAGGAACACATGTCCACCTCAACTCCTGTGAGGTGCCACTGGACCTCAAGTCAGGAGCTCCCACCAGCATAAACAGCCTACAGAGAACAGAGATTTTCAAGGATACGAGTCTCCTCTCAGCAATTTATTTCTCAGTGCCTTTGTGAAAAGTGTGTCTTCCTTGCAGTCTTAAAAGATGCAGTTGGTGGGTGGGTGTGCAGGTTGCACATAATAAATCCAGTCCAATATTCCAATCTTTCTAAGCCTTCAGATTCCTTCCTCATTATGCCAGGAAAGTTCTAGCACTTTAACCTTATTACATATAGGCCACCACTGAGACCAAGTTTTAGTCAACCAAATCTGAGTTAATACTTTAGATTCAGAATTTCTTGAGAACACACCCAGATCAATAAATTTTATCTGGGGCACCTAGGTGGCTCAGTTGGTTAAGCATCTGATTCTTGATCTCAGCTCAGGTCTTGGTCTCAGGGGCTTGGGCTCCACACTGAATGTGGAGCCTAGTAAAAAATAAATAAATAAAATAAAAATTAAATACATTTTAACTGATTTAGTATTACATTTTATCCTTTCTGGCCTAACCTATTTACACTCCATTCTTATAGATACTGCTCCTTCCCAATGATACAAATTAGCAAAATTTTGCAAATCTTTTAGAGGCTAGGCTCTTTCCAACCAGGTTGGATTCTGTCCCTGTCCTCTGGAGCATGAAGAGATCTGGGCCTCATAGCAAAGGTTATAGATATAGGTCTTGAGCACAGACATCCTTTGCAAAGCAATTACTCTACGAAAGGTTATTACAGGACCTTCAAGCAAAGGAGGGCCAGTTTTCCTGGACATGGAAAGCAAAGCAGGCTGCTTCCGTGAACAAGGGAGAGTCAGAATGACCAGGGTTTTAAGCCTCTCAGTTTTATCCAAATCATTTAGATATTCCCATTCCAAGTCTTAAGACTCTGGTTCTTTCCACTCAGTGTCCTAAATGAGACATCAACAAGGCTGTGTAGTTCTATTACCAGCACAATTAAAACTGTGTTCAATGTTTAGTTCTGTGGCTACATGAAGTAAAGTGCTTTAGAACTCAGAACCTCTCTGATTCTCTAGGAGTTGACCTGAGTGTTTTAAGATCTTATCATTTTCTTTCTAAGGGCTCCAGTGATCTCAGAAGCAACCATCCCACCATCCCTCAGTCTTTACAGTCAAAAAGTGCTTTAGCCACTAGGTTCCCCAAACACTTCAGAAATCATTTTATCACGATCAATCAAAGGTAGTAATCTGATGAATCATGATGCCAATACATGCCATGGGGACCTTATATGCTGTTGGCAAGGAGCTGATGATGTGACCAAAGCAACCCATGAAGACCATCTTTGAGAGTTTCTCCCCGGGGATCCCAACTGTAGTAACAATTTCTTTATTAATACCTTTTATAAGTCCAATCAGGAGACCTAAACCACACTGGTTATTTTAACAGAGGGAATTTAATATGAGTAATTGTTAACCATATGCTGAAGAACTGAATAAGCTAAAGGGGGACAGTGAGTATCACAGAAGTACTACCAGGAGGAAGCAGCTATCACTCTAAAACAGGAATAAAGAGAATTACTACAGCTGAGAAATTTGGAGGAAGGACTGCCATGGAACTGGAACTCAGATCTGAGGGAAGGGTATTGATATCTTTGAAGGGGTGCAATAGGTTGATTCTAAGAGAGTGGAAAACTACAAACTGGAAAAACTGGGGCCAACTGTTAATGCCAGAGTGAGGCACTATCACTGTGGCGAGACAGACAAGAAAAGAATCACACAGGAAGCAGCAAGCCCTTTTGTCCTCTCCCCTTCTACTCTCCCTCCCCTGCTGGCAAAGCCTGCTGGGCAGCCAGCTAGCAAAGAAGAAATATAGTTTAGGATTCTGCCCCAGATTCACAAAACAGAATCTAAAGGGGTGCTATGAAGCTGAAGGACAATAGCTTAATAACCGGTAGTCAAGAGGAAGCAGGGAGCAGCTGTGGAGTCCGGGTTCCCGATCATTTGAAACTGTTAAAGGATGTATGGCATTTTGGTTTCCTTTCTGCACAGTGCCTGGCAAATAGCAAGAGCTTAGTAAATGTGAGCTATCAGAGCTCACAAAACCACCAAGAGTTAAAGAGAAAAGCCGTATTTTAGTGGCGTGATTCTTTGCTACTGCTATTGGGCTTCCAATATTCAGATGTTCCTGTTCTTTTTCCACTCCCACACAGTGCAAGCAGACAAGGAGAACAGTAGAAAGAAGCAGTGGGAAAGAAAATTAGAGCAGTACTGAGATAATGGCGAAGACACAAAACCAATAGGGATTATATTTTGGGAGGTTAAAAAAATGACACAGGTGAAAAGTGGATTCATGGGTTTACCTTCTGTCTAGGGTACTATTAGAAAGTTGCTTTTATGAGATCTAAACAGTTTTCTTTGTTTCTACTCAATGTATCTGTTGCCTTGACTTAGGTTAGCAAATAAACACTAGTAAAAAGTTGGACAAAGCTAACCCAGCTAAAGAGAATGGCTGGGTTAGGTTCAAGATAACTAGTTAGGCCCAAATCAGAATGAACGTGATTGGCACTTACACGGTCTTGGGGCCTCAGCAATGTTTAGCCCAGACTTCCAAAAATTCTACAGTTATCTGGCCTTCCACCCTTCCAAAGTCATACCCAAATGGAGTGGTTAGGCAATCATTCAGTTTTCAAAAACAAGTGTTAAAGTTGGCAGAGCCAGAAACTGAATCTAGGTCTGTCTGACTCCAAAGTCTGTCTCTTAACCACTACAAACATGAGGTTCCTGACTACCCTTACCCACAGATGTGGCCATCATTATCCATCTGGTCCTCACTCATTCTCCTCTTCCCAATACTACAGATAGATATCTAAGATATCTAATTAGCTGGCCCACAGAAAATTAAAATTAAGGATATAACAGAATGATCAACTAGTTACCTATTTTTGTTAATGGAGGAAAATTACATTTCTCTAAGAGAATAACACTAACATTATAGTCATTAAGAAATCCTGTGTTAAGGAGCGCCTGGGAGCTCAGTTGTTAAGCATCTACCTTCGGCTTGGGTCGTGATCTCAGGGTCCTGGGATGGAGCCCTACATTGGGATCCCTGCTCAGTGGGGAGCCTGCTTCTCCCTCTCCCCCCCACCCCCGCTGGTGTTCCCTCTCTCGCTGTGTCTCTCTCTGTCCAATAAATAAATAAAATCTTTAGAAAGAAAGAAAGAGAGAGAGAAAATCCTGTGTTAAGACTTTATTCAACTAGGCAACCAAGTTGCAAATTCCAACTACAAACTTTCTTGAAATGAACAAAAAATAGCAATAAAATTTGATAGGTCAATAATAACAAATTGCATAAGATTGGTCTTAGTCCTCTCCCACCCACAAACAAGGAATTTTGTGCTCTAGAACTGCCCCGGTGAGGGGCAGTATGGAAATATTAAGACTGGGCTTAGTTTCTAAAGATGACATATAGTTTCAGAAATTAACAAGGGCTTGTTTCCTTTCTGTAAAGTAATCCTATATACTTGATCAAAGCATATTTTTAGATTCGTTTTACACAGGCTGATCTATTCACTCACACGTTTCCTCTGTACTTCTGCTCATGTTGTATCCCTGAAATGCCTTCTATTCTCTACCATACACACTTAACTTCATTTATATCTCAAAATACTTATTCTTCAAAATCCAGTTCATGTATGTCTCCTCAATGGATGAATTAGTAAGATGGTTTCCACTAGCCCTATTTATAAGACTTCTCTAAACATGATACAATGGCATCTCCTCAAGAGAGAAATTTTAGAATCTCTGAGCTAGAAGAATTGCTCAGGGATTATCTAACAGTCTATTCTCCCTGTCTCCAATGGGTAAACTGCCCCTACCCGTTAATGTAACTTATCTCAAAGGTCTTTTCCAGCTCTAAAATTATGACTTTGTGGTTCTACCGACTAAACATTACTTCAAAAGGCGTGGAATGTATCTAGAAACCATTACATTCGCAAACGGTAACGGAGTTCAGTTATAAGTTACGCTGAAAGATCTGAGGCCAAGTGCTCAGTTCTGGTGAGATTAACAATCAACTGTGTTTACTGTCCACGTCTGTGCACTGTACCGCAGGTGACTGATTCACTCTGGGCACACAGCAGGCCCCGATCCGGGACAGAAGCCTGCTGGTCAAACACTCTATCCCAACACTGAGACCAGGCCCTCACCGACCGCTTTATCTCTTAGAAACAAAGGTGGTATTATACCTCGATCCGGCACCACCCCCAGATACCCGCAGCGACGGGGACTGCAGTGAGGCAAAGCAGTGATGCAGGTGCACAGCGCACCTTGTTTTGCTCCCGGAGCCAGTCGGAGTTCGAGGCACCAGCTCCCCCACAGCCCCAGGCGCCCCAGCTCCGCAACCCCCCGGCTCCAATGCCCCCCCCCTCCGCTGCTCTCCGCGACCACACTGCCCCAGCGGTCCGCCCCTACTCCCTTGTTTCTAACCGTGGGGCACTTACCATCCCAATACCAGGCCGGTGGTCACGATGAAGCAGGTAAAGACCACCGCTATGTAGAAAAGCGGCGAATATTCATACAGCGTTACCAGAAACACCGCAGCCATCGGGATGTCCTAAACTGAGCCGAGCTTCAGCCGCCCAGCCCAACCCACCCGGCCGGGGTAAAAGCCACTACGGAGCCTCGTAGCTGACAAACTTTGTGGATACGCACTCGGCCGGGGTTCTAAGGCTAGACGTCGGGGCAACATCGCCGGCTGCGGGAGCCAGAGTGCCAATCACGACGTCGCCTGCAGGGCTCGCCCCGCCCCTCCTGCCCCCGACCCGAGGTATTGGCTTCGCAGAGGGGCGGTGCCCTGACTGGACTCACGGGATTGGTACCCAGAGAGCGTCTGTCTGTCCTAGCGGTCAAGGCTTTTCTGCGGCAAATTCTAAATACGCGTCGCGGCCAAATCTGTCCAAGGCTCAGGTAAGGTTTTCTGATGACACAGAGAGGAGGCACAGTCCGAAATCCACGTCACAGAGTCTAAATCCCGCATCTTGGATCCGCGGCAAATTTGAGAGGAGAAGAGCCGGCATCTTGGGTTCTACAAAGTGAAGTAACCCCGCACCTGCTCCTTTTATCAAGAAAAGTTACAGTTAGAGACTACGAAAGACCTTAAGGAGGCTCACGAGTACTTTATACGAGCCTTGTCGGCCTTCTCAAGTTAGGTTTAATGATAGAGGACAATTAGCATTGCGTATCAAGATTCTCATAGAAGTAAATCGACTGCCTCCCTCTCCCCTTCCTTTCCTCCCTCTCCTCCCCCCCACCTCCCTCAAATTAGAATTAGATATTTGAACTTCTTTATATTCATTTTTGCTTTAATAATAATTTAAGTATATATATATGTGTGTGTATATATATGTATATATTTAGCGTAGCAGAAGCCTTTAAATAAAGGAGCGAAATGCGCATCCCCTCTCCTCATCTCCGTTCAGCCAGCTCCATCAAGGTAGTCTCCCTGGAAGTCTCTCACACCTCCGCTGACAGCTAATCGGTTTGCCTTTAGCCCTTGGCCACACCCAGTTACCACAGAGACAGGGAAATGTAGTCTTTTATTCCGAGCAGCAACACCCCCTGCTACAAATCAGGGTTTTGTTACCAGGCAAGAAAGGAACAGAGGACCGTGGGATAGATAACTAGTAGCCCCTCCACACTCCCAAATCACTAGTAAAATTAATGCTGGAGAAAGACGAGCTAAATTTGTTCTGTGGCTTCACAGATCTCTTGGCAAATGACCATGTGTTGTGTACTCTCTGAAGTAGTGCTGTGTAAGCAGCTTGGTTCACCAGCATAATTTTTTAACAATTACATATATGATTTGTGAAAGTATATAGTTTATTTATTGTTGGACAATTTTTTTTATAAATGACACTACAATGAACATTCTTTTTTTTTAAAGATTTTATTTATTTGTTTATTTATTTATTTATTTTTTTATTTGACAGAGAGAGAGACAGCCAGCGAGAGAGGGAACACAGGCAGGGGGAGTGGGAGAGGAAGAAGCAGGCTCCCAGCGGAGGACCCTGGTGTGGGGCTCGATCCCAGGACTCTGGGATCACGCCCTGAGCCGAAGGCAGAGGCTTAATGACTGAGCCACACAGGCGCCCCTACAATGAACATTCTTAAAGTTAAATCATTTCCTTAGGTGAAGTCCTAGATGTGGAACTTTTAGTTCAAAAAGTACGTACATTTTAAGCCTTTAGGAAAACAATGCTGTCCAGAAATATTGTACTGATTTATGCTCACACCCTTTCATCCTCAGTTTTGCAATCATTTGATATTGTCACTTAAAAAGCTTGGCCAATGGGAAAGGCAATTTTATTGCAGTAAACAATAAAGAGTTTTCATAATGAAAACAGGGAGTTCCAAGTTAAAGTGGCATATAAAACATATGCCTATAATTTTGTTCTCTCCCCACACTCCACTAAAACTACAGTAAAGGGATGTAAAAAATAAATCAACAAAAACAAGAACAGGAAATAAAATAACAGCAGCGCCTACTGGAAGATGGAAAACAGCCAAACAAGGATAATTCACTAACCAGCCCATGAAAGTCAAATCCCCAACCAGCAGTGGAGAAAACTGACTCAACTTGATTCACACTGAAGAATTCTCAAAAAGAACAGGAACTAACACAAATTTAATTCAAGCCTTTATTTCCCATTCAGATATCTGCTACAGCCATTTCAACTTGTCACTTAGCTTTCAACATTGATTCTAACACATAATACATGATACACAGTGCAGGCAAAAAATATTTTTTTAACACGTACCCTTTATTTTCAAAACACATATCTTATTTCATTCCACCACCCCAAATCTTTGATTGCCATGCTCTATATCCTTGAGAATGAAATCTTAAGTTCCTTGTCTGACATATCCACCTCTACATGATCTGACTTCCACTTACCTCTTACTTACTCATTCACAAAATGTTTGCTGAGTGTTAGATATGGGCCAGACACTGTAGAAGGCATTAGGGCTACAATAGTAAGCCAAAAATGACATATCTCTGTTCTCATGGAATTTACCATATAATGGAAAAGACAAACATTAAGCAAAGAGTCTTGAACAAAATACAAAGGTAAAATTATAATAAGTGCTATTAAAAAGAGGTACCTGAGTTATGAGGGCATATAATGGGAGAATGGTGAAACATAAGGAAGATCAGGAAAGTTTTCCCTGAAAAACAGATGATTGAGCTGAGAGCTGATGGAGAGAGATTTACCAGGCAAAGGGACAGGAGGGGAGAAAGCATTTAGGACAGAAGCTCTAGCATGTGCAAAGGCCCTGAGGTGGGAGAAATCATAGCATACCCGAGAAGATGAAAAGCCAATGTGACTAGAGCATGGAGAGTGAGGAGGAGCATGCTAGGGGATGAAAAGGAGAGATAGGTGGCCCAGGCCATGCATGAGTCTTGCTATTTTAACTACTCAACTGTGCCCTTAGAGCAATGAGAAACCACCGATGTGATTGAAAAAGGGGCATGTTATGGACTGAATTGTGTCCCCCTAAAATTCGTATGCTGAAGTTCTAGTCCCCAATGTGACTGTATTTGGAGATGGAGCCTTTAAGGAAGTAATTAAGGTTAAGTGAAGTCATAGGGTAGGATGCTAATTCAATAGGACTAGTGTCCTTATTTTTTAAAAAAGAGAGAGAAAGAGACACCAGAGATCACTCTCTCTGTGCAGGTGTATATAGAGAAAAGTCCATGTGGGACACAGTGAGAAGGCAGCTGTCTGCTAACCAAGGAGAGGGTTCTCCCCAGAAAGCCTGCTGGAATCTTGATCTTGGACTTCTCACCTCAAGGACTGTGAAAAAACTAATTTCTTTTGTTTTAGCCATTTGGTCTGTGGTGTTCTATTATGGTAGCTAGGGAGACTAATACAGGGAGTGACATTCCGTTTGGATTTTCAATTAGGCTATTGTCTAGAAAACTTTTTGGAAGGAGGCCGGGATGGATATAAGTAAATATGGGGATATCAATCCACAGATTCTTCAAAAAGTCCAGGCAAGAAGTACTGGTAACTCTGATGAGGATAGTGATGAGGGCTTGCAGTGAAGTGAATTATTTGTTAGAAATTATTGCATTTGTAATTCATTTGAGATAGAGATGTAGTTCTCTTTTAGGCAAAAGTCTAGAGGTAGGTCAATGTAGGACTGATACGGTGCTCCACAGTGCAAGGGACCCAGGCTTCTATTTTGCTCCACGTGTGTAACCCCCATTTCTAAGGTCGCCTCATGGTTCAAAATGCTTGTTGCAGCTCCAGCCATCATTTCATATTCTTGCTAGCAGAAAGGAGGAAAGAGAGGGAGAATGAGACAGTAAATCAGTTTAAGGAAACCGTAAGGATGCACCACTCATTCCATTGGCCACAACTCAGCCTCATGTCCACCTTTAACTGCAAGGAAGGTTGGAAAATACAGTCTTTGTTCAGGGCAGCCACCTCTGCTGTTGAACACTGTTGCTCCTGTTCAAGGTGGTGCAGAGCCAAATGCAAATCCTCTCTCTCTCTCTTTTTAGGGACAGAGAGGGAGATAGGGGGGTAGGAGTGGCAGAGGGAGAGAGAGAATCTTAAGCAGGCTCCATGCCCCAGCGAGGAGCTGGACAATGATGCAGGGCTCTTATCTTACAACCCTGAGATCGTGACCAGAGCCTAAATCAAGAGTTGGTTGCTTAACTGACTGGGCCCCCAGGTGCCCCGCCTTTCCTTCTCCCCTTCTTCTTCAAGATTTTATTTATTTATTTGACACAGAGAGAGGCAGCGAGAGAGGGAACACAAGCAAGGGGAGTAGGAGAGGGAGAAGCAGGCTTCCCGCTGAGCAGGGAGCCTGCTGCGGGGCTGGGGCTCCATCCCAGAATGCTGGGATCATGACCTGAGCCATAAAGACTGAGCCACCCAGGCACCCCCTTTCCTTCTTTCTTAAAGAGAAAGTGGACTACCAATTTCGGTCTCTTTAGCTTCTCGAATACCATACCTGTTTGGACGCTTTACTCCAATCCCTTCCAGCTCCCACCCCTTCCCATTCTGAGACTGCAGCCTGAAGGGGAAACCAGAACCTCAGTACAGTGTGGCCTGCTGTACTTAGTCGAGCCCCTCCTTCTTGCCACGCTCCAGCACACTGGGAGGGAAAGACTTCCCCTCCTTCCCACTCAGCAGATACAGGCCTTCTGTACTGGCCTCGGTTTCCTCTACTACATGGCATAGACTAAATGCCACTTTTAATTTTGCCATGGTCTGGATTTTGAAATGTAATAGAGCTTGAAAACTTCATAAAACCTTTCTCGGTGGTATCTGCCTTTTTCTAGATTACTGTGTATCTGGGGATTCAAAAATCCTATTTTGGTAGTCAAAAGCTGCTTGCTTTTTTCTGCATTCCTAACATCACAGTTCTATTTATCCTTTGAGGCTTATATATGCTTCTGACTAACCAAGGAGAAGGTCTTATAAGAGAAATGCAAGCAAATATTAACTTGTTTTTAAGAAATTATTATCTGCATTATATAATTTTCTTGGAGCTGTTAACCCTTTCATTTTATATGGTCTCTCTATAGCCTACATTATTTCTTGGAAGGGCAAATTTATGTCTATTTGAAGACACCAGTAGGAATGTAATAAACATCATAACTCTGAGTTTCAAACTTTGAGACAACTTTTGCCCAACAGAACTGAATGAATGTGCAATTGGGTATGATCCCATAGATGACAGGAGTCGTGGAAAATCTTGTATGTAGTACCTTGGCAGAACCTGACTCCTAGTAGCCCATTGAACTTCCAAGTCCCTCTAGTAAAAACCTCTCATGGTCTTAGCTGTTGGGCTGCTGTCATCTATATATACCGTGTGGCAGGAGGCTACCTGAAGCTCACTCCAACTGAGCTGACGCTGATCATTTATGTGGTACATGGTCTGTGGCCCAAAGCTTAGGACATTCATCTAGAACAGTGGTTCTCAACTGGGGTTGATTTCCCACCTCTGTGCCCTGGCAACATTTGACAATGTCTGGACACGTTTTGGTTCCCAATGTGGGAGGTGCTACTGGCCTCTAGCGCACCGCCCCCCTCCGTGGCCCTGCATGGCATTTGGTATTCTGCTGAACACCCTACAACGCACAGCACAGTGCGCCCACAACAAAGAGTTATTTAACTCCAAATGTCGGTATTGCTGAAGCTGAGAAACCCTGATACAGAAGATTCTTTTGGTTCTGGGCACTTCTCACCAAATCACTGTTTCCCTGTTGGTCCTGGATTACCACAATAGTCTCCTAAATGGCTTTCTTGTTTCTCTCTCTCCCATAGTGTATTCTTTTTAAATTTGTTTTACTTTTTTAAAATTTAATTTTTCATTTACATGCACTAAAAATCATTACATCTCATGTACAGTTCTATGAGTTTTAACAAATGTGTGGAAGCCATAGAATATTAGCACCATCAAGATACAGAATAGTAGCTCAAATTTCCAAGTCTTTATTGTGGTTTTTTGTTCTGTCCCTCACAGGAGCCACGCTGGAGTTAGTCTGAGTCTTGGCAACGTATTTTATATTGTAGGTAAGTTCTCATAGTCTTTGCTATGCTTCTGTGGGTGTGTTCTGCCCATATGGAGCTAGGGTGTGTGTGCTGTGTCAGTTTCAAACTCTGCTCTTCAGGAATTCCCTTACACCCCTGGACTCCCTTTCCCTGTTCTTCTGGTCTGAAAGATGGGGCTCTCCATTCTACCCTGTTGTGCAGTTCTGTGTGACTGAGCCTATCCTTCAGGTGAGATAGCAAGAGAAAAGGAAGAAAAAAAAGTAACTGGCATACCTCCTTCACTCTATGCACAACAGGGCTGCTTTCCAAATTCCTCATAGAAAGATAGCTTTTCTCTCAGGTTTTAGGTGCCTGTGCTCCTGCCCTGCTGAGACAGAGCTAACAATTGTGGTGGATGGTGTTGCCCTTGGGGCAGGGCGAGGAGAGAATAAAGGGGGAAGGGGGGGGCAATTCCTTCCACATTCTCCTGTTCCACACTCCTCCCTGATCCAGCCTGCTCTCCTGTCAGGCAGTAGAAGAGGAAAAAAGAACAAGAAAATTCACTGGTACCCTACTGGTCATTCTTCAGGTTCTACCTTCTTGTGGTGGAAGGCCTAAAATTAAGGTCTCATATTATGTGCTGCCATGACATTTGGTGACATTGGGCATGACTGAAGTGCCGGCTCCCTACTCTGCTCGCATGGATAAGGTCCTCTAACCCTACAACTCTCGTCATGGGGACCAGGCCCAGTCCCTGCTTATTCTTCAGTGGCAGGTTTCAGGTCCCCACCAGCCTGGGCACTACACCCGCTTTAAGCCTGCCTCACACAGCCTCTAGTTGTTCACTGGGTTCCCAAGGGCAACTCCCTGGCCCTGCATGGCATTTGGTGTCCCCCCCTCCCTGGACTGTGAGTATATATGACTAAAAAACTGCTATCAGTTTCATCTGTCTAGTGTTGAGTGTTATGTGTTTGGCTCTCCCCACAACCCTAGGACAGGAATCCCTCCTTCCCAAACAGGACGAAGAGGAGGCCACCAAAACATTTCCTTCTTCAAGTCACTGGCTATTTTGTTTTATTTACTCTTTAGAGTCCTCAGGTAGTTCTGTTTATATTCTGCCCAGAGCTTTTAGTTGTAATCGGTGAGAGAGACTACGGCTTGGTTACTGTATCTTGGCTGGCTCTGGAAGTCCTTCTGTCCCTGCAGTCTAACACAACAGCAGAAGCATCTTCTTAAAAGGACGCTGAAGTCAGAATGAGCCTGCTAAAATGCGTAACAGACCGCATCATTCCCCAGCTCAATCTCTCCAACACTCCAACACTATATTTTGACTCTGTAAAAGCCAGAGTCTTTATGATCATTTACGAGACTTAGGATCCAGCCCTCCAACCCCTCTATGACTCACCCCAGCTCATCCACTCCAGTCATTTGATTGCTTTTTTTGTCCCCTGTAACAACATGTATGCTTCTGCCTCTGGGCCTTTGCAGTGTTGTATCCTCTGTGTGAAATGTTCCTCCAGACGTGGCTAATCTCCACAGCTTCAAATCTTTGTTCAGAGATGACCTTCGTAATGAGACTAGGACTACTACCCAATTTAAAATCACAAATCCCTCACCCCTGCACTCCCAATCTCTCTTTTCGTATCCCCGCCCCCACTAATCACCTTCTAACATACAATATTGTTTACTAATTTATTATTCTTATTGTCTGTTACCTCGTCCTCCCTATTAGAATGTTAGTTCCAGGATGGTGGGGATTTTTAATCTGTTTTGGATAATGGGCCCTCAGTAAATATTTATTGGTGGAGTAAACAGGTGGGAATATATAAATAATACAAATGCACTATAGCAAGGGTGTGTTATAGAGAAAAAAAGACTTAGAAGAAATTCAGGCCAGAAAAGATTATTCTAGCTCTGATCTTCCATCAATTTTTACTTAGAATACTTCTTTACTATTGACCCTGATCTTGTCTTCATGTCAAATGCTTCCCAGGGATAAAACACATTTCAGTGACTTCAATACAGCGTAGTATTGATAGGTTCTTGACTTTTTTATACAGGTTAGTCAGGCAGAAAGTTTTCGAAAACCTTCCAGAACTTTGTGCCGCCACCCCCCCGCCCCCGCTCCATGAATAACCCAAGCCAGATGGCATTTCCAAACCCCATTTAAAATAGCTATAATATTTTTTTTGTGTGTGTAAAACATGTTCTAAGGACTGAGTTTGAAGCTTCTGTATATAGTCTACATTAATTTTTTACTGCCCATAAAATAAAATAAATCACATTTTCACCAGTGTTCTTATCTTGTCAGTATACCCAGTCCAACCTCTCTTCTGTGTAATATAAGGCCAGCCCATTTCATTGCCAATAACACTTGGGAAACATTAAAGAAAAAAAAAATGGAATGAAAGGGGGGAAAAACCACAATGGATTGGATTTGCCCTTTATCAGGTGTGATGTCATGTAGCTTAATGTTAATTTTTTCACCTTTTCCTCCAATTCCTCCTATAGGTGGAGAGAGGAGATCAGGAAAAAGTGAGGGTTGGGGGGAGAATCTATGTTAAAGTCAAATATAAGCTCATGGACCACTAACATCATTTTCTCTTCCATCGTTTATTACATGGTACTATCGGTCAAACTTAACAGTCCCCTTCTCATAGCAAAAAGTTTTATGGGGGCAGATCACTATGAGAATGTAGTTGAGCTGTGGAATTTCTTATAGCTAATACTTTTATTTTTCTAATTTTTGCGCAAATGTGGGTATTGTGTCAAATTAGTTTCTGTATTTTGAACCCTGACTTAATGTTATTTATTAACATGCTAACAATTCATTAAATTTAAACATTAATACAAACTTTAAAAATTTTAATAATTCAGGGGGGCACCTGGTGTTTCAGTCCTTGAGCAACGGAATCCTGATTTCAGCTCAGATCAGGATCACAGGGTCCTCAGAAGGGATGTCTGCTCGTTCCTCTTCCTCCCCCTCTACCCCTCCTCCCTACACCCATCCGTCGCGCACTTCAGCTCTCTCTCTCTCAAATAAATAAAAATCTTTAAAAAAATAAAAATTCCAATAATTCAGTTTAATACTAATGAAGAACAACGGCAGTGGGAGCACGTTCTGGAATTATCTTTTTCTTTGGTTCTTTTACTCATTCTGCAAATATTAACTGAGCACCTATTGTGGACCAGGCACCAGGCTAGCACTACGCGGTAAACACCATGATATCCTACCCCAGGAAGTTTCTTTATTGAAAGCAACTGTATGAATTCTAGAGTTCAAACTTTACTTCTTCCAAACTACTTTCCTCACCACATTCAAAAATTAGCTTGCTCCAGTAAGTCTGCACCGCCTACAGAAACTTCTAGAAGTGTCCTTAGGCAGTAGTTCGTAACACCCATATAGATAGCAGTCATCATTCATACTTCAATAAATAAACACCATTGAGAAAAGGAATGTATTCATCAAGTCCTGGAAAGTCGTGGGGATCCGCGGTGGGGGTGTGGGGGCTCAGAGAGGGTGGGAGGAAAGGCAGGCGTGCCTAGGTTTGAGGGACATTTGAGGGACTTGGGTGCTTTGGTTTCACTTCTCCAATGGGTTGAACTCCACGCTCAAAAATAAAGTGGAGAGTTGCATTTGGAAGGTAGACCGTGGTCAACGCACATATTTGCCATTGAAATGATGGACTTAATCATATCACTATGAAATGCTCTCAGAGTAAAGTTAAAAAGGAGCAAGAACGGGCTTGAATGTTAAGAGTGCA
Organism: Ursus arctos; assembly: GCF_023065955.2. Classification (NCBI taxonomy): domain Eukaryota; kingdom Metazoa; phylum Chordata; class Mammalia; order Carnivora; family Ursidae; genus Ursus; species Ursus arctos. The sequence goes on along the minus strand of NW_026622930.1, from coordinate 42,195,795 downwards.
TTTCTGCAAGATGGCCCCATTCTCAAACGGGCAGAACCTTCTTTCCTAAAAGGAACAGGAACCAGCAGGCGCTCGCGATTCGACTAATTTTGAGCCGCGCCTCCCGCCGTCCGCCGTCACGTGCCGGCCCGCCCCGGTCGCGTTGATGGGTGGGGGCGACTCTGCCAGGCGCCGGGGCAGGAAGGGAGGCGGCAGCCGTGCCATTCTTAAAGGGGCCCGAGGGAAGGCGAGGAGCCGCTGACGGCCGGAAGGAAAATGGTGAGTTGCCGCCGGGAGGGCGGGGGCCGGAGGGCTGGGCCAGCCAGCCGGGCTCTCTCGTTTGCCAGAGCCGGGCTCGGCGGGCAGCGCCCGGGGTGGGTCGGCGGCCGCTTCCGTCCCGGCTGCTGGCGCGTGCCCACAGCCAGGGACTTGGCCTCCCCCCGCCGCCGCTGCCAACCCGCTTAAGGGCAGCATCCTCGAAGCGGCCCTGGGGTCGATCCGCCCAGTGGATCCAGGGACTGGGGTGCGGCCAGTACGGCTGGGTCATTCTCTCTCGGTCTTTCTGGATGGAGGCTTCCAGCTCCTGAACTGCAGGGTCGGAGGGGCCGGCGTTCTGGCCCAGCGAAGGGCTGCCCCAAACGCCGGTTTCTTTGCCAGGACCCGGGCCAGGCCTGAGGGGGCAGACAGGCGCTGAGCACCTTCCGCCTGGCGGCCTTTCCAGGGAGAGCTCGAAATTTCAGATTCCATTCTTGCGGCCTCGCCTTTAGCTTTTGCCTCCTCCTTCCCCAGCCTGCCTCTAAAGATTTTTCCGTATTCTTGCTTTCTTCCAGTTACGGCAGTTGGAAGTCTTTTTGGCCTAAGGTTTTGGTCCTTAGCCTTAAAGTGACCGTCAAAAGCTTTAGTTTGTTCTCGGGGCTTTGGCTTCCATACTCGAATGAGTTGAACGCCTCGCTCAAAAATAAAGTGAAGAATTAAGTAAATTGCCTAACAAGAATTTTCTGGATCTTTCCTATCGGGTGTTTAAATATACTCTTTTCTTTAATTAGAAACAAAACACAATCCCCCACTGTCCTATCTCTGACCTCCCACTCATTTCTCAACCCACCTCCCTCGAATAGATCTTGTCATGGTCACCAGAACCAAGGGACTGCCTTCAATTCTCATCTTTCCTGACTTTTCATCTGCATTCCACGCAGTTGACTACTCTCCTTTTTGAAGCTTCTCTTCCTACATGCCTTCCCCTTGGGTTCTGTTTTTTCTCCTGCTTTTCCTGTTGGCCCATTTGTGTCCCATGCAGACTATTCTCCTTACCTGGATATCACATGTAGGAGTCCTAGGCTCCAATCTAATGCTTTGTTTTCCATTCTGTATACTTTCTCCATCCTTTCTTAACACTCATCGCTTCAGTTACCTCCTGCCTGTAAGGAGATGACTTGTGAATTTTTATTACACTTGCTTCTGAGATCCAGTCCAGATCTGTATATTCCACTATTTAGTTATCCTCTAGGAGCTTTTCCCCACTTGGGTGCCTTAAGGCCACCTCAATTTGTCCAAAATAGAACTCATGCTTTTTCCCTGCAAACCTGTTCTTCCTCAGGTTCTTAACTCCGTGAAAGGTATCATTTAGTCTGTTAACACGAAGTGAGAAGCTTTGGGGTCATCTGGAACCCTTTTTCCTAACTCACACCTCTAAGACCCAATTTGTCACTACCGCCTTTGTAGTGGTTGAGAGTGGCTAGAGATCAGGCTTCACTAGTTGTGTAACTTTGGGGAAGAAACAACCTCTCTAAGCCTTAGTTTCTTGCAAAATGGGGATAAGAAAAACTCATCCTAAGGGATTGTTTTGAGTATGAGGGGAGATGTATGTAAAGGACATAGCACCGTGTTTCTGTCATAGTGTTTAATACATGTTAACTGTTACTAGCAGTATTTCCCTACTTCTCTTTGATCTTCATCAGCCTAAGCTACTTTTCATCTCTCCCTTGTACTAAGCTTGCCAACTAACTAGCCTTGCTCTATTCTTCTTGGCACTCTGCCTGTTTCCTGCATGCAAATCTGGTCACGTTTCCCATCATCACTCTGCTTAAAACACTTTAGTGGCTTCCCTTTGCTCATAGGATAAAGACCAAAGCATGACCTGCTGTGCCCTGTGTGGTCCAGCCCCTACCCAACCTTCTGTTATACCATGTTCCTGCTTGTGCTTGAGTCACAGTGGCCTTTCATTAACTTAGATGTGCCATGATCCCTTTACTCAAAGGGTCTTTGCATAGGCAGTTTTGGTCCTTCAAATACCTTTTTCAGGCAGACCTATTGTGACCATGGTGTTCTTCCCTAGTCCTAAGTTCTTACAGCAGCTGTGTCTCTCCTGTCTAGTTCTTATCACAGGTGCAAACAAGTATGTTTTCTTACCTGTTCCTTTTGATGTAGGTCTGTTCTCTATAAGTGTGTTCTCTACTAGACTATATTAGAAGCTTCCTGAGGGCAGGCCCATATTATTTATTTATTTTATAGGATTGTATCCCTAGCACTTAGCACAGTGCTTACACTCATTAAATGTTCCTTACATGGATAAACCAGTAAGTGAACACTTGAGCTCAACACTCCACTTAACTGTGTGTTAATATTTACCCAGGTGGAGTTGTTTGCAGGGTGTTACACTCATTCGTAAATCCTTCTACTAACTGTAAGCAATTAGAATTGACTGAACCTGGGTCCCTTTTCTTGTAGGAAGGAATTTTTGACCTTATTATGGTATTGGGAGGGGTGAAAATGCCCCCCAAAAGGCTATATAAATTAAATCACAGCATGTTTTTCACTTGGTTCCTGGTCCTTAGAATGTCAGGATTGCACAAGCAGCTCTGAGTATCAGAGCTGGAAGATAAGACTTTTGTGATAAATTGGTCTTTGCCTAAAGAGGAATCTAAAATATTTATTAGTTTCACTAATGGTTTCTACCTTTGTTGAATAGAAAATGAAAATTCTAGTTTTTTGACTCTACCTTTCTTGAAAGATAGAAAAAAATAAACTAGGATTGAATACTACCTTCAGGAAACTCCATATGACTGTCTTAGCATCTCTTTCTCTAAGGAGAACTAATAGGACGCATATACCTGACTCCTACAGGAGCCTTATTCATTGGATAATACTTATTGGTGGGATGTCCTTTCTAATTGTAAATAGCATATCCTATGGTATATCATACCTTACATATTAGCAGTGTTCTGAATTTAAAGGACAATTTAAAATTGACAGCTATTTCCTGCTTTAACTTACACTCTCATTTACCCAACATGGGGTCAAAGCAGGCTTTTATTAAATTTATGTTTTAACTTAAAATTGAAAACCTTAATCTTTTTGGGTTATAATGAGAAATGTGTATTTAGCATTGGTCTCAGAACTGTTCTAATTCTCTTGAAGGAGGGGGGGACCTTATGTATGAAAAGATCAAAGCATGTGGACCTTATTTGGTACCTGAGTCTATCAAACCAACAACAGGGAAAACAAAACAAAAAACATTGAGGGGAATTTGAATTGTTTGATTATTTGAGACTGGAATTATTGTTAGTTTTTTAAGGTAAGATAATGTTATTGTCCTTATATTCTTAATGGCACAAACTGTCATTTTAATGAGACATACTAAAATATTCACAGTTGAAATGACTTCAGGCCTTTGCTGTGTGACAGTCCGTTGGGCAGTATTGAGAGTGTTGATGTAATAAGATTGGCTGTGTGTTAATAATGTTTGAAGCTGAACTATAGGTGCATAGGGTTCCACTATACTATTCCCTCCTTTAGTACGTGTTCAAAGTTTTACACATTAAAAAAAAAAGGGAAAAATAACCATTTCCATGCTTGTGTTTGCAATCAGTAATACATTTGCATTACTAAGAGAAGAGTCCTTTGGTTATTTCCTTGCCACATTTCTGGAGAAGAATCTCGTACATTTTTTCATAATTTATAAAAGGTTCTTTTAGTTTTTGTATTTGTTCCATCTGGTTTTGCTTTCATAATTCTTTTTTTTTTTAAGTAATCTCTGCACCCAGTGCGGGTCTTGAACTCATGACCCCAAGATCAAGAGTTATATGCTCTACAGACTGAGCCAGCCAGGCATCTCACTTTCATAATTCTTAGTAACTTCTTTTTTTATTTTTATGTTTATTTTTTTATTTTTTTAAAAGATTTTATGTATTTATTTGACAGAGAGGGAGAGACAGCGAGAGAGGGAACACAAGCAAGGGGAGTGTGAGAGAGAGAAGCAGGTTTCCCGCCGAGCAGGGAGCCCAATGTGGGGCTCGATCCCAGGACCCTGGGATCATGACCTGAGCCGAAGGCAGACGCTTAATGGCTGAGCCACCCAGGCGCCCCGATAACTTCTTTTTTAAAATTCCCATTGTCATTTCATTAAGATATAAAATGTTACTGGTCTTTACTCTTGTGGTTTATCTTTCATACTTGATTTGTATTTTTTCAGAGTTGTGAGACATAAAAATGTACTAAGGTCTTATTAATTCTAATAAAGATTACTTTCCTGCATAGTGCAAAAATGTTAGACTTTCTGACAGCAGACAGCGATCCTTGAATTTCCTATATTCTTCTCCTCCTCTCCGGTTCTGATGAAGTAGCACATTAGTTTAGATAGTTCTTTAAGATACTTATTAGCCAAAGAGAAAGTTAAAGTGTAGCCCATATATATATATATATAGTCTATGTGAACAAATGTGTATAATTAACCTAGATACAAAGGTTGGTAGATTTAAAAGCTCTTTAAATATTCATGTGTTTCATGTTAACTCACATAATTGTGACGTGACGTTTATAGATGTCATTGTGTGTTTTTAAAGGTATTAAGTTTTATAACTTTAACACGTCCACATATTGAAGTCATGACATTTTATACATGATTTTTTTTTCTTTTCTAGAGTGAGTCTTTGGTGGTTTGTGATGTCGCTGAAGATTTAGTGGAAAAGCTGAGAAAGTTTCGTTTTCGCAAAGAAACGAATAATGCTGCCATTATAAGTAAGCTAAATGTGATTGCCTCAGTTCCATGGTCTTTGTTGATTTTTATCTTATAGCTACATTGAATAAACTGGGCCGTTAGGAAATAATTTGCCTCCTTCTGTTTTAATCTTCCCCCTTACTTTTATTTATTTATTTTAAAGATGTTATTTATTTATTTATTTGTCAGAGAGAGAGCATGTGTGCAGAAGCAGGGGAAGTGGCAGGCAGAGAGAGAAGCAGGGTCCCTGCTGACCGAGGGGTGGGGGTATAGGACAGACTCCATCCCAGAACCCTGAGATCATGACCTGAGCCACCCAGGTGTCCCTTCCCCTTGCTTTTAGATCACTTTAAAAAACAAGTAACAGCTGTTACCCTAGAACAGAGGTGGAGTGTCCTACCTCCCTCCTCAGCTGCCTGTACAGCTCTGGAGAAGATGATCTTAGCCACCTGGTCATTGTAGTGACCCATCCAGCTCCATCCTTTAACTTCTCAGGAGACTAAAAATTGACCGGTCATTCAATCTCAGCCAGAAACCTTTCCCTGCACCTAAAATGGTAAAGTGTTCAGCATTGTCTTCACAGTGATTTGGGACCTTATTTCAATTCTAGACTTGAACCCCAGTTTCATGGAGAGTACTTTTAAGCGTCACTGACTTCTGACAATGGAAAGAATGATTTGCCTATGACTTCTTCCACTGTGAACTTATCTGATGTTATTCAGATTTCTTTTATATTCTTAAATAATATTTAATATGTGGGTGATGACTTAGAAAGATGAAGGAAGGGCAGGTGGGTCACAGTATAGATCTCTATAGACTGTGCTTCACAGAGAGGCATCTGGCAGATGTGAATTAACGAGGTAGTGACAACTTGTAATGAGCTTTGGTTCAATTACAAATAAATACTACAACATAGGCATACAGTTCTTAAAAGTGAAAATTCGTATCTGTTCCATTGTGCTGCAAAAGGTAAAGCTGTATGAGATCTTACCATATCTTACAGAATTTACTATGAAATTAGTGTAAAACCAAAAATGGCCAACTTTTCAGAGTAATGGAAAAGAATAAAGGCATAGATTATCTAAACATATTTCAGTTTGGCTTTGGATTATGTTACATATATTTAAATATAGATATCACTGCCAGTTGGTTTTCTGCTATCTCATAATAATCTATTGCACTATGAAATCTTGACTCTGGAGAAGCTGGGAATTGGTGGTGGTGGTTCTATCTTAACCCCTGGTCTGCTTTTCCCTTGGAGTTCTAACCATGTTACATAGACCAATCTCATTTACAGTCACCCTTTCGGACCTTATTATGTAGAAAGTTGCATATGAGTTACACAATTCTTCGGATACGTGGAAAATGTAAGGAGTTGACATAAAATTCTAAATAAGCAAGTTATGTGATGGGAATTGTGGGTAAAAGCCTTTAAATGCTGACTGCTTGAAAAGCACAGCTAGCTAACAGACCATAAACTAAACTGCAAATGAGTTTTATGTTTGTTTCATAATGTTTTAATTTAATTTAATTTTTATTTTATTTTTATTTTTTTTAAGATTTTATTTATTTATTTGTCAGAGAGAGAGAGCGCACAAGCAAGGGGCAAGGAGCAGAGGGAGAAGCAGGCTCCCTGCTGAGCAGGGAGCCGGATGCGGGACTTGATCCCAGGACCCTGAGATCATACCTGAGCTGAAGGCAGATGCTTAACCGACTGAGCCACCCAGGCGTCCCTAATGTTTTAATTTTAGATGCCAGAAGAAAAGGGCTGAGACCCTGTGGGTTGGGTAGATCAAGGTCACATTAGAATCACAGTTTACATTAAAAAAAAAATCACAGTTTACTTATACTATATTTTTATTTTAGTGAAAATTGATAAGGATAAACGCCTGGTGGTACTGGATGAAGAGCTTGAGGTTTGTTTCAACAGCTAAGTACATTTCTATAGTTAAGCAATTATTATTGCCTAAAAGATGCTATGTTAGTTACATGTACTTTTAAAATGAGTCTAAGTACACGCTCATTATGCATGAAAAGCATGTGCTAATTATTATGTAGCACAGTGTCTTGCTAACTGAATCACCTTCTTTAAAACATTACTGAAATCCAGTGTAATAAGTGGTAGAAGTTAAGGCTACATGTCCAGTGTAACTTCTAAATTGCTTGGCCGATAATGCAAAACTAAAATGCTATGACCTAAGCATTTAGTTTGTCAAATTAAGTAACTAATTTAGACCGGAAAGAAATTCGCTTTTTTCACCCTAAATTAGACATTGATGTTTCCTTTGAGGGGTGGCTTATTATCTTACTCAGTTTTTCCTGAACTGGAACATGAGCCACGACTATTTTGTTAATCAATGGAACTAAACTGAGTGGGCATTCAGTAGTTTGAGGGTTTAGTAATTCAGGTGATATACAATTTAGTAACATAAGATTTTATGTTGTGTTATATGGTTATGAATTTCTGTCTGTTAGTAGAATGCGTGCTTGGTATATCTCTTAAGGATTTATGGGTCAGAAAATGCTTAAAAGTTGTTTTTCTTCATGGTGCCAGGGCATTTCCCCGGATGAACTTAAAGATGAACTGCCCGAACGACAACCTCGATATCCTTTTCTTAGTGCTTTAAAAAGATGTGTTTTCTTTTGTGGTCAGAATTTTATTATGAAGTTGGTGTTTTTCAATTTTTTTTTTTTTTAAAGATTTTATTTATTTATGTGACAGAGAGACAGCCAGTGAGAGAGGGAACACAGCAGGGGAGAGGGAGAGGAAGAAGCAGGCTCCCAGCGGAGGAGCCTGATGTGGGACTCGATCCCGGAACGCCAGGATCACGCCCTGAGCCAAAGGCAGACGCTTAACGACTGCGCTACCCAGGCGCCCCCGTTTTTTTTTTTTTTTTTTCAATTTTTAAAAGCCCTGTATTTTACAAAAATTTCTCCTACACCATGATCAAAATCAAAACATGTATGCCCATCGTGGACTGAGAAAAATGGGAAGCTGACATACTAGTGGGATGAATTATTTCCTTTTTAAAAAATTCCTTTTATTATTATGTGTTTACAGGTAAAAATTTAGGAAGAGAAAAAAATCCATACTGTATCCATTTACTTTTAATAAGTTTATTTTTGAGAGCTTATATGTTTTTATACCTTATCTTTGGGGCTCATGTATACTTTTGTGGAAAGATAATGATAATAAAGGTATGGCTCAAATGGAGAGGACAGAAATTTACCACTCACTAGCTCCCCAGGTGTGTATTTTCTTTCAGAACTTTGTTGGTAAGTACTTGAGTCAAATATAGCAGTAATTTTAGTTTCTTTAACTTGAGAAAAACCTTCATTGTGTATAGTTATAAATACCAACATGATGATGGAAGAGTTTCATATCCTCTGTGCTTTATTTTCTCCAGTCCTGTTGGTGAGTGAATTTCTTTAAATAGTGCATATTTGGTTTTGATCTAATTAAACCATTTTTATAGGAGACATTTTATGCTTCTTTTAAAGATGTAAAGTGTTGAATAACTTAAATAGAGGTATATATGTGCACATGAATTCATCCCTAGAAAGGAGTTGCTATAAAGCGTCCTTTCTGAGAACTTGCTTGTTTTCTTAGGATAAATTTCTAGAAGTGTAAGTGTTTGGTCAAATCATACATGCATTTTATGGAATTTGATATGTAGTGACATTTTAAAACACCAACGTACATTTTCTTTTTAGGTTTTGTGTATGAGTACGTGAACTTCATGTATTATCATGATATTTATTTGTGTTTATCTTTAAAATAGTACTTGATAATGTTCCTGTAACCTTAAGAATCGTCCCAGAATAGCTTACATTGGATATTGAAGTGGCTTATTGTTATTTAGGATATATCCATTACCATCAGAACTCCCAGTACCACTACCATTTAAGCCCACCGTAAACTCCCTGAATCTTCTCTAAACTTTATTATTTGTATTATTTATTTAGCACTTAAAATAACTGCAGTACGTTTTTAACTTTATATGTAAGCAGCCTGTAACTTTTTTTCAGGGCAGATCACCCCACACTGATCCATCCCCATCCCCAAACCTTTATATATGAGGCATCCATAAAATTGATCTTGATATCCGATGTCAAAATTAAGATTGCACTGAAAAGTTCTTAAGTATTTACAGAGTTCTAGAAGATACACAGAGATCTAGCCATATTTATTTTTATCGACCCCAGGGACTTGTTTGTCATTTAGCTGTGGCTTCATGTAGGCAGTATGCAGTGTAAGACTCTTGAAATACACCCATTCACAGTTGGACTGAAGTTTTTTGTAAACCTGTTGGATAAGAAAATCCTAAAAATGTCATTTTAGAAGTAAAAAACGAAAACCCGTCACTTTTTCAAAATCTAAGTCTCGTTTCTATACTAATCTCTTTTCCAGGGTGTAAGCCTGAACAACAGATGATGTATGCTGGGAGTAAGAATAAGCTAGTCCAAACAGCTGAACTAACCAAGGTGGTATCTGTGTTTTACTTGCTTGTTGAGACAATATTTTTCCCACACTATTAGAGCATTAGCTAAAGTCATCAGAAGAGTTAAGTTTTTTTTATGCAGGTAAAAGTTATATATAACAGAGCAGTACATTTTAGAGAGTTTTACTGTTTGGAAATAGAATGATAGGAGTCTTTAATCAAAGTGTGTTTTTTTGAATGTAAATTATAAGTTGATTAGAAGAAATCACATTTAAAATATAGGCAGCTTTAGAAAATCCACTGCCACTATTCAATCCATTGAAAGTTTTTCATCTTCCACAATGTAGTTTCTAGTAGATAAAAGAAAGCATTGAAGCTTCTCAGAGCTCTTTACCATAGGCTAAATGAACCAACTTCTGTGCAGGAATTCCATATTATGCAGTTAACTGTGTCTTGTTCCCAAGTCTGAAATTGTTAAGAATACTTACTAGCTTTATTAAGCTAGATCATTCTGTTTTATATGGGACACTTTACTTAAGATTTAACATGTCCCCATTGTTTTATGGCATTGTTGAAGTTAAATGGTAAACTCTCAAACTTTATTTAACTTCCACGTATTATACAGTTTGAGTTGAAAAAGTATATACTTTTAAGGTTTTGAAATGGAATATTATTCACTAAAACTATATTAAATAACATTTCCTTTCAGGTTTTAAGGACAGCATCAGTGTTTTCCCCTTAGGTGCTTAACCATCAATCTAGGAGATGTCTTTAAGTGCCCTCTGCCTTTTCCCTTTAGCTCATGTGATTGTCATTGACACCACCAACTTACAGACACTACTTTTTCTCATTTGTATAGGAACACCCTGGAGTTGCTCTAAGAGGGTTGGGTGACTAGGAGGGAGCTCTGTTAACAGCCTCATTTCCATTCTAATCCCACAGCACACCATCAAGTGCTGGAATTAAGGCATTACAATTTATAAGTTACTAGTAACAGATAATCACATTGAATCCTGACCACAACCCTGTGAGGTTGATGGTGATATTCCTATTCTATAGATGGGAGAACTGAGGTTCAGAAGATGAAAGACTTGCCCCGGGTTGCTTAGTGACAGAGCCAGGATTCAAACCCACATTGGCCTCAATCCCATCCTTTCTGCTCTGTTACGTTGTTTCTGGATAGCCGTTATACTTACTGGGCCTGCGTGTACAGATTCTTGCAGAGGTTTGTGGCTGTGGACCTGTAGTCCATCCTTTTCAAAACAATCTACAGCTCGTATTTCCTCCAACTATGGAAGACCAGCATATGTTCTCCACTTCCTAACTAACTAGATTGATTTCAGTTGTGTGTACCTGGGGGTATCTCTTCTAGTGGGTAAGATGTAACAGAACTGTCCTTTTAGAATATTCGTAGATTTGATTCGTAGGTTCGTAGATTCTTTTAGAATATTCGTAGGTTTTAAGAGAGTTCTGGTTTTATGCCATCTTGATTGCTAAGCTTTGGTAACTCAGTACTTAGCATTTAAAAAAAGTAAAGGTATATCTAATTTACAAAGATACGTCATGACCAACATGAATGAAAGGAAGGAGAATTTGGTATGTAATATTCACATATACAATGTGTCTGATTTTTTTTTTAAGAGTGTCAAAGTATGACCTAAGGTTTCTTTCTTAAGGTATTTGAAATAAGAAATACTGAAGACCTGACTGAAGAATGGTTACGTGAGAAACTTGGATTTTTCCACTAATGTGAACTTCTGTGTTTCTAAAGTATTTATGTATTAACCTGACCATACTGGAACCAGACATAAATACTTATGCCTAAAAATGCACTGTTACTTACAGTTTGTTTCCTGCAGTAAAGAAAAATTCTTCATTTGTTCAAAGTTTGAACAAAGGGGAAATCATCTTCATAGTAATGAAACTTTGTAAAGTGTTTCCTTATATTTGTAATTGTTAGGTGGACTACTTCTTTCCAGGGACTTTTTGCACTCTTGTGACTAATTTCTATAACTTACGGTTCAGAATTTGTTACTATTTACAGACACCATTGGAAAGTGGGTATTAGATTGTGATAGACAACAGTTGCCTCCTTTTGACAAATACTGGATATTAGCAGTTTATATATGAAAATAGCATATTATCACTTGTCAAATCTTTAAAATTAATTTGGGGTAAAAGACTTGAATGACCCAATTTAGAGCCATGAAAAATAATTTAGTGTAAGCTGCATTACAAGTATACTTGTCATCAATTCCATACCTTTTTTGGTTTCCTGTATCTTTTTAATCAAGTCCAGAAACTTTGTTCATCAGTCATTCATTCTTAAGGTCTGGGAGTTAGATTTTATAGTAGTTATGACTATTATGTTTTCTCCTTACAGAAAGTAGCATCTTAGTCTTGGAAATTGATAAGCTGGAACTAATCAAGGGCTTCATTCCTGGTTGTGTCATAGCTAGATAGTTTTGGATCTAGGTTAATAACACTTTATTTATAAAGCACCTCTTAATGTTGTCCTGTGAACACAAGTTATTTTAAATGTGTTAATACTGTGCCTTTGATTTGTTAGCTTTAAGGTTAGTTTAAGACTTTTACACTGCCAGTATTCCAGATTTGGTGAAATTAATACTTTTGTAAAGGGTCCAAGTAAAACAATTTTCTAATGTGTGTATCTGAAATTTGTAATAAAATCAACTTCATATTTTTAAAAATTCCAACTATCTGCTTGCATTGGTGAATATATGGCAGTCGAGAGTTATAATTTGGGGTGTATTTATGATGATTACCTTTGTGCCATAGGAAAAATTACTTATCTTAAAACCTTGGCCAGAGTTAATAACGTTAACATATTAATAGAAATTGCATCTTATATCCTAAACGTCAGAAGATATTCTGAACTGGATATCTGTCTTGTTGGCATCCTTGGCATAAAGCAAGGATTCTAATTTATAGTGTACTTTAAGAACAACATATAAGTAACTGTTTAACATTAATTTGACAAAAGGTCTTGATACTGTAAAGACTAACCAAATTTGGTGAGCAAATTCTTATATTAAGAATATCTTAGTCATTTCAAAACTAGAAAGGCATTATTTTATGTTGGCATATTTTTCATTTATATATTCTTTGCATTTTTTTGAGGTTTCTGTGCCAACACTAATAAAGAGGTAAAGATAGTTGGAATTTTCATGATATTAAATCTTCTGTTGCCAACACTGTTTGGCTTCACTAATTTAAAAAACAGGAAGCAATAGGAAGTTAGTTGGAGATGAGGAAGTGCTAGAAGTGGGCATTTATTTTGGTTAATGAATGGGAAGGATTCTTTATTCCAATTTCCAGAGAGAGAGAGAGAGAACTTCACCCAGGAAGTTTACAAATTCTTTAAACAGCTATTTTGATATTGGAGAATAATGCTTATAATTCTACGGAAATGCAAATATAACCCAAGTGAACACGGAGTGTTTTTAATGTTTTTAAATGAAGGAAATGCGATTTCATGTCACCATGTTTGCAGCAATAAGAGAAACTAGTGCTGCAAGAATGTATTTTTTAATGAGGTTCCTTATTTTGTCTTGCATGTTTTGTTTTGTTTTGTTTTTAAATTTGAAAGTCCTTCATATTGTCAGATGACACTGACTTCCATAAACAGAACTTAGTTCCCCTGTTCTCTAACAGGGACAAAGAGCTGTGATAAATCATGCTTTTTTGAGCTTGTTTGACTCCTTATCAATAACATGTATCTTGCAAGACAATAGATTACGATTGGGGAATCAGGAGAACATGTTTCGACTCCCTCTGTCCTATTGGGAGATTTACAAATCCTATGCTCTAGAGTGTTCTCAGACTTTTATATAAATTTCCCTTCCAGTAATCAAATTTTGCACTGTTCTTTTCAAGTATAAGTTCAGTTTGCTCTCTTTTTCTGCCTTCTCTGAAATAGTAACTCCAGATTGGATAATTCCAGTCTTTACATTCCATAGCTTTCTGGTGCAGCCATTCCCATTCATATCTTAATCTTTCCCTTTTGGCATCAGCTTTTTTCCTGGGAACCTCCTTCATGGTCTTCTAAGTCAGCATTCGTTTTGAAATTGTTGGCCTTGGATACGTTCTGCATAGCATCTAATGTTGTCACAATAGAGCCAACTAGTAATCCTAGCATGTTTTTAGTATGGTTTTTGTGGCAACATAAATGACATATGAAGAAAACTGTTCTCAGGTTACTATGCTGAAATCCCCAAATGTCAGGGTTTTGAATAGTCTTCACTTTGTTTTGGTATTGAAGCAGTCATGTTAGGAGAAAGGTTGTTAGATTGTTTTTGTTTAATTGACTTCTAAAATAAATGTTCAACTTGTCTTATTTCTAAAAAGTTTACCATATGCCTAGTGCAGTTAAACATACTCTTGTTTAAGAGGGTGTTGCTAAATTTTTTATTATCATTACTAAATCATCTTTGTAGCAAAATGTCTGTCAGCACTTTTCTCTCCCCTTTTATCTCCTATTTTCAGGAGTCAAAGGTAGCCATAAACTGTATCCTGGTCTGACACTTTTAACTAAAAAATTCCATTTAGAGGAGTTTATTGCCAAATTAAATTTGGCTGTCTTTATTACCCACCTATATAGATAGTAAGGAAGGTATACTTTAAAAAATGTTTGGACTACTTTAAGACCTGAGCAATGTCATTAATCCATAACGTGGACTAGTGATGAATAGATATTTTCATAAGAGTTTAAATGCTGATATTCGGTGGAAGTAGAGAGTAACTTGTATTCTATCAATTCAAATATTCTTAGTATGGTTGCTTTCCCAGTTTGTTCAATATACTGATAATACTGGAATCTATAGAATTTGAGCCTTTACAACTTATGTGAAGAAGTGTCTCAAACATTTCTGGACAAATCTTATTTTGTATTTCTGGAAGAATGTAAATATTCTTAGGCCACTTAACACCACTGGTCCCAAGTTGAATATTCTTGAGAAATTTGTTTCTTGTTGTGCCATTTGACATTTCAAATCAGTGACCATGTTCCTGTAATATTCGAAACAACTGTGTTAAGGTTGTGATAGAAACTGTGTTTTCTTGCTTTTTGGAATATAATTCATACACATATATTACTTGAATGTTGTTTGAGATCACTAACTTGCCAGGGCAGTTCCCGCTTATCTAGATGGTCCAACAGAATCTCATTCAGGAGGCTTGAAACAGTAATGGTTTAGTCTTGTGAATTTTAACAGTTCCCTGTCCTCATTTAACAAACTCAACAACTGGCCCAACTTCTTAAGCTGTGATTTCAGGCTCTGCTAGTTCATACTCTGCATGTTTACTTTGGACAGTCTTCTGTTAAGCATGGTGCTTGTACTGGTTTAAATAAAATGTTAACATGAAAGGACTTCTGGCTTTTCATTTTTTTCTCACCTCCTCTCCCTTTTTGGAGTTACTGTTACCTGCCTGGCTCAATTGTGGCCTTTGCGTGAGCCACACGGATTCAGCAGTTTATTTTCTCTGGAAAAACTGAGAGGCAAAATAAACAGGAATCACTTGGCAAAGATAGGATTGGGTGAGGGAGAATGTAACAAGATTATAAAAATTCCTCAAGCTTGTTCTGAGGCTAAAATAATTTGTTTGTAGGGGCAGAGGGCATTATCTCAAATGAACTCTTGCTCTCAAAGGGAAAACCGTAAGTTAGAAGGGCTGTGTACTTCCTAAGAAATCAAATTGAAGGATCTTTTATTGAATATAGTATGTCACTGTTTATTAAACATCCATAGAAGACCATCTTGCCTTTGTTTTAGGCTATTCTGCGTGATTTGTGTTTCATAGCTATCTATCGAAAGAATACAAGTCACCACTACTTAATTTTTAGAGTCTACCATACACTTCTTGTGATTGAGTACATGATAAAAGTCACGATTTGTTCATGTTTGTGAAAGGAGTAGTTTCTTGCCTTCTTGTCTTCAAGAATCTCACAAGGAGAGTTGGCCAGAGCTTGGAAACATGTCTTATTTCTCAAATTTGTTCATTTACCTATTCAAAACAGCCAGGTCCTAAATTTTTTTATATCTATATATAAATTTTTTTTTTTTTTTGGTCCTTTTCAGCAGCAAAAAGCATTTCTAACCACTGAATGTCACAGGGCGGGCCCATTCTCATTCGCATGAGAACACACCCTGAGTGGATATTGGATCCTTTATGGTAATATTTTTGGCTATGTTGGGGAGCCAAGTAGATTAAAGATCTTCCTGCTGAGCATCAGGGAGTTTTCACATCGTCTTGTTCTTTGAGATCTGTCCCCAGGTGACATGGTACAGTTACAGGAAAGAAAGAGCAGAATGCCTGTGTTGCATCGAAAAGCCATGCTGTAGTCCCCAGAGAAAGCGTGTGTATGTGCGTGTGTGTGAGAGCGTGCGCCAGCAAGACGCTCCTTGTCCCTACCACCTACATAATTAAGCACAGGTTGTCTTCCTAGAATGTAAGGCCCTCAACATCTTGGCCCACTCCTCACCTGTGGTGGACAGTCAAGCCCAGGTGTGATGCAGCCCTTTGTTAGGTAGAAATGCCCCAGCCACTGCTCCTTGGCCTTTAGGTCGCCATGATTTGTCCCACATGGCTGTACTTGCCCGTCCTCAGCCCCTCCCCAGCCTCAATACACACAGGACCCTCGCTGCCAGCACCCCCTGGTTGAACTCTAGAGCCTCTCCTCTAAGATGTTTGCGACTGGTACCAAACAATGAGCTGGGCCCATCTCTCCCAGTGTCAGGCACCAAGAGGTACTTCACAGTTCAGTTCTTGACGTTGGAAAGAGGAGCCCGTTGTCATGAAGTGGGAACTGAGCTCGGAAGAAGGCCATGAGGTGGAGAAGAGGGAGAGGAGATGGGGGCTGGGGGCTGGGGCCGAGTAGAAGCAGGCATGCCCAGCAGCCGAAGCACACTAAAGGCGGAGCTCCAAGCTGAAGAGCCACACACCCGCCCCGTAGGTTCCCAGGGCCTCCTCTGACCCAGGGCCCCTCCTCAGAGTTCCCTCTTTCTGAGGCCTGGTTGGTTGCTTTCTGGGTTCCTCTGCATGTCTACCCCCCGCCCCCCGAAATTAAGTTAATGTGAACATGTCTGTTTACTTGCATGCCAGAGAAGCTAATTCTAGTAGGACCTCTGGTTTCACCTGCCACCATCCCCTACATTTATACCCCGGCCTAACTGAACACCCTTCTTTCATGCAAGCATGCTCTGGGCCTCATCCCTACGGACACAAACACACTCCCCAGGCGGGTGCTGCCTGTCAAAATCAAGTCTTCAATAATTACCTCAAATGCCATTTATAACATGAAGTCGATTGTTAGTTGAGCTAAATATAGGAAAAAACCCACAAAACTTCTATTAAACCAGTGTCATTAGAGAAAAATCAGAAAATACAGACAAGCAACAGGAAGAACACGTCTACTGCCCCAAGAAATCCATTGGGACGTTTTTGGTTATCTCTTTCCCCGTCTGTGGAGGAATTCTCCAACCCCATAGCTTTTTTAGGCACCCTAAAGAATAATGGAGTTACACTCATTTTTGCAGGTAATAAAAATTCCAGTCTAGTCAAATGTCAAAACTTCAATATCTTACTTTGTTTAAGGCTCCCTCCCTCATCTCCCTCTTTCCTCTCACTCCGCTTCCATCAAATCCACTTCAGGCTGGGAACCCACCACGGGGATGGGGATGGGGATGGGGTGTGGTCTGTCCCTCATTATCGCCCTCCTGCCTTGCTCCCCCATTCACTAGTTGTCTCTAGGCCCTCTGGGATTGGCGAAGGGGGGCAATGTAAGGGAGCAGGAAAAAACTCATTAACCTGGTACAGATGTAATCTGGAGTGGGTGCCCTCTGGGCTGTGGCTGATGTCAAGTCTCAATTCTTCTTCCTCATTGCATGCTTCCGTGAGTTCCGTGCCAATTCCCACCGGGGATTTTGGCTGGAAGCCCTTTGACATGGGTCATGTCTTCTACGGCTAGTGGCTTTACAAACACCCCTCCCAGCTCTTGGCTTCTGCTCGTCAGCTCGGTCACAGGCACCTCACTTCTGCAGACTGGCGTCTTGAGCTGTGTTCCCCGTTTAGCTCCCTGCCTCAGGGTTCATACTGGCCCACAAGAAGCATGCGTCTTTGCTTTGCTGCCATCAAGGAGGGGACAGTTTACTTCCTCTGCCATCGGGGGCAGCTCTCAGATCTAGCCGCTGCGTACTTCTCTGAACTCATTTTGGCCTATTCTCCTAGCCCACTACACCCGAGCCATGCTGGCCTTAATCTTCTTTTTTATTTTTTTTAATGTTTTTTTTTTTTTTATTATATTATGTTAGTCACCATACAGTACATCCCCGGTTTCCGATGTAAAGTTCGATGATTCATTAGTTGCGTATTTCATCTTGTTCTTTAAACACACCAAGCTGGGGCGTTCTCACTAGCTGTAGCTTCTTCCTGGGAAGATTGCCCACTTTCCCTTTTCCCACCCACCTCCCCAGTGCTGGTTTGGCTGGCTCCTTTATTCTGAACTGAGCTTTAATATTGCCTCTCACAGAGGCTTTCCCTCATCACTCGTCCTATGGTAGCAACACCTTCACCGTCACACCCCCTCTGTTCGAATTCTCTGCCAAGCACTGACCGCCATCCAATAGTTCTCTATTATGTCACTGGTCTGAAGAAGGACTCCCAGAAGGAATCGTGTAAAAACAATTTTGGGGTTGTTTTTCAAAAATTGCTACCTATGTTCCCCATCAAACCTCTCTTTTCTTCCTCCAGCTAAAAGGCTTCCTTGGTGATCTATCTCCGTAATAGTTAAGTTGCTTAGTTGTTACAAGTGCCTTTTTCTGTTACTAAGATTCAGGTCTGTTCATTTTTAAAAATCCAGTCTCCTATTTGACTCAAACCTCTTCCCTCCTTCAGCGCACCTGTGCATGACAGCGACACAGTACACAGCCAAACTTTGTGGCTCTGGGAGGGGCAGGAGGGAGCACTTGTCCTCCAGTTCTGCTGTCTTGTCCTGCCACTGGCGCTTTCCCCCCTGGTGCTGGGGACGCGAGGGCGGAGACAGAAAAGACGTTAGCTTCTGTGCCTGCCCAGGGCCAGGAGCCTCTAACCTCCCAGATCTGTTTCCTTTCTTGCGTGGGCACGTGCTGCTGGTAGGTAGGCTGCTGTTTTCTGTGTGTCATTGCTTCTCTGTTGAACACTGGGCCCCGAGTTCCCAGAGTAGGGCAAGACTTCAAACACTGGTTCTTTCCTCAAAGTCATCTTCTGCGTCTTTGGACGGCTTTGTAGGGTTTCTTCATGATTACCCTTTCTATAACTTTAGTTTTACTTGAATTAATAATGGTCTTTTGTCCCCATTTTCTTAGTTTTCAACTAGTTATCGTTTTTTCCCCCAAATACCTCCCCAAATACTCAAATGCTTCCACAAATAAGAAAATCTGTCCATTCCAAAAGATTTCAAATAAGGAAGGAGAGTCGAAATTACATACATTTCCGTAATTTGTAGTCAAATAATAATTCTCGGTGAAAAGTACAAAAGGAAATCTATCAGGTTTTCTTTCTTTCTTTTTTTTTCCTTCCTGGAGACCTCCTTCCCCAGCTTCCGTCCTCCCTCTAAAGTCTGTAATGACGCTCTGTAGGCATGAGAGTGTCATCCCGAAGCTGTCCTCGCTTGCTTCTCCATTGGAGCCCCTGGTTGGATCCCATGTGTTCCCATTTTGTTAACCCATTTTGCTGAAGCCCATGATACGTATCAAGCTTTCGTAGTTTGGAAAATGTTTTTACTCCATACTCACAGTTGACCTGTGGTTTGGCTGCTGTGCTGGGTGTCTTCTGATCGCCTCTCCAGAATCACTCTCCACCCTTCTCCAGCCCGGTCCCTGCCCCCAGGAGGCTGAGCTTTAGGGACGACATCAACTGGCTCCCTTGCCTCCTGGTTTCTGCTTGAGGTCAGCCAATCTCTAGGGGGGATGGAGAGGGAAGACAGGTACTTATTCCGTTTATCACTCCGTTAGGGGCTCAGCAGGCTATGGCCCTCCATTGAAAGCCATTCATCCACTCGAGACAGTCTTCCCTTTCTGAGCCACCCAGGCGCCCCTAAAAGCCATACAAGTTTTATTAGTAAGATCGAACAATAAAGCAAGGAAAACAAAATTTCTTCATGGTCTATAAAATATTTTATAAACACGTCATATCTTAACACAGGACTTTTATCTGGGAATAGGCAACTAACAGCAGTTCTACAATTAAATATTTTACAAATGCATTTTAAAAGAAACTACAGGCGGTTAAGCCTTGGACTTTTGATTTTGGCTCAGGTCATGATCTCAGAGTTGTGAGATTGAGCCCTGCATTGGGCTCTGCCCTGGGAGTGGAGCCTGCTTGAGATTCTCTTTCTCCCTCTTCCACTGCCCCTCCCCCACTCTCTCTCTCTCAAAAAAAAGTAAAAATAAATTTAAAAAATAAAAGAAATAAAAAAAAAGTGACACAATTGTACATGGTTTTAAAAAAAACGTACTACAGTTGACTCAACAACACAGGTATGAAATGTGTGGGTCCATTTATACGTGGATTTTCTTTTTGACACAACACAGTACTATAAATGTATTTTTTCTTCCTTATGATTTTCTTAATATTTTCTTTTCTCCAGTTTATTGTAAGAATACAGTATATAATCCATGTACAATATGTGTTAGTTAACTGTTTATGGTATCAGTAAGGCTTCCAGTCAACAGTAGGCTATTAATAGTTAACTTTTGGGGGGAGTCAAAAGTTATACCTGGATTTTTGGCTGGGCAGGGGGTCTAACCTCCATGTTGGTCAAGGGTCAACTCTATATTTGTGTATCAAATCATCATGTTGTTCACCTTAATCTTACATGTTGTGTATCAATAATATCTCAATAAAACTGGAAAAAACATTTTAATATATATTAATTTCTTTTCAATCTATCTCCACATATAGAAGATAATTGTATATGTTATGTATCCAATTTTACGAGTAACATAATATATACATTCTTTATTTTTAAAAACTATTCATAAATGTAGCTTCATAATATTTTTCTGAGTGCATATATCATGGTTTACTCAATTCTCTTGTTGTTGGATATTTTGGTTGTTTCCAAAATTCCTGTTAAAGATATTTTTGTGCAAAAAGAATTTTTCCATGCTTCGGATAATTTTTAAGAGGGTTATTATACCGAACCGGACTCCCAGCAGGTACGGACAAGGGAACTTGCCAACGTTGAATACTTTTATTTATTTGAAGTACTGTCTTTTTAAATGAAACTTTTTAAACTAAAAAGTGGTGAGTTACATCACACACACACACGCGGCGTGCACGTGCACACACACGAAACCCCACCCAATCAACAGATTCAACGTTGCAAATAAATAAATAAATAAATTTTAAGACCATAAAATTAATAAAAGAGGAAACAAATATTCCCAGCAAAAAAAGACAAAGGATTAATAAGTACATTGAAGACTCACTAAAATCAATTCTAAAAAACCAGCTGATAAATGGACAAAAGATAGGATCACACAATATACAGTCGTAGTTGATTAACAAAATATATGACAAAATATTCACGTCTCTCTAGTAATCAAGGAAGAGCAAATTTAAAAATAAAGATAACCACTTTGTAAATTAAATTAGACAGTACTTTAAATAAATAAAAGTATTCAATGTTGGCAAGGTTCCCTTGTCCGTACCTGCTGGGAGTCCTGTTCAGTATAATAACCAGAGTGCATAATTTTGTCTAAGATCATTGTGCACTGAATGTGAGTACATTTTATTTTTTGTAAATCATACTTTAATAAAGTTGTTTTTAAAAAATGAAGGAATTATTGATGCATGCAGCAATGTGGAAGAATCTCAAAGAGAAAAGCCCCAAAACATTACGCTGAGCCAAAAAAGCAGACACACTTCGGCTCAGGGCGTGATCCCAGAGTCCTGGGATCGAGCCCCACATCAGGCTCCTCTGCTGGGAGCCTGCTTCTTCCTCTTCCACTCCCCCTGCTGTGTTCCCTCTCTTGCTGGCTGTCTCTCTGTCAAAAATATTAAAAAATAAAAAATAAAAAACAAAAACGCAGACACAAAGAATGCATATGCTTCTATTTAATGAAATTGAAGAACAGGGGAACCTGATCTGTGGTACTGGAAAGCAGGACAGGTTGTTGCCTGTGGTGGTGGGCATGAGGGAGTTATGTGGGGTGATGGCAATGTTCTCTGTCTTGTGTGGGGACGGTTATCACATGGACTTATGCGTGTATTGAAAGGCCTCATACTCTTAAAATCTTTGTGTTTCACCATCTTTAAATCTTACCTTTACGTGATTTTATGAAAAAAAGACATGTAAGTAAAGGACAAGAACAATAAAGACATATTTTGCACACATGAAATTGCTGAGCGAGTCATTTCCGTACATGGATTCTTCTTGTAAATGGTTGTGTAACAGGTGTTTCCAGGGCAAAGGGCAAGCTGGATGCCACAGCCACCTGACACTGAGAAGCCACATCCTGCTGGACACTCCAGGGCTCTCTATCTGCACGCAGCTCTAACCCAACGTTCTAGAAATGTGTATAGTGAATGAAAAATAACACTGATAGCCATCAGCTCTGCTCTGTATGGAAAGCAACTAGGAGTCAGACATCACTGTGGAGGGCCAGGAGCTGTGTATTCCCAAAACCTTGTGCTGGGAAGGGCTCCTCTTCTGAGCACATGGCATGGGGGGGCGGGCATGAACCCCAGACAAACCCCTGAGCTCCGCCAACAAGAAAGAAGTGGGCTGGCTTTGGGGGCGACCAGTACTTCCTGCCACACCTCCCATTCCTCCCAGCTCCATAGCTATTCTTTCCAAGTCCATTGTTGATGTCCAGATCCATGTGCCACCCGCAACCATCAGGTGAAATTGGTTTTCCTTCAAATGTGCAAACCTCTTCTGGAAGACTGAGAACCGTTGGCCTACAATTTTCTGTGCTCAGGGTTCTATCCTCTTGGAAGTGCCTCCTTACTCAAGGCCAGGGCCCAGATCCTCCCAAAGCGTCATGGGTACCATATGATTTATGTAACCAGGATTACAGTTCACCTATTTTCCCAGATCTGTGGGAGAGCTCAAGCTGGTTGAGTGCAAAATCACGATAGTCCAGGAGCTTTCCCTGTTATGTTACCACCATATCTTTAAGTATCCTACTTACTGCTCCCCACTGGGGAAGGGTGTGTGGTTTATGAGTCTCCTTGGCCATAGAAAGAGGACTGTCTCCCTGGCATGGGCTGGATGGGGTGCTGAGCAGAGTGGCAAACATGACTACCACTTGCGTGATGGATATGGGAAGATGGCCTGCTGCTGTCTGGCAGTTCTCAACGGACACGGTGAGAAAGCAAGCTGAGCTCAGGGGCAAGGCCAGGCTGCTCCCTGGAGACGGGCAAGGCTGAGCTTGATCCTGTGGAGGCTTGGAGATGTCCTGAGCTCACATTCTCTTAACTGCTCAGCACCTCCCCTTCCCCTTTCCCACTGCTGGCTTTCTTTATCTAGTCTAGGGGGCTGGAAAGTCCTTCCAGGTGTGTATCTGAACTTTTTGGGTCCCATTCTTAGACTGCATGCTTTGTATTTGTGGGTTTTGTTTGCTAGTTCTCCGGTGGCTGACCTGTGCCTGGCTATTTCGGTTGGGGGCACGGGCAGTAGGTGGAGTGGGAGAAAACGGATGGAAAGACGAGTTGAACAAAGGCAGTCTGAGTGGGAAAAGGGGGGTGCAGGAGAGAGAGAGAGAACATAAGATTAATATTTCTTTGCCATATCATCCAGCCCCAGCCATATATACACGTAGAAGCAGGAGCTTAATTCCGTATGTACTACAAAATTACTCCCATGAAGTAAAAGGGTTAATGCAACTTCCAAAGAATCCTGGACTTGATCGAATGAGGATGGTATAGATTACTCACTGCTTGTAATGGTCCTCCAAAATGCCAAGGTAAACCCATTATCGTCCTCACCAACTGCCTTGTCTACAGTCCGTTGATCTAATCAGCCCTTTGCGCTCATTAAAATGGGTGTATTCTCTCACCAATTACAGCTGTATAATCTTGTCTAAAGCAGTGCGAACAGCACTTTCTGCAATGATGGAAATCGTTTAGATCTACGTTGTCCACTGAGGTAGCCACCAGCCACAGGAGGCTAGTGAGCATTTGAAATACGGCTAGTATAGCTGAGGCACTGAATTTTTCATTTTATTTAATTTTATCCAGTTTAAATTTAAATAGCCACATGTGACTCAATTGCTCCTAGACAATGCAGGTCTGCAATTTACCTGTGTGTTCTGGTAAAATGTGAAAGGGCTTCATACTGCCCCAGCTTCCGAGCGAATTGGTATTCTGCACGACATAGAGTGGGGGCTCAATAATCCCTTGCTGAAATACCTAACACGCTACCCTTCAATGAAGAGGAGGGGCTTGAGTTTTATGTAAGACCAGTTATGGGGGTTAGGGCAGACAAGATTTCTCTTGCCGAGTCTCTTCGCCTCCTCGGGTGAGATGCGGGACGTCCCTTCTAGAGCTAAGGATGGGTTCTTGCGAGGCAGTTCCATTTTGTGTAGTAAGTTGCTGGACGTAGTTACCAGGTAAGGGACACATACATTTCAAGTGAATCTGGAGAATAGCTTGTTGCTAGAAGGTAGGAGGACCTGGAGGTTCTTGGTGAAGAACCATCACTTCCCAAAGTGTCAATAGGATTTATTTATAAGATCCAGGCTGGATCTCATGGTCTGGCTTAGACAATTCCCCGAAAACTCTTCCCTGACACCGGGAAACTGCATCTACCCCTCATTAGATGATGAACTCTCTTGGACAAATATTGCCCAAGGTTGTATTTTGCTAATCTTCTGTGGCCTGTAGTACCGAACATCTTCATTGAGGCCTTCCTTTCTCTCACTACTGCATCTAATCAGTCCAGTCCTGCTGAGCTTCTCTCTCAAATACTAGCAAACCTGCTCATTCTTTTCTTTCCTGGCTTCTGTTGCTTTAGCTAGAGCCACAGCAGCTTCTTCTGGGACCATTGCTCTGGGCTCCTTCCTGCAGCTCTCACACTCCTCTAATCAGGATCATGGTGCACAGTTGGGCAGTTTGTATACTGCACACAGCCTGCAGTCCTGTGCCCCAGTGTGGACCTCTGTTTATCTGGAGAGAATACCTTTGTGATTTGCCCGCAGGTGCCATATAATCTTGGTGGTATAGACCTGCACTAAGACAGTAGACACTGGATACACGTGGCTGCTTACATTTTAATTAATTAAAATAAGTAAAATTTAAAGTTCAATTCCACAATCATACTAGGCACATTGTGAGTGCTCAATAGCCACGTGTGCCTGGTGGCTACTGTATTGAACAGGGCAGAAAAAAGAAAATTTCCGCTATCGCCGCAAGTTTTGTTGGACAGCACTGGATAGACGCAGCTTCTAAACCCATCTCTATACAATTTACTGGGTTGAATGATCTTTAATGCAAATCTAAATGTGTCCTTCTCTTGCTTAAAAGCCTTCAGTGATTTCCTCTTCCATCAGCAACGATCCGTTTAGCAGGTGGTGAATCAGTTTTGTGTGTCACAACCAGAGTAACAACAAAACCAGGCTTATAAGGCCCTCTGTGATCTAAACCCTTGCTAACCCCTTTCTAACTCAACACTGTTTTGTGCTAGGCTCCACTAATTTAGAACTGCTGGGGTTTCACCTGAGACACTGAGCTTTTTTTTTTCTTTCTTTCTTTCATCTCTGTGTCTTCGCTCAAGCTGAACCCTCTGTTAGGAGTGTTGGTTCTACCTTCTCTTTGCCTGGACTTCTACTCATCACATAAGCCTCAGTTTAAAGAAACAGCTACTCCAGGAATCCTGCTCTGAACGCTGCAGAACGGGATGGATGCCCTTCTCTGACCTTTCATCATGAGCTACAGACTTCCGTTAACAGGGTTATAATACCGTAATGATTTATTTAAGTGTTCGTTTCCGGCACTATACTAAGTTCTTTCAGCGCAAGTACTGTGTTTCTCATCTTTGTATCTCAAAGGATAATCACAGTGCCTGAAACATACTAGGCACTCATTCAACAAATATTTGTTCAAAGAATAAACGAGGGAAGGAAAGAAAAATAAATCAATCAACTGAGCGGACAATGTAGGTGCATCGTAGGCTTCGGCCATCAGAGGGCGCCGGCGCACCTCGGCTGGTGCGCAGGCGCGCAGGGAGGGCGGGCGCCGTGGCGGCGGCAGTAGCGGCGGCGGTCGTGGCTGCGGCCGGGGGAAGTGAATGGTTTTACCCAGAGGGCCCTGCGCCGCCTTTCTCCGCTGGCACCGGCGTCGCTCCCTGCTCCTCCTTCCCGGCCATGGCGTTCACGTTCGCGGCCTTCTGTTACATGCTGGCGCTGCTGCTCACCGCCGCGCTCATCTTCTTCGCCATCTGGCACGTGAGTAGCCGGGGCCGGGGGAAGAAGGGCGAGGAGGCGGCACAGCTTCTTCTCTCCTCGGGTCGGCGGTCCGGGTGGCGACGGCCCCCGGAGGTCCGCGCGCCGCGGGATGGGGCAGAAGCGGGGCAGGCCGCGCGGCAAGGGCTCTGTTAGCCCTCCGTCAGCGGGCCGGGGGCTGCAGGTCCAGGGGGCTGCAGGCCAGGCTGCGGTGGCCCGATGGATGCGCCCGCTGTGTCCCCTCGCAGGCCGCGCGCGCCGCTACTCCTCCCTGGATGGGTGGGGCGGCCGCGGTCCTGCCGGGCCCTGCGGGACAGCGCTTCGTTGGCGCGGACCTTGGCCGGCCCGGGGCTCGGCATCCCCGCATCCCCAGGGAGGATGTCAAGGGCGCACGGAGGCATGCTGCGTGCTTAGCGGGAATGAAGTTTGCCAAATTACTATTATTTAATCACATTGCCTTTCTCTTCGGGTTTCCGCCGGAGTATGGCCCACATGAGCTAGCATAGCCTACTTTAGATGAATTTCCGACTCTGTTTTCAGCACTTGTTGGGTGCTTTTCGAGTAGAATGCCCTTTTTTTCAGATTCTGTTTCCTTGTGAACTTTGATGCAGATTGGATTGATCACTTTGTTGACTGCATCTCCGAACTTTCCCCCTAAATCATACTTTGACCGCCGGAGTTTCTCAAGAGACACTCTTCCTAGCCACCTCTGTATTCACGGTAGCCGGATTTAGTAGTAGAGGGGGTTTTGATTTCGAAAATACTTACAAATCTTAAACTTCCCTAGGGCAGTCCCCCCCCCCGCCCCCCGTTTTCTTTTTTCCTTTTACTCCTGTCTTGCTGCAGGATAGAAGCACATCCTTACTGGTTCCTGTAAGGAGCAAGTAAGTTCCTCGTGACAGTTGTACAACAGATTTTTAAGCATTCTTGTTTCTCTAGCACAAAATTAGAAGCAGCCTTCTGGAAGTCAGCATTCATTAAAAATGTATCTTGTATTTGCTTCTGCCCTCCTCATATTCTTTTAGTGCCTTCTGGAATATTAATCTTTTTTTGAATGATTGGACATGTTCATTCATGTAAATTTTAAGTCAGGTTTCATCATGCCAGTAGCAAGGATTTCTTATGGAACATAGCCTGGCAGAGTGTTTAAATGGCAGCAGTGTCTTGTGTAAGAAAAGAAATCTCAAAAGTAGAATGATACCACAAATTATTCTCTTTGGATAAGAGTGTGATTATGTTTGTAATTATTTTAGAACCTAACTGCTGTGTAGTGGGGAATGCTTAGGTGGGCTGTTCGGTAACTGTTCCCTCAAAATGCTTGTCAGTAGGAACCAATAAATTAAGAGCAGTTTAGGCTCTTTGGGGGTAGAACAATACATAAAGATAATTTGGAATGCAAACTAGCTCCACTTTAGGAAGCCTCTGGTGACAGTGAAGTGTGTGGCTCCCTTCCGTTTGTAGATATGGATTTAAGTCACTTCCTGCTTGATGGGTACTCTGTTTTTTGAGATGCTGAGGATTCTAAGAAAGCAAGCTGTGGATGACCTTGTTTACATTTTGAACCAGATTGTTTGGCTTAAGGAAAATCTGAACTGCATTTAAAAAAAATGGGTAATTTGGGGTGCCTGGGTGGCCCAGTTGGTTAAGCCTGTCTTTGGCTCAGGTCTTGATCCCACGGTCCTGAAATTGAGCCCCGAAATTGAGCCCCGCATCGGGCTCCCTGCCCAGCGGGGGAGTCTGCCTCTCCCTCTGCCCCTCATCCCACTTTCTCTCTCTCTCTCTCTTCTCCTTCCCTCTCAAATAAATAAAATCTTTAAAAAATAAATTAAAAAAATGGGTAACTTAGTTTCAGCATTGAGTTGAGAATGTCCGGGTGAAGTAGGTAATTTTAAGTCTTATTATAGAATTTTTAAAAATTCATTTGTACTCCACGGATTAGCGGAGAGTTTTTATCCTTAGGGATTTCTTCGTAGTTCAGAGGATTATGCATCCTTTGGGAACAAATTGAAAATTCTAAAGTATATAATTTCAATTTTTCTATTAACTACATAACCTTCAGTTTATTTTCTTAGGTAGAAATTCAAAGATTAATGTTTACATTAATCGTTGTAGGGAGGATATTTTTTGTGCTGATGGTTACATCTGTCAGTTTAGTCCTAATTCATGCTATTGATACTCTGTGGAGAGTAGAGGTGGGAGCATAGGTTTATTTGAGCAGAAGTCATTCCCTAAAGACATGCATCAAATTTGAAGGTATCCTGAATTGCATAGTTTGATATCTTTAGGCGTATATCTGTTTTGTTTTTGCACTTCTGTGGGAAATTTTGTGACCATCTTTGTCCAGACGCACAGTCACAAAAGATAGAGAACCAGTAGGTTAATCTTTTCAAGAGTTTGAAAACTCCAGCTTATAGCACTCAACAGAAGCGAGTGCAGTAACATATGCATTATAAGATCCCTTGAAATCACCTGAAGAAAATGTCCAATCAAAAGAGTTAGTTTTAAAACATAAGTTTTATACTCTGCCATGAAATTGGATCTTGTTATAGGCAAGTAATTTTATTTGCAATGACAGTCTTTATTTTGAACTTTATTACTAAGATGCATTGGGGATATATCACACAGCAAATGTCAGATATTTGATTAATAATATCCATAAGTAATCAGAAATTAGTATCTTCTAGTTATACATTTATATTTTTAAGATTTTTAACATTTATATATGTTAGGTTTCATTAGTAAAGGCAAATGCCTTTTGGTGAGTTGTGTATTCTTTTTTAAGCTAGGCTCCCCGCCCCCCGCGCCCAGGCTCTGCCTCTTTCATTCAACAAATATTGATTGAACATTTAAGTATGTGCCAGGCCCAGGGACATAGCAGTGAGCACAGCAAAATTGTCATGGAGTTTACATTTTCATGTCAATTTATTTTCTTCTGTTTCTATGTTAGTTAGAATTTTTGTTTGGTCTGGTTGGTAGATTTTGTAAAAATCTAGAAATTAAAAAAAAAAACCCATCTTTTTATGAAGTGAAGAACTTTAACAGGGAAATAAACCAGCATAGTAAAAGCTAGAAATATAGAACTCCATGGATTACCGGTAATACTGAGTAACATGGTCTCACATACGAAGATACTATTCCTAACCCACCAGAGGAAAGGCGGGTTGAGTTCTCTATCCCCTGGATGACCAGTGACAGCAACTAAAAGAACTCCCCCATAAACTTGGTGCCTTTGGCTTCTTATTTTGACATCTGACTTAATACCACAAAGTGGGGTGTTGCCCTTATTTTGATTTTTAGTACATTTTGACTTTGAAATTGTGTGTTGTGACCCTAAATGTTACAGCCACATTTCTCCAGAGTGTAGACAGAAACATTCTTGTTTCTGATCTTTCTGCCCTTATCACATTTATATCTGTTGGACTCCTCATACCATAAGAAGCTGGTCTTACCTGGGTTACCCTTTTTTAGGCTTTAGTTCGGTGACCTCATGAAACCTCCCGCAAGTGTAGGAATGTGCAGAGGACACAAAAGGAGGTTAGAGTGATCACTTTTACTGTGGCCTGCAACAGGGCTGCTCTTACTTATATGGCGCCGTTACGTGCATTAGAACAACATGCCTCTCGGGGCAGAATTATTCGAAAAGTCCTCCCTCCTACACAGACACAGCCCCTCAGTGCACAGCCTGGTGTAGAGCCGATGCCAGGGCGCGTGGCGGCAGGAGCATGCGCTGGCCTCCCTCTTCCGCCTTGGCCGCGTGTCCCATGCAGAAATTGCCCTATTCTATGTGGCGGTCCTCGCCATGAAGTTTAATAATCATTTGGTGTTCCTCTCTTCTGAGGCCATTTCTTGTATTTCCCTGTTGAAGCAGGACTTTGAAATGTGTGTGTTCGGGCACAGTGGGAACAGACTGAAGCACGTGAGTCCATCTCTAGTGCCCCACTGAACTCTGTGATGGGGGCAGGGCATGCACAAGTGCTTAGAAATACTTGACCCCGAGGGGCGCACAAACCTGTACGCAGATACTCCAGTGTGAGAAATGCCGTATTGGTAGCATTGTAAAGCCCTGTGCTCTGTGGCTGTTAGACAGGTGTGCAGTTATTTCTGCCCCAGGGAGTCAGGGAAACCTACAGAGAGGAGTTGACGTAGGAAGAGGGTTTTTAGGATGACGAGTTTTGATAGATAGAAAAGATCATTTCAAGAAGAGAAAATAACTTGAACAGAGGCATTGAAAAATTGAAAATTGAAGATATTTATCACAGTGATACCAGATCATTTAAATATTAGTATAGACATGTTCTCGGTTCTTGAGATCTGATTCTAGTTAGTTATTAGTGCATAGTGAATTTACTATAAATTGGTACATGTGGTATTGGTATATATTTGCTTTTGTTTTGTTAACTTTATTCAGTTATCTTTTGATGGTGGGGCAGGTTTGTTGCTGCTTTTTATTAAAGGTCCTAACTTATTTTAACTTTATTTTAGATTATAGCATTTGATGAACTGAAGACCGATTACAAGAATCCTATAGACCAGTGTAATACCCTGAATCCTGTAAGTTATAATATAGGATTTTTCTTTAGATTTTTAAACTGTTTTTGCTTTTAATTTAATATAATTTGAAAATGGCCAATATTCTCAGTAGCATGATATATTTGTACTTTTTGAAGTGGGC
This sequence comes from Ursus arctos, assembly GCF_023065955.2. NCBI lineage: Eukaryota > Metazoa > Chordata > Mammalia > Carnivora > Ursidae > Ursus > Ursus arctos. The sequence goes on along the minus strand of NW_026622930.1, from coordinate 42,165,261 downwards.
AGAATTTACAAAAATATTCTTTTTCCTGCTTGACTATTCTGACTATTATTAATCTGCCAGTGATCTTGTCAGCTGTCATACTAACATTCTTCCAATCTGCTTTTTACATTGTCGGCCAAAGACAGTTGAAAAGGTCAAAAAGATTAAAAGAGTCAAAATTGCATTAAAGGTGTGTACTGCTTTTTAGTTTAATATTTTAATGCTACATTCATTTCATGGGGAGGGTTAGGGCATTTGTATTTGTAAAATGTTCTGTTCCGTGTGCTCGTTCATATGCCTGTTGAGGTTTATGATTTCATGAAATTTCACATTTTATGCAAATGTTTGCTTGCTGGCCCAGTCAAGTAGGGAAAGCTGTTAAATGCTTATGCATTTTAAAAAATGTTATAGCCATAGGCACTTCTATATTAAATTATTTGGTGCAGTGTTTGAAAGTTGGTTAATATAAAATGACTTTAATAGATGGTAAGATGATTCTTTTGTGACTTATTGGGAGGTAGTCTGAAAGTGGAGTCTTTAGTACCATGTCTGCTTTTATCTTTGGTTATGTCTATTCTGGAATTAATTATTCACTCTTTCAGCTGATGTTTATTCAGAACCTTCTAGGTGGATAGCTCTTCCCTTAGGTTCTGGAATCTTGCAGTAGTGCTGACCTTTGGACTCATGCTGCCAGAATTTTGTGGATAACAATTTGTATACAGATGTCTACATCGTTATTTCTAATATATATCCACTCGAAATTTTTAAGACAGACTTGTCTTACACTAAGTTCTGAGCTCCAATGGATTTAGTTGTAATGTGGCTCCATTGTGCTTAGGGGTTTATATATATTTTTGACTTCATTTAGTTTACTCATTTAGGAAGATTCTCCTTTCGCCTGTAGGTTTGATTTTGCCTAATTGGTCAGAAGCTGAAAGGTTGTTTGTAAGAAAGCAGTGGGTACGTGTCCAAGCAACAGAATACGATAATTCGTCTTAAAAAATTGCTTAAGATGAGAATTTCTGTAGACTTAAGTTGTGTAAAACTGTAAGGCACTACCACGCCGGAGGAATTTTATTCGGAAAAGGGTCTATTAAAGGAATATGCTACTTCTATCATTGTTTCCTCGATAAATATGAATGATGGGAGAGATTTCTAGTTTGTCTTTAAAGAACTGCTGCGGTAAGACTTGATGTAGGTACAATTAAAAGTATTAACTTACTAGCTGATTCTCTGCTCTTATGGAACAAAATAGGTGAAGATTCTGCTTTCTCATTGGAAAGTAATAATGTTGATTGTAAAATACCTTAACCTACTGTTGAAACCAGTTATTACCAAGAGATTAAGAAACCGAAATTTCTTTTTTTGACATTTGTTCATTAATAGTGTTCTATCTTCTTTGGCTTTTCATTACTTCAAATAACCAAATGATGATGAGGATGTTAATAGCTGAAGTCAGATGAGGGCTTTCCTGAGCACCAGGCTCTGTGCTAAGCATCTTTACTTGGCTTTTTCATTCAGTGCTCATGACTGGCCTAAAGGGTAGGTATATTGTTATTCTCATGAATATAGGAGGATAGGCCGAAGCTTAGCAGGGTCACACAGCTAAGATAGAACCAGCATTTGAACCCAGGCAGCTGGATTTTTACACTCAAGCTTTGGTATTTCCCTAATTTACCGTAAATTTAAGAGGGACTAATTTCATTTTTACATTTAATGTGTGATTTCTGACTCTTCTTCACGGAAGGAAATTCTCACTTACAAAAGACAGGTGCTTGGGACCTCCTAATGCTGCAGAGATTGGAAGGAAGTTTTTATACCAGCACAAGTTGCGTTGGGATAGGGTGCCGATAATTGGCTTGCTAGCAGTGCATCTGACAGTTTTCCCTATTTAAAATTTGTTTTGACAATTCTGCCAAAGTATGGGGGAAGACAAATATTATTTTTTAAAATGTGAACCTTAACTAGAGATATTATGATTTGCATGTTAAGTACTATCATTTCAGCCATATTTGCTTGAGGAATATTTTGGATACTACTTTTTGTGTAAACATTGGTTCCTAAATGGAATAATTTTTGTGCCACTTATGGGGAAATTTCACCATTAAAGAATGATTGGAGTGGATTGGTTTTTATAAGAGATGAATTATAAGAGTTTCTGGACTTTTGAGGAGAAGGACCATGGCATGTGCTTCATACTAGAACTGGAAGAGTTGCAGATTATCTGTATTCTCACTCTTACTAAAGCGTATTGTTTAAGAGCAGTAGATATTGTGCTGTCAAAGTCATTTTCTCCCCATATCTCAGTCTGGAAGTGTAGGATGAAAACTTGGATGATGATTTATATTGTTAGATATCACTTGGCTTTAGAGAGCTGAAATAGACTTACTGTATTGTAAAGAAAAATCCTGTAATTTAAACTAGTGTTATAAACAGCTCTAGCGGAACTCCTAATACAACGTATGTTTTTCTTGGTTTGTCCTGGTTGTAGTCCTTGTGTTTCAAAGATTTCCTGTGGACATTTTCTTATTTTCTTGCAGATGTTTGATTTTGATTTTAATTAAATGGTGGCTTAATGGTTCGTGTTATTTACAAGTTTATATACGTATGCAGAGTTTATCTTTTGTTATTTATTATATTGCTTAAGTTTGTAGAAGATATCTGTTAGTGATGTAGATTAGTTGGTTTTACTGGGATTTCATTTAAAATATTATTCATTAAAAAACTTTGCTTTACAGCTTTGAAATGGAAAAAGTGATTTGGGAGTTTTAGAAAGTGGGCTTGAGTATGTAGTACAATTGTTATTATTTCTATACCAACAGTTTCCTCTCAGAAATGATCTGATGATGTTGAGGATTCATATAATTTTACTTTGATATGATGCAGACATTTAAGAAGCTGGCTTTGCATCTGGGACTTGTCGGAAGTTATTTAGCTGAAACTTGCAATGAAAAGTTGGGGACTTTCATTTAACAGGGTCATTAGGCTGAAATCTTTAGGATGAAAAAGATAATTAAAAATGAAGCATGAACTCTTGGTCATCGTACAAAAAGCATTTTGCTTGAATCAGTTTTTCTCATTGAGTACCGCCCACAATCAAAAAAATCATTTTGTTTTTGAGTTCTGAGCTTCTCCTGGTCTGCTGAGTCTGTAGTAGTTCACTGGAAAGCAGGCTTAAAGAAACAGGAAGACCGCGTAAGAATTGGAGCTCAGGAGCTGGGAAAATTCCAATTTTATGGTTCAGAACTGTCTTTTCCCTCCTACATTGCAGAATGCACATCGTCTGCATCTGTGCATATCAGTGTTTCTCCCCCCACCCCGACTGTGCTGAGATTATTGGCTTTGGCTTTCCATTGAAAAATGACTTCTGTGGTAATGTGATGTGGTTTGCTAAATATTGTTTATGTAGCATTCCTGGTTTCTGTTAAAAGCTTTAAAACACTAATGTGTAAAATGTTCTAAAGGGGAGTTTTGTTTTTGTGGGTTTTGTTAGATCATGCTGCATGTGATCAGATACCTCATTTTTGTATTTTTATCAGTATCGAATGGTGGAAAGAAAAAGTATTCCAAGTATTCAGCAAATAACTGAACCGTCTGGGTGGTAACTTTGTATAATTTAACCTGTTACTGTAAGAATTTGAGTTTTAAATTTTAAGTTTATTTATTCTTTTAGTGCAAGCTATAGCATCTGGTCAGTTTGCTTGTAATTCTGCTTTTGGTAAGAAGTTAAATATGGAAACAGACCTCAGTAGCATCTTTTGATTCTAAGAAAACAGTGATTTTTTTTCATTATGGAAACTTGGTTGCCACCTGCTTTCCCAATTAGCATTTGACTTACTGCCAAGGCATTTTGATAACCGGCTTGTATTTCTCTTCCAGCTTGTACTTCCAGAGTACCTCATCCATGCTTTCTTCTGTGTCATGTTTCTTTGTGCAGCAGAGTGGCTTACGCTGGGTCTCAATATGCCCCTCTTGGCATATCATATTTGGAGGTAATATTTAGATATATTTCTAATACTTTTCCTAATTATATTTTAATTATACTGTGGTTGATACAGTTATCTTGCATGCTAGTCACATAAATGAAAACTGAGAATTGGTTGGCATTTATTTCAAAAATCAAGTGGAAGAACAAATCACTGTTTCAGTACCGTTTGTGGCCTTACTTTGTTACTTTTAAAGGTGCTTTTCAAAAAGCGAGGTTCAATGTACATACAACAGTGCGCATAAGTCTGAAGCCCCCATCCTTGTCAGTTACCCGTGCACCTCCCCAGGAGACCAGTGACCTCGGTCAACTTGGATTAGTTTTGCCCATCTTTGAACTTTACATGAATCAAAATGTGTAGTGTGTCTCACTTCATTCTCCGTGTTTACTTTATGATTTTAAATTTGGTTGTTTATAAAATATATTCATATTTCATAACTTTTAAAAGTTATGTCTGATCTATATAATAGAGTTAGAAGTGTGTGTGTTTTTTTTAATAGGCATGTTAAAATCTCATTGCTCTTGATTTTAGGAAATAGACTTAAGAAGTGTTTAGGTGTAAAGTGGTCTCACATCTGTAACTGAGTCTGAAATTGTTCTGTAAAAAAAATGTATGCATATTTGGAGCTAAGACAGAAAAGAGAAGGGTCAAGCTGTGTGGTTACTGTGAACATTTAGAATATCTTGAAGTATACTTAAGCGTTTCTGTGAGCCTAAAATTATATAAAAAAGTTAAAAGGAAGAAAATCTTCCTTTTTACAGTTATTTTGCTTTTCCTCATGTTTGTGAAATTGTCGGGGAGACCAGATAGGACTTGTTTAACTGTCCTGTTCTCATATAGAGGCTCTTATTTTAAAATTAAGATGGTAGGAGGAAAGAACTCCACCCTAAAACTAATAGGAGGCTTCCCTGTATGGACCACCTCTCACTGCAACAAATGTTACTTGAGAAGAAAACCCCTCCTTCCCATCTCAAATGTTGTCTTCCCTGTTGGAGCGGCTAATCGACTGTGTGTATTGCAGGTATATGAGTAGACCAGTGATGAGTGGACCAGGACTCTATGACCCCACAACCATCATGAATGCAGACATTTTAGCGTACTGTCAGAAAGAAGGCTGGTGCAAATTAGCTTTTTATCTTCTAGCATTTTTTTACTACCTATACGGGTAAGTTTAAAAAATACAATGAATGTATGATTTCACTTTGCTCCTGAAAACGTTTGCAGGCATTATGGTCTTAACAGCTTAAAATCCACTTGAAGAATAACTCAGCGTCTCGAATGGTGACTGGTAACGGCGCAGTGCACTCCCGCAAACGCACGCACACTGAGTGTGAATAAGCTGGTACTTGTCAAGGGCGGCCAGCCGGTGTGCAGCCAGAGGCAGAAAGTGTGGGCAGGGGTGCTGCTTCCTAAATTTTCAGACACAGTCGGTCAGTGAAGGATAATTCTCATTCTCCTGGCAAAGTGGTGGCCTTGAGAGGGTTGCAAAAAAGTGTGAGTTTGCAAAAAACTGTGGCTTGGCTTCACTGTCTATCTTGAGATGATGTTTAATTTTTTGTCACTCTTTACAAACTGTATGCTCTACCCTTTATTTTCTGGCTTGCTTGATCTGAATGGGATGAATGAAAGATCTGTCCTATATGATGCTGCAGTTCGTTCTTCTCCCTTTCTGCCATGATGGACTCACATCATTCCTCCCGGTCAGGGTTTCTCAGCCTCCGCACTGTTGGCATTTTGGGCTGGATAAATCTTTGTTGTGGGGGCTCTCGTGTGCTTTGTGGGATGTTGAGCAGTGTCCCTGGCCTCCACCCACTAGACGCCAGCAGCACCTCCTCTCCCCCAGTCACCAAAATGAAAAACGTCTCTGGACAGTGCCAAATGCCCCCCACGGGGCAAAAACCAGCCCTGGTTGAGAACCGCCGTCCTAGGTGTCCTGTAGCTTCTCTATAAACGGGAAGAGGACACTTGCAAGTGTGGAATTATATTTCTTAAAGCTACATAAATACACTTTCTCATCTTTTATTGACATATATTCAACCAGAGAGGACATTCCACCTGATTTTCAAATAACGAAGACTGTATAAGATGGATTTGTAATCATTCTGCTTCTATTCCCTTCTCCTTTTTGTTACTTGCTAAGTACTAGATGGTAGGTTTATATTCTTATTTCTCTTTGTATCATACAAGTTTCCATTATGGAAAACGATGAAGTGCTAGACTGAGATTTATGAAAAAGGTATGTTTATGCTTTTAGAGGTTCTAATTGTGAAAATGAGTATCCTTTAGTGCATTTACAGATGCTCATTTATGAAACAAAAATAATGGATAAGTTCTGAAAAGTGAAATGCCAGGTGTCATTTTCATTTCCTGTTAACTTTCATTTTTTCAGTTTCCTTAACAAATGTCTGGAACAGTGCTAGCATATAGCAGGCACTTCAGATGTATTTGGTGAGGGGCACCTGGGTGGCTCAGTCGGTTAAGTGTCCGACTCTTTGATCTCAGCTCAGGTCTGGATCTCAGGGTTGTGAGTTCAAGCCCCATGTTGGGCTCCATACTAGGTATGGAGCCTACTTAATTAAAAAAAAAAAAAAGACATACTTGTTGAAAGAAAGAATCGAATCATTGAATAAATGATAAAATCGGAGATGTACAGTTGTGGGAAAATGTTCACCAGGAGATGGTGGCACTAGGTCATTTCATTTCTGCTTTAAATTGTTATCGAGTTTGCACAACCCTTTGCTTTGTATTTCCATTTAGAGATCCTTGCTTTTGAACCTTGCATTTCCCACATCACTCTGGTAGAGTTGCCCTGAATTAAATGGTTGTTTTTATTTTGCTCACTTGTGCCCTTTTTCTTTTTCTTTTTTTTTTTTTTTTTAAGATTTTATTTATTTATTTGACAGAGAGAGACAGCCAGCGAGAGAGGGAACACAAGCAGGGGGAGTGGGAGAGGAAGAAGCAGGCTCCTAGCGGAGGAGCCTGATGTGGGGCTCGATCCCATAACGCCGGGATCACGCCCTGAGCCGAAGGCAGACGCCTAACGACTGCGCCACCCAGGCGCCCCACTTGTGCCCTTTTTCAACCCTGTTGCTGTGGTCTAGAGCCTTTCTCTAATGGGGAAGTTTCTTAATTGACCATTCCCATCTGTAAAATGGGGATAGTAATGGTACCCACCTCCTAGGACTGCTTGGAGGATTCAGCGAGGTCATGTACATAAAAGATCTAGCGAAGGGCCTGGCATGAAGTGAGCCCTCCGGAGATGCCCACTGCTATTATTAGACAACTCCAGACCAGTGCACTGTTTGGATTGCTTCTCTAAGCTCTGATCCCCTATTAAGCTTTCAGCTGTGCTGTTCTACTTGCTAAAATTGGAAAAGGAATAGGGGACAACCACAGCATATGCACTGAGCCAAGTCTTACCTTAGGCAGAAGTCCATAAATGCAAATTAAGATCGTATTGTGAACTGGTCTTTGGTCTTTTCATTTTCTGTGGTGGCATGATACCATAAACCAGTTTGCTATGTAAAGCAGACTCAATGTTTTGGTGCTTTCAGTTTTTATAGTTAGGAATGTTTGACTTAATAGGCTTTTTCTTCTTTTCAGCATGATCTATGTTTTGGTGAGCTCTTAGAACAACACACAGAAGAATTGGCCCAGTAAGTGCATGCAAAAAGCCACCAAATGAAGGGATTCTATCCAGCAAGATCCTGTTTCCAGGAGTAGCCTATGGAATCTGATCAGTTACTTTAAAAAATGACTCCTTATTTTTTAAATGTTTCCACATTTTTTGCTTGTGGAAAGACTGTTTTCATATGTTATACTCGGATAAAGAATTTAAATGGAATTACGTATAAATTAATATAAAATGATTACCTCTGGTGTTGACAGGTTTGAACTTGCACTCCTTAAGGAACAGCCATAATCCCTTGAATGATTGCATTAATTATTGACTATCCTTAGTCCATTGGAAGCTTTTGTTATATATAGGAACTTGTAGGGCTCATTTTGGTTTTATTGAAATGCCATCTAATTATAAATTAGCTGTAGATGTCAGGTGCTTCTGATGAAATGAAAATATATATCTGACTTGTGGGAAACTTCATGGGTTTCCTCATTTATCATGTATGTGATTATATATGGACACATTTACAAAATAAGAAGAGTGGGATTTTTTTCCCTTCAACTTGAATATTATCCCTGTATATTGCATGAATGAGAGATTTCCCATATTTCCATCAGAGTAATATACTTGCTTTAATTCTTAAGCATAAGTGAACATGATATAAAAATATATGCTGAATTACTTGTGAAGAATGCATTTAAAGCTATTTTAAATGTGTTTTAATTTGTAAGATATCACTTACTAAGAAATTGGTTATTATACTTACTGTTCTAATCTGGTGGTAAAGGTATTCTTAAGAATTTGCAAGTACTTTAGATTTTCAAAACTGAATGAGAGAGAACATTGTATAACCGTTCTGCTGTTCCTTTAGTGCAATACAATAAAACTCTGAAATTAACTTATTTTCAGTGCATTGTTTTAAAGATTACAAACAGCTATTTCTTACACTTGCTTAATCCATAATAAAGACATATTACTGTCAGTTTTTTAAAAAAAAGTAGTAGAGTATGACATTGTGTGTGTGCGTGTTTGTTGTTTTTTTTTAATACCCTGCCTGCATCTAAAAAGGAATATTTTTAAATGGCTAAGCACATTACCCTCTGTTGTCACTTGGCAAGATTCATAAACATTGATGGCACAGCATCATCATTTTTCTTAACCGATTTAAAAAATTATTGTGGCACTTCAAATGTTAAATTTTTTTTTCCTCTTTGAAACAGAGGGTTTCAAGGAAAAATGACTTGTTACATTTGAGTCTTTGCTGCTGCTTGTAAGGCAGATAAATTATGGCTTGCCTGTTTTGGGAAGGATTCTTGTGCTTTATCTGGAATGAGGTAGTTAAGGCAATTGAAAATAGTGTAAGTGGTTCAGAAGTTTCTTAAACGAAAGATCAGAGAAAGAAAACCATACCTAGGAATTCCACATAATGCTCAAGGGAGTTTACGGATGAGTTCGTGGGATTCTTACTCTGAGAGCTCCTTGAATTAGGTGCTGTTGAATTCTTGGCTAGTGAGGAAATGCTTCCCCACCTTTGGGAGAGGAGCCGTGAACATGTCGGCATTGTGTAGCAGGGTGCGTGTGCTGAAGAGAAGGATGTAGAACCAGAAGAGCGAGGAGAGCCAGACCATCTCATAATGGGAGACGCTTTAAAGACCTTACGTTTGATGGTCTGGAGAATACTCGAGGGATCTGCCTGTTGGGTCAGTTCGTGCAGAAAACTATTGACCGGTTGCTAAGGCACTGAAGATTCGTGCTCAGTTTGAGCAGCGATTCAGTTTCTAATCCAGCTAATTATGGCAGCACCCACTCCTCATTTTTCTTTCTGGTTCACAAGTACTTTTGATCATGAGAGACCTTGCCAAGTCCAGATAGGTTTCTTGGGGCTGTTACTTAGCATTCCTGTCAAAGTATTTTCACAAGCCCTTGCGGTCTCTCAGCAAGCACTACTTTCTTTTATAAGTTTTAACACATCTCCTTTTAATAATGTATTCCAGAATATTCTCCAAAATTCTGCAAGGTTTACTGGCTGCAATTTGTGGAAGCCACCTTCTCATGCTTCCGAACCTTAGCTGGTTCCTCAAAGGTGACTGACTGACTGCCAGTGAGGTTTACCCATCTCAGTGGTAGGTTGTTGGTTCCTAGGCATGTAAGCGATTAAAAGATTGAGTACCTGGAAGCTCTCACAATATCTACCCATCTTCACCTTCTCCGGTATTGTAGGAACTTAAATCAGGTACTTGCAAGGTACTTGCCTTAGGCAGTATCCTACTGGCTCTTTTCCTTGCTTGGAATCTGATTTGTGCCCCCCGTTAATCTGCTTCAGGCAGCCCTCACACTCTGTTATCCCTGCAGGCCCAGCTGCGGCATACTTAGCCTGGCTTCCTAATCCTTCCAGCTTTCACCACACTGCTCCCTGTGCAGTGACAGCTGTTTCTTTAGGTAATTTTTTTTTCCTTGTTACAGTTACTTTTGCTGTTACGTGCTTTGATTTATCTTTGAGTTTCCTAACGTCCAGAAACCAGTAGTATGCCACACTGTGGTTGGTATCTATACTGACAAGTCTTTTTTGCTATGGTACTACAGATTCCCCTGAATTAAAAATCTTGTATAAAAATGTAGTCTATTTAGCAGTTATTCTATGGGGTAATAATAGTATATCATGGAGTATGTCCCTTTAGTACCAAGGAGGTGTAGGGGTAGAAACTTATTAATGACGTTTGATGATTTTCACAATGCTTAACTGGTATTGCCCAGTTGTCCCATGGTTGAGGAGAGTTGGGTCCCAGGCGATGGACAAAGTGCTAATATGTTTGAAGTTTGAATTATTTTTCATGGGAAGGGGAAGTGATAGGAAATGACCAATCACTTTTGACATGTGTCAAGTATTACGAAAGCCTATGATAAGCCTCATGGATTACAGCATGAACTGCCTGACCTAGCAGTCAAGATCAGATCCCCAGATAATGTTCTTTCACAGAGCAACAAAGTGCATGGCCCTTTGCAGTATGTGTCTCATTTAAAGCCCGTGCAGTGTATTTAGGCCTGAGGAGCAAGCACTCGTGCTAATAGCTCTCGTAGAGCTCTTCTCTGCTCTCCAAATCAACGTATTTTGAAAATATGTCAGATGTGTGCATAGAAAGGAGATAGAAATGTAGGTGAACTCTGAAACTAGAAAAATATTTTTCTTGCTACATTTCTCTTTTCTTCCAGTTATATGTTTATCAACAGTGTACATGGAATATTATTGCTATGGTGCAAATAATGACTTCTGTGTATCTCTTAGCCCCTGCAGCGATGTGAGCTCTCATTTTAGGTGTGGCTACGTCATAGCAGTGTGGTGATGTTTCCCACCCAATTAAATCATCTGTATTTAAAAGTATTTGTCTAGTTTACTTATTTATAGACCATTCAACACTCACAAATGTGCATCTCTCAATCAGTTGTATGGTATAATTGTAAATCAGAAATTTTGACAGCAAAAATATTTTAACACAACTCTGTTTTTGAAGGGGAAAGATAAAAATATTGATATTGTTCATAAAAGTACTCATATCCTTTTGGGAAACTGCTGCTAGTCTCAAATTATTTAAGCTCTTCTGCTGAAACCTGTCACTGCTCCGTGGTCAGAGCAGCGGCTAGTGAGTGTCTGGTACCAGGATTATAGCTCAGAAGATGATTCTGAACGAATACTTCAGAGTGATGCCAAGAGGAAAAATGTGGCTCTGTTTCTGGATATGTTGAATAGCTTTCTTTTTCTTTTTTTTTTTTTTTTAAAGATTTTATTTATTTATTCGACAGAGATAGAGATAGCCAGCGAGAGAGGGAACACAAGCAGGGGGAGTGGGAGAGGAAGAAGCAGGCTCCTAGCGGAGGAGCCTGATGTGGGGCTCGATCCCAGAACGCCGGGATCACGCCCTGAGCCGAAGGCAGACGCTTTAACCGCTGTGCCACCCAGGCGCCCCTGAATAGCTTTCTTAGAACAATTTCCCTTTGATGAAAATGAAGAGTCCTAAAGCTAAGTATCTAAAAAGAGTAAACAACTCTGCCGCTTGTTCTACTTAGTTTTGGGAAACAGTATTAACCATATAAAGTGGCTGATCTGTGGGACTGGGGTGAAGGTTTTCTCCTGTGTTAATTTTTTTAATGCACATTGTGGACATGAAGACGTAGAGAACATCTTCACATGGATAAGTTAACTTTATTGTACGATGTGTTTTCTCAACATTTAAATCTCTTTGCTTACCATGTTCACGGAGCCTGGAGAAGAACAATTTCCTAAATAATAGGCTGATGACCAGGTAGACCCTAAAACTCCTGAGAAACATAGAATGTAGTTAGCCGTCTGTGCTCATGTTTCGTTAAAATCTGAGTTAACTGATTGGTGCTGTACCACTGCCCAGAAAGAAAATGCCCTTAAGCAGTCCTACCTTCTTAGAGCTTGATTTATTTTGCATTTGCATATTAAATACAAACCGTCTCAAATGTTTCCTTGCGTAGTTTATGGTTAATGGCTGAGTCTGTGTGTTAATTCAGTTTCAGCAGCTAACTCGGCTCGTGTGTGACCAGGACTCTAGCTTGTCTCTCTGTCCCCTCTCCCCCATTGTTCTGGGGGAGGGCTATCCCACAGGTTAGGTAGAGAAAATACTCTTCCAACAGTGTGAAATTACTTTTTTTTGAGTAGCGCCATTCCATATTTCTCTGTTAATGGGATAATTGATGTTTTCCCTTGATACTTAGTATTAAAGTAGTTAAGCATTTTAAACATGGAAGGCTTAACTAGCATTTGCAGTAATAATGAGGGAAGCATGCACTTTGAAAGTTCAGTTGATTATTAAAGGATTTGGTTAATCCATGCCAATATTTTCCCTCTGCTTTTTTTTTTTTTTTTTAAGATTTTATTCATTTGAGAGAGAGAGAGACAGCCAGTGAGAGAGGGAACACAAGCAGGGGGAGTGGGAGAGGAAGAAGCAGGCTCCCAGCATAGGAGCCCGATGTGGGGCTCGATCCTAGAACGCCGGGGATCACGCCCTGAGCCGAAGGCAGACGCTTAACGACTGAGCCACCCAGGCGCCCCTTCCCTCCACTTTCTTAAGTGTTGATGAATAAGCTCTATATTCATAGTAAGAAAAAGCAATGTAAGATTTGTAATGTCAATTTCAGTCATTTCCTAAAGTATAATAGAGTACTGTGATTTTTAAATTGTATTTGGCTGTGATACTGAAACCATGAGGAAGGCCAACCTGTTATTGCAGCCTGTACTTATTTAAAACATTTTTTTTCTGGCTGTAACTTTTGGCATTTATTATCTTAGGTAAGAAACCCCTAGTTTAAATATTCAGATACTGGTGGGATATGTGGTTCTCCCATCTTCCTTAGTAATTCTTATAAAATCTTAAATTCCTGAAGTACTGCATATATAAAAGTATTAAAATACTGATTTTATATTATGTAACATGCTGGCCCTCTGGTCTGAAGATCCCAAACGGCACTAGTAATTGTTTGAAAGTATTCCCCAATGAAATTAAAGCGGTTCAGCAGCAGCAAGAGGAATGTGAGACAAAAGAGAACTTTTGGCAATTACATGGTAATTCAAAAACGAAGTTTGATGTGGTGACATTTACTTTGTCTTGTGTGGAAGCGCCCATGACCCTTGGTTCACGTTTGTGATCGCCAGCAGCCAAGGGACTACTGTGTGTAGCACGGAAGCCCCCGATGCCGGTTAGAATATCCTTGTCTACAGTGCCGACCGCTCAACATTACAGTTAAAGACCAAAAGACGTGTTCAGTAGCATAGGGTGAGGTGAGGGAGCGAGAGAATTGGAAACTTAATCTGTGGGTAAGTGCTTTCAACATAAATGTGAAAGAGGGATTGAATTCATTCCGTGTCGTCCCTAGGGTCAAAAAAAATGATTGTTCTAAAAACAGAGCAGCTGTCTGACCCAGTGAATTCCTCTTATCTGAAAATGTTCCAGCAAATGCTGGCTGAACACCTGTTAGGGATGATCCAGTATTGGGTGGGGGATGATCCAGTATTGGGTGGGAGGTGACCAGACGAATCATAGGATCCCTCGCACTTCTGTATGTCTATGGAGTAGAAAAAACCATGGGAGAAAATGTGGGAGGGATAGAGGGTGAAAATTATTTGATTTTAGCTTGGGTGCTCAAAATAATTTTTATACTTATTACTATGTCATATTCCACCCGGTAGTTACAAATAGTAAGATGAGGTAAAAGTGTGGTAAATAATAAAAACAGGCAGATATTTTTCCATATGCTTGTTTCAGCATTACTTCCAGGTAAAATATTCCAGAGTAGCCAGTGCATTTCTAAAAAGGAAAATTGTATAGCAATTTTTCGATCTTCCGTAAGAGATGAGAGACACGACTGAGATTTGTCAATACAAGCTTTAGGAATATCTGCACATACACGTGTACATTCAGGTTGGTAACACTAGTAAGTTTCATTTCAATACAAATTATGTTAAATAGCTCTTAAATTTCAGACATGGTCATATATATGTTATTTGACATTCTTTTTTATCTCGATACAGATCTTGATAATGAGTCTCTCGATGATAGATGTGCAGCTAGTTTGTCCCGAAACTCATGAAGATAATTATATTGCTGAAAAAAGTAAAGATATAGTGAAATATATTGTAGAAAACTAGTTAGCAGAGTAGTCACAATACTAGGAGTCAGAAATCAAAAAACAATTGCTAAGAACAGTTCTACATCCTTTTAAGTAAGGAAGTGTTTGCATTATGAGACATTTTTCACCTTTTCATAAAGGTGCATGTAGTGTGAAAAAAACTATTGCTTTAAAAATCAGAAGGTAGCATTCAATACACATGAATGTTTTATAAATCTGTAAAATCCTTTCTCCCTTTACTGGCAGGAGCAAGTTAAAATTAAAAATAATACATGAAGGCATTCTTTTTGCTAATGTAAAAACCCTCTGGGGGTTACGTAGGGAGGAGAGGGTACTTTCTATAGCAATTAACGATTAATCTTTTTCTTCAATTATGGAGGCCCTGGATTTCTGCTTCTTGTGATGAGAGAATCCATTTGGAACAACGTTCATAGTAGTCAATATTTTAAAAAATCACTAATGTTAACAGATAAGGGAAGTAAAGAAAACTTTAAATAATTTGGAGTTTTAGTAGTTCCCCAGAGGATATTCTTATTCTGCCAGTTATCTCATTTTTTATCCTTTTTGGCAAGTTGAAATCGCGTACTGCCTATAGCTAAATCGGCACAGAGATGGGCAAGCCTGCTCGGTACCGAGAGCCGAGGTGGTCAACTGACAGCCCCTGTTAGTGTGGGCTTAATTCTCTCCAAGATGAAATCGATGCAAAACACACACTCGGGTATGTGTGACCATTTGGTTTTGTTTCAGAGGGAGACCTGACAATATCTTGAATTTGAAGAATCACTGGATTTTAAGAGATAAGAAAGGGAATTCTCTACTTTCAGAAGCTGTACAATGAAGTGGATCCCGTATGGATTGTTTCGAATGACCTGATTTAAGCCGTGAGCATTAGACTGCTTGGTGAATTTGTCAGTTACTATAATAATTCACATTCGTGGCCCCTGACCCCTGACCCTGGGAAGATGGACTCGAGCCCAGGAAGCCACTGGAGGCCAGGACTCTCGTGCCTGACCCTCCGATTCAGTCCTAATGCTGAGACAGGGTACTTGGCAAAGGAAGGCAAATTGGCTTTACAAATCTAGAAATAAAGTGAAATTGCAGAATCTTTCAGGAACATTAATACATAATAATATCCTTGGGGCACTGCTACTGCAGAGATTTTTAAGTGTTAAGGGGAAAGTAGATGGCGAAATTGTCTCTTTAATTATCCACAGCAGAGGATAATTAGAACTGTTTTGCAGGGTTTTTTGTATTATAGTCATTTGTATTTGTTAACAGTTTGATGATAGGATAGGATCGTCACTAGTTCTTTCTGGCCGAGAAATTACCAAGTTTATAGGAATCCTCTCATTTGGAAAAACTAAATATTAAATTAAAATTTTCCAAATTTTTCCAAAAGAGAGGATTCATCCCGAGAACTGAATGGGCAAAGACTGAACAGTAGCAGATCCTGCAAGAGTAAACGGCAAAGTTCAGAGTTTTCATTATTTTGTTTGCAACACTGTGAACTTCTTCAGACCTGCAGGTTAGATTCACACAGAAATTTGGAGCAGGTGATAGATGAATAGCAGACTGCCCTGGGTTTCCATGCCCTCGCGATGGCGGGTTCCGCCGCGCCTGTGACTGCCCCCAAACCGCGAGCTCCCAGGAGCGGGCAGCCTCCTTACCTTGATCGTCTGTATTGCTCCAGACCCTCGCAGGTCTCTCAGGCTGTCGATGGCTTGCTGTGGTGACACTGTGTCAGACAGGTAGAGTAGGAGACAAGCGGCTACTAATGGAACACGTTAGGAAAATAGTATATTACTAAATAATTAATGATAGGATAGAGCATTGTGTATTTAATTAGACTTCTGGTGCAGAAGATGGGAGTTTAGTGTCGTGCAAAATGAATCAGAAGACTTTTATTATGTGTTTTTGACAGTTAAATTATGATTTTAAATGACGGTGGTTGTTTAAACTGGCTTCATTCTTTTTAACAGCTTTCTTGAGTTCTTTAATATACCACATAATTCATTTATTTAAAGTGCAGAATTCAGTGGATTTTAGTGTATTCACAGATAGCTTTCAGCCATCGCCACAGTCCATTTTAGAACATTTTCATCCCCGCAAAAAGAAACCCTGTCCTCTCTTGTCATCATCCCTGTGCCCCCATTACCCCTGATCTATGGATTTGCTTAATCTAGATGTTTTATGTAAATGCAATCATATGTGGGCTTTTGTGACTGGCTTCTTAGCATAATGTGTTCAAGACGCATACCATTGTGGCATGTAACTACCTCATTCCTTTTTGTGGATGAATAATATTCCATTGTATGGATTTACTTTTCGTTTATCCACTGTCAGTTGATGGGCATTTAGGTTGGTTCCATTTTTTGGCTATTGCGAATAATGCTGCTGTAAATTTTGTTCCTGTACAAGTTTTTGTGCAGACGTGTTTCCATTTGTGTTGGGCATATACCTGGCAGTGGGACTGCTGGGGCACACGGTGACTCTGTTTAACTGAGGAAGTACTGCCGGACCGTTGTCCAAAGCATTTTACATTCTCTCCAGCAGTGTATGAAAGTTCCAGTTTCTCCACATCCCATCGCATTTTTTCCATTTTTTGGATAACAGACATCCTAATGGGTATTGAGTGGTGTCTCATTGTGGTTTTGATTTGCATTTCTGTGATGACTACTGATGTTAGGCATCTTTTCATGTCCTTAATGATCATCTGTATATTTTGTTTGGAGAAATATCTATTCAGATCCTTTGCCCATTTTTAAATTTTTATTATTGAGTTGTAAGAGTTCTTTATATATTCTAGGTGAGTCCCTTATCAAATACATGATTTGTAAATATTTTTTCCTGTTTTGTGAGTTGTCTTTTCATTTTGATAATGTCCTTAGAAGCATACAAGTTTTTAATTTTTTGATACTGTCCACCGTCAAAAGGAATAACTGTTACTCCAGTCCACCATTTTGTTAACTTTTTTTTTTCTAACACATTTTTAAAAAAATGAACAGTAATTGCATGAAGTAATTAACTTTGGTTTTCATACTTATGATGGATATTGTTTAGAATTTACTGTCAGTATCGTAACACCTGCATAGGGAAAACATTAGAAAACAGAACAAAACGCAAGAATGCAGGTGCTAAGACTTGTAGTTTATGTTTTGCAGAATCCTTCAAAACAATGTTGAAAATACCTCTCATTTGCATTCTAGAGAATACCAAATTAAGGGCCTTAAATAATTCTTTAGGTCTCAGCAGATTTATATTGTGTTTTGTCTCATTTTAATACAAAGTGAGGATATGGCCCAGAAACAGGATATCTTTGCCTACTTTGAGGGTAAAAAAAATACTGAATAATGAAAACACATTTCTTACCAAGACAGGATCTCCCAAGTCCTCCATAACAGCTGAAAGGGAAGCACATTTTTGAATATTGTACGTTTTCCTTCCACCCCATCACTTAGAACTAAAGACTTGCTCTTTCTGCCTTCTAGTTCTGAATCTAACAGTGCCTACTCGCACAGTGCCTGGCACACAGAGGTTAATAAATATTTTTAAATTAATCAAGAGCAAAGTGTGCTTATTTATTTGTTGGGAGGTATTTTGAACACCTCTCATGGTCAATGGAGGCAGGGCCTTTTTATCAACCTTTTAAACTCCAGGATCCGCATCTGAGAAGTGGAACATGTTACTAAATAGAAATCAGACTATTCTGACCAACTGCCACTTTATTTTCCTCTGTCTTAACAAAACCTTAGCGTTATGGAACAAGCCTGTATGGCGACTCTTCACTTATCTAAAAAGAGCACAGAGGTGGCGTGTTACAGAGGTTTAGAGCCTGGGGCTGAATGGTGACTCTGTCATTATGACGTGTGAACCTAGGCAAGGAATTTACCCTCTCTGGGCCTCAGCCCTTTCACCTGAAACCTAGTGACAGCCACAGTACCTGCATCACAGTTCGGACTGAATGAGGTGACCAACATTTACAAAGGGCTTGCAGCAGAGCTTGGCACAGGGTAAGAAGTAAATGAATGGTAGCTGCTATAGGCTAGCCCTGTGAAGAAATCAGCAGTTCTGCATAACTGGATTTTCCAGAAAAAAATCATGATTAAACCTCAAAGCCACAAAGCCATTCATTCTAAGTACTTACAAAGATGCTTAAAAAATGCATTACACAATTCCTAACTTTCTTAGAGGGTTCCCTGAACCTGAGGGGTGCCGACGACGTCTCAGGAACATGGGTGGGCATGGTTACTGTCTGGAGGCAGCGGGGGGAGGGTGTGAGCCAAGGGCCAGACGCCGACTCCCAGGGGGTTCGTGAGCTTGCTTTCTACAAAGTGCCCGGATATAGGCTGCGTCAGAGCTGAGGCTCCACCACAGAAAGGTAGAGGCGGAGCACTTCGGTGGTTTTCTGCAAGATGAGTGCTGCTTTATGCCTGTCTCTACCTTTGTCTCTCCTCCTCTGATTCCTGCTCATCCTTCAAAACCCAGCTCACGTGGCCTTTTCTGAACTGCCCCCGTGCCCCGCAGAAACCGCCACTGCCCTTTGGCTGCCTTGTGCCCGCCTTGGGTGAGCCCTACTGCACTTGCGCGGTCGTGCGGTTAGCGGGGGCCCCTTGAGGGCGGGGACTGTGCCTCGCAGCGCGTGAGTGTCTTGTATTCATAGTGTTTGGTACACAGTGGGTGTATCCCCTTGGGGTGTGTTGAAGTCCAAATCCCTGGTACTGTGAATGTGACCTTATCTAGAAATACGCTCTTTGCAGATGTAATCAAATTAAGACGAGGTCACAGGGGTGAGCCCTAATCCAGTATGACTGGTGCCTTTAAAAAATTTTTTTTTTACAATTTTTAATGTAGTTATCTGAGAGAGTGAGAGAGGAAGCACAAGCAGTGGGGAAGGTAGAAGAAGAAGCAGACTCCATGCTGAGCAGGGAGCCCAGTGAGCGGCTCGATCCCAGGACACCAGGATCACGATCTGAACCCAAGGCAGATGCTTAACTGAGGCTGACTGGTGCCCTTATAAGAGGAAATACCCCGAGAAGACACAGCAACACAGAATCATGTGACGACAGAGGCAGAGATTAGAGTGATGCGGTTGTGAGCCAAGGAACACCAAGGAACGACGGCCACCGCCAGAAGCTAGGAAGAGGCAAGGAAGGATTCTACCAGAGTCTCAGAGGGAATAGGGTCCTGTTGACACCTTGATTTTGAACTTCTAGCTTCAGAACTGAGGGGGAGCAAGTGTCAGTTGTTCTAAGCTACCCACGTTGTGGTTCTTTGTTACGACAGCGCTGGGAAACAGCACTGTACAGTCAGCAAGCTGTGCTTGCTGACTTTATAAAGCAACAGAAATGCACAGGGCGAATCGCTGGGATAGCACTGGCGGACACAAGGCGGTGGAAAAAATTTTACCAGACCCAGTTTCTGAGGGATAAACTCCAGAGCCGTCTAGCAATGGGAGCACTCAAAGATGGCAGATTGGATAGAAAATTAGTCACTGTAGGACACCTTGGAAAGCTCTAGGACGATGCAAATTTCCACTCATCAGATGCTTTATTTTATGGGAGCCAGAAGCTTTCAAGAGACGCAGCCTATCTTTCCATCCTGTTTGTATCCCGTTCAAACATCAGACAGCACTGGGTGTGCTAGAACTTGCTCAGGTAGAATTCGTTAACTTTCACTAATCTGAGCTAGTTGGATCTCTGGAAACTTCTCAGTAGAGGCTGTTTTCAAAGATGTATTATAAAAAAAAAATCCCAGAACTGCTTTGAAAAACGGGTCCCCAAAGTGGAAAATATTTCTCATCAGCCACATGTAATTATCTAATGCTATTTTACTTAGACTTATTAGAAAATTTAGTATAGACAACTGTATTCTAAAATTTGGCTTTTATAATTAGTAAAGCAATTAGTAATTGCTTACAATTACAGATTATGCTTTTCTCTAGAGGAAGGTTGGAAACTAGAATGTAGGATGGTTTCTCCGCACATCAGAGTTTAGTTCAGCCACAAAAAGTGTGTCCCCTCAAAGCTCCGTGCACTACTTGGTTTGCCTCCAGAATGGGAACTGTTGGCACGAGGCCCCCAGCTCTAGGTCTAAGGAGAGAAGCTGGCTGGGCTTGCCCTCTCCCTGGGTGCCCTGAGACTACCTGGTTATTTGGTATAGTCCGCATACTTTCTAGTTCAAATCAATGACTGTAGGGCTTTTGAGGTGTCGAGCTGTCTAATACTCTATCTTGTTCCAGAAGCGCAAGCAGCACAGAGGAGGACTGGTTTGCTCCCTGTGGCTGGCGCTCCTCTGCTGTGCGTCTCACTTGTGGCAGAGCCTCTGCTGTATTAACCACAGCACCACTTCTAATCTTTGTATTGCTGCTGTCTCCTGCTGACTGTCACTCCCTTTTTCCTTTCTCCAAGCTACTTTTCCCCTCTCTCCTTTTTTCCCCTTGGCTCATTTTATTTCATTTTAAAATTCCATACAAGCAGCTTGTGCATAGCCATTGACAAACAATGAGAGTCCCTCTTCATTCTGGTGGCAAATCCCTATCATCAAATATAATTTTATAGTCATATTTTTAAGATTGCTCATTGCTTACGATTTCTTTGCTAATTTTTAAAAAACTGACTTTTTAAAAAAGATTTTTAATTTATTCATTTGAGAGAGAAAGAGCACTAGCAGAGGGGAGGAAGGTCAGAGGGAGAGGGAGAAGCAGACTCCCTGCTGAGCAGAGACACGCCCCCCCCCCAACGGGGCTCAATCCCAGGACCCCGGGATCATGACCTGAGATGAAGGCAGATACTTAACTGACTGAGCCACCCAGGCACCCCCCAAACTGACATTTTTTTTTTTGCTGTTAGAAGCAACTAAGTAACTGAAAGACTGACCAACGAGTAAGGGTATTATAAGAATGATGCCCCACCTTTTTTGGGAGGAAGAGGGTCCCAAAATTATAAGTAAACTTCTAAGGCAAGAGGAAAGAATAAAAAGCCTGTAAGCCTGTTCTAAAAATTTCCAAATCTACTCATTTATTGTCCTTACTCTTCAGAAGTAATAATAGCAAATATCTGAGTGTCTGCACTGTAGCAGACATGTGCTGGTACTCTCCATGCCTCATCTCTTTTTAATCCTGGCACCAAGCTACAGGGTAGGTAATAAGTGAATAAAGATGCAATAATTAGAAAAATCATTCCGACTAAGGCATTTCTCACATCATTTACAGAGAAGAGAGAAACGTACTGTATTAAGGTTTTTCGGTTATTTTTAAGGCAGATTGCAAGCTCCTCCATTATTTCACAGCAGCTGGCTATGTCAGGAGTCCCTCCATCTGGGATTGGATGGTGATGAGTGATAATTCCATACTGATGGTAGAGGTCCAAAAGGTTTGGGACTCTGTATTTTGACAGTTCCCCTCTGGTGCAGAAAACAAATATGTCTTGTATACCATAGCTCTTTAGTTCTTCTGCCAATAAACCAAGATATGGATACACATGTACAAAATATTACAAATTTAAATACAGTCAAGACAGAGGATGCGGTGTTAAATTTCTTAAGCCAAACTAAGTAAATAACAAATGATAATCTATAAACTTGAAATACTTATTGATAATCTAAAACAATATTGATCTGTCTTCAAAGTAGGGTAAAAATCAAGTCACTAAGCACAAAATATGAATTAGAAACACCTGAACCAAAAAGTGATTAAAGTTGATCACCATAATAATAAAATTATACTATAATAATCATAACAGTATAATAATATAATAGCATTATAACATAATGGTTATAATATCATATTATAATAATTATATAGTAATTATTATATTATAACCAATAACTTAATTCAAAATGCTTTTAACTGAATTTTAAGATTTTCAACTAATTTCAACTATATTGCTGTTCTTGAAAAAAACTTTTTTCAATATGGCTTTAAAAATAAATTTTAAAACATCTAATATTTCAAAATAAACTCTTGTGAAGAAACAATAGCATATTTCTTTCCCGTTTTCTTCTCACAAAGTCCATGTTTGCTACTTTCCTCACTCTGCTGCTCTGTTTTACCCTAAGCATTGTAGATAAAATCCCCTGCATGTCCATGGTGCCTGAGCTCATGTTCTCCTTTACGTTTGTACTGTGTCTTGCCATCATGCATTTAATTTTATGGGCTAGGTCTCTAGGAAATAAAACGTTAGCTGTGTTAGTATTAGGTGACTTAGCTAATTTCACTATAATGAATATGAACCAAGCAATAGTACTATAGGCCATTCTATACACTGGAACATCCTTATGGCAATATTCACTAGAGAGTATTGTGTTCAAAATGAATGACTAATTCTGGCTGAACTCAGCCTCCTTTCTCTCCCTGCCTCCTAAATCCAGGGACATTTAACTAAGCACCTTTTATCATGAACCTCCAGATTTGTACTTGAAATGTGGCTAGTCCAAATTGAGATGTATTGTAAATGTGCAATACCTATCTGATCTCAAAGATAAGTACAAAACACCCGTGTCTCATTAATAATTTGTTTTATGCTTAAAACCACTGAAGTGATACTATTTAGGCTATGTTAGGTTAAATAAAACATATCAAGTTAATTTAATCTGTTTTTACTTTTTTAATTTGGCAGCTACAAAATATAAAGTTACATACATGGCTTCTACTTGTGGCTCCCATCGTATTTCTATTGGACTGTCCTGCTTTAGATAATACTATTATTTTTTTTGTACTTCTAAAAGGATTAAAACTGAAATCCACATAATGAACCATTTTTAAGAGTAGATAATTTTCTCTCTGCCTCTTGCACACAATGGAGAATTTCTATTGTACAGTGGTTTTCAAACTTTCCTAGAAAGGACTCTGAGGAGGGAAACACAGGGGCTGATGCAGGGAGATTCTAGGTCTCTCCCATCAGATTGTCATCTTTTATACACTGCATTCCATCGAAGATCTCACTGGAAAACAAAGGGTTTGGTAAAATATTGGAAACCCCTTTTATAGAAGATACTAAATGAATAGGGCTTTCCAAAATGTGCAAGACTGGTTCTTGAACCAGTGATTTTCATTATAGTTTGCTTATGACCTAAATGTTCTCCCGATGAAATCTCCCTACCATAGCCGGTATCTCTAAATCAGAGTATCTTCACAAATAATGCAAGAGTCCACTAACCTATTAGCCTCTGCAAGTCTTTTTGGTAATTAAGGAATAAATCAGAGAAAGCAAATTAATAAATTGATATTCCAAAACAACCAGGAAAAAATTTTAAGATTTCAAAAATTTATACCGGTCAGAATCAAGATGTGTGTGTGGTGTGTGCATGCGTGTGTGTGTATTTATGTTTATTTTGGTGTATTATAAGGACATCGGTAGGACTATTAGCCTTGAGATACTCCAGGCCAACCAGGATAAAATGTTTTGAAAATCCAAGTTTTTTAGTACCATGCAATATGGAAATTACAAATTGGGGTGGGTTATTAGGATATTTGTGATGTTATTAGACTTGAGGCTAATATCCTTGAGCCTGTGAAGATCAGACTGTACCCCATCTTTCCCACTTAGATGCTGCCTTTCTAAATTTTCTACCCAGGATGGACAATTTCACTACTGCCTCTGGGTTCTCAGCTCAGGCGTATTTTTACTATCATCATCAAGTCTGTAAGGGACAGCGTGTTCAAAGATCTGGGCAGTGAAATGGCAGTTTTCTATTTACATAGTTTCCTCCCTCCAACTTAAACATTTTAAACTCAAATGCAATTTCTGTGCGTAACTACAACAATCAGTGAAAAGCAATGCTATGTTTAGTAAATGAGGAGTTAGTTCTCTGTGCCCTTCGCAAATATCTCTGCGTATTAGAATAAGTCTACAGTTTGAAACTATGAAATAACAAACATTTATTTGGTATACTGAGCAGAGACTAATGTTTGTTCTTTTTGACAAAGAGATTTTCAGTGTTATTAAGAAAAAACTATTAATATGATTGTTTCATGTTATACCTACCTGTATCTTTTTGGATATTTCTTCTAACATTTTTAAATTTACAACCTATAAGCAGTAATAAGGCAAGTGAAAAAGTTAGTTTTTGGTCACATATAACAAATATATTTAAACACATAACATAGCTACTTTACAAGGTCATACCTATATGATCATTTATATGTTTCGAATTCATTTTGAGTGTGGATTTCAATTTCTAATATTCTTAGGAATATAGTTGCAGGGATTCATAGACCCCAGCTGAAGGAACGCCTCATCCAAAGAGTCTTTATTCTGTGTCCTTTTTGTAACAAGTACCTGCCTGTTGCCCTCAGCCTCACCTTGTACCCCAGTGTCGAAGTTTTATTAAGATAGGTAAATCAGAGATGCAGAACTGTGAATGGGTCTGGAAGCGTTCAAGAGTGATCTATGTTCTTTTAGCTAGAGCTTATGAGGGCTTCCAAAAGTGAGCTCCCCAGGCGGATGATCTATGAAATTCTCTTCTTGCTCAGTACAATGATGTATTTATTAGCTGATAAACAGATTATTTTAAGTATCTCAACAGGAAGCCAGTTGTAGGCTTACCTACCTGGAAGAGCACATAAACCAAGAAACTGAGAACAATTCACTCGTGACAGGGGTAGCCTGAAAAGAATAAAACTGTAAGTTTAGTCCAGTTTTTAAAAAGTTGAAAACGGAAATTCAATTTAAGAAATTTGTGCTTGGCACGGAACATGGGTGTTTTAAAGTTTTACCATAGCCACAAAACAAAAATGCATATGCAAATATCAATACGTTGTTCACAAAAAGGCTCAGAAAGCCTGGGAGTTTTAAAACAGGGACTTATCATTTGCTTTGTCACAATTTAATGCCTTTTTTTTTTTTTTAAAGATTTATTTATTTATTTGAGAGAAAGAAAGAGGGAGTGCCTGCAGGAGGGGACAGGGAGAAGGACAAGCAGATTCCCATTGAGTGCAGAGGCCAACACAGGTGTCACAGGGCTCCATCTCACAACCCTGAGATCATGACCTGAGCTGAAATCAAGAGCAGGATGCTTAAACCGGGCACCCCCGTCACAATTTAATTCTTAACAGTGGCGAGTTAATTGAAACTTACCTTAAAAATAATAATGTCTCGATTGCCTATGGCTAGTATAAAGGGTAACATACTTAAGTTACCCTGTGGTATGTTACCTGAGATATTTTGTATTAATAATCTTGGGGAATAAGCTAGAAAATGGCCTTCTGAGGATTTCACCCCAGCATTCAGTCTACGTTACTATTTTAAGATTTCTTGGTAGGCTTTCCTTAAACAGATATAATTTCATAGGATAAAAATCACAAGTCATTCCTTGTTGTAATGGATTTTGGTTAAAATAAAATAAATTCAAGAAATCATATTCCCAGTTTGCAGTACTCAGGGATAAAGCAGGTAAAAGCTAACTTCATCCATAAGACAGAAGGTGAGTTTAGAGGAAAACGAGGGCATCGTATAAATACCATGTGACTCTGAAAATTGGATGAGTTCTTGAGTTTTAAAGGGCGATATAGGGGAAATGAGAGATAATTGATATTTGATGGCAGAACAAAAGGAACTTTAGGGATAACACACTCTTTTTCTCTTCCTGTAGTTGGAAATGGCATTTTCTTAGAGAGATTATTACATTAACAGGGATGAGAGAAAGCATGGATTGTTGTAGAGATCCTGGTGTTACAATAAGTCACTGCCAAGATTTGGAAGTTGATTCTTTATAGAAACATTTGTTTTTGCTCTTGTATCTATGGTAACGTGGCTTTTATCTTTAGCAGGGTCTGCTAATAGATGCATTATTGTGGCAAGTAGTTCTAGGATTTGACTAAATGATAAACAATTAAACATCTCATCCTATGTTTGGTATATCAGTCTTTTGTCACAAAAGAATAAGTAGGTTGGGTACTGAATAGGAGACATTCTGATCCTGTATCAGCTCCTTATCTACTATGGTTTTCTGAATGCATAAAGAATGACTTCCTCCTCTGCCCATCCCCACCCAAAAGAAAATCCTTACTCTATCATAGATAGTAAATAAATCATGGAATTAAAGGATCCCTTAAAGATTAGAATTACACAATTGGCAGAAGAGAACCACTAAATATTTTCAATATGTGGACTACGTTTTCTACATGGATTATGATGTACACATCAAATAATTTAGCTCATCATTGATCAGAAGTGTTAACATACCATGATATCTGAATTGGAGTCTGTTCATCTTCAATAGGCTCTTCGTCTGATGAGTCAAACTCACTTGTTTGCAATGAACTAGGCTTCAAAAGAAATTAGTTATGTTAAATAACTGTAAAGAAAAATATGTACATAGAAGCTGATCCTTGCTTAAACACACACTGAATGCATATTTGCAATTTATTCAATCTGGAATATCAGGATGATCAGCGATGTCAATAATAAATTATTGATTTTACCATCCTATTATTAATTACAGTGGTCTATAGTGGAAAGAGAGCTGGATTGGGAACAAACCAGGATTCTGGTTTTGGCTCTTACACTTACTATATAATCTCGGACAAGCAACTTCAGTTTATTCTGGGTCTCAGTTTTCTACAACTATAAAGTGAGGAGATCTGTTCATTAATTCACAAACATTTCTTAAACACATTCATTTGCCAAGCTCTGGAGATGCAAAGATCTATAAAATAAATAGCTTCAGTATAGTTGGAGAGACGTGTGCATAGATTATAAAAGAAAGTTGTAAGTGCTAAAATGGAAGCATAAACTATGCACTTTCTTTTTTAAAGATTTTATTTTTTTATTTGACAGGGGGAGAGAGAAAGAGAGCACAAGCATAAGCAGGGGGAGCGGCAGGCAGAGGGAGAGGGAGAGGAAGCAGCAGATTCTCCGCTGGGCAAGGAGCCTGATGTGGGGCTCAATCCCAGGACCCCGAGATCATGAGCTGAGCCAAAGGCAGGTGCTTAAGCAACTGAGCCACCCAGGTGCCCCTAAACAATGCACTTTAGAGCGGACAAGGGAGTGACTGCTTAGAGAGCTGGAGAAAGCTTCAGAGGAGATATATTAGCTGGGTTTTGAAGGATGAGCAGGAGATTTTTAGGCAGATAAGGAAGCAGTTAAGGCAATACATGCAAAAGGAGAAAGGGCTTGTTTTCAGGAACTGTGACATCAGAGCAGAGGCGATAAGGCCAGAGAAATAGTTTTAACTCCCCCTTTTCTCAAAAAATAACACCAATATGGCCTAGCAGTTTGGTTGATGGGGGGTGGACATGTAGAATAGCATGCCCTCAACTTTGTGAATCATTGGACTAGAGAGATTGAGATGGACTTTGGGTAATGATCTAAGGAGTTAGAACTCAATCCTGTAGGCCTAATTTCTACATGAGAGACAGTTGTTTTATAGGACCAATAAAAAATACACCTTTCTTCTTATTTCCAAGTTGGAACCCCCGAGAGATAAAACAATGGAGAGGCAAATGGAGATCAATATGTTAGTTTTATTACTGAGTGTCAAAGGGAGGATGTGGCTTTAAAGCTGTTGTCAAGTGGGCCTGTCAATTCCTCACCCCAGAATTGGACTTATCCACCCAGTCATGGGCAGCGATGGACAACGCACTGCAGAGAGAAGGGAAGAAAGGGTTCAGCTATTTCGTTCAGCTCCTCCCAAACTGGGGGAGCTGATCTTGCATGCTGTCCCTCCTGGGAACAAGTGGAAAAAGAGGCCAGGAGTGAAGGACAGCTGATGCTCCTCCACATGGAAACATGGGCAGTAGCAAGTGTAACCAGCTACAGTTCTTTCTAGCTCTGAAGCTATATTCTATAACGGTCTTGTTTGTTACTACAAGATCACATTACAGAACCATTTAGGCTATGGATGTGAGTTGCTTTGGATCTCTTTGTGTTACTATTATCAACTCAAGAGAAGGTCTTTTAATATTCAATAGGTTGTCAACCCTGGTGGTAGGTGATTGAGTCAGGTGGGGCCTCAGCTCCTTGCGTCTGTTTTTCCTTTCTCTTTGAAGCGGTTTTGACGATTCAAGATTTCCAGAGTGAGTGTGGCTCCTTCACTCAGGCTCTCCCAGCCACGTTAACAGATCCTAACAGAGTTAGACGTTTCCGCTCCCCCAGGCCCAGGGATTCTGAACCCCAGAAAGGGACGCAGTGCCAGTTGGCCCCGGGGGATGGTGACGCGCCCACAAACGGGGGTTGGCAATGGTCCTCCGTGGTTTTCCCCGTCTGCGGTGAGGACCGCTCATCAGCGGGGCCCGGGGCATCCCCGGACATCCTTTGGGGCAGACTGATACACTGAGACATCTTAGCTCTCCATGCCTCAGTTTCTTCCGTAAAACCGGATTCAGCCCTCTCTGGCAGGGCTGTCGTGAGGCTTAGGAGACTTCGCAGGCGGCAGTTCCCAGCCTGTGCACAACAGGTGCACAGCCAGTATCCGTCGTCCCCACGTCCGCCACCGACCCTGTTCCTTCTCAGTCATCGCTCTCCCCCGTCCAGGGAAGCGCCACCTCCCAGACCCAGGACGGTTACAGCGCGAGTCCGGCCGCGACCAGGCCTGGGCTGTCCCCAGGCCCTAGAACTGGCCTCGGGGCCGCTTCCGTCCCTGCGGCATCGCTAGTCCAAGCTCGGCCCGACTCACCGGCTTCATCGCTGGCCGCCCCGCTTCGTCACCTGCTGCCGCCTCCCTCCAGCGGCACCAGCGTCTCAGCCACCGCCCCGCGCCGAGCCCGCCCCTTCGCTCAGCTCATTGGTACATCCTTCTGGGAGGTGGAGCGCGGCGTCTTCCAGGAGCCAATCAGACCCTCTCTCTGTTTCTTCCTCCGGCCCCGAGGGCCCTGGCTCGGCCTTTAACCGCCCATTGGTTTCTAGGGGCCTTTGAAAGACGCGCGGGTGGAGGGCCCTACTTAACGTTGATTGGCTGGGAGGGCGCCCTCCTCCCGCCCGGGGGAGCAGGCAGAGGGCGGGAAGCCGGGAGCGGAGAAAGCGTCCGAAGGCCGCCCCAACACTTTGGGGACGCTGGAGAGCCTTACTTTCTCATGACAGGATCCCAGAGTGGTACCAGGGTAGGGAATTTTGTTTCTTAAATTAAAAAATTTTAAGGGCCTAGGGGGAGCACTGTCCTGGAGCATCTTACGAAAACACTCCATACCCCGTAGACTTTATACTTATGGTCATCTCCACTCATATAAATACGATGGACACGACTAAAAATCCAAAATATAAACTCGTATGTTTGGTATTTTCGGTTCTTTACCATTCTAGGATCTAGACGGGTCAGGTTGTAGATTCACTTTCCTGTTCACTAGGTATGAATGCCGTGGTATTGTATGAAAGGAAGATAAGTCTCCAGATGATTTTAAGTGCTAGGGTTTGTACATAATCGGCTATAATCTTGAAAAACTGTGTTTGATTATCCTCTCCCCCATTCTCCCATCCCCATTTAGCTGACCATGGAGGAGGAAGTCCTCGGGAGCAAAATTATCTGCATATCTGCAGAATATGTGGAAGTTTCAGCTCCCTGACTCATGTCGTGAAAACCAGTGGTATGGAGCTAATAGGAGGAATTGTTTAGTAAAGAAGATAGCATAGTTTGACTTGGAGTCTGTATTAGTCAGGGTTCTCCAGAGAAACAGAACCAAGAGGATATAGACATAAAGAGATTTATTTTAAGGAAGTGGCTCTCCTAATCGCGAACATTGGCATGTCCACAAAGTCCGACAGGGGAGTCTAAGGGACTGGAGACTCAGGAAGGAGTTGCAGTTGAAGTTCAGAGGCAGTCTGCTTTAGAACCAGGAGTAGCAGATTTTGTCGATGAAGTCCAAAGGCGGATTGCTGCAGAATGCTCTCTTGTCTTTTGTTCTAGTCAAACCTTCAACTGATTGAACGGGGCCCACCCACATTATAGAGGGCAGTCTTCTTCACTCAGAGCCCACCAATTTAAATATTAATCTCATTCAAAAACACCTTCACAGAAATATCCAAAATAATGTTTGACCAAATATCTGGGTGCAATAACCCAGCCAAGTTGACACATAATATTAGCCATCATAGATGTGTTGGGCTTGATTGATTGATACATTCATTTAAAAAATATTTATTGAGCACCTCTTGTGTCCTGGATACTATTCAAGATTCTGGGAGTGAGCTGGAATGAATTAACCAATATCTCTGCCTTTATGGGGCTCACATGCTATAGGTGAAGAGAATTAGATAGTGATATATGCTGTGAAGAAAAATTAAAATAAGTAGAGCCTGATGAAGACTGTTCTAGATAGAAAAGTCAAGGAAAGCATCTTTGAGGAGATGTCATTTGAGACATCCAAATGAAAAGAAAGTGAACCATTTGAGTATTTAGAGGAAGAGTTTTCAGTCTGTCTAAAAAGTAAGGAGGTGCAAAGGCCCTGAGGTAGGAATGTGCTAGGTTTGTTCCCGAAACAGCAAGAAGGCCAGTTTGGGAGAAACTGAAGAGGCAGAGAGTGGTTGGAAATAAAGCAGAGACTTGTGATAGGCTTAAGAGCTTCTTTTCTAAAGGATTCAAGAAAGGGTCCAAAGAAATATTGGGACCTGGGCTCCAGGTAAGTCCTGTCTGGTGGATATTCAATACTCCCTCATTCTCTAACTCTCACCTTCTTTCCCCTTCTCCCAATGTTGTCTTCACAGATCTCTTTAATCTTCAGCATCAGGGGTCTCTTCCATTTCCTCAGAACATACCTTCCTCCTCGGAGTGGATGAAGTCCCAGCTCCATCAAGTGTTGTACAAGTTCTGCCGCCTCCGGCCTCAGCTGGATGTGAACACAGAATCAACCTGTTCTGGCCCCTGCCGATTCTGCAGCGTGGGGGAGGATGAGCTCTAGTGCCATGGTAGGAAGGGTGTGGAGGGCTGGGGGTCAACCGGGAGCATTTCAACTTTTGTTTGTTCTCTCCATCTGAAGGGCTGTGTCCAGGCTTTGTCTTTGTCTAAAAACAAACACATTTCACTTCTATGATGTAGTTTTTTGTTTGTTTTTGTCTAGTCGCAGGGTTGGCAAACTGTGGCCAATGGACCCATTCCCACAGGCCTGTTTTTGTAACGTTTTATTGGCATACAGCTGCACTCAGTTGTAGAAGTATTGTCTGTGGCTGCCTTTGCACTACAGAGCTGAGTAGCTGCAACAGGGGCTGTAAGGCCTGCTCAGCTGAAGATATTTACTGCCTGGCCCTTTACAGAAAATGTAAGATATTTACTGCCTGGCCCTTTACAGAAAATGCAAGATATATACTGTCTGACCCTTTACAGAAAATGTTTGCCCAACC
This sequence comes from Ursus arctos, assembly GCF_023065955.2. Classification (NCBI taxonomy): domain Eukaryota; kingdom Metazoa; phylum Chordata; class Mammalia; order Carnivora; family Ursidae; genus Ursus; species Ursus arctos. The sequence continues at coordinate 42,133,759 of NW_026622930.1, read as the reverse complement.
CCTGGTATATAGTCTAGGAGACAAATGTGTATTTCTTCTAACAACATGATTTTAAGACCACTTCTTGTGAAATAAGAGTCCCGGCCTTATTATGCAAAAAGATGTTCTCTGCTTGGTGTGGTCCCTTTCTTGGGGAGGGTCCCACAGAAACTGACAAGGCCTTTGGCTGAGCCCTCTGGTTAAATGGCATCATAGTAACCTGGTTTCTCTCTAATCCCCAAGACTCTCCCCTGAGAGGAGGAGTGGGGGCTCGGGTTCAGCCTGCCACACTTGTAGTCCTCAGTTAATTTTTTGGTGTGTGACTTCATGGCTGTTAACAGAAAGGTATGTGGTCAAAACAATGTGGGAGATTTATCCAGACTGCTGGAGGGAAAAGTGTTAACACATGTTCATAGGCAGATGAGTATTTTGAGAGACGCTGAAACATGGTTGCTATCAGAAGTCGCGCTTGGATGTATGTTTTACAACGAGATCCATATTTTAAAAATATTTTAATGTTAATACTAATGGATTTGACATGTGTGTTAGGGGAGAGAACAATGGAACCTCAGAGCTGAATGCCAGTTGAGAGAACATACTTTCTCATTCTTGATATGCGAAGTTTAAGAATTTCTTTTGGGATGATGACCGTGGGGTACAGTCTATGACATGGCAGTACGCATGTGCTGTTTTCCCATTGCTTTTTCCATTGGAGAGTTGCCCCTTTTTCATTTCATGTGATCTTGTTGAGCAGGTGGTTGAGACGGACCCATGAATGTATCCTATTCTTTCGGCCACAGTTATTGGTCCAGGGAAGGCACATGACACCAACTGGAGCAGCCTTTCTTGTTTTGTGTGCTTTGGTTGCTGGTGCTCTTATTTTCTTTACCTTTCTTAGGCTTCTGTTTTACCCCAGAATGATACTGAGTTCTAATTTGCACTGGATAGTTGGAGAAGATTATAAAATCTCTTTAAAATATTATTTAACATTTAAAGTGCTCTTCTATTTTATAATTGGAATGGGTGTCACAATTTCACTCATCCCACATGCTCTTCTGCAATGTGACTTTGCCATGCTGCAGCATAAGGTTGAACATAATACTCGTCCTCTGAAATATGAACTTAGTGACCAGCTTGACGAATAGTGAGACATGATGAGCTCAAAAAGCACCCAGATCAAGAGATGGAATGTTACCAGCTCCTTTGGACCTGGGACAGTATTGGTTAATTTCAGTTGCTTGTAAATTGTATACAAATGGAATATCTCATGTCTGTCTTTTTGGTTTAACCTGATGTTTGTGAGATTCATTCATGCTGTTGTGTGTGGTTGTATGTGTTCATTCTCATGGCAGTATTCCACTGTATGAATACACTACAATTTATTTATCCAATCCTCTGTTGGCAGACATTGGGGAGTTTCTAGAGCTGGGCTATTATGAAAAATGCTGCTGTAAACATTCTTGTCCATGTCTGTTCATAAACATATGTATACCTTGCTGTTGGGCATCTTCAAGGAGTGAAAGTACATTTGTTCATGCTTAGTCTATGGTGCCAAACAGTTTTCCGAAGAGGTTATACCTATTCACTCCCACTGGCGCTGTGTCAGGATTCTAGCTCAACATCTTTGCCAACATATGGTATTGTCTGTCTTTTTCATTTTAGCCATGGGGTGAGTGAGTCCTTTTGCTTCAAAGAGGTATCTAATTTCAAATCGTTGGAAGCCTAACACTGATCATTTGGAGGACAGAGGGAATCAGTAGATGTCACTCTTTAATAGGTAGCAAAAGCTCATAATTTTTAGGAATTTTTGGAAAATTTTTCTGTATTACGTGTTACTTACTAGATACACATATTTTTCTGTATTATTTTAGAAATGTATGTATCATTGCAACATATATATTTTGAGGGTCTGAGCCTACGTTAGACTGTGAAACTACTGATATGAACTGCGTGGCTCTAAATTAAGAAGGTTCTCAAATTTGGACAACATCAATGAGCTCCTCAGGCTGTGGTGGAAGAAACAGTAATATTAATGCATGACAGTTCATTGAGTCCTCACGGATGACCGTCCATATGCTCTGAGATGTAAGAGTAAAGCACCCACCGTCTTTGGCTCTCCTGCTCTCGCTTGCTAGGGTACCGGGTCTGGTCACTGCCGAAGCCTGGAGCAGCAGCCATGCTGCCATCCACCAAAGGTGCTGTGACTATCCACTGCTGTCCCACCCAACTTCAGCGCCAACCGCTCCTTCTCTGTCACTGCTGCTGAAATTGCTGGGGAGGATTTCGCCTTGCATCTTCATGTTCTATGGAAATTTTAATGAGACAGCTCTTTTTATTTCACTGGCTTTTTAAAGCCATGGTAACAAGATGTTGGGTGTGGCCAACACACTGGGAATCATCCCTCCCCTCTTGTCTTGATGTCATGGAGCCCAATTCGTGTCCTTTGCCTTTCTCTTCCTTTAGGATGAATTACTTCTCAGGACTTCTCCGGCCCTTCCTGTCACCAGTCCCGGCAAAATTATCTCACCCTTCGCCAGCTGTGCCCGGGCACGTCTGAGTCCTGAGTGCTTGGTCTCGAGCTGGGGTGACCGCTCGTCTGGGTCAGCCTGGGTTAGTCCTGGCTTATGACTGGTGTACTGGCATAGTTATTAACAGCTCTCTCTGTAATTTCACAAGTTGCTGGGTTTGGGTGGTATAATATGGTCACCCTCTCTCAAGCCATCTTTACATCTTTTCAGAGGTAAAGCAGAATCAACAGCACAGTTTAGAGCAGTCAAGACATAGACCATATAGAAGAGGATTCTGAACTCCCGAAGGCTGGTGTTGCCATTGCAGTGACCTGGCTGGCGCGCTGCCCCTGCTCTTCCGGTCAGCCCTGCGGCTGGCAGCCACTTGGCTCCCCCTACAGGCTGGTCTCTGTTCTGGTCCCAGATGGTTTCCTCTTTGCACAGAGCTGGAGCAGAGTGCTCTGAAACTCAGTTGGAGGTTAATACTTGGGGTGGTGGGCTCACCCAGCACGCCCTTGTGGGCCCACATTTCCTAATCAGCTGTGTTCCGCAGACAGTTTCTCTTCTGTTCATATTTTAGTTCTGAATGGGGCCCTGCTGATCTCTTGTCATTTCCTCCATCCCGTGGTGTGCCCTGGGACTGGACTCTGGCTCCTGACCTTCAGTCACATGGGTCCTGCTTTCCACTGCCAGCTTTTCCCATGGTCCTGTCCTGTGCCAGCCCTGGTCCCCCTAGCAGTGCACTCTGCTCTTTGGAACCTCTTGTCACGCTTGTATGCTAGCTTTCCATCAGGAAGGCAGGGTGCTCTAGCAGAAAGGGCAAGGCCATCGAAGTCGAAGACCTGGATTCAAGCCTTAGTTCTGCAATCATGTGTGTGACCTTGGACCAGTCACCCAGCCACTTAACCTGAATTACTTTCTCCTCATCTGTCGCCTATGAAATGAAATTCCTGCTTGAAAATTGACATCTGGGCTGAGAGGATTTCCCAGTGAGTTTGGTATGCATCAGTTATCAGGGGCTGGATCAGTCTTTGGGAAAATCAGACTTCTGACCTGGAGGAATCAAGGCTCTCCATAAAGGAAGCTGGGGAAGAGAACCTGGAACAGCCAACCTGATTTCCCACCTTCACGTTAGGAGAACATTTGGCCAGCTCCCGAAGCGGAGCTATTCACCTATCTCAAAACTGCTGCAAGCCCAGAAAGACCTTGAATCAGACGGCTTCTCACAAGCCAGGGTGACTAGAACCTTTCCCCATCTCCTCTCATTGGTTTTGGGGAAACTACTCTGAGAAATTTGTCAGGAATGGAGAACGGTCTGATACTCTCAAATGTCTGTCTTTTAGTAACGCTTAGTTTCCGTTTCAGTACAATAGAAAATAAGGAGAAAGCGTTAGTTTCATCACTTTATACTGAAGTGAATTCAGAATGAATTGGAAACGTGTATGTTATAAGCATCCATATTAATGACCTAAAATATAAAACAGAAATCGGCAAGGCCAACCAGATAGTAGTTCTGTTCTTCCTGGAATGGAAGGTGGCGGTGGAGAGAAGTAGTTTCAGTAAACATCTCTCTCCTGTGCAGAAATCCCCAGGGTAGGACGCAGATCTGATTAAATGAGTAAGGCTTACATTTATTACGGTATATTACAAACATTTTTCAGCATTCAGAAGTGACTGGTGTCTCCGTGGATTTGGCCAGTTCCTGGCAATTATGCACTTGGCTGCTACTATAAACCAGCTTGCCAAATGCCTGGAATGACGATCCACGTCTGAGCGGCTTTCAGTCTGGGAAGGATGTCGTTCAAACACCGCGTTCCTTCCCAAGGTGGCCAAATCCCAGTTACAGTTCTGTCCTTTAAATCTGTTTATCCTGAAACCTGACCAGAAAGGATATGGCCACATCCCTTGCCCCTTTCAACTTCCGCAGCACACACCTGGGGGACCTTGAGTGGGTTTTACAGGGTCTTCTGCTGTATGCCTAGTGCCTTAATCAGAAAGTAACATTTAGAACATAATGTGTCAGATGGATTATTAGAAAACACTAATTCTTTCAGAGACTGTGAAATCTGGAGGCCTGGCCCAATTCCAAACAAAGTAATGGCATTCTTTTTTGAAATGTCCTTCCAGTTTTATTTGAATGAGTATTAACCAACCTCTTCTCAGTGGTACCTGGTTCACAGTTGTTCTTTGTGTCTCAGCCCTTTATTTGGAGGAGAGGCTGTTGCTTCACATGGTCTGTATAGCAGTGGAAGCTCGTGGAAAAAAACCAAACACTTTTCAGGAATGTGAGCAAGGACTATCTTAGCATAAATGGAGAGGACTAGAATATGCATTCTACAATGCAAGAATTTTTGTTTTTTTTTGTTAATGATTGTTCATGATATCTAGACCCACATCTGGCTCATAATAGCCACTCAGTAAATATTCGTTGTATGAATAATGAGTGAATATATAATTGATTGTAAGCCCAGCCTCTTAATCGCACAGTAAATATCACTGTCCATTTCTTATTCTCTTTTATTTTTCTTACTTTGTTTATATTCAATTTAGACAGAAGGCAACTGCCTTCTGCACAGGCATTTCTCTACTAAATGGGGCAAATCGAAAGTCAATATCGCATCTCCAATGGTGCCTTGTGCGCAGGTGCCTGGCTTTTCACTTATTCCTGCCTCTCTTCCGCCCCTAGCCTTTCCCACTCTGCTCGAGAAGAGGCCCCCTTCCCCTGGCTCAGCCTGTGGCCTGGTCTATCTCAAAGGGAAATTTGTCTGTATCTGTAACATGACATGGCCATGACAATGCTCACCTCTTTTCCTCCAGTTCGAACAAGGCATCCCTTCCACACAAGACAGATCCTTTTCCTCTGCGGACTCTTACGGCATTACTGATTTCCTCTCTCTTTTGCCTGCTCCTCATTGCTGGCTTCTTCAGAGTCCACAGAAGAGCGCAAGTTTCTCCAATATCAAACACACACACCACACGCACCATACACACCCACCACCGCCAACACGGTGATCCCCCAGCCCCTTAAAAATAGACCCATATCACTTTTACCATCACAGCCCAATTGTTCAATAGAAAGAGACTCCACTTTCTCACTTTTTTCTCCTCTCATCCTTTGCAAAACTAAACAAGAAAAATTTCTCTCAGAAGGAAAAATTAAAATCAGAAAATATGTCTCTCTCTTAAGAATAGAACCAGATTTTATTCTTCCTTGCTAGCTAGATTTCTTAGGATAAGAGCATAAGTCCCAAATCAAATCGCATTTTGTTATCATGGAACTTTTTGTTGGCGAAGTCTCTTGACAACAAAAGAGAAAATTACGAGAACAATCTCTTATTGTAAAACGTGTTCATTATCCAAGAAGAAATACTCGTGTAGACCCCATCTACTGGAGTTTAAGGTTGATGGACTGACCAGGTGAAAATAAATGATGGTTCTTAAAGTGAACCAGTTGATGTAAATGAATGAGCAGGATGTTTGCTAATCTTTCTTAAGGTGTGTTCTTGAAAAGGGTTTAGAAAGGTCTTGTAAACTCCCCCTGGTTACAGGTAACAATTCTAATGCTCTCTTTCTTCTTTAAAGGTAGAGTCCTTTAAAAAGTAATTTCTGATGTTTATTCCTGAATCCTAAACACAAGATACTGTCTTTTGCTTGACTCAGTATTATCTTCCACATCAACCACACTCAGGACTCTAGCCTGTATCTCTGGCATTCTTCTGATACACTCTGTGAAGTTTATCTCCTGATGACATCTACCTGTCACACAGTGAACACTTAAGCTGAGCCTTCTGTGGTTTTTTATTCTGATGACTGATCCTTTCTTGAAATTCCTTCTTCCCTCAGTTCTCAAGGAGTAGGCTCTCCTAGCTCTCCTTCTCTGATTCCCCCTCCTCTGCCTGCCGTTCCTCAGGGTTCTTTCTTTGGCTGTCTTCTAACTCCCCATACTCTTCCTTGGCTGTCTTATTGATCCTGTGGCTTCAACTGCCAAAAAGCCCATGAATTCCTAATCTCCACCTCTGGCTCTTACCCGTCTTCTGCGTCCCAGACCCGTGTCCCCAGCTGCCTCGCACCTTGATGGCCCTCAGGCGGTGAAGCTCCACACCAATAAGGCTGGAGTTATGATCACTTTCTCAAACTTGCTTTTCCTCTACGTCACTGTAGCCCCACACCTGAGTGTCATCCTAGCTCTTTTCTCTTCCCCCCACTTGGTGACCAGGTGTTGTCTTTTCAATTCCTTAATACCTTTTGTTTGAGCCTCCTTCTCTCTATCCCACTGCCACTGCCCCAGATCAGACCTTATCAGTTCTCACCTGGAATATTGAAAGTTCTCACCTGCCTCCTTGCATCTTCAGTGCATTTTCCACATGAATCTTTTGATGATGCCAGAGGGATAATTTTGAGATGCCAATCCGATCATGTCACTTCCCTATTTGAATACTCTTTACTAGTTCCCCACTGTAGAGAGGATGAAGTTCAAAACTTGAGCATAGCATAAAATATCGTTTGTTCATTGCCCCCCCCAGCCCTGCATAAACGATGCATCTTAACTTTCTTATTTGCGGGGGGGTTCAGACTCAAATGCCTACAGTGAAGGGGATGGTGGGGACCAGATGTGGGTGTTGCAAATTGGAGAGTTCATAACCCCATCTAAAGGGGACATTCTTTGGCTCCAGCCTGTTGTTGCTGGGTGGGAATTTGGGCCCAGTCCAGCCAAATTAAAGATTTTTTTTCAAAAGAAGCTGGATTTTTATGTTAAACTTTCTGTTTATTAAATGTTGGAAACTAATTTAAAAAATTAAAAAACACTGTGTGGTAGTTCATTATGAAAGTGAAAAAGAAAAACACATGATCTGTGGACTAAATTAAACACATCTGCGTAAGATTGTGCAAGATTGATGCCTGTGTCTAGAACTCCCCCTGAATTCTGCATCTTAGCCACATGGAACTGCTTCCAGTGCCCTAAACATGTGGGATGCCTCCTCAGCTTTGTTTTTGCTGGCTCGCTTGGTTTGGAATGCCCTCCTTCCTCCTCATGCTCCTCCCACCCCACCCACCCTTCTCCCAAATAAATGCTGAGGAATTTAGAGTTTATCCTAATCTGTCAAGACTCCCCTCCTAAGTCCCTTCTCTCTGAAGCATTTCTTGGCATTCCTTCGCTCCACTTTCCTTTGCCCTCCAACAGGTTCTGTGGAACTCCTTTTGTTTTTGTTTTCTATTGGATTCCATGATGCAGTATCTAGACCTTAAGCAGCAAGGGGACGGTTTCCATGACAGATTTATCCATGCATCCTCAAGACCTAGCACAGTGGTTGGTACATAATAGGCACTTAATAGATATTTGTTGAATGAATAAACTAGATATGTACTTTCTAAAATTGAAACTCACTTTAATTTTTATCAAGAAATGCCAAAATGCTATTTTTATAGTTGAAAACTTAATGTCGTTCCAAAATCCTCATAGTGGATATTATGGTATTGGTGCCTCTTTTGGAAGCCAGTCCCCAAAGATGGCCGCCAGTGAACATGCCTCCTAATATTCATGACCTTGTGTAATTCCCTCCCCTTGAATCTGGGCTGGCCCTGGGGCTTGCTTTTTGACCAATAGAATAAGGTGGAAGGGACACTGTATGACTTCCGGGGCTGGGTCAGAAGAGGTCTCATGGCTTCCATCTGAGTTTTTTTGGAGTGCTTGCTCTTTTTCAATCTCTCTGGCAACCCAGCTGCTCTGCTGTGTGGAGAGACATGAAGAGGCCACATTGTAGGCCTCTTATGGACTCCTGTTGAGCTTCAAGCCAATAGCTACTAGCATCAACTGCAGGCATGGGAGTGGGGCATACTGGACACCCAGCCCAACTGAGCCTTCATACTGACGTCATAACCAACTTTGCACTGTAACTGCATGATGCCTGCATGATGCCCCCAAGTGAGATCTGCCCCGCTGAGCCCATTCAACCCACAAAACTATGTGATGATAATAAAATTACATTTCAAACCAGTTAAGTGTTGGAGTGGTTTGTTAATACAGTGATGGATAGCCAGAATAAAATAAGCTTGGAATTACTATGTCAAGAATAGTTTAACCTGTCATGCTACAATAGATCTTGGAGTTCTGTGCAGTTTCCTTCACTGAACTATATACTACTGATACATTCATATATGTATCAAAAAATCTGAGTTAAGTTCTGTAACAAGCTCTTATCCTTCAAATTCCCTCACAGTGACTAATGTGATAATGAAAAATTGCCAGTATAAATTCCATCCTATAGTAGCAAGGGCGTTTTTCATTTCATTAGCATGGAATTGTAGAAAATATTTCTTATGGTCCTTTGTATGGAGCAGTCATTCTCTAGCAAAATAATCTATGGCAGATCTTAGTCAACAACATTTATTGAGTTTCTAGATGTTGGAGAGCTCTCTTCCCCATTTTAAAATCAGGGTAATTTACATACAGTGAAACACACCCTTTAAAGTATACGGTTCTGCAAGTCTTGACAAATGTAGGCAGCTTGCACTCAAGCTACAGAACAATTCGATTTTCCTCTCAAATATCCCTGTGCCCATTTGTAGTCAGCTCTCCCCTTTGACCATTGATTTTCTTTCTTTAAACAATCATGTATTGAGGTGAAATACATGGAATGCCATAATAACTGTTTTAAAATGAATAATTCAGTGGCATTTTCGTATATTCATAAAATTGTGCAGGCACCACTTCTGTCTAGTTCCAAAATATTTCTGTTATTCCAAAGCAAACTCCTTAGTTTTCTCTCCCATTCTCTCCTACCCCTAGCCCCCGGCACCCACCACTCTACATTCTGTGTCTGTGGCTTTATCTATTCCGGGTATTTAATATAGATGGAATCATATCATATATGACCTTTTGTGTCTGCCTTCTTTCACCTAGCATAATGTTTTGGCTGTTCACGCTGATTGTAACGTGCATCAATACCTCATTCCTCGTTGGGGCTGTATAATATTCCATTGTATGGATATGATCTGTTTCTTTGTCTCTCTAGTTTTGCCTTTACAAGGATGTCATATAAATGAAATCATATGCTCTGTAGCCGTTCTAGTTCAATGAGATCTTTTGATCTTTGTTTTAGAGGTGTGGGTACCTTCAAAAGTCTCTATCACTTGTTAAACTTTTCTCCCAATGGTTCTGTTGAAGCATGGTATTTTGGGGTCATAACTTGTGTGTACTCTCTGCCCCATGCTTTATCAAACTTCCTCATTTTTACATGGAGGCCCTGCCCAGAGCGTGGGTACCTGACCTTAGTCACCATTGCTTTAGGGAAAGGTTGTAGGTGTGAAAGTAGAGAACACAGTGTCTGACCCTTCACTTTAAATTCGAAAACCAACTCTGGGAAACAAACTGGGGGCTTTAGAGGGGAAGGGGTTGAGGGATTGGGCTAGGCCGGTGATGGGTAGTAAGGAGGGCATGTATTGCATGGAGCACTGGGTGTTATACGCAAACAGTGAGTCATGGAACACTACATCAGAAACTAGGGATGTACTGTATGGTGACATAACATAATAAAAAATTTAAAAAAATAATTTCAAAAACCATTTTATGGGTATAAGTAAGTTTTGTGAAGAATACTTAAGGAGTCAGGTTTTTTCGCCATGAGCCACAGAAGTGAAAAACTATGGGCTGGGGTTGGGAGGGAGATAGTAAGATGCAGAAGTAAAGGTATTAGGTGCTGTTGTGTTCTTGGGGAAGGGAGTGCTTCTACTCCCCACCCCCTCCTTGGAGAGCATGGTTGGGGGAGGGGGAGGATACCAGGACATTCAGCTATGTAAGGGAATATGAGGACAGACAGAACTTGTGATTATGTTCCGAGTGGGGTCTGGGAAAGCAAGGCAGACTCTGGAGCTTCCCTATTGCACTGGTGAGATGTCCCCGAAGAAGTGTAGATAAGGCCGCGGAATGTGTCAACACAGAGAGGGCCTCAATGGCCCGCCTGGTTTCCTGGCTGAATGAGCCATGGGAGAGCAGACACAGTTTCACGTTGAGGACTTGGAAGTTAGCCAAGAGGCAGAGCAAGAGCAGGTGGGCCTGAAGGGGTCTCTTGGTAGGGAGACCAGCCGGGGTGAGAATATATGTATTGTGTGGCTGGAGACCAGATGGGAATTCAGACCCCTCAGCAAATGCTGGCCTGGAGGGTAATCCATCAGAGCCAAGGGCTGACCGGGGCTGAGCATCTCAGCAGAAGCCAGTGTAGTACAGATGATGGCAACAAGGGACGAGATGCCTTCTGCAGGTGTCATGATGCTGCATGAGCCCAGGAGCCTGGAAACCACTAAGGGGAAAGGAAGGGGAGGAGACACTCCAGAACTGATCTTCAACTTGAAATGGCTTAATGTACTTGGAATTAGCTAGGAGTGTAATTTTTGCCAGCACATGGAATGGGAGCTGGAGATAGAGAATGTGAGTGGTAGACTGGCTAGTCTCTCTGTGCCTGTCCTTTCCTCTGGCAAAGAGAGGGGCAATCATAGCACCTCCTTCATAGAGTTAGTTTGAGGGTGCGTACAGCATGTAGGATGGTGTCTGACACACAGCAAACAATAAATTTTAGTTCTCGTTATCTGCAAAATACATACATACACCTATATGACAGAGAAACAGAGAGTGATAGGAAAATAAAGACATTGTTTGCAAACCTTACCTATCGTGGTTCTGTGCCGTTGTACAAGTGAGCCAGGAAATCAGAGTTCCTGCCCTTTGGAGCTTTTTTTTTCTTTTTTAAAAAAGATTTTATTTATTTATTTGAGAGCTCGAGTGAGACCACGAGGGGTGGGGGAGGGGCAGAGAGCGAGAGGGAGAAGCAGGCTCCCTACTGAGCAGGCATCCCCATGTGGGGCTCCATCCCAGGACCCCGGGATCATGGCCTGAGTGGAAGGCAGGTGCCTAAGTGACTGAGCCACCCAGGTGTCCCTGGAGCTTTTAATTTAAGGCATCAAACTTCCGCAGGTCCTTACTGCTGTTGCTAAAGCTGAATTATCAGTCGGTACTGACTGCACGGTGCGTGAATGAGCTGACAGCGGCAAGACCGGATGGTTTTTTCAGGCATGGCTTCCAGGGTCTTTGCATCTGGGAAGTCACTTGATCTTGCTCCCAAGTTTGTGCCTTTGCAAGCTTAACTTTGTCGATTTACCCGAAGTGTGTATTCTTCCTATGACTCTTGCTGTTTTTCTCTACATAAAAAACATAAAAATATTTTCTGTTTCAAAGGTGTATTGGTCCATTTTATAATAGCGTATTATTATTAGTGCTATTGCTAGGAATCAGTAGCCAAAATATAATATGTGATACAGTTTTCCTTGTGGCTCCCTTGCTCATTCTTACTTTGCCCATCCTAACATTTTTAGAATTGTTAAGCACATTACTCCTTTCATCCTTCACAGTCCTGGAATCGTGGTTGGTGTCTGTTGATGTCTAGATCCTGCCCTATTGGCTTGCAGCTGGTCAGTTACTGCTGGATTGGTTTTCAGACCATTGGCTGCCTTCCCCACCATGGGTGGTAGCCCTTCCCCTGCTCATTCTACTCTTCTGTTCCTCACAATTTCCAGGCAGTCCAGGTCCTCTTATTTTGTGCTCCTTATGTTAAAGTTCAAAACTTAGTCCCATGAAAAGGGCGGAGTGCCTGGTCTGATTTTCCAGCACCAAAACGAAATAAACAATTAACACGTTAAGTCCATTAAAAAACAATCTATATTACGTTGGGGCAAAGCTTTTTCTTTGATTTCAAGTCTTCTCCAGGAAATCACTAGGCCCGAGGGTCCCACAGAGCTTGCATTAGAACCTTATTCAATAATTGAGATTGTATTTCATTGATTTGGGGTAGTAACTTCAAGAGCTCAGATGCTGCTGCTTTCTGTTTTAATAGGGGGCCCAAGATTGCCTTTTCTTCCAAACACTTAGTTTTTCTGACATTTAAAAATTCATTCGTGACTAAATCGTTACAGTGAAGTACTTGGAAAGCTTTTGATTCTGGAGAGTTCTGGGTACAGGTACATCCCACAGTGTGCATTGACACCAGGCTCCAGGGGAGAAGGGTGCGCTGGGTAATAAACCAAACAGGGGGACTCTGGCAGGCTCTCGCGGCTCAGACAGAAGCAAAAGCAAGGACACGAAAGGAGCCTTCCAAAGGCCACAGCAGGTTGCTCTCTGGAAAAGAGAATCACTCGTTTATTTTTAAACAACCTCTACAAGACAGTTGCCTTTCCTTTCCTTTCCCTTCCCAGCTTTACTGAGATATAATTGTCCTTTTTCTTTTAAGCCGTTTCTGGAGCCCTCACCACTGTGCAATTGAAGTGTAGGCTACAAACAGCCCAGCTTCATAAGCCAATGTAAGTGAGAACCAGTGAGGAGAAATTAATGTGCTTTTTTAGTGCTTTTCCTCACGTTGCTTCCCACATTGCCTTCGCTTAGGCAGGAGAGCCAGTGTGAGCAAGGTCCCTCCCGGGGCTCGCTGGGCTGTGGAGTTCAAGGCCACTGGAACGCACGGCGCTGTGCAGCCGGGCTGCTGGGAAGCCCCGAACAGCTTGCTGAATTATTACTTCATTCTCGGCCGAAGCAGCGGGAGGCGAGATGATGAGTGAGTGAAAGAGCCCGTGGACTTCAATGTGGGCTGAGGGAACCAAAACAAACACAGAGAAGACAGGCCAATATTTAAATCTGTTTAAAGGATGGAGCACGCAGGAATGTTTGACTATATTTTGTCTAGCGAACAGATTTCATTTTTTAATGGCTGTGTTAGCGCAAAGCAGAACTGTGGACCGGCATCTGTTTTTCTACCCCCTCCCCTGGGCCCCTGGTGGCTCCCAGGGACACTTGCCTGTTCTGGGTGTACTTAAGGTGGCCAGGAAGTTTGAGAGGGAGACCCGTTCTGAACTCACATGCTGGGCCCAGATGCCCAGTACGTCTCTCCTTCCCAAATAAAACTTGCCTGAGAATACTGGGGGCGAGGAGTAGACCATGCGTGGAGCAACGATGGCATTTCACAGATCGTGCTGTCCCGCCTGCCAGGCTGCTCAGCTCTGGTTGAACGGCGTCCATCTCCTGGACACAGAGCCCTTCCCTGTCCCCTCTCCTGTTGTTACACTGGGTGCCTCTCTGCATATTCTTCTTTGATTCCTCCCCCCGGATATTCTTCTTCTTCTTCTTCTTTTCTTAATCGCCCCACACCAGATTTTCATGTTTGCATTCATCTTTCCACTTTGTCACTCGAGGCCACCCTCCTGGAGGTCCACTGCATTTTCCAGCATGTTCATGCCATTGTTCAGCGCCATGATTCCAGTTCTTGCCCCTGGCCTCCTGCCATTGTCACCGGCCCGGGAGGGTCAGACCCTTACCTTGTTGCTCTATTGTTTTATGGCAAAGGTTTTCTACTGACTTGAAACCAAGTATTTTGAGGAACAGAGGATGAACATTTCAACACGTGTTCTATCCTTGCAATTACATAATGAGGCAGAATATTAGAGTGAGAATATATGTGTACACACACACACACACACTCTCCCTCCCTTTGGTCTATGGAGGGAGAGCATATTACCAAAAGGGCAGACAGATAAATCTGTATTTACATTATAATTGCCCAAGAAAACTGCCAATTTCACTTCTTTTTTATATTATTCTCTAGTTTTCAGGAAAGTGTTGGAGGATCTAGCTTGCCATGGGTGGCATGGGCTTGGGGGATGCTAATTTTTCAGTCCCAGGATTAATGAAAACACCTTTTTCCAGGCTAGGTTTAGCAGTGAGGCGCAATCTGGGCTCCTAGCTGTAGAGGGCGTGCGTGTCTCAATAATAGCACCGCCACCGGCCCTAGAAAAAGGAGCCAGATGGTGAGAATATATTTTTCTTACTAGATATTTTATGGGAAAGGAGATAAGGTGCATTTGGGAATAGACACTAAATCGTATTGTTTTCATATTACTTTTTAAAATATTTTTCTTATGAATAAACCCATCTTCTAATTTGTAACCTTTGGTGATGGTTTTGTTAGGAGTGCGTAAGCCCCACCCAGTGAGAATGAACCTCTTTAAGGTTTTCTGTCTTGTGTTGGTCCTGCCACTCCGAAACTGGTGCTGTGTGTGCAGGGAGATATAAAGAGTTTTTCAAACATGGCAATTGGAGCAGGGCATCCCTCAGAATAAAAGCCTTCGGTGGTTTTTGATCTCATTTAGAATGAACCCCACCTCTTACTGTGCCTCTCTGCACCTTCAACCTTGTCTCTCTCTCTCACTTCCTTCCCCTTGTCCAGGCTAAATCTGAAATAGTTTATCCAAGGTGCCGAGCTGGTCCACACTCAGTGTTCTCTGCATTTTCTCCTGCATCTGCTCAGCGAGCCTGTCCACATGCCTTCCGGGGGCCAGCTCCTTCCCACTTCTCAGTCCCTTGCTTTACACAAATTCCTCAGAGAGGCTTTCTTTTTTGTCAGTCGGGTCTAAAATAGGCCCCTCCACATCTAGATTTTTTTTTTTAATTAGAAAGATTTTAATTGTGTTCTAATTCACATGACAACGTTTTACATAGCACAGAAGTCACCATTTTAAAGTGTACAATACAGTAGGTTTTAGGATATTCAGAAGATGGTACAATCATCACCACCATGCAACCTCAGAACATTCCCGTTACCCTAAAAAGAAACCCCGTACCGTTAGGAAGTCACTCCCCACCCCCATTCCTCCCAGTCGCTGGCATTCACTAATTTACCTTCAGTCTCTGTGGTTTGTCTATTCTGGACATTTCACACCCACCTCTTTTGAACCATTAAATACCCTGTTTGTTTCCTTCCTGGAACATACACATTTGTTTGCTTACTTACTTATTGTTTATTCTCATACTCCATGAATAACTTGCAGAGTTTCTTTCCAATTCAGTCTGCCCAGCAATGATGTGAGGTCAGCCTCGTAGGGGGGAGTGAATCGCTGGGGGCTCCAGGGTTGCTGGGCAGGATGACCTCTAAGAGCTCTCCCAATTCAAAGTTTCCACATTTCTGCGCAACATCTTCCCATTCATTACATTTCCAGTAACAACTCTTTGGGCTCCAGGTCTTCCCCAAGGATTTTCCATTCTTCACTTGCAACCCGCAGAGTCATAACTGATTTAATCCCGTTTAACCAAGTGCTATGTTGTGCTTCTAGAAAACTCTTTAAGGGCTGGGACCATGCCATGGCAATCATAGTAGTAACATTCAGGGAACATGAGCCGTGTGCCAAGCATGGGGATGTGTGTGCTACTTGCATTTTTTTCATTTATTCCAATGATCTTCTTACAACCTAGTGGGATAGGCACTACTATTATCATCCCATTTTGAAGATGGGAACATTGTGGCTTAGGGGAAAGGACACATTTTACTCAGCTGGCTTGTGGCAGAGAAGGGATTTGAGTTCTGACAGTCAGCCTCCAGGGCCACTTTCTTAACCACGTCATTCTCTATTCGGCTTCGTAGGTTTCAGCCACATGTTTGCTCAAAGTGCTAGTGTAATGTTTGCCTGCAATATATGAATTAATATTATTGCACTGTTAAGATTCTTTACAACAATGACATCATAGATAAAGAAATATTTCTGTCAGTTCTTAGCATAGTAGCAGAGGAGGAGTCTTTGTTATATGGGATTCTCTGCTGTCCTTTGGGCTAGAGAAGTGACCAGCTAGTGTCCTTTGGCACATCTGGGGGCTATGTAAACATCTATGCATGGCTGAAGGGAAGAATTCCTGTCAGCGACAGCAGCTCATGCATCCAGAGCAGTTGGCACTTGGAAGAGGGTGTTTTCCTTCAGGAAGGTTGAGCCGCAGGAGAAATGCCTCTGGATGGCTTAGGTGGTGTATTAGTCAGGGTTCTCCGAGGAACAGGACCAATAGGACACACACACACACACACACACACACACACACACACACACACTACATAAATGGAAAGAGTTATTCTTTTTTTAAATAAAATCTTCAAGGGGACTGGAGGGCTGGAGATGCAGCCATGAACCAATGCTGCAGTTCGAGTTTGGAAGCTATCTGTTGAAAAATTCCCTCTTGCTCAGGGGAGGTCAGTCTTTTGGTCTAGTCAGGCCTTCGGCTGATTGGATAAGGCCCACCCACATTAGGGAGGGAAATCAGCTTTACCCAAAGTCCACCAGTTTAAATGTTAATCTCATCCGAAAACACCCTCAAGAAAATCCAGAATATTGTGAAGCCAGCCAAGTTGGGCTCATAAAATTAAGCATCAAAGCTGGGTTCTTGGTGCTTGGGTTCAACCTGCCCAGGGCCTGGGCTGGAATACAAGGGGTCAGTATTGGAGAATGTTTCACCTCCTATATTGTAAGGGGAGTACCGCTACCACCTACTGTAAGGTCCTACCAACTGGTTTTCCAGGGGTGGTGTGGGTGGGTAAGGGTGGGTCTCAGGCACTTTGAGGTTTGCCCAGAGAACAAGCACTTGCTTGAGACCCATCCTTGTGTTGGAGGGTTCATGAGCAGATGGTTTCTATACTTTCTAGCTGTGTGGGCCTCAAGGACCTACTAATCACTCACCCAAAGAAAGCCTACTTGGTGTTGACTTTGTCACCTCTGGATCACATTTTAAAAAAAAATTGAAGTGTATATAACATACAGTGTTATATTAGTTTCAGGTGTACAATATAATGATTGAACAATTCTATAATTACTTAGTGCTCCTCACGATAAGTGTACTCTTAATTCCCCTTATCTATTTCTCCTAGCCTCCCACCCACCTTTCCTCTGGCAACCACCATATTGTTCTCTGTATTTAAGAGTCTGTTTTTTTTGTTTGTCTCCTTTTTTCTTTGTTCGTTTGTTTTGTTTCTTAAGTTCCACATGTGAGTGAGATCATATGGTATTTGTCTTTGTCTGACTTATTTCACTTAACATTATACCCCCTAGGTCCATCCACTGTTGTTGCAAATGGCAGCATTTCATTCTTTTTTATGGCTCAGTAATATTCCATTTGTGTGTTGGTGTGTGTGTATCTACATCTCTCTGTCTCTCTCTCTTTCTATATATATATATGTGTGTGTGTGTGTGTGTGTGTGTGTGTATACACCTCCCCCCCCTTTTTAAACTGTGTCTTTATTCTACTCATCTGTAAAAAGACACTTGTGCTGCTTCCATAGCTTGGCTATTGTAAATAATGCTGCAATAAACATAGGTGTCCATCTATCTTTTCAAATTAGTGTTCTCATTTTCGTTGGGTAAATACCCAGCAGTGGAATTACTGGATCATATGGTAATTCTAGTTTCCATTTTTTGAGGAAACCCCATACTGTTTTTCACAGTGGCTGCAAAAGTTTGCATTCTCACCACCAGTGCATGAGCATTTCTTTTTCTCCACATCCTCAACAACACTTGTTATTTCTAGTCTTTTGATTCCAGCCATTCTGACAGCTGTAAGGTGATATGTCATTGTGGTTTTGATTTGTGTTTCCCTGATAGTGATGTTGAGTATCTTTTCATGTGTCTGTGGGCCATCTGGAAGTCTTCTTTGGAAAAATGTCTATTCAGGCCCTCTGCCCATTTTTGAGTTAAATTGTTTGGATTTTTTTGGTGTTGAGTTGTGTAAGTTTGGATATTAACCCCTTGTTGGATATATCATTTGCAAATATCTTTTCCCATTTAGTAGGTTGCCTTCTCATTTTACTGATGGTTTCCTTCACCACCAACCCTTTTTATTTTGTTGTAGTCCTAGTAGTTTAATTTTGCTTTTGTTTCCCTTGCCACGGGAGACATATCTAGAAAAAATATTTCTATGGCTGATGTTAAGGGAATTACTACCTATGTTTTCTTCTAGGATTTTTATGGTCTCATGTCTCACATTTAGATCTTAATCCATTTTGAATTTATTTTTGTGTATGGTGTGAGAAAGTGGTCCCGTTTCATTCCTTTGCATGTAGTTATCCAGTTTTTCCAGCACCATTTATTGAAGAGGTTGTCTTTTCCCCATTGTATACTTTTAGATCATTGATTCCCCATTATATATATATATATATATGAGAGTATATATATATACTCTTACATCATAGATTAATTGACCATATAAGCATGAGTTTATTCCTGGGCTCTCTCTTCTGTTCCATTGGTCTATGTGATTTGTGGATCAATTCATTCGTTCATTCATTCATTCAACAAACATTTGTTGAATGTCTATTATGTGCCAAGCTCTTTCTAAGTACTGAGGATGCGATGGTGAACAAACAGACAAAAATCACTGTTCTCAAGAAATTTACATCTGGGAAGTGATGAGATACAGGTATTTATAGAAAATAAGTAAAAAAATAGCAGATGGTGTTAAGTGCCATGGAGAAGAATAAAGGTGAGAAGGGAAATAGGGAATGCTATGGCTGGCAGTGGGTGGGGTGTTGGTGGTTTGCATTGTGAAGCAGTGGGGAAAGGAAGGCCTCGTTGGAAGAAAAAGTGCTTTTTGAGTAAGGATATAGATTATATATATAGATCATGTCATATAGATCATGTCATATAGATAACAGGAGGAAGAGAATTCTGAGCAGAGGGGATAGCAAGGGCCAAGGCCCCGAGGAAGGAGTGTGCCTGGGATGAAGTAAGAGAGGGAGAGTGATGGGAGGTATAGCTAGAGAAGTAACAGTAGGCCAGAGGGATGGAGGCCTTGAAGGCCACCGCGAGGGTGGCAGCTTCTACTCTGAAACAGCTGGAAGCCACCAGAGGGTTTTATGTAGAGGAGTGACATGATCTGGCTCCTCTCTTGAGAACTATGGGCTGTGTGTGTATGCATGGGGGTTGGGGGAGTGTCTTAGTCCATTTGGGTTACTAGAACAAAGTACCATAGACCAGGTGGCTGATAAACAACAGAAATTTCTCAGAGCTGTGGAGGCTGGGAAGTCCAAGATCAAGGTGCTGGCAGATTGGGTGTCTGGTGAGGAGTGCTTTCCGGTTCATAGAAGGCTGACTTCTCGCTGTGTTTTCACATGGTGGAAGGGGTGAGGGAGCTCTCTGGGGTCTGTTTTATAAAGGCACTAATCCTTTGGTGAGGGCTCTGCTTTCATGACCTAATTACCTTCCAAGGGCCCTACCTCCTAATACCACCACCTTGGGGGTTAGCATTCCACCATATGAATTTGGGGGACACAAACATTCAGACCATCGCGGGGAGTGTAAGGCAGATGCACGGAGGCCTGGCCAGAATTCAGGGGAGAGATGGTGGTGCTGTGGAGCAGACAGCGGTGAGAAGAGGCTGGGTTCTAGATGTGTGTTGAAGGCCAGGCCAACAGGATTTGCTGCACATAGCGAGGCCTCTGTGAAGTGTGTGTGGGCTGGAGAGTGCTGGGAGAGATGTTTAACATTTACATTCCCATCCAGCCCTCTTTTGTACATTTACAAGATGGCCTTGAGATTTTTAGGATTCTTGTCCTCAGCGAGAGTGTCTGAGGACTACCTTTGGGGCTGTTTCAGGATGTGTGACCAGTTTGGTCTTAATGGGTGAGAAACCCCTTCTGTGGCCAGTCTCCATGGCTGAAAGTGGATTGTCTGACTGCCCATCTTCCTGGTCCTTCTGCGCCGTGGGCATCCATGGTCCAGTGGCCTTTCAAAGGAAGTGACCTCATACGCACGCCTTTCAAGCCACACAGGATGGATCCTTGTGCGACATTCAGCCGTCTCTCTGGTTTACACCAAATTCAACAACTTGTGGCCTGCAGATACTCAGTATAAATAGCTGGAAAAGCCTGACCTTGACAACCTCATTTCTCATTCCTTTCTTGTTACAGGTAATAGAGCTGAAAATGTGGTTTTAATTATAGCACTAATGAAAACTGAAAATCCAGACAGACACTTGACGAACTCTGCTGTGCTTTATATTACATTTGTGCTAACTACAAAGTGCCCAGCTGGGTGTAACATTATCCCCCTTTCCTCGAGCATCCGCCTGACTGAAGCTGTATAATTGATGTGTACTTTGGCAGGAGGTCAGCTTAAAGGTTTTTTTTTTTTTTTAAGATTTTTTTTTTTTTTTTTTGAAAACATCTTTAACGGTATTTGGGGAAAGGAATACGTTTATTACCTGGGCTGGGAGAACTTTTCTCTGTGTTGCCCGACACTCCCCACCCCCATTCCGAACTTCTTCTAGAGCATTCCACACATTATCTTCAGGGAATTCTAGGGCCAGAAGTGACCTTAGAGACTTACTTTAACTTGGAGCCCTGTACCTTTGTCTTTGGCCACTGATGCTGCCAGGGGCAAAGCAATGCCTTACCACACAAGCCTGTTAAGCTCTCTAGTCTTTTCTGTCAGAAGGGCATGCTCAGTATCTATGAAAGGGAGAGTGATGGTGGCCATATCTCCATCTGCGTGGGACCATCTGTCCTCACCTGCTAGCCCATGGCTGCCGGGTGGCCTCTAAGGGAGTTCCTTAGGGGTAGGGTTTTGAAATAAAATATGGCATACCCAGTTAAATTTGAATTTCAGGTAAATAGCAAATAATTAAAAATTAAAAAGTATTAAAAAAAACCTCTTAATTTTTGATTATTCATTGTTTGTCCGAAATTCAAATTTTAGTTGGGTGTTCTAGTAGTTTTATTTGTTGAATTTGGCAACCCTACTTCCAGGATTTCTGAGACTGGACAAGGTTTCTGCAAGGACACCTAAAGAATCTTCACCTATGACTTAAAGCAAATCTAAATCTTCATTTGGAAACAATGTAAAGTTAGCTCTGTTCTAGCTCACCAAAGACTTCTATTCATATTCCATCTGAATTGAGAAATCACTCTCTCATCCTGCTCCTTGGGTCACCCAGAATGTCATGGTTCTAGAATGATTGGAATTCATGGCCTTGCCTACCTCAAAAACTATGAACGTTCTGCAGAGACCCACTGATGGTAAAGGCGTCTTTACTGACTTGGTTGGTGACCCTGGTCAAGCTACATAATATTTTTCCTGTTAATTTATAATTTTTCTGTTTTTGTTTGAATTCTTGGATAGGTAATCTATTTACGTAGATGTACTGATGTACTGATTTCAACAAAATATAAAAGGTGTGTAGTAGGAGGTCTCCCTTTCCTTTCCATTGTCCAGCCATCCAGTGCCCTTCCCCGTAAGCAGAAACTACTATTAATTTCTTATTTATTCTTCCAGACATATTTATACATATATATGCAAGTAAGCACATATTTTCCCTTGTCATTTCAATATAATTGTTAGCATACTGTACCCACTGTACTTATTATACTAAAAGCATCTTTTTTTTTTTCCTTTTTCCTTGGAGATCTAGTCATATCACGATATAAAGAACTTTCTTATTCATTTTTTATGGCTGCATAATAGTACATTACATAGATGTAATATTTAATGGGCCTCTTTTTGATGGATATTTACGTGGGTTCCAAATGTTTGCTGTGACAAGCAACAATGTAGGACATGCATCGTTTTGCATGTATGTGATTATATGTTTGGCTGAATTTCTAGATGTGGAGGCATTGGGCCAAAGAGTACATGCATTTATAATTCACCAAATTGCTCTACTAGTTTCCTATTGCTGCTATATAACAAATGACCACAGATGTGGTGGCTTAGAACAGCACAGAATTATTATCCTATAGTTCTGGAGGTCGGAAATCTTAAGGTCAAGGTTCTGGCAGGGCTGTGTCTCTTTTGGAGGCACCGTGGCAGAATCCAGCTCCTTGTCTTTCTGGCTTCTAAAGGCTGCCTGCATTCCTCGGCTTGCAGCTCCCTCCCCCACCTCGAAGGCCAGAAGTGTAGCACCTTTAAATCTCTTTTTCTCTGACCCTTGCTTCCATCACCACATCTTCTCTGACTCTGACCCTCCTGCCTCTCTTTTATAAGGATTCTTGTGATTATATTGGGCCCACCTGGATAATTCAGGATAATCTCATTTCAAGATCCATAATATTAATCACATGGACAAAGTCCCTTTTTAAAAAAAAAAATTTTTTTTTTTTTTAAGATTTTATTTATTTGACAGAGAGAGACACAGCAAGAGAGAGAGCACAAGCAGGGGGAGTGGGAGAGGGAGAAGCAGGCTTCCCGCTGAGTAGGGAGCCTGATGTGGGGCACCATCCCACATCACCACCCACCATCATGGCCTGAGCCGAAGGCAGATGCTGAGACACCCAGGCACTCCTGGACAAAGTCCCTTTTGCCATGTAAGGTGACATAGTTGTAGGTTCTGGGTTAGCATGTGGACATCTTTATGGGGTCATTACTCAGATTACTATACTTACAGAATTTGTATCAGTTCAAACTCCTGCCACAGCTTCATTCACCATGCTCATTCCAATATTTTGAAACTTGATCGATCTGATAGGTTAAATACTTGGTGTCTCCATGTTAAATTTTAAGTTGTCTTTCTCTTATTAGGAGTGGGTGGGTGGGGGAAAGCTATCTAAGAGCCCTGTCTTCTCTTCTTTTTGAACTGTCCAAATCAGGACTTATTTTTCCATCAGGTTGTCAGTTGGGAAATGATTATATATATTAGAGTAGAGGATGTTTCTGAGAAACAGATTGCAAATTTTTTCTTAGCAGTTTGTATGAAAGCTTTTTGCCATGCAAAAGCTGTTATTTTTATGTAGTTAAATTTATCAAATTTCTGTATGGCTTCTAGGTTTTGTGTCATGATTACAAAGGTCTTCTCCACTTCAAGGCAATGAAAGAAACATAATTTCTTTTAAAATTTAAATAAGTAAAAAACAACACAAGAACCACATAGTGTTTGTTGAAAAAGTAGAAACTAAAGATCAACAAGAAGAAAAATAAAGGCCACCTAAAGCATGCATTCCGTTGTTTATTCTCCGTAGGAGCGGTCAACAGATCGCAGGATGTTTGCAGGTGGGGTTGGGTAGTGAGCGCTGGAGCTGGCTCACGTGTGTTTGTGAGAGTGTGGAGCCTTTTGTACCATCTCTATCCAATACCACGTTTAGTAACGTCAAGCTGGTCATGTTGTGAGTACTTACACCATGGAAATTGACAATTGCATTTGCCAGAAATCAGATCTTTCCCCCTGGAGAACAGCCTACCTTGTCTAAAAAGCCTTTAAAAAACTCCAAGAAATGATTGTACTTACATTTTTATATTTGGGAGTAGCTGATGTGAGGGAGGGCTTATAGGAAGCGTGGGGGGTAGCTTTAGATTGGTGGTGCCTCTGCCCCCCCCCTTTCTAAAACATGTTGTATGTTAACATGTTTTTTGTCTCCTTAATGGTATATTCTTGCCATCTTTCGATCTCAGTAAACATTTATCCAAATCATTTTTTTAATGGTTGCATAGTATGCCACAGAATGATTTACTGCCTTTGATCAATCCCCAATTCTGAGACGTTTAGGAAACTTCTGTTTGTCTTGGTTGTTCCCTCCAGTTGGTATGACATGAGGCTCAGCTCTCAAGGTTGTTGGGTTTATTGGTGAGAAAACTTTCGAGACGTGCTTTCAGATATATGAGGCCTTTAAGTGGTGGCATCACTATTCTCATTACCCCCAACCAGACAGGCCTTTTGGGAAATGCCCTGGTTTCTTTTGGTATAATTGCTCAGACTCCCTAGAAACACAAATTCTGGAAATGTTTACATGGCAACAGCAGCTCAGGAAGAAAGAATGCTGGCACTAGAGATGTGGATTCCAAGAGACAGAAGCCCTGCCATGAGACAGACGGGGCAGGTGACAATTAAGCCATAGATAAAAATAAAGAGGATAAATCTCATCAACTCACAGAGAGATTTCAGACAGGTCAGTGGCAACGGGGGATTCAGAATCGAAGATAATTAGAGAAGATATTTTTGGGCTAAGACAAAGTGAGAACGGTGTTTCCTAGTTAGCATTAGGCTTTTAAAAAGTGCAACACAATAATTCTCATCAAGGATAAGAATATCATTAATACTATGTTAGGCGTCTTGGAGAGCTTAAGAGAAACGTAAGAAAGGAATGAGTGGACTGGTTTTAATTAGGGAAAAAACTGGAATTTTCATAAGTTCATAAGCAGCTTTGAACAACCACTTTGCAAAACACTGGTTCAATTTTGCTATGTCTGGAATCACTGGCTACTGAGTACGCTTTTGACGATGGGATACAGGACTGCCGCACTCAAGGCAGTTCAGAGTTCTCCTGTGACGTTATTTGAAAAACACAATTGCTTTGAGTGGGATTCCCATCCACAAAAGGGAGGTAGGTGCTTTGAATTGTTTCAGCAAGTACTAAGAAAGAGTATTACTCATAGTGGAATTTTAATCAGTGCCTACATCAACTCTTTGAGAACAGTCTTTTGGTGTTTCCTGAGCCTAAGGGCACACAGGTACTACCTGGGCAAAATGCTACGTACACTCTGTGGGTTTTGACTCTTAAAACCTATTGTTGCCACTGGAAGGCAGTGTTGCCCAGTCACTGTGTTCAGCAGAGCCAACGGGTGGATCTGAAGACTCGGGCTGAATTCGCAAGGAATCCAAATGAGCCCAAGGAAGTGCTTTTCTCTCGCCTCTTTTCTGAATCTGGCCAAGATCCTGGGCTGCCCATAGACGTACCACCGTGTTGGATATTTCCTGGTGTTGGGTGTGCCGGCATTATGTGAAGTCAGCCTGTGTGGATTAAAAGGATGAGACTTGATTCCCTTTGGTCTCCACTTTTCTCAAATGTACCATGGGACCACCGGCTCTTGCAATACCACAGCTTCATTAAGAGGAAAAAGCAGATGGTGGAATTTCCATACAATCAGATAAAAGCAACCTAATCAATAATTTATACAGTTAACCTTTCAGAAATCTCACTTTGACTATTAATTTTCCTTAGACCAAATTATTTCATGATTATCCTAGATAATTTCTTTTTTTCTGTCATCTGATATACCTGGTAAAATTCTAGGTCAACCATGAGTTCTCAAAAGAAATTGGTTCAACAATTAAATAAATTTCTGCATTTTTTTCTTTTTATCAACAAATATTCAGGTAAGGTTTTGATTTAGAAGCACTCTTCAGGAATTAAGTTAGGGAATATTCTATCGACTTTTTAATTGTAGACATCTCCTCTTTAGACTATTAATAATGACCCCTTATCTTTGTACAGTGCTTTAAAAATGTAACGCCTTTGTATATTTTTTCTCCCTGGATTTTCCGCACAGTCTGGTAAACTTGGTAGAGGAATCATGATTTCCATTTTGATGTTCAGGAAATAAGTTCAGACTGAGTCATGCTCCTAGACCAGTGGGTGCTTAGACCACCTCTAAGCATCTTCTGGTTCTAAACTGTGCTTCTGCCTTCCCCATACACACTGCATATAAACAAAGGCCCCTTCGTCTTACAGGCCATGCTAGTAAGGCTGGAATTGGAGCCTTTTATCCACGGTGGTTTTTTTTTTTTTTTTTTGTCCTATCTTTCCTCCCTTGGTTCATAGAGAAACATACCTCTTTTTGGTTATGTCAATAAATGGTCAGCACAGCATGATTTTTCATGGACTTAGGGTGAATAGGGGCCTCTATACATTAAAAGCATTTCTGCTTCTTAGGAGGCTTTATTCTAAAGAGTGTTTCTGTAGAAACGTTTTTTACTTGAAAGACTATGGATCACTTTTCAAAAGCGGAATTGTCTTATCTGAAATACATTCCTACCTGTGCTGAAAGACACAGGTATAATCAATGCCTTGATCATACGGACAATCTTTATCAAAAGTGCCTTAGATCCCAAAGAGCCTGAGGGGATGAGAGAGGGAGAGAGAGAGAGAGAGAAGAGTGCTTTGGTAGCTTCTGAATGTGGAGAGGAGCTTGGCCCCCTCGTGGACCAGACGCAAAGAAAGGTTTCAACAAACTGACTCCCTCAATCCCCTCTAATCCTTTCCATGGTTTCAGCGTCAGATAATTAACATATTTCTAGATGCAGGCCTCTTTAGTTCAACTGATGCCTTTATGTTCTGCAATATCTTAGGTCTAGTGTCTTTTTGAAAATCGAAAGCTAGAAAGTACTCGGCAGTAAATAAGTTAATGAGGATTCTTGTATTATAGTGGCTATCAAAGTGGATTGAAAATTAAATTCGCCGTCCTCACCGCCCTCCAGCAAGATTCTTCAAGGAAGACTAGTCCCCCGGAGGCTGCTTAAAAATCCAGGTCAGATTTACCAGTGGTATTCAGACACAGTGTGTAAGTACCGTAAGGTGGGAGCTTTGTATCCTTGAATAATTCAGCTCCGTGCAAGGTGTGGTTTTGAGAAGACTAGAGAGATCGTAGTTGGTGTTCTTCTTTTTACGTTGACGTTGTGCATGATAGTGGAGTTTCTCACATTGTGCCCATACCATTTAATAATATATCACAAGCCTGCAACTTAAAATCTAATTTTTTAAAATTTTTGAACGTCTTTACTAAGGTGATTGTTGATTCTCATGCAGTTGAAAGAAATCACAGAGAGATCCAGTGTACCCTTAGCCCAGTTTCCTCCAGGGGTAACATTTTGTAAATGTTGAAATATCTATATCATAAGAAAATATTAACACAGCCAGGATATTTGACATCGATACAATCCACTGGTCTTGTTTAAATTTCTAAGTTTTACTTGTACAGGGGTGCGTGTGTGTGTGCACACAATTTAATTCCCTACAGTTTTATCACTTATGTAGGCTCATATATCCACCACCACAGTCAAGACACTGGATAATTCCATCACCACCAGGATCCCTCACTTTGCTCTTTTAGAGCCACCCCCTTCCCCCAATTCCCTAGTCCCTGGCAACCGCTAATCTGTTCTCCATTTCTAAAATGCTGTCATTTCAAAAACCTGTTATATACATGGCATCATACAGCGTGTAAGCTTTTATAACTGCCTTTTTTTTCCCCACTCAGTGTAATTCCCTGGAGATTCATCCGAGTTGTTTGTATCAATAGTTCCCTCCTTTTTATCTCCAGTCCTATTCCATGGTATTGATGAACCACAATTTGTTTAACTCCTCACTTGTTGAAGGACATCTGTGCTGCTTCCAGTTTTGGATTATTATGAATAAAGCGTCTTTGAACATTTGTGTACGGATTTTGTGTGAGCATTGGTTTTCGTATCTCTGGAATAAATGCTCGACATATATAACATTTTTAAGAGTAACAGGAGTGGTAGAATTTTCATGTGGCCTTCTAGGAGGTGTATTCTTCTAAAAGCTGATCCCTTCCAGCTTGTATAGTGACTCCAGTCTTGTAAACGGGTCTTGCAGACATGAATATTATTTTCATCTTGTCCTCGGTGAATAGAGTTTTTATGCATGAAAATAATTTTAATTTCAATTCATTATATGGCTATTTCATGGGGAGACGAGGTTTAAGTGCTTTTAAAAAAAGGATGTACAGGCAGAGTTATCACTTCCTGCTTTGCCTTCCCCCTCTAAACTCTCCAGTCATTTAAGTATCTCTTTGTTGCCATGTAATCATGTGTTTGCACACCAGACTCCCCACCCTGGTGCTCTCTCAATTAGTCATTTCAGTCTTCATCATTTCGGTAACAGATATTCTCAGGGTAGATATTTAATAAATATTTCTAAAAGAATCCATTTCTTTTTTTGCATAGAACAGTTTATAAGTCATCATCATATGTTTAAGTGTCATACAGCTAATTTGCTAAAAAGAATGTACCTTAATATCTTCCAATTATGCTATTATGATCTTATACGAAGAAGAAACTCTTGCTTATGACCATGCTTTGGAGAAAATTGGAGAGTGGTTTAATGTTCGTTAGGATAAAAGGAATTTGTTAAGGACTGAAGTGATATAATCCAGTATTTCACATGAAAGAAAATAGATTAAGAATTCACGGCTTCCCTGGGTAATGTCAAAAAATGACATAATCCAACATTAAGCCCAGCCTGAATTTTGTAGTGGGATTAGTGCATGTGTGACATTTAAAAATACTCTACATTTTGACAGTTGGAAGATATTTATTGTTATTTTAATTCAGGTTTCTAGGAGGTATGATTTCAGCAACACTCCTTGGAGACTATAACCATCATTGCAGAAAGAGTATCGGAAGTCTAGGATAATTTTATTCTACCACCAATGGTATGAGTTTGATATTTTCTTTTAAACTTCATGATGAATATTGCATTTCTGGTGTTAACACCATAGCCTTTGTGTATTATATTGCTTTGGTCCTCACTCAAGATAGTAAGGCCCAATGGTCCTGGAGCCCAGAGTCTAGATTTATTTATACAAATAAATTAAATGTTGAAATATCTATATCATAAGAAAATATTAACACAGGCCAGTGAAATGTACAAGTAATTATTCAGTTATTTTAAAGCAGTAAATGTGAACTTCTCTCATAACCCTTATGGGGATTTCTAAAAGCAATGACAGTTAATAATTGTCCTATGACCTCTCCTTTTGCTACTTCTGCTAGGCATAAGTATTTATAAGTAAAGCTACCAAATGACAGAACAATTAGAAAAATTAGGTCTCAAATTATACACAAATTTAATTATCTGAAGTAGTCGATACACTCCTGTACAATCTGATATGAATATTATCCTTTTCTTTTAAATTTGGCATATTTTATATCAAGGAGATTATAGGTATCCTCCTTATGTGAAGATGAGAGAAAAATTTTAAACTCTTCCATTCCTGACATCTTTCTTATTATATTTTGGAGAGTTTACAGTAGCAGGCTAATACGCGATATTGTTTTAGAAGCAGCAGCAATTTATAGTTTGGTTGAAGCAAGTTCTTGTAATAATGACAGGCACGATTCAGCACTAATCCATGGGGATCTATGCAACATGGCAAACAATACACTTTCCAAGACGTGTTTGAATTATGAATCCAATGGTGGGCGGTCTCTAAGTTCTGTGCAGAATAGCTTTGGTGTGAGTTGATGGAGCATTTTGTACCTGGGATTCAGAACTTTTATGAAGGCCAATACCCTGAAACTCATTCAAGCAATAAATTCACTTGTCTTTGAGTTTACAAGGCAATAAACAGTGAAGGCCTTTGACCTTAACATTTACTGAATACATTTGCAGCAGTTGTGTTTATTGACAACTATTTATAGGGAAGCATTGGGTACTGAATTTGTTAAGGGGAGGGGAAAAGTAATTTTGCAGGTCTTTTTTTAAAAAAGTAAAAATGATGAATTTAATTTTTGGCTATTAGGCAGATTTTTAGTTTTGGAGTTGAGATTTGATTCTCACTGCATACAAATCATGCTTCAGGAATTTCTTTCCTTAAAATAAAACTTCCTTAAAGAAGACTCATAGGGGAGAGGACTAACACTGGAATTAGTGTTTGCCCGTTCCATTCATTGGATATTCCACACTTTGAAAGGAGGACAGAAGAAAATGGTAAAGATATTTTAAGGTTTTTTTCTCCCCTATAGATTCATTGTATGTCACAGAGTAAGTAACTTCTCTTCTGTATAACAAATGGTTATGTGGAACAATTATACTGTGAGTCAGCAAAGGTGTTGGGGGAATTTACTAATCCCAAGTATGCTATGCATTTTGAGTTTCATGAGTTACGAACATGAAAGTAAGAGAGGAATCCTTATTACTGAAATAATGACCATGTCACAGAAAGGGCAGCCTGCAATTCTTCCTTATTCCTGAAAGTTGGGAACGGTTACCATCGCTCCACATTGCAGGTGGGGAACTTGGGTGCAAGGCAATCAGGAGTTTTGCTTCAGTTAGACGGTGGGTCCGTGGCGATTGCTGGATCAGAAAAGATGCAGCAAGCACCTGTGATTTGGGGCAAGAAGCAATTGTAATGGGAAGGTCACTTTTATGCAAGGAGATTCCTTGGAGTTAAGTTTTCGCTGTAGACTTAGACCCCAGTTACTTCTCACTGTGAGGAAGCATGAGTCTATAATGGCCCCGGAAACCAGGGAGCCCCTTCTGATCATGCTATTTGAATACGTTCAAAAGAGGGAGAAATCCCTTGCTGATTTTGGTGGGGCTCATGCCCTGGAGAACAAGATGTGCTGATCATTATCTTAACATCTGGTGATGGTGGGAGTACTTGAGGGGGCAGTTAACAGAATCCATCCCTTCTAGATTCCACGGTAACACTGACACCACACTCGTAGAAGAATTCTGCAATAACAGCATTTGGCAGCCTTGCAGTTAGCTTAAAAAAAAAACAACAAAAAAAACCTCAGTTCAAAAATTCTTCGCAAGCTTTCTTCTCACTGAAGGAGCAAACTGCAAAGTAAACAAAAGAAGTATGTGTTCTTTGGGTCATGTTGTTACTTTTTATTAGACAGTGTATCTGTGGACCCACTCTATTGAGGCCGGCACTGTATTTTTGCCCACTGGCTTGAATGTGGGCTTGCTTATGTGTCTGTTTTAATAGGTTGTGGAAAAAAAAGTATGTTTCATCCTCTTGTTGAGGGGAGTGGGTTGGGATCTGTTTGGGTTGGTTTAGTTAGGTAAATCTGGTGTTCTGGCGTCAGGGGTTAATGGTTCTAGTTAGCTCCGCCTAGAGAAAAAGACATGTTTCAATTGCACAGGCTGCCCTCTTACAAATGTGGTCATTGTTCTGGGGAGGGAGGAACGGTGTGAGTGACTCGGGACAATTCATTCATTAAGACCGGAAAGGTGATTCCCAGAGCAGGTGGTACTGTTAGAATTCGGTTGGTGAGGTTAAGGACCAAAAATGGAATCACTTGTTACTTCATAGAACACAGGTTTTCATTATCCTTTTCAGAACGATCCCATATCTGGTAAGTGTTTAATTATACCAAGTGTACAATCAGAATAACATTTCAATATGGGCATGTCCCACCGAAATTAATTTCTTCTCAATTTAGTTGTTTTGGTGGCATGACTCTGGCCTGCAATTGAAGACAACACTCCACGCTAAGTCACGGCGTTGGGCAATAATATTTGTTGAGCAAAGTAAGTATCTCCTTTCCAAGGTTATCATGTGTAATTCCTTTTTCCAGTTCAAGAACATATCTTGTTTTAAACAACTTTTTGAAAGGCAGCCAAAGAAAAGGTTGGCTCAGATATGCCCTTACCAGCCCTGTTTATGGGATACAGTGTTCAACTTCTTGGAGGAAGACGATAAAGCGAAGCTGGCTTTGGGAGGTGTGTAGGAATATGTGTTCATGTATTTAAATCCCATGTGTAAGAGTAAAGCCCAAAGGGAAAGAATAAGAGGACGGTGGAGTACTCTCTCGTGTTCGGTTACAGGTACCGAGGTAAGAGTGAAGTTCTAATAGTTGTTAGTGAGAAGTGTGCATGAGTGAGAGCCAATTAAGAGAAGACTAAGCGACATTACTTTTGCTGGATCAAAGTTGTGGCCAGACCATGAAAAATGGCATGAAGAAGATTTGGAGGACTTCTGTTTTCTTTCCTGTTCACTCTTATCAAATATACAGGCACACAATAAGAGTTTCTTTGAAAACCAGTTTCTCAAGGGAGGCAGAATTGTTTTTATGATTCAGCCGATCCCCTATTCAGTTCAGGGCACTCACCTCGAAAAACGGGAAGCTGAACTCCCTGAAATAACTAGGAACTCCCTGAAACAACTAGAAACTTCCCAGAAAGCGGGGCACTCAGCCTTGTGTTGGAAACAAACAGAAAACAAATCTGAAGCCTGCGGAAACCTGTTTGTTAAGCAGCGAGGGGAAATGCCCTTAGCCAGGCAGTCTAAACACAGGAATGCTGGGCGGGAGATCAGATCCACAATCGGAAGGGGAGAAGAGGCTGATAAGGCTGCAGAGAAAGCAGCGTCAGTCCGTCCCCAAAATTGGTTTCAGAGGTAAAGTGAGGAGCGCCAGGATGTTTGTGATACGATCGCATTGTGCCGCGAAATCCTGGCACACACCGCAGGAGCTGTGACTAAGAGGCCCCGTTTCAGGAAGCCAGCATGTGCAGCTCTGAAGCCTACCCGGTTGTGCCGAGGTGTGAAAGGAGATACATCTCCTTTACAGCGAAGGAGTCGTCCTCGGCTCTGCCGTCAGGGCCGACCTGCTCCAGGGGTAGCCAGGCTTACGGGTGAGCCACGCCTTGAGCTCAAGACTCACGGCACGCAAGGCTCCCGTCCGTGTGTTCACGGGGAGATCATGTTTGTGACATGGGGACTTTCTGCGGCATTGCTTAGCCTTTCATCAAACGTAGGCGTACCTGCGTGAGCTTCAAGACGGGGCATTTTCGTGCTTCGCTTTCTCCTTTCGGTTTCTCGGAAGCGTCCTCTCTGGGGTAGATGGCCTCTCTGAACATTTCCTGTGCATTTATGAGTCGCTAGGATGTCAGCGTATGGCCCCGTTAATGACGACAGGTGAACACTGGAGAGTCCCCAGGTGTGCCTGAGGCAGTCGTGTGGGCAAGCCTCGTCACCCTGCGCCGCGTGGGGACTCGCGCCGTCGCTTCCGATTCTGCCCGCTGAGGGCCGAAGCGAAAAACCACCTGCTGGCGATTCAGCCGAAGCTAAAATGTATTTCAAGGTGTTGGGAAGCGTGCTTTTGGACACTCCGAGCACAGTGCTGCTGACGGGGAGGTGTTGGGGAGTCCACATGTGGAAGCCGAACATTGCTGCTGAGTGGAAATTGTCAGTAAGTGGAAATCGGTGGCAGAATACCTTAGCCTTTCTTCTTGTTAAACATTAATCTCAGGACTACGTTTCTAGGCTGATTCCAGATGTGGCTGACTCTAAGGCTGAGTTTTCCGAGGTGACAGGTGGTGTGTTTACTTCAGCATAAAGAAGGTCAAATGGTATTAGAGATCTCAGGGCAAACGTCTGCCTATCCCGCGGGAGTGCCTGACGGATCATTTGGCTGCAATCTGGCCCAGAGGCTGGAGGAGAGAGTGCTCCCTCCTGGGAGGAGTGAAGAGATGTTGTTCTCAATGGCCCCGATAGAGGTCGCAGCTTGAAAGGAAAGTGCTAAGTAAGGGACGTGAAATCTGAGCTTTTCACTTGGTGTCGCCCGGGGTCATTCCTCTCCGTGCCCCACTCTAAGCTGCCGGCTGGCTCTTGGTGGTGGTATTCTGCAGCCGTTCTGCAGCCGTGGTATTTGGTGAGCTCTGTTTTTAGGAACACTTAATTGGTTTGACCTGCCCCACTGCTTCTTACATGAAGGGGAGCAGAAGGGGAGCATTCCAGGAATAGAGCTCGAGACTCCTGCCTCGCAAACTTGAGAAATGTACAGACCTCTTTTAAAGGGACAACATTGTCTTTGTGCATTCCTGGTGTTGACTCACATCGTTTTTTTATTGCACCCTTCACAGGCGTCAAGTTGGACATATATTCTGATGCTTACCGGAATACTGTTCAAAATAACAACATCAATCAAATAGAGTGGATGGTGTCGTTTTACTCAGTCCAAATCCTTGATTCGCAGTAGCAGCACAAACCTGAGATCCAGTCCTGTGTTTAATTTGTATTTTTAACTTTAGTGATGCTAGTTCTGAGATTTTCTGTACAGGCAAGTGAATCGTAGGAAAAAGATTAGAAACTTCAAGGCACTGTGAGTTTAGGAAAGTCAGACTTCATGTTAATCTAAGAGTGGCTGAAAATAAAAATTTCAAATGCCAGTTTGAATGAGGCCTTAGTTAATTGTGTGAAGGTATCTTCTGCAATGGAAAATGAGATTAGCATCCCAATCTGCATCGAATGGGTGTCTGGTTCAAACATTGCTGGAATTGGGACTAGAAATATTCTTTTTGGATTATTTGCTACTATATGTGGGTAACAAACTGGTGCCGATAATTATATACAAAGACGGGGCCACCTAACGCATTAGCGTATATTATAAACAGAATACAGACCGTTGGGACAAAGGTTCTTTTGAGCACTGTATGCCTATATTACTATGTGCCTTGTGATGACTCAAGTTCGCCTCAGTGGTTTTACATGTGAAGTACTAGGAGGCTGTCCCATGTGGATCACATACTGTGGAGAGGCAGAAGCAGGCTTGGTCATCCCAGAGCATTCACTTGTGAGGCACCAGCAAGATGATTCCAAATTTGCTCACGTTACCTGTTTGTGATTATTATCATGCGAAAAAAATAACTTAAAATTCTAACAAAGTACAATAATCAAAAGGTGGCAACAGCCCACATGTCCAAGAGATGAATGGATAGACAAAATATGGTCTACACAAACAACGGAATATTATTCAGCCTTTAAAAAGAAGGAAATTCAGGGACGCCTGGGTGGCTCAGTCAGTTAAGCATCTGCCTTCGGCTCTGGTTGTGATCCCAGGGTCCTGGGGTGGAGCCCTATGTTGGGCTCCCTGCTCAGTGGGGAGCCTGCTTCTCCCTCTGTCTGCCGCTCCTGCTGCGTGTGCTCTCTCTCTGACAAATGGATAAATAAAATCTTTTTTAAAAAATGAAGGAAATTCGGACACACGTTACAGCAAGGACAGTCCTTGAAGACCTCATACTCAATGAAATCGGCGAGAGACAGAGAGACAACTATTATATGATTCCACTATGAGAAGTACCTAGAGTAGTCAAATTCATAGACACACAGAGCAGAATGATGGTTGCCAGGGGCTGGGAGGAGGGGAATGGGGAGTTTATTATTTAGCGGGTTTGGAATTTGGGCTTGGAAAGATAAAAAACAGTTTCTAGAAGTTGGATGGTGGTGATAGTTGCACAACAATGGGAATGTACTTAATACCCCTGAGCTGTGCACTTAACAGGGGTTGAAGGGTACATTTTATGTCGCAGATATTTTACCACAGTAAAAAATTCTAATGCAACAAGTTCAATCACCCAGGAATACCACAGTCTCTGGAATGTGGTTGCCAAACGTGAGTGGGGGCACTGGAGCTGGTCCACTGTCTTCAGTGAAGCACGGAAAAGACAGGCTGTTGTACTAGGGTTTCATAAAGCTAATTTTATCAATTTAAAAGGTTTTTATGTATTCTAGGCTTAGTTTGTGCAATTTTTTTTTTTTTGAGGAAGGGGTGCCTAAAATCTTCCTTTTGTGAAATGAACAGAGTGGCAGTTGGTAATGACTGTTATTCTTTCATACACCTACTTGGCAAAACAAGTAGTTGGGGATACCATGTTTCTGCCCCCAATTAAAAGTTTATTTTAAAAACTGATTAGTAAGATCTGCAAGTCTTAGAACTGCTGCTCTTTAAAACTGGCATGTGGTCCTGTTATTCCTTCCCATTTTGATGGCTATACTTACTCAAGGTGCATTGAACAAGAGAAAAATTATAGCTTAGCATTCTAGAGCCAGATTCCACCATCTCCCTCAGTGGCCTTTGCAAAACATAAGGACCTATACAGATGTACGCTGTTGTTAACTCTCTTTCCATATTTATTGAACACCTATGGTAGGCCTGGGGAAACAAAGATGAATAAGGTTTGGTCCCTGCCGTGGAGGAGCCCGTGGCCTGGCAGGGGAGGCAGTCACATGACCAACTGTGACACAGTCTGATAAATTCTGTCACAAAGAGATGGACAGGGAGCTATGGGAGCGCAAAGGAGGGGTAGTAAATGGTAACATTACCCCAATGTTTTACAACTTGTATAGTAAGGAAATATATTGTTTAAGACTTGAAGTCAAACCCTTCTGGCTGAGGCTTGGGCCCATTTCCCCTCATGCTGACCCCAGATTGGAAAACAAATCATCCCACCAAGACGTGGGGCAGCAGTGGCTTGTGAATTCAGGATGAGGGTCTGTGACGGAAGGTGAATTTGGGGGACTTGGCATTTATCAAAGCTTGAGCATGTCGGAGGGAAGAGTTAGGGCCTCATGAGTCGAGTGGATCAGACAGGAACCCGGGTGGACCAGACCGCAGAGACCAAAGTGAGACAAGCCTACACAAAGACCCTAAGTGGCAAAGGGGCAAGGGGACAGCTGTGGTACAATGTGAAGAACAGAGTTGATCACTGTGATGAAGGGAATGGCTCCACTGACAGTACAGTTGACCCTTGAACAACACGGGTTTGAACTACATGGGTCCACTTATATCAGGATTTTTTACGAAACAGCGCTGTAAATGTGTTTTCTCCTTCTCATGATTTTCTTAATAACATTCCTTTTCTCTGGCTTGCTTTCTTGTGAGAATACAGTGTATAACACATAAGACACACTAGGTGTTAATCAACTGTATATGTTATCGGTAAGGCTTCTGGTCTACAGTAGTCTATTAGTAGTTAAGATCTTGGGGAAGTTAAAAGTTATACATGGATTTTCAACTGTGTGGGGAGGTCAGTGCCCCAACCCCTGTGTTGTTCAAGGGTCAACTGTATTTATTGAAGGCTTCCTGTGTTCTAGGCACTGTGCTAACATGTATTCTTTTGTTTAGTCTTCACAAGGATGCTGGGGATATTAATGTTGTTATCCCCATTTTACAGATGAGATAATTGAGACCTAGAGAGGTTACTAACTTGTCCCAATCACGTAAGTAAGACTTGTTAGAGGCAGAGTCAGGGCTTGCCTCTAGGTCTGTAGGACCCCAAAGCTCATGCTCTCCAGTCCAACCTCTCATGCAGGTGCGGGCTTGCTCTCACTGTCCCACTCAGTGTCTCCAGCTAGACAGTCCACCAGCACCTCGAATTTTATGTGTGAAAGTAAAATTCATGCCTCTTCTGTCTGTTCCCATTAGCATCCCTCCTTCTCTTCTCTCAGGCCTCTCTCAGAACCTTGGCCTGTTCTTCTCCCTTCCCACTCCTTGCTTGCCACATCAAGAAGGTTGCCCGACACACACTTTCCATTCTTGTTGCCACGGCTGCTGTCTAGCTGCACGCTGCCCGTCACCTGCTAATTTGTCCTGGGCTGCTAGTCTCCACCATCTCCAGTTCACAAGAACGCTGCTGCCAGATAAAGCCTCTCTTAAAGCCCAGCTCTGATTATATCACTCTCTGTTCAATAATGAATAATGACAGTGGGTTACTTCCTATGGACTTGCGAGAACGTTCAGCCTCTTCAGTTAATCATTTAAGGCCTTCGATGATAGTCTTCAGGCCAACTTTCCAGTTTCAGATTGCACGAAGTTCTCTTCATATCTGTTGTTGCCCCTCACATCCTTTTATCCCAAGCCGACTCTTCCCAGGCCTTTCCCTTTACGTCTGTGCCTTTGCTTATGTGCTACTGTTGCCTGCCTTGTGCTCTCTGTCACCTCTACCTGCTGAGGTCCTAATTGTTGTTCCAGCTGCCACTTCTTCCCCGAGAAACCCCCTTTCCCTGCTGGAAGTGACCTGTCTCTCCTTGGGATGCTGGTGGCATTTTATACGGTGGAAAAGGCAGTCCCGTGCCGCCTTATACATACTTACCTTCCCTCCTCTTTTAGACCTCGACTTCTGGAAGGCAGGGACCTCATCTTATTCACATTTCAGTTCTCCTCAGGGCCTAGTCCAGGAACTCACAATTTCACTGAGGGAAGGAGTGGGGTTGGAAGAGGTTGGCCAATGGAAGAATGAGGGAGCTGAGAGAAAATGGAGTTCTAGTCGCATAATCAGTACTTTAGATGCCCCCAGAATTTCTCTGAAGAAGTAACTCCAACTATATATTTTTAAAGATTTGCTTATTTATTTTAGAAAGAGAGAGAGAGAGAGTGAGCTCGAGTGTGAGTGTATGAGTTGGGGGAGGGGCAGAAGGAGAGGGACAGAAAGAATCTCAAGCAGACTCCCTGCTGAGCAGGGAGAGCATGACCTGAGCCGAAATCAAGAATCAGACGCTTAGCCAACTGAGCCACCCAGGTGCCCCATCCATATTTTGGACTCAGGCTTTGCTTTGTGGCTATCATGTCACACTATGTTTTTCCTTCTTTAGATTGTTTTCTCTTCACTCTCTTTTACTCTGCCAGAAATGGTTCCATCTTTTAGGATTAAATCAACTCTCTCCAATCACCTCCAAAATTCATTTATACTTATTCCAAGAATTTGTGTTTTATATATTCTAAAAATATTCTTACAGCCTCTGTCATTTACATTTTGGGCAACTTAAATTTGTGGTTTTTCGTCCCTATCCTATATTCCCTACTTATCTCTTTGCTGAGGGCAAGGCCATTGTGTGGCACAACATGGGGGCCCTAACATTAGTAGCCTGTAAGAATGGCATTCTCTGGAATGCAGCAGTGCTCAGCCTGCTCAACAGTATGCGGCAGCCCTGACTGTGGACTCATGGAAGTCAGGTGCACGTTTGCCTGACTTCTGATTATTTTGTAAGTCATCGTGGGCTCATTCAGACCTTGGGTATCTCCAGAAGGGTTGAATGAGAAGCCAACTGCATACTGGTTTCTTCAGCCACTCATAGAGTTTTAGGAAAGCAGGCTCCTGTTTGGACATCCAGACCTTGTCTGGTCTGTTACTGCACATGCAGAGAAACAGTCCCAAACTGTCGACGTGAGTGCTGGGAGCCTGAGAAACCACTTGCAGGTGCTAAATTTCACATTTGGGTATTCAGATTGGCACCAAGAGGAGAAAATACTTGGAATCCAACAGGATTGCCAATTATGAGAAGTTAGTTGTGGCCTTTTGTGTCAAAATTATGTGCTTGTTTAAGCCCTGGGTACTACGGTGATCGGTCCTGTGTAAACACAAAGACAAATAACACTTCATATTAGTCTACCACCTGTGCCTGTCAAGTTACCTAATTGCCCCTTCGTAGGCCTGCTTCTCGTAGGATAAATGTACCAGGCAGTGTAATGAGATGTTTCCCTTTCGAGCGTTTGGATCGCTTACTCCCACTTGGGACGCCCAGCCCTCTGAATGCCATGGCAACTAGGGACAGGGGCTTTCCTGCAGAAGAGTCATGGTGTGCAATTTTCTTGGAACTCCTCGTGAGTTTGAAAGGAAAACTGACCCAGAGGAGGACAAGCAAGAAGAGACAGCCCCTTAGCAGCCAATCCCTATGACAAAGTAAAAAGCAACTTCGGAGCTGTCAGCACAACAGCTGGGGGAACATGCCAAGAAGCCAGATGCTGCTGCTGAAAGACTGTTTTCCACAAAGTTTGGGCCTGTGATGTTCATCTCAGCCCCATGTGTGGCCCTGGGCATGGGGCTTTATTGCTGGATAAAATAACAAAGGCAGGGAGAGGGGGGAATTGCATGCATACCGGGGGGCTGACTTATAAAGTTAAGGCAGACAATAGGAAGTGGAAATCCTGTTCTTATAACCTCCCAGCACTATCAGGAATTAGAACTCTGTACATACCTCTCTCCAAGGGCTTTGTTTATTTGGAAGGCGACCTAACAAGTAACATATTTTAATTTGAAGCTAGACTTTAGTTTGGTGACATCCCACTGCTAGCTCATTCTATTAGACTTTCTAACTTTTTTTTTGTGATCCCCAGAATATTCCTATACGTGAAGTCTTCTGCTATTGATCGTTGTCCCGGATAAATGAAGTTTGTTCTCATTTTACAGACGACTGAACCGAAAAGAATGTTACCCACTTAATGGATAGTGACATGGCTTGCTTAAAGTTACTCCATTGGACATCTCCAGGAATAGAACTTTCTGAGTGCTGAGGCCTTGTCTTCAGTCTTACCACTAGACTGCAGCCTCCTGCTTTCTCCCTCTACCAACTCTTTGAGTTCACCTGTTTTCATCACCTGTTCTTTCCCTTTCCCCTCCCCCTGGACTACTGATGTAGGAAACCAGTATGGTTCCTTTCATACTCAAAAGACTACTGGGGGAGTCATTTCTTGATTTCCTGAAAAAGCAAAGCATTTAAAAAGAAAAGATGATTTGTACTGGGAAAAATTTCTGGAAACAGTCTGGATGGATAGTCACAAAAATCTTGAGGTGTGAGGCAATGATTCTTTATGCACCAAGCAAGTAGAACAGTCAAAAGATAAATTGTAGAAATCAAGTTTGTGCATTTCCTGAAGTCTTTGGCGGATGAGAAAACTTGGCCATTATATTTCTAGGGTGTCCACTCTTGGTTTGTTCATCCCCCCACCCCCGAAAGAGAGCAGATGTGGGACAAATGTGAAGTATTGGGTCATCTAAAACTCAGATACCCTGTGGCTGGTGTTGCAGTGTGGTTCTGCCTTGACACGTTTGTATGGGGTTGGGGGAAGTTCGAAGATCTTGGGGTTTGCTGACCAGGTCATGGAGACCTGGCGGTGGGG
Organism: Ursus arctos; assembly: GCF_023065955.2. Taxonomy (NCBI): domain Eukaryota; kingdom Metazoa; phylum Chordata; class Mammalia; order Carnivora; family Ursidae; genus Ursus; species Ursus arctos. The sequence continues at coordinate 42,093,298 of NW_026622930.1, read as the reverse complement.
GGGCGGTGAGTTTTGAACAAGCATAAGAAGGAGGTGTTTTCCTCATTGTTTTTTCTTTGCTTTCTGAGCTTTTCCTCTGTTCTGGAGCAATAAGAAGTTCTCACTACCTTAGCTTGGGTTCTCTCCAGAAAGCAAAGTCAGACAGAAGGGCTTGCGTGCAGGCAGTTTATTTCATGAACTATCCCAAGGGAATAGGGGAGGGGGATGGAGAGAGAGAGAGAGAGGGTAGGGAAGGTTGGGAATAGTGACAGGGAAAGAGGGAAGCCAAGGTAAGGTGCATTATTGAGCTGGTTGCCTCCTTGGGCAACTGGGACTCAGTTCGTTGGGAACCCTATGAGGAACCATGGAAAATGCACCCCAGGATTACCTGCCTAAGGGACAGAAGGGGCACCATTCATCCACTAGCTCCCATGCTCCACAGGTCAAGATTTGTCCGATGGGCTTAACTTTCTCCAACTTCCAGGTTTGTGAAATGGGAGTGACAGGATGTCCTGTGCTGCCACATCAGAGAAGCCTCCCAGACAGAACATGAGAGATTGTGGGTGCAGCTGAGGCCGAGTTGCTGCTGGGTGTCCCTGTGTGCAGCTGACTCCCACAGCATTGGCTTGAGTGAAAGGTGGGCTGAGAGGACCTGCAGGGGAACCAGACGCATCTGACAGTTACGCCGCCCTCTAGGTGTGGCCCTAGCATCACAGGGTGGCCTTGGGGTTCAGGGCAGTGCAGTTCTTGGGCAGATAGTAGGCCCTCCACAAGACTGGGTTGAATTCCATCTGTTTCACTGATTTTTCTCTGAGGTTGTCCTGCTGTAGAACGATAGGATTCTCTGCTTTCTCCCCACCGGCTGGCTTTAGACACAGGATGAAATGGGAGCGTGACTCGATGTTGGACAATCATTTTCTGCATTGCCTGATGGATGAGTCAGTGTCCCAGCAGACACCAACGGCGTATGAAGGCAAGCCAAGAGAAGGGTTTAATTACACAGGTTTGGGTACAGTTAAGGGAAATCAGCAATACTAGAAAACCTTACCACCTTTAGCCTGCAGGCAGGAGAAGAGGGCACAGTTCCTGAGCCCTGAGAATGGTAGTTATATCTAGAGTAGAGGGTTTCAGGAGAGGGCTGTGGACTTCAGGGGAAGGACATGTCCAATCTGTGGAGTCCCAGCAAGGAAGGGGCTGGGGGAACAAATGCACGTGGCTTCGCTCTCCTTTTGCCCTCCGATCTCCAGCCGGTGCCTTCCATTGGCTGACCTCAACTAGAAGCCAGAGGGCAGGGAGCCGAAGACGAAGTCCATGCGTGTCAGCCTTCCTGGGCACAGAGCAGAGTGGAGGAGGGTAGAGGGTGGATCTGGAGGGGCAGGTGGAAGATATCCAGCAGGGCTGGTGTATGATGCATATTGACAGTTTATGGTCCAGCTCTGTCTTACTGGGTGTTGGGTGCTAGTCACACCTACTTGGAAGTGGCTTGCTTTAGTACAAATACGGAGTCTTTAGGCCTAAAAAATGATGGGCTCAGTCCAAATCTAACCAGGGGGATGTAGCTAAGAGTGTGGCTAGATGGATCACTGTGGGATTTTAGTATATTCAGTTACTTGGAAAACATTTTTTCACAATGAGATTAGAGAGACATTTATTTACTATGTAAAAATTGTGTTGGCTGGTGGGCAAAGAATAGAAGGGGGAAGATGAGATTAAAAGCAAGTTCATGGTTTGTGGTGAAAGTGAGGAAACTTTTCTCTCTTCTAATTTCCTTGGTTGCTATTTTAGTGCAGTTTTTGCAATAAATTAAAAACAGGGAAAAGCCACTAGTCACCTCGATGAGCTTGCTTAGGCTTCTGGACAACCGTGCTGGCTATACCAAGCATCTTGGAGAGGAAGGATTTAAACATGAAAAGTTCTTGCCTGAGTCTTGGAAACTTAAACTAGAATCCATGTGAGGTTCATTTTAATAGAGCCCTCTAGGTTTTTAAGCATTTTTTCCCATAATTACTTCTGTTTTCTTTATAAGCAGTTTTATGGGGAGTGGAGGGGAGGTATTTTCCTTTACCCCTTCAGGTGGCTTCGTGCCCAGTTCCCAGGTCACTGTGGATGCACAGACTGAGATCCTGTCTCTTACACAACTTCGGATAAGTGGGACGTCCCGTGTTCTGAGTCTTGTCCTGTCTTTTGGGAGGTGCAGGGAGAAAGGTGTTGATTGCTGGCTGTGGTGCGTGGGGGGGGGGGGCAGGGCTTCCCAGAACCTGCCAAGAGCAGCAGCTTTCCCAGCTCACCTCTTCCCGACGGGGACGCTGCAGCGCCTGCCCGTCAAAGCTGGTGTCATTACTGTTTATCAGTGTCCACAGACCAAATGCCAGATTCCGTTTCTGGCACATGACCTCGCGAAGCAGAGACAGGCAGCTTTCATCCTCCTCTTTCTAACCACAGCTGCAAACCTGACTCCAATATCTTTGCACTGTCATGAGAATTTACCCTGAGAAAAATGTTTTAGTTGAAAGGTATTGTTTCTGATCTCATGGACTACGACCGGTTGACAAGTTATCTGAGCTGAACTGGATCAGGGGCCTGGCTTCCAGATGTGAACTGGTAGTTTGGGTTTCCCTTCTCTTCTCACCCCTATCTGCCCAAAAAGGACGAAAAAGAAAAAAAAAACGTGTGTGTGTGTGTGTGTGTGTGTTTGAGGGGAAGTAAATAGCTGGCCGGATCCTGGCGTGTATCTGATGTCTTCAGGTTGGGACTGCAGCTAAAGAGAATTTTGTTTGTATGAAACAGAGGTGCCTACCATTCTAACTAAACTGTGGCAAGACAGTTTTCTGTTTTAGCTCCGTGCGAGGAACCAGTACAGGCTTATGGCAGAATTTACCAGCAGCCAACTACGGCCTCCAGATTGGTAGCAAAATTAAAAACTTAAAAAGACTACCTAGGAAAGTTTCTTTGCCTCAGCATGGCTGCTTGATACTCTTATCTTCAGTAAGAAGTTCATTTTGAGTTGTCTACAATGTCTTGAATGTCAACTGTGCGTTTGAGATGGAATCAAATAAGACAAAGGATGGGCCTATCACCCATGAGGGGGAGATGAAGGGAGATGGAATGGAGAGGCCTGGGTTAGAGTTTTTCGTGGGTTCTGGAGGCAAATACACAGTCTGTGGACAAATCCCTTTTGCTTCTGTGCCAGCCTTCCTGCCCTTTTGAAAACTGGAATTTTGTCTGTGTGTCTGGACTTCCAGCAGCAGGGCATGTGGAAGATTCGTGGTGGAAATCCTTCTAGCTTTGGAGCTGGCCATTACCTGGAAACAGTCCAGCCAACTAAAGGCAAGATAATGGACTTTTCTGTGCTTCCTTCTCTTAATTTACAAAAGAGGATGCTAATTGCTTACCCTGTAAGATTCTTGTGGTGCTTAAATGAAACAACATGTCTAGTTAGCTTACACGAAGGTCGTTCTTATTTAAATTATCTACCTGAACTTAGGTCTTCTCAGACCTCACTCTTGCCTGACTTCCTGAGCCCTCAGATACAGAAAAAATAAAAAATAAAATAAAATAAAAATAAGTGAAATACGGGAGACCAGGTGCTGGATCCCAAAGAGAGAGAGCATGTGAGGCTGATGATTAGGAAAGCGACGTGGCTCCGCGTTCCGAGTGGTCGGAGATGGACAGTGGCAGCCGTGTCTGCGAAATGTCCTTTTGCCAGCGCGGACCGGGCTCCAGGCTGTTTCTCAGGAGCTACCTGCACTCAAACATCAGAGGTGGAAGTCCGATTTCCCGGAGGGTTTCGGTCCACCCCCAGGCCAGAGTGACTGGACGAGGGCGTCTCAGAGCCGGCCTTTTCTCAGGCCCCGAGTCTCTGACCGAGAACTCTCTCTGGCTCTGCTTTGTAACTGTAGCTGTGCCGTGCATGCGAGACGCCGTGCGAGCACAAGGACAAGACAAGAGCATTAAGAATTGTTTCAGAATCAGAGACGAATGTAAACTAATATAAAAATAATAGCACTCTCTTGACCCCGTATCTTTGAGGTTTGCGGGGCCTCCGAGCTCTCTAACGTATTGTTTCATGGTTTAATCCGCTTCGCTTTGCTCCGAATTTACTGATGCCGGGAGAGCAGGATACAGGACTCTAGGAGCTGAAACAAAGAACAGAAAAACAGGGAGTGCTTGGAACGTTAAATTTTTAAAATATTTTTTGTTTTCTTTTCAGAACGTATCTCATCGTACTGTTGAAAAAGAAATCCATACAGAAAGGTTTTTTCAAAGAAATCAGTGTGTGTGTGTGATAGATCTCTATATATTTATTTATGTGTGTCATGGATAGATTTTGCTTATCAAATTAGAATAATAAAGAAAACATTAGTATAGAACAGTAGAGGACTTAAGTGTTTTCTTCTCTTCTCCCCTCTTTCTTTGAAAACTTCTAAAATAAACCTGCAGGATAAAATTCGGGGATGTAAAAAAAAAATGTCACAAACATGCTTTAATAGTTGATGTTTAACAATTTGGAAATGAGCTATTTATTTGTTGTAACTTTAAAATTCAACTTGTTGTGTTTATCAAACATCTATTAAGTGCCTTGAAAAAATCAGTTCACAACTCGGTTCTTATTCCTAAGAAGCTTACAGTCTTGTCAGAGGTAGTGGGAGTCAGGGTGGGTGGAGAACCTGGACATGCGGGAAGTAGGGTTATGGTAACACCAACGCGTACATACAAATGTTCGAGAACCTTCGAGGCGGTGGGGGAAAGGTGACCCAGTGGTGGCTGGAAGACTAGGAACGCCAGACGTGGAGTTGGAGATGAACCATATGGGACTTTTGAGAGATTTTCTTCTTCTCACAAACGGGCCTTCATAAAGCCATTGTTTGTGTCCCCTGCTAACCTTGGCACGTATGGAGGCCAAAGAGTGAAGCAAATATGTGCCACGTTTCCTTCCTTCCCTGAGCAAAGGATGTAAGCAACTAGGAAGTCCTTCTCACTTTGCTCCAGGAGACAACAGACCTAACTGATTTTCAGTGAACCTGTTGTCAGGCCAGATCTGCCAGAAACAATGACCAGATCTCAGGCTTCCCACGCCCGGGCTGTTCTAGAAGAGACTTAAGCTCTGAGACTCGGAATTGTTGTTTATTCTCCCTAGATGCCCAGAGTGGGACTTCGGTGCACTGTGGTCTGTGCCTGATTTCAGCTGGTTGAATAGTATTAGTTCTGATGCTACGTTTTTAATTTGAGGTCCCTGGGATCCTTCCAGTCTTTCAGTTTAAATGTCACCACTCAGGGAGGTCTGTCTGGATTGCCCTACCTCATGTGGTCCCAGCCTCTGTTAGTCCTCAACACAGCATCCTGTTTATTTTGCTGGACCCACTTGTCACAAACGAATTATTTTGTTCATTAGTTTCGATGAAGAGAGTGGTCCCTCCATACTAAGACAGCATTATGTGTCGGTAGCTTGAGAGAAAGAAAGGTTAACGTCTCGATAGGGTTTTCACTCTCCTTTCAAATAGCCTTCTGGACGTTTACATATGACTATAGGTCTGCCTCCCTTCCCTTGCTGAGTATCATAAGGTTTCCTCTTTCCCACCTGAGTGTCATGGCCCCATGGTCTTCCTGTGGAGGTGCTTAGGCCCCTCTGGAGTAATTCCAGCGCAGCCGGGCACAGGGAGTGGTGGGCCCGGTCTCCGGGTAGTTGGCGCTTGTGTCGATCCCTGCATCACTCTTCTGGTCAATGCCAAAGACGTATTTCAAGTTCTGAGTCTAGGGTATCTTTCTTTCCCCTCCACATATATTTGGTACTTAATGTTTGTCTTCCCTACTGGATTATTCATACCGTGAGGAGAGGGACCATGTAGGTCTTGCTCTTTCTTTTGTTCCCAGGGTGTACCATAGTAGTGTCTCACCCGTACTAGGTTCTCAGTCAAGGTTGATCTTTGCTTCTTCCTGTCCCCTCTAGCCACCTTTAACTTCTGAAGTGTCCCCTCCCCCCACCTCCCAGCAGCTGTGTAGCCCATTTGAGCCACCCAAACTTGCAGGGTGATGGGGACGGAGAGGTAGAATAGCTCCTTCTGGTGCTCCTGCTAATTGGTAGCAAGCTGTCTTCTGGGGGGTTTGGAGAAGGGGTGGAGGAATACAAGGAGTCCCCAGAAGTCACCCCCCACTCCCCCATGTTCCTCGCTCCCCAACCCGACTTTCTGATTCAGCCTGGCGGTTATTTGTTTTTAATCGGCCTCTCCTGTCCTCTTGCAGTCTTTCAGCCCAGCTCCCTATGTGGGCCGTTCTTGTTCTTGGATGCTTGGATCGCTCTTTATCTCCTCGCCATCTGTGTAAGGGGATCCTGCCAAGATGATCAGATGTGAACTCAGCGCCAGAAACATTTTAATTAATTTATGGTGATAAAATGCGAAAAGAAAACCAATGAGGAAAGTCCGGGCCAAAGAAAATTAAACATAAGAGGAAACAAAGAAACTGGAGCCATGCGGCCTTGGAAGGAAGGGCCTGGTTGGCAAAGGAGCCAGCAAACACTTTCTCTCTCTTGCCCTCTTCACTTTCTTAATAACACCCAAGTGGAAAAGCCACAGAGGACCTAGGGACTGGAGGGGGCGGGGGAGAAAATGGAGTAGCTTGCTATTTGCCTTGACTTCTGGATTAGGTCGACTGAATGTGGGTATGTGGAAGATAGACAGCAAGGCTGTAGGATCGCAGACCCCGGTTGTAATAGGGGTGGCCGGTGTTTCTCAGGTAAGCAGAGGAAGGAAGTGCCTTAAACTCCAGCTCTGGGAAAACCTTCAGCAGATGCTTAAATAAGTTAATATTTAATGAAGTATGGTCTCATGGCAGCCTGGCAAACACGACTTGGGCAGGTAATGCCTCTGTGGGGGAAAACGCTAAGGAGAACCAGTATCAGCTAGCTTTTTCCCAGCAGAGAGAAAAACACGCCAGCAATATTTATTTGTAGGCTACCAGGCCATTTGACTTATTTGCAAGATTGATTTAATTTAGTTTTTCTTCCTTTTCCCTCTTTTTAAAAAAAGTTTTTTAATGTGAAACAACTGAGTGCTGAATAAAGACAAATTTTGCAGTGACTCTTTCCAAGTGAACTTTCTATGAAGGCAAGAGGGAAAGACGAAATACTTGTGAACCAGCACATAAGAATTCTATGAAAATATATTATTTTGTTTCTAATTTATTTGGATATTTTATTTTTATAGATATGATGGTCTTAATCCAGCTGGTGTAATTCAAGGACAATAATATACTCTTAAAAGCAACCTGGTGAAGAATATAGGAGTGAAAGGAAAAAGGGGGACACATTGGTTGAAGACAGTGAAAGAAATTAGGCAAACTTTCAGTGATATAAACGAATCTAGAGCGCATATTACTTATTTTTCTAATGAAGAGGGAACTATTTAAAATTGAACAAATTTGTGTTGAACTTAGATGGATCATTTTTACACTGATTTTATAGAATAATAGAATTTTAGAGCTGTAAGTGACTTCATACTATGGGTCTGGATCAGGCTGCCTGGAGAGGTTTCCTTTTCCTTTTTAAAAATTTACACGATTGGGGGACGCCTGGGTGGCTCAGTCAGTTAAGCATCTGCCTTCGGCTCAGGTCATGATCCCAGTGTCAGCCCTGCTCAGTGGGAGGTCTGCTTCTCCCTCTTCCTCTGCCCCGACCCCTGTTCATGCTCTCTCTCTCTCTCAAATAAATAAAGTCTTAAAAAATTTTACATGACTGGGCTTCACCTACCAGGGCTTATGGGGTGAGGCATTGGTATGTATATTTGAAAAAGCCTGCAAGAGATTCTGATATGTGTTCCCATTCATTTGTTCATTCATTCAACACTTAATAAGTGCCTACTATGGGCCAGACACTATGCCAAGTGCTGGGAATGCTATGGTCAGGAGAAAAAGACATGGTCCCTGCCGTCATGGAGGGATGGCCTGTGGGTAATGTACAACCCTTTCATTTTCAGTTTAAGACACTATTATCCTGAGAGTTTAAGTGACTTTCCCTGGGTCACCCAATTAGTGGTGGTAAATTGGAATGGAAAGTTATACCTGGATCTCTCAATTTTTCCTTCCATATTCTTTCCATTAGTTACCTATGTTGATTTTCCGACTATCTTTTATTTAGGCTAATATTAAAATGTTTGAGACTCCAGTCATACTGGAAAACAGCTAGTTTTGGATCTTCGTTGTAATTCTTGCTCTACCATGTGTTAGCTTTATGACAGTGGGTAAGTGTATAACCTCTAGCAACCTCCGATCCCCTCATCTGTAGACTAGAATTATACCTGTACCACACTGTGATGGAGGGACTCGATGTGGCTAGTTTATAAGATGATATAAATGGAAAAAACTGTCCAGAGCCTACAGCTTTGGGAGAACTCAATTATTGGTAGTTCTGTCCAGTTCTATTCAGGAAACCCCCAAGCTTAGTGGGTATTGCTGGGGGTGGGGTGTGTGCGGAGCCAGCCTGAGAATTGGTGGAGTGACTGAGTCTCCCTCACTCTTTGGAATGTGCTGAGTCAGTGTTGGGCCCTTTGGCATCAGGTGAATCCTGCCATCCAAGCAGCAATGGTATGCTTAGGATGCCAGTGGTTGGTCTCTGCGGCCCATGACAAAACACTGGCAGTCTTTTCAGAGAAAGCCAGACATTTAGAGTTGGCACAAAGAGAGTCTGAAATCAGAAGGAGCAGCCAGCCCTGGAGACAGAGCCTGGAGTGTAGTGGCAGTGATTTCAGAACCCCTTATAGAACAGCTTCTTGGTTTTTGGTGCAGACCTATCAGGCTTGCCCCAGGGTGTGTTGTGGTTACTTCCCACACCGCCTCCTGCTGTCCAGCTCAGCAACCTTGGCCATGGCCTGAGTCTTGAGTGAGTTCTCCCTGCCAGGACAGAAGTCACCACGCAAACTTGCTCCAGGTACCAGAACCAGATCATGACACCAAATTAGAAAGGAAGATGTGAGAAGAAATTGTTTGGATCAAGAAATTGATTGGCTGGATCACCCGCAGCAAGAATCAGATTTATAATGCACTTCCCAAAAACTTTTAGATCTTTATTGTTTAAGAGAACACATCGTCCTTCCTAGGTATATGGCCAAGGGAAATGCATATACATGTTCCCCAGAAGACACATCAAGGAATGTCTGTGTATTCTAGAATGGCGGCATTGTATACCATAGCCCCCAGCTGGACACTGGTCTAATGCTCATCAACAGTAGAACGGATAACTACACGGTGGTATAGTCACACAACGAGTTGTACAGTGACAAGAACGAGCAAACCGTAACTACATGAAAGAACACAGTGGACTCTCACAAATGAACCATTAGTGCAGGGAGCCAGATGCAAAGAAGGACATACTCCAACTCCATTTATGCGTAATGTTCAAAGACAGGCAAACCTTCTCTGTGACGTTAGAAGTCAGGGGAGTGCCTACCTTCGGTGAAGGGGCAGTAATTGGAAAGACACGCAAAGTCAGTTTCTGGGGCGCTGTGGTGATGTGTGCCGTTTCTTGATTTGAGTGTTGGTTGTGTGGGATTGTTGAGTTTGTGAAAAGTCATTGAGCTGCATACTTATAAAATTTCTGCCTCAGTATCTGTATATTGAGTTTTAATGAAAAGGTTAGAAAAAAGAAGAAGGTGTTAATCTCTCTGCACCGTTATCATCATAGATTGCGGCCTGGACTGGAAATCTGCACTGTGGTTTTTTCACCAGTAAAATAATAAAGTAATACTCAGCATTTTCCTATGTCTGGCACAGAGTAGGCCCTCAAAGAATTATTTGTTGACTAAATGAAGAATGGGCCATAGCTTTCTGTGGGACAGGTAAGCTATTAAGTAACAGTGCCAGGGCATTAAATAAGAGTGCCTGGGGAAATTTCTATTGTCAGAGATTTTCATTATCGAAACCACTGTGTCAGACATTTAGGAGGGGAACCTCACACCTCCTGTGCACCATCTGGCTTCAATTGGCATGTGCAAATCCAAGGTACTCTTCCTTGGCAGTAGAGAGCAGCCCACACTTAGGGTAACCTCCCTGTAAGGAGCTCTTCCTCTGTTCCACAGCCCCTGGAGCCCTTCATTAGACCCAGTTCAGCTGGATCTTTGATGTCATCTCTGTGTAAATGCTACCCGATCATTTTCTCTTGGTCTTTGATGAGTAAAATGTGAGTGGGAGATGTTTGACCTTGGGGCATGGCTTGTGGCAAGGCAGGAAATGCCTCATCTTGTTGGGGTACAAGAAGGGAAATTACAAGGTACCATGAACTGGTGCACGCGGACTACCTCTCGGGTCTGCCAGACATCTTTCAGGGAGTGTGATGGGGCATGAATACAGAGTTGCCGAGAGGGGCACATGGGAGGTGGCAGCAATTCAAGTTGCCCTCACTCCAGCCCAGGTGGAATCTCTCTCAGTCTGATGCACCCTCTAGTCAAACCTGTTAGGAAGCCAAAGGTGTCAAGTGTTTGAGAACGGGTTTAATTAAGCCACAGAAAAAAGCCAGTTGAGGTCATTTTCCATTATAAGATTGTGAGTGGTGACCATGCAAATATGCATCACACATAGATCCAGACACGCCCATAAAGCCTGGATTTTGCTTCCTTTTCAAAGGCTCAAAACCCATCATACTATGCAGCTCAAATCCAACAAACAGCACAAGATCGAGAAACGTGTGCCTTTTGAAACCCGGTTTCCTGATTTTAGCTCGGGTCAGATCTCAGGTATGTGAGATGGAGCCCATGTTGGGCTCTGCACTCAGTGGGGAGTCTGTTTGAGATTCTTTCCCTCTGCTCCCCCCCCAAATAAATAAATAAATCTAAAAAAAAAAAAAAGTAGCTGCCCTTCTCTTGGTTCTGGTGGTACAGACCAAGAAGTCTTGGTTTTCAGAGCGCAAACCCAGAACAGCGTTCTTTACACCATGTGGAATGGTGGTAAGCTTACATTCTACTGGGGTCTCTCAGAGATTTGCTTCTTTTTAATGATGAAGTTACTTAACCAGCTTGTGAAGCAGGAGTATCTGTATTTTGCCAAATGTCAAATAATGATGACATTTGCACAGAGATGAGGTCAAGGGGTAAAGCCTGTCTTCCAAGGGCAGTCTGGTTCAGAGGGTCTCATGGATCCCATCCTGGAGGACTAGATACCCCAGCTTTTGGTTCTCAGGTCTCTCTAGGACCTGGACATTATCCTTGGGCGACAGCCATCAGTAAGGTAAGCATGGTGGCCTCTCCTTCTGCCAAGGACTAGGGCAATCAACATAATAGGAGAGGGCAGATGCAGTGGTTGGGGAGGAGAGTGGAGAAGAGCTGGGTAGTGTAGGCTTTGGAAATACCAGAAAAATGCCAGAAGACCCAGGGTGTTGAAAGACAAACCAATAAACATACAATCAGCGTTAAGCCGTGGGTGTGATACCAATAACCCTTCTTTTTTTGCTTCTAACACTGCCACCCCTAGATCCATTTTGGGGGTGACAAAAAGACTTCCCTTTTTCATTTGACAATGAAAATGAGAAAGCAAGATTGATTGATTATAAAGATCCTTGAAGATTTGGCCATGTGAACTTGGGAAGATCTGCGGTCAGGTGTCCCCCTTGGGCCTTTGTTTTCTTCTCTGCTGCAGGGCAAGGATATTAGACTTTCTGATCATCTTTAGCATGAAAGTTCTGCGTTCCATAGCATCTTCCAAATAGCTTACTAGGCAGGTGCTACCACCAGAGGCTTCAGTTAAAATCTAAATGTGTTTCCTGTGAAAGATAATGTTGTAAGCCTCATTAAAATGAATACCTCAGGTCAAAAGCACTTGCTAAATATACTTGATACTGGGATTCAGGACACAGGCTTGGCTCATTTATATTGGAAGAGAAGGGAAGAACGTTCTGGAGAAAGGGGAACTGACCAAGGAGCTCAGGACTGAGTGACGTTCTATGGAGGATGCTTTGCTCACTATCTTACAGGAAAGGTTACTTGAGGCAATTGGCAAGATTCCAGAGGCAGAATTTCTTTACCTTCATAACTGGCATCAGGAATCCAGAACCCTTCAGGGTAACAGAAGGCAGCCAGCCTTTGAAATGGCCCTCGATGATGCCTACCTCCTGATAGTCACAGCCCTGGGTAATCTTCTCCCATCGGGTATGGGTAGACCTGGAATCTTATACCTAATTCATGCAAGGGTAGGGAGGGTTTATAACATATTCGTCATCAATAGATGCACACCGAATAATTCTGGTTTCACCAATGAAAACCTATTTCTATCAGCCATGATCCTAGTAAACAGACCGCTACTTTTGTTTAAAAACAATAACCGATTTCTGACATTGAATATGTTAAGCTTGTGAGCCTTGAGTTGACTAAGCATTCATAGTAGCTGCCTTCAGAGTATGCGTTTCCTGAACTCTAGCCAACCACTGCAAGTCTGGGCGTTTTTTTAAGGTTTATTTAAGATTGAGAGAAAGAGAGAGAGAGCACATGCGTGAGCAGGAGGGGCAGAGGGAGAGGGAGAGAAACAGACTCCCTGCTGTAGACTCCCTGTTGAGCACAGAGTCTGATGCGGGGCTTGATCTCATGACTCTGAGATCATGACCTGAGCCAAAATCAAGAGTTGAATGCTTAACCGACTGAGCCACCCAGGTGGTGCCAGGCTGTGCATTCTTGAGTAGAATGCTTGCTTGAGCCTGGGCAGCTCAAGCACCAGACTTAAAGCCTAAACCAAGTCGTACACAATGTCCCTCTGCACATGCGGAAGTATCTTAAGGCAAATTATAGACCAGAGGTAAATAAGGGTAGGTTTGCAGAAGGGTTTTAATTTCTTGTTCGTGTTGATGGCCAAAACTTTAGTCTCCTATTTTCCCTTATATTTATTTATTTCTTGCTTTCTCATTCTCCATCTAGTGCCCTGGGGTCTTTCTGACACCTGATGGGAGTAAAAGAGATGACTCTTTGGCCAAAGACTTCAGTCTCTTACCACTCCAAAGCAGGGTTCAGAAAAAGAGATGAGGCGTGAAGGGAGGGGTTGAGGTGGTGGACCTGAACTAACCACTTGTGGATCATCCAGCACTCTATCCATGGCTGTGGGAGGTTGTGCGGGTGCAGCCATCTTGGCTCAGACTTGGTGGATGTCCCAAGGCTCCAACTATGCTAGACGTCCGGCCATCAGGCCTCCCTTTTTGTGGACATACATCTGGATTGGGCTGCCGGGCATATCAAGAATGACCAGCCATTCTGAGACTGGTCTGTCCAGGCTTGAAATCCCATCAGTGTTTTAAAAATATCTAGCTCAAGACCAAGTACAGCATTGTGCCTGCGTCTGACCATTGTTCTTTTAGGTGCTCTGTCCAACGCCTTTTGAGGTGCATCAGCCCATTTTATATTAAACCTCTGCAGACTTCCAGGTCTCTGAGGGCAGTTGGGGGACCCAAGGCAACAACCGTCATTACTATATGGAGTTTTGGGATTTAAGGCCCCAGGGAAGGTATCCTAGAATCCCCTTACAAAGTATCCCTAAACATGGGCACCTGGGTGGCTCAGTCAGTTAAGCGTCTGCCTTCGGCTCAGGTCCTGACCCCAGGGTCCTGGGATTGAGTCCTGCGTCGGGCTCCCTGCTTGTGCATTCTCTCTCTCAAAAATAAATAAAAATTTAAACAAGTTTTTTTTTTTTTAAATATTCCCAAACCGGTAAACAATGGAAATGAAACAGATTAGATGAAGTTTTGCAAAATAAAAAATAAATTGACCATCAAGCTACTTCCTGTTCTCAGAATAATTTCTTTTTCCTTTTTTTTGAAGGAAGCAGCTAGTGGTAGGCAACGGCTTAGATCTGCCTCCTCTAAGCTATTCACCCACCCTATCCCCATGGGCTTCAGTCATTCATTAATATTCTGCCTTTGCTTCTGGTTACTTACTCCCTTCCCCTGGGAGATCAGAGTTTTAATAGTAATCCTGAACCAGTTGAGGAACTGACTTTCAGCACATGCGTGCACAGGTTTGGCGGGTGATACAGGTGCAGGCAGCGGTTCACATATTTCCTGAGAGAGCGCCAACACCCATTAAATATGACTTGTCCAATGAGCGGAAACAGCGAAGGCCTCTGAGAGCCCCCCAGCCTTCGGTCTCTAGGCTGGTGGGGACCGCTTGCGTTGTGCCCACAGAAACACGTGCTCCGATTGACTCCTCTCCTCGGGGCTGAGTTTGCGCTGACCAAGCTCCAATTGTGTTTTGCTTTCTAGCCCGCCTCGGTGGGTGAGAAAGGAGCAGGTTTCTTTTGGGTGGGGAGGAACATTCCTTTCTTCCTGTGGGGAAGGTGGTATTTATGTTTCTCAGAAAAGAGGTTCCTGGAGAATAACATATTGCTATATGCTTTGGCTGTTTGGGATAAAAAGAGAACAATTTAAGCAATCTATTTCTCTTCTGAAGTGCTGTCAGAAGGGTCAAGAGGGAGTACAACCTAGGAGAGCCCTTCTTCAGATCTAGTGTGTGAAGAAAGCAGCCGTGCTGAACTCTGCTTACAATCACCTTGGAGCTTTTAAAAAAAACCACCAATGCTGAGTTTCATCCCAGACCGATTAAGTCCGACTCTCTGGGCGGTGAGGCCTGAGTCTTGGTATTTTTTAAAAGCTCCCCAGGTGATTTTCATGTGTGGCCAAGGTTGAAAGCCACTGCAGTGGAGTCTTGTATAGCTTATATTAAAAGTGTGAGGGAGAGAGAATCGTGATTACCTGTGTTGAACGGAAAAAGGAAAATGCTTTCTGAGTCAGGCATTGTGCTGGGCACTTGCCTTATGTTATCCTGTAATGTCCACAGCAACTGCAAGGTAGGCGATGCGTCAGTCTCGCCATCTTCTAGAAGAGGAACTGAGGCTTAGAAAGGTGAGCTGATTTGTACAAAGTCACTCAGCTGGGAAGTGGCAGAGCTAGAATTTGAGGTAAAATCTGTCTGATTCCAAAGCCACGAAACCACGTGTTCCCGCAAAGGACCTACCTAGGGGCCAATGGAGAGAAGGGGCCACAGGCTTGGAGAGGGGATGGTGTGTTTGTGGTGATGGTAATGGACCAGTCAATAAAGGCAGGCAACTTCAAGTAATTTTAAGGGTGAATTCCAAGTGTTCATCTGTTGTGCAGCTTTCATTGGCCCTTGCCGCGTTTCCTGCTGCTGCTATTTTCCTTTTCCCCTCCCATTCATTCCTGCTGCTTCTGCTCTCTGCAAGGTAGTCTGGGCCAGAATATAGTACATATCGAAAACAGAATTCATTGTCTTTCCATCCAAACCAGTTTCTTCTCCTGTGAGCTGTGTTCTGCAGAGGTGGACCTCCATCCCACTGGGCACTTTAGCCTGAAAACGGAGACTGGTCTTCAACCCTGTCTGCACCCTTATACACCCCCGTGTTGATGACAGAGCTTGGTCTAGAGCCAGCTTCCAACTATGGGACATCCTCCTCCTCTCTGCTTCCTACTGCTATTGGACCATTGCATGATCCTTCTCTTTTTCCTCCTCCATCATTCGATAATGTCATGATCGGAGGAGAACACTATTTATTTAAAAACAGGGATAAGACAGTGTAATCTTCTCTGAGCATGCCTTTTCATACAGTTTTGACTTTTGAAAGCATTTTCTACATATTCAAACAATGAAATAAAATCAGCAATGATGGAAGGTAAAAAAAGGATCCTAAAACTGGAAGAAAACTAAAGCAAATGAACTCAGCTATGTTTCATATGAATAACATTACCGTACTGAAGGGGGAAAATGACTGATGGCAGTAATTCGTGAACACGGTATGACTATATACACATAGTCTTGGGCAGGCTTGGGAGATGGGGAGACGAGCAGAAAGACCTGAACTCGTCACTGTAGCTTTGCTTTTGGGTGAAACCCTTCTGAAGCTCTTTTAGATGTATCATAGGATTGGGTAAGGACTAAGTTAGTTCATGTTGTTGGGAGCAAGCGTTGTCACTGTGGAATAAGAGGTACAAATGTGAAACAGGGAAGTCAAGAAAGAACCCCGGGGCATGGATTGGAATTAGAGGCACTGGTGTGCACTCAGAATTGTGTGTGTGTTGTGTATGGGTACATATGTATGGATATTTCCCAGCTTTGTCCACTGAAAAGGGCCAAGAAGCAATGACACCTCAGTAGCAAGGAGCACATTTAGTGCTCAGATCTTGTTGTCTAATGCCATTCCCCCGTAAAGGGAATGAGGACTCCTTGGAGAAATGGATGATTCCAGGGCTAAAGCAGGGTAGGTACAAGGTAAACTGGAACATCTTGTTATGCTAGAAAGTGAGAAAGTGCAAAAAAGGAAACCAACAACAAACAACCGGTGGGATATATCCCTAGGACACAGGAGCCAGTTAGAAGGGAGTCCCAGGGGTCAAATCAGAGATAATTTGAGCAGTAAAATTAAAGACAGTAATGAATTATAAGACACTGAAGAAAAAGGAATCCACGAGTCCCTACTGATCATACAGAGATGAATAAAGCAATCAGTGGAGGAGAAGGGAAGGCTCTTGCTTGTAATGGAATGCCCAGTACCTGTTGGTAAATGTGGAAGGGCTGCTCAAGTTGGCAAGTCATCCTTGTGCAACCATCATAGTAAAATTGCTTCCGGTAAAAATCATCATTAGATGCTTAATTTAGGAGAGAAACTTTGATTAGGAACAGTATATATATCATCCGTCCTGGGAATGCTTCTGAATCTAATCAATAGGGAACATCAGACAACCCCAAATGAGCAACGTTCTATGAAATGAAAAGTGGGGAGGAGACCATTAGTAAAAAACGTCAATGTTATGAAAGACAAAGAGAGGCCGAGGAAATGGTCCAGAGGTGCCTGGAGAGACATCACGACTACATATATTATGTGGTCTGAGACTGGGTCCTGTACTGGAGAGGGGGAAATGTGATAAATGACAATTTGGGGATAATTGACAAAACTGGAATTAGGCTAAATGGTGAAGTTTTACATAAATGTTCAATTTACTGGAACTGATAACTCTACTGTGGAAGGAATATTTCCACTTAGGAAGTATACATTGAGATGTTTAGGGTTCAATAAACATGATTTATGTAACTTACTCTCAAATGGTTCAGAAAAACAAGTATACGCAATACCTACATATATACATACATACATATTTTTTAAAAGAGCAAGAGCAAGAAAATAAATGATAAAGCAAAGAGGGAAAAGTATTAACAATAGGGGAATCTGGGTAGAATATATTTGGGTGTGCTTTGTACTATGTGTGCAATTTTTATTTTAAAGATTTTATTTATTTATTTATCTTAGAGAAAGAGAAAGAGAGCAAGTGGGGGGGGGAGCGGAGGGAGAGGGACAAGCAGATACTGCACTGAACGCAGAGCCCAATGTGGGGCTCGATCCCATGACCCTGAGGTCATGACCTGAGTGGAAATCAAGAGTGGGATACTTAACTGACAAAGCTACCCAGGTGCCCCACTATCTATGCAACTTTAACATTATTTCAGAAAAAAAAATCATTTAAGAACAAGCAATATGAATTCTCTCAAATGTACTATATACCAAATTTTGACACGCAGGACACCACCAGTTCACAAACTCACGTTATCATCAAATGGAACAGTTACTTTCTTTTTCATACAATGAGTATGCGCTAACAACATAAGCAACGTAAGTTTATTTGTTATGTAAGTTGGGATCATACTTAACATTTCACAGTAAGATGGTTCCCTCCACTAAAACAGGTTGAAAATCACTGGATGATAGGATAAAAATCCAAGTTCCTTAGAAGGTGTCCAAAGTCCTCATGACTCGTTCCACATTTCCTCTGCCCTGGCCTCGTGTGTGTGTGTCTCAGCTTCTTTACTTTCCAGCCATTCTCTCAGCCCCTTTACCCCCTTCCTCCCTTCTGTTGCATTCCTTTGGGTCTTTGTTCATGGCGTTTCCTCTGTATCCCCTTCCCCCACCACACTTATAAACCTGGTGAACATGTTCTCAACTGTAGAGGCATCTTTTCTGTAGAGCCTCCTCTGAGGGTCCAACTCCAGCCGAGACCAAGGGGATCACCCCCACCTTTGGGCCATCTTAGCATCTTGGGTGTGCATGTGTTATAGCAATTGCTGCCCTACATTAAAATCATTTCTTTCCTTCTCTTTCTCCTCTGAAACAGTCTTTGAAATCAGGGACTAGGTATCATTCAGTTTTTTTGTAGGTGTGTATAGAGGGGTACGCAATATAATGTAATCAGTGGTGTATGGAGGCCAGGTCACACCTGCTCGCACCTGCTCCGCCAGGCTCAAGGAGAGTCTTTTGTGCCCATCTCTTCCCAACTCCTCAAGGTGGAGTGACCTCAGGGGGGTAGCTGGAAACAGGGCAGGGTGGGAGTATTCCCACCAGGAAAATTGGTACCACTTCTAGAACCACTGGAAAAGAGTTTTTTTCTTTCTGGTGTGCAAGGGGTTAAGATGTGAATCTGGAGGTTCAGGGTTGTGTTTTCTGGAAAACTGGGTCTGAGAGAATGATGCCTACTCACAGAGAGAAGGATATGAGTGAGATATAAAAGCAAAGTGCATGAACATTTCATCCCTCTGTCCCTAAGGCTAGATACACACTTGCCCCATTGTTTAGTCAGGTGAGCCAGTGAGGTCTCACCACCCTCCACTTCTTCTGTGTTGGGGTTCAGCTGGATCAAGTTACATTTCCAACACTTGTACTGAGCAGAGGCCAACTGCATCCTCAATTGTTTGGAGGAGTTTGAGAGCACAGTCATGCATATTTCACATGAAACCTAATGCTGTCCTGGGTACATAGAAGATGCTCAGTAAATCCATCAGATCCACTTTAGGGAACATCCACAGTGGCCTGGGCATGTGGCCTGGGACTGCTCCTGCTTATATTTGCTATCCTGTGGAACCCATCAATTGGTGTGCTGCAATCCTTACATTATTTGTTTGATGTGGCAACAACCAGCCCTTTTTATCCTACTGGTATCTATACAGAACGCATTTCCTTCCTCCCTTCCTATGTTCCTTCATTCCTTCGTTCCTCTCTCTTTTCTTTTCTTTTCTTTTCTTTTCTTTTCTTTTCTTTTCTTTCTTTCTTTCTTTCTTTCTTTCTTTCTTTCTTTTTTTCTTTCTTTCTTTCTTGATTTCATGTATTTATTTGAGAGAGAGCTCTAGCGAGAGAGCACAAGTGGAGGGGAGGGGCAGAGGGAGAGGGAGAAGCAGACTCCCCCGCTGAGCAAGGTGCCTGATGCAGGGCTCGATCCTGGATCCTGGGATCATGACCTGAGCGAAGGCAGATGCTTAATCGACTGAGCCACCCAGGTGCCCCTGGAGAACATATTTTCTCAACCCCAATTCCAGACACATGAATAGGCAGGAAGCAGTTTAAAAGACATGATTTAGAAGCTGAAATTGCGACATTTCTGGGATATTTTGCTTGTTTATGGGGATAATTAACTCAGGGATAGCCACATGTTTATTTAAAAATTTGTTTTAAGAATATTTTTAGGAATTTCACAACACCGTTGGGTTAGATGCTCCCAGAACAGGGCTGGAAACCAGAGGCACCCAACGGTGATGTCTCTGAGTCAGACACCCATCAAAACTTTATCTCTCAACATCCATGCCATAAAAAACAGCATAGTTTAGCTCCAAAGTTCTATTTTAGATTTGGTTGCTCAATTATGTTAAACCTTAAAATAGAAGTGTACCAAGCAGACACCTCATTTTTCAATATAGAATTAAGTTCTGCCTGATAACGGATGGATACTTTCCACATTAATGTAAAATGTGAGTATGCATTGCGAGATAGTGTAATGCACTCCAGGAACAGACTGTGATATATTTAGATACTGATTAGAAGTAAAACTGATACATCATTCCTTATAATGTACATGAATAGTACCAGTGCATAACAGTGCCTCTTGGGACTGAGGTCATTTATTTTTCCTCCTGGATATATTGTTTATATCATGTTCTCTCCCTCATGTTATATATTAAATTGTTTAATGTAAGCCATAAGAGAGCAAATGTCACTAAAGGTCTTCCCCCACACCCCCTTAAAATCTGAAGAATCAAATCTTCTAAAGCAGGTGATCTGTCAGTTTTCATTCCTGAATGTCATTGGTACGTACAGCTTTTCTTATCAGTTCATTTCGCATTCCCAAATCAAATGACTGTTAATCTACAACATCTGAGCAGAAAGACTGGGGGCTTCCTGGCTTTTATGCAGGCTACTTTCTGGGTTCCAAACGTGTGTCTACAGGAATGAAAGCTTCTTTGAAGTTACTGGGAAAATTAATTTATTATTAGAAAGTTTCCTAAGAGGTGAAGACCATTTAAAGTCAAATTGATAATAACTACTATGATTATTTTCAGAGAAGAGTGTGTGTGTGTGTGTGTGTGTGTGTGTGTGTGTGTGAATAGTTGTGTAAGTGTAAAGCAACTGTATGTCTTGGAAAATCGGATGGTCAAAAATCAAACTGTTCTGCTCTGTGATCATCAGCCCCTCTTCAATCTAGAACTACAACAGTAATAATCACCATTGTTGAGGCTCACGGTATGTCTGGCAGTGTGAAAGAAGTTCGTATTCATCATCCTATTTAATCTGCACCCGCGTAAATCCACGGTGAGGCGGTTATGATTATTCCATATTCAATCCATCAGCAAATCTTGTTGTCTCTGCCTTCAGAATATCTTCTGCATCTGTTTCCTAACACCTCTCCTGTGACTGCCTGGTCCAAGCTGTTCTCATCTCTTGCCCGGACTATTGTAAAAGCCTCTTAATTGGTCCCTCTGCTTCCCTCTGGTCTCTGTGGTATTCGTTAGCGCTGTTCGCCCATCTTGCAGGCACATGGTAGGATTGTACTTTCCCATTGCCTTTGAAGTTAGATATGGTCCAGCGATCTGCTTTGGCCAATGAAATATGAGTGGAAGTGATGCATGTCACTTCCAGGTTGACGTTTCAGAGTCCATGCATGAGTCACCGTGCTCCCCGTTTCCCCTGTCATGGTGATCTGCAGTGATTCGAACGGAGGCTGCTTCCTCCCTGGATCCCAGAATGAGGAGGGGGGAGCAGGCCCCAACTAATTTACAGTGGACACGAGGTCTGAGTGAGAAGTAACCTTTGCCTTTGTAAACCACTTAAAATTTTGTGGTTAAGTATCTTCTCATTTTATAGGTAGAGAAACTGAGGCCAAGGAAACTAATTCCTGGAGAGATGATTATGCCAACTTGCAACAGTGAAAGATGACTTAGCCTATTCTGATTTGATGCACTCGTCTCCCACCCTCACCGCTAGCTGGCTCATCTTCATCAGTCTGTGAGGCTCAGAACTGCTAATGGCTCCTCATCAACATAGAATGGGCCCAAATCGCTCACTTTCAGGCCCTTTATGGTCATGCTTACCTCGTTGACTTCACTGACTTCCTTTCTTACCACTTTCGACCTCACTCCCTTTTCTTAACCCACACTTGCCTCCTTGCTCCTTCCTCAGGGCCTTTGCACCTACACTTTGCTTCTGCCTGGGTGGCTTTTTGTCCAGATGTTATAAGGGTCCTTCCTCATTTTATTCTGGCCTCTGTTGAAATGTCCCCTCCTCAGAGAGACCTTCCCTGACCACCTGATCTGAAATAGGAATCCACTGTTCTAACTTCTCACCCTGCTTTATTTTTCATCATAGTGTATATTAATTTACTACCATCTGACACTGTAATTTCTATTTCTTTGTCTCCTCTCTGTGTTCCTCCTGAGGCCTTGGATTTTACCTGTTTTGCCCACTGCTTGCACTTATTAGATAGTTACTGGTCCACTCTAGGCACTCAGTAAATATTTGTTGAGTAACTACGAGCCCCATTTTATATATAAGGAAATGGAGGCTCAGAGAAGTGAAGTACCTTGGCCAAGGTCAGACAAGCAGTGAGCAAAGAAGTTGTGATCAAGCCTTGGTCTCTGACTTCAATATGCTCATGAGCTGGACTCTTCTCCACACAGCACCCTGTAAATTCCATCAGCACACGTGAGCACTGGGCCTCTGGGTCATACCAGCCACGCGCTTTCTCTGGTTTTCATTTATGAGACTTGAGGTTAGGATGAGTGGTTTTGAAAAGTTCCACACTCAGTTGTGGTTCATTTGTCATGTGGGTCGTAATCTGTTTTCTAACTGCATCTCTACAACATTCTCTCATTGTGCTAATGGGGGAGACTTGTCATATAATACATAAAAAATCATGGGTGATCCCCAAATCACTACTTGCCTTTAAAATGAATGGTTTTTGCACTTGACCTGGAAAATGCAAGTGTCTGCTGTTCGGGGAACTCACTTTGAATCCAAAAGGGATGTAACATTCTGAAGAGCCCCCTGTCTTTGAACGTGGTAGGAGCCCATGGGCTGGGCTGGGCTGGAGTCACGTGCTCAGTCTTTGGAGGGCAAGGCTGCCACCCGCATCCTGTTCAGCCTCAACCCCACCAGGGCTGGGCTTGCTGGGTCACAAAATAGACACAGGGAATGGAGATGCTGATGAGGCCGCACGGGATGGAGAGAGGTCAGTAAATGTAGGATTTGCCCAGATAATCAGCTAACATCTCATTGACATTTTTATACAGTCACAGACTATTGGAAGGAGAATTGGAATAGGAACGCCCTGGAGGTCATCACACCAGGTATTCTCAGAGCGTGGTCCATGGACCGTCTGCATTAGACTCACCAATGGGAAGTTGGAAATGGAATATTCCCGGTTCCCATTTCAACACTACTGAATCAGTCCTGCCAGGAGTAGAACTCTGGAATGTGCACACTGAACTAGGTGTTTCTCATGAACACTCCAACTTTGGGTCTAGTTCAACCTTTTCATTTAATAGGTTTAGAGAAACTGAGGCCTAGGGATTTGCTTCATGTGGCGATGTTTATGGCAGATTGTAACAAGGGAAGGTGAAATTCATTTTCTGGGTAAAATAAAAATAAAAGCCATCATTTTATTTATTTATTTATTTATTTATTTATTTATTTATTTATTTTTGGTACAAATGCCCTTAATAAAACAATATAAACCAAAAACCCAGGTTCCTGTACCGAACATGTGGTCAATAAAGGTTTTCTCTAATATTCCTTGAAGTCCATTTTCAGATTCTCTGCACCCCCCCTTCCCCCCCCACCCCCCGTGCTAGAGCTGTTGACCTTGTCTAAAGCAACAGCCTTCCATGAATTTGCTCCTGTCTTTATCTACAGAATCGAGACTGCTGGGAGTTAGTCAGCAGCTGAAGGAAGAGAAGAGTGAGAGATGGGAGAAGGAAAAGAAGGATGAGTCCAACCTCAGCAGATTATTCATCCAAATAAACGCTGTGAAGAGCTTTTTTAGAGACCCTTACTACTTAGGCAAGGAAATAAAAGTAGAGCACATTAGAGAAGCCCTTGTATTTTCATGAACCACCTAATTTTTTTTTCCCAATGATGTGAAATAAGGCCAAGGACCTATCAATCAGTCCAGGAATGACTGATTTTTGGAGAACAGAAGATTCTCTGTAGTTTATTCTTTGTATCAATACATGAAGAAAAAAATCCCTAGAATTTTGTGGTAAAATGTGGCTTTAAGTGAACAGATAAGGGCCCAAGTAAATGGAAGCACTCCTCCATTCCTAAGGGAAGTTGGTGAACTGCCCACATAATTTGTTGATAAAGGCCCATCTGTTAAAACAAAGTAGAGTTGCATTGGCAATACGTTTCAGCCAGAGACCATAAGTGGTTATTTTTTCTTGACAGCCTTGTTGGCTTTTTTTTTTTTTTTAAAGCCCAGAAAACGATCTGAGGGTGAAATATAGATTATGATATTGGCTTTAAGTTACTGTTACACTTCCAGCTGGGAGAGAGAAAAACCCATCGGCACAAGTTCTCTGGTAAACACGGTTGCGTGATAAATTGTTATGAGAATAAAGTCATAAGGAAAACTCAGCTTTGCAAATGACACACGTAGAAAAACAGCAGATGTCTGATGAAGTAAAGAACCGACTTATTGCCAAGACCTTGAAAAACAAAATTAATTTCCTTTCGTCTTTGATAATGATGATGTAATGTAGTTAATAGGAAGAGCCTGCCACGCTCAAGTAGTTATAAAAGGAGAAACGTTCAGCAGGCACTGGGTCAGCGTCGCCGGCTTTCGTTGCTGTTACTCTGCACACGTTGGTTGCTAGATGAGGCGAGGCAAAGCAGCAAGGAACTTGTTTCGTGTTGTTTGCAATGGAAATGGGCTTGGACTCTAGTCATATATTTTTTTTAAAGATTTTATTTATTTATTCGACAGAGATAGAGACAGCCAGCGAGAGAGGGAACACAAGCAGGGGGAGTGGGAGAGGAAGAAGCAGGCTCATAGCGGAGGAGCCTGATGTGGGGCTCGATCCCATAACGCCAGGATCACACCCTGAGCCGAAGGCAGACGCGTAACCACTGTACCACCCAGGCGCCCCTCTATTCATATCTTTAAGCAGCTATTTCATACAGAGGAAAGAAAGCAGTTAAATCAGAGTTTGCCTCAGACAGGGATTTCAACTATTTGAAGGCTTTGAAAATCATTGTTGGTAGAAAAGATACTGTGCAAGAATGAACGTTATCTTTTACAGAATCCTTAAATTTCCGTTCAGAGGAGGATGCTTGGCTTTCAGGTAATTGAGGCACCTGGCTAGTGTCCTTTTCCATAGAGAAGAAATTCGGAAGCATACATTAAAGAAAGATTTATCTGTGACTTAAGCCATGAGCAACCCATAGGTGGGTCCCACTGTTAAAAATAATCAGCCGGAGAGCTTATTTTAAGGACCATCTGACCGTCGCTGGCATCTTGGGTTTCAGGATGTAGAAGCCGCGGAGTTTTCTGGCCCCAATAAACTAAGTGTTAAATAGGCAAAGTGCCAGGCAGCCTAACTCTGGTCTCAGCATCAGAATTGACCCCATTCTGCTGCACATCTGAATTTGTTTTGTCTGCCCTGAACGGCGTGCCTTGCGAGCAACCTTTCAGGGAGGTTACTCTGAATCTCAGAGAGCGAGATATCTCTCTTGCGACAGCTGGTGGCCAGAGGGTCAGAGTATCAGCCGTTGGAAATAGCAGCTTGGTGGGGTCGGTGAAATTTGTCCCCCTTCCCAGTGCATTCCCTGGACGGCGCACACTCGTCTAGCTGGAAGTCCCTCCTTCAGCGGCTCCAGCAGCAGAAACTGCAGACTGGTCAATGCTCCTCACAGCTACCTCAATGCGAAGGCCAGAGTTTTCAACTTTCTTTTGGTATTTTGAGGCCGGTCATTATCTCTCTTCTCTGGGGGAGAGTCTTCTCCCTTGATAAAAGAACGTTGAAGAGCTAATGGCTGAGTCTTTTCCAAATCCATGATGGTTTATGTTGAAATCTGGGAGAGAGGCGAGCTTCATCTGTAATCTGGGAGAGAGGCGAGCTTCATCTGTTTTGTCCGTCCTTTTCCTTTTAGTTTCTTTTTTCTGCTTCTAGACCATTTATATTGGAAACACATTTAAAAGGTCTTTTGTTTATTATTTTTCTTTTTTTCCCACTTAATTCATCTGGTATAAATTTGGGTTATCTAGGAGGGAAACCTGACAATATACCTGCTGGCCTAAACTCCTTTGTTATCATGAGAAGCTGCCTGGTTCAATGACGTTATAGCAAATAAAAACGTTTATGATAGGAACCACTTATCAAGCATGGTACCATAAGAGTATTAAGTGTTTTTTGTTCTATCTTGTTAAATTGTGACTATCCTGTCACAGCAAAATGACAGATTACGTACTGTAGATAGCTTCCTCTTACAGACGAGGTAGCTGAGGAGTTAATTAATCTTCCCCAGATCACACAATTGTTCTGTGCCAAACTGGGATTTCAAGGCCTTTACTCTTAACCACCTGGCCATACCACTCCCACTTTTCTCCAGCTTTGTATTTTCTCTACCTTCGGGGTTTTTGTCCTGTTACCCCCCATAACTGGGAGTGAGGAGATGTCCTATGAATGGACAGTTGCTATTCTGAACAGGACTGAGAGAGAGGGTCCATGTACACCCAGGCTTTCCTTATTGTGAAAAGGTTCTTACTAAAATTCAGTCATTGGGTTAGTACATCTTGGAGACTGCCGAAAGTGCCCTTTTAGAAAGATGGGTCAGGTTGTGGAACTCCTTCCCCACCATAATGTAACAAATTTGAAAGCTGTTGGTTTTCTGGGTTGACCTGGGGGATTTGGATATGTCTTCCAAACCTCCCATCTTTGCCGCTTCAGCTGGGGAATATTTCGCTCAGAAGTCAAGCCTCATAAGAGATGGAAAGAGAGCCCGCTAAGCTGAGTTGTAAATCTTACACACTCGCATTTTCATACAAAGGCAAGCAGAAGGGAGTAAAAACTGGGAAGGTCATCTCACAGAAAAAAAAAATTAAGGGAGGAGCTGGTAAACTTCATGTAGAAGCTGTGTGGGGGGAGATCAAAAGGTGGTAGAAGGGCCAAGAGTTTAACAGGTAGATGCTGTCGTGATGAATTCTAGGAAGGAAGAAAGGAAAACAATGAGAGACTCAATATGATGGACAGATTGAGAAAAAGACTCAGGTATCAGGAGAAAAGCAAAATAACTGTCAGAGTTTGAAGAAAGTACGTTGTTTCCTTCTCTGGTTTTCTCTGAAATATTATCCTAATGTCTCTTATAGCTTTGTTTGAGCAGTGTTGATGACTATATAGCTATTATTATAGAAAAATTAGAACTTGTCAACTTCTGTATAAATTGTACTTCTGGGAACATTCATTTTTTTTAGCCTTACACATTACTGTTGGTAGAAATCTACTACTAAAGAGGGAGGAACTCCGTTTATAGCCTCCGTAAATAGAAGATGTTTGTCACTTGGAACCAAAAACAGCAGTTTCTACAGGTACTAAATCTCAAATAATTCTGCTTTTTTCCTCTGGAGTGGATAGGATGAGAAAAACTCACAAAAAACCTGAAGTACTTGTATTCCATCTCCAAATAAGCACTTGTCTAGACTGGCTATGAAAGGGTTGGAAAACTATCTCTACAAATAAGATTACACAGATGTCTTCGAACCTTGCAAGGATATCATATGTATGTGCAGTGTGAGCTGATTATCTTTACTAGCTTGATGTTCTGTTTCTCAAAGCAAAGAAGTGGTTAAAGATTTATTTATTTGAGAGAACAAGAGAGAGAGAGCGAGAGCCCGAGTGTGAGGGGCAGAGGAGGAAGGACAGAGAATCTCAAGCAGATAACGCAGGGCTCCATCTCACGACCCTGAGATCGTGACCTGAGCCGAAATCAAGAGTTGGACACTAACAAAGAAGTGGTTAATAGCATGAGCCTTCAAGATGGATGAGACAGACAAGGTTCAAATACCATCTCTAATATTTATTTGTTCCATGTGTTTTTGCAAATCACTTGGGACTCAATCTCCTCATCTATGAAGTAGGGGTAATATCCCTATCTCATTGGGTTGCTCGGCAGGCTAATGAGAGAATGAGCTACACACATTCCTGGCAGGGAAGGTACTCACTAAGTGGTAACTATTAGCATTATCTAGATGCTAAATATATCTAAGCATTCTAATATGTAGGCAATTTTGTGTTTGGAAACTAGAGGATACCCCTAAAGTTAGGGAGGTTCTCGCAACATCTGGAACTGAATAGAGTGTCAGGGTGTTTGAAGTTGTTAACGCCCTTCAAACTCCCTAAATAACAAGCCAAATATTTGATAGTTTCTCTCAAGAACTTCTGGCTTTCCGTTGTGGAACACTGGGCAATTCAATTCATTCATTCATTCATTCATTCATTCATTCATTGTTTCTTTAGCTCCTACTATGTGCCATGCTTTGCCTAAGTGCTGGGTGTTTGAGAGTGCAAAAAATTGGTGAATTTTCCCCTTCATGGAACTGATATTTTAGTGGGAGGAGAAAGATAACAATGAATAAATAAATAAACACAGAAAACTTTTTGATGATCATAAGTATTCTGAAGAAAAGTCTTGAGGGGATGTAATGGACAGTAACTGGATGGAGGTGGAGGACTGATTCAGGTAGGGAGGTCACAGAAGTGTCTCTGAGCTGGTGATTATTATTATTATTACTTTATTTTTTTTTGAGAGAGAGAGGGAGAGTGGGAATGGGGGGTGAGGGCAGAGAGAATCTTAAGCAGACCCCACACCCAGGGCAAGCTGGACACGGGGCTCGATCTCACAACCCCAAGATCATCACCTAAGCCAAAATCAAGAGTTGGGTACCTAACCAACAGAGCCACCCAAGTACCCTGCCTGAGCTGGTGACTTTGAGGGAGAAATGAAAGGTGAGGGGGACACAGGGAAGAGTCTTCCAGGTAAAGTGAACAAGCAAATGCAAGCACCTGTGGGCAGGAAGGGGCTTGGTGTGTTTGAAAAAGGCCACCATGTCAGGAATGTAGTGAGGGAAAGGGAGAGCGGTGCAGGCTAAGGTCTCGGTGAGAAGACAGAGACAAGGAGCCGAGGATTAGAAAGGGGAAGGGGGGGCCCTACAGGAAATTGCTCCACTAAAACAGAGGCTCCCATTATAGGTGGACTCCTTGTCCCTTAGGCTCCCAACAAAGAGAAAGACTGAGAGATTAAGGAGGAAGGGGACTCACTGGGAAAAGAACACTAGAATTCTGATGGTAATTGTACTTTGGAAAACAAATAAACAAAAGATCCTCATTTCGCCAGCCTTCCTGGTGCACCTGAGTATAAAGGAGCCACCGGAAAGTTTCTGAAAACACCTTATTTCAGTTTCTCTTCAAGAAGGTCATAAAATTTTCTGTATGTTTTATATGCATTCTATATAAATATAAATATATATTTACATACATTTTTATATGTGTGTATATATGTAAAATAATGTAATAATTATATGTATGTATATGTATAAATCTACCTACCTATTATTTCAGTATCTCCTCAAGGTTGTAAAATTATATATATATTTAAGATATATTATATATATATATAATACTGTAATTATGTTATATATATATAAAGTATCTATCTACCTAGTGTATGTATAGTCCATTAAAAGCTTAGAATCAACCTTTTCATTCTGTAGCAGTTTTGATATTTTTGAAAATAGTAACGTATCGTATGAAATTTTCTACTTCCTAGAAATAGATGTGTAGGCAAGTATCAAAGCCTTAATTTCTCCAGACTTTTCTTGCCTATCCAGGGCTCACATGCTTGATGGTATCACACAAGGTGTTGTGACGACTTAGCATACAGCAACTTGACCCTATTAGGGAAAGCATGGTGCTCATGAGGCCAAGGCGGTGGGATCAGACACCAGTGGTCGGCTATCTTTGTTCTGTTACAAGGCCAAGAATTCATTAATTCATTTAGCCAGCTTAGGCGTATGTGCCTTTGGCCGTGGGGAGCGCAGATGATAGCACGTCCGCGGGCAGGGAAGATCTGTCGTGGCCATGGGCATGTGGGAGAGCACATGGGCATGTGGCCTCACTGTGGCCTCCACAGGGACCCTTTGAGCTGAGGCTTCTCTGCTGTCAGCAAAACCCCTGTATCTTTGAGAAATCCCATGGAAAGGCAAATTCTAGGAAATGTTACTCTTTGTGGAGGCTCACTTGCTGGGCAAGTTAGTTCTCCTTCTATTTGCTAAGACATTTTCATCCACCCACTGTCTTCTTTGACTCTGTTCAACAACTTGGTTTGATTACATTTGAACATAAATCTCAACCTACTGCAAGACTTTCTTTAAGTTATGCACTATTGAGGGCAGGGAACTAATTTGGCTCTTTTTCCATAGAATGGAAAAAATGTTCCAGGAGAGAGCAGAAATAAGAAATTTATAGTAAAAATATACTTTTGTGAAATTTTTTTAAGTTGAAGCTTGGCTGACACACAATGTGACATGAGTTTCAGGTGTACGACATAGCGATTTGACAAGTCTATACTCTATGCTACGGTCACCACAAGTATAGCTACCGTCTGTCACTTTGGTGTAATTTTGTTGAGTCAGATCTTCCCTTTGAACGTGTCCTCCTGTCACCTGCCCCACTGGAGTCTTAGTTTGTCCTACAGCAGTGTTTAAACAGTTCACTAATTCCTGTGTCATGAGCAAGCAGGGGTCATATTCAAACACATAGATTCCAAGAAGAGAGCAAAATATTCCTCAGAGGAATAGCACCTTCTGTCTCAGAAGGGTACAGAAACATTTTATGGAGTTGGCACAGTTTAGGTTAAGTGGGCACATAATTTATCAAAGGACAAAAAAGTGATAGGAAAAAATGCTGCAGGGGCACCTGGGTGGCTCAGTTGGTTGAGTATCCACCTCTTGATTTCGGCTCAGGTCATGATCTCAGGGCTGTGGGTTTGAGCCCTGTGTCAGGCTCTGCACTCAGCAGGGCATCTGCTTGCCATTCTCTCTCTCCCTCTCCCTCTGCTCCTCCCCAGTCTAAAATAAATAAATAAATCTTTAAAAAAATGCGGCATTGTAGGTTAAGATATTCAAATGTAATATGAATGTTTAAAGCAGCTAATGGCCGAAGTAGGTCAGTCAAGGAGGGTCGTCTGCGTTTGGAGATGATTTTACATCTAGAGGAATTCTCCCCATGACCTCAGTGACTGAGCACTGGAGAGCAGGTCTTCTCCTTAAGGTGAATGATACTAGAGAGACCAGATGGTTTTATTTTGCAACTGTGGTTCAAGGAGAGGGTTGACTTGGGCCCAAACTGCAATAAGCCAAAAGAGATACCAGCAAACCAAACAGGTCAGGTCAATGTGGTGATATCAGATCACTCCTTAAGGATGAACGAAAGCACCAAGAAGCTGACAAAGTTTCAGAACACACTCAAGATGAGAGGTCCGTGAGGCCATTATACACCCCGGTTGCCACCGGAGCTGCCGGACCCTGCCCCACTGCCTTACTTTGGTCCTACATGAGTGGTTTCCTTGACAGGAAAAAAAATGGCCTTTTGGCTGGCTTGAGCTTTTTTTCTTTTTTTCCTCCTCCACTACTTTGGCTTTGTATGGTTTGGCTCAGAGACTTTCCCCCACAAGGTGGACCAGTGGTGCTGATCCATCCATCTTGGGCCAAGGGCGCCAAGTTCTGTCTTCAGCTTGGCCGGCCATTCCAGCATCCAAAGGCTATTTGACCCTGAACTTTCATGGTGAACTACTGGAGAGGACTGGGAACGTAGTCATTGAACACAGGGTCAGAACACAATGGCACATCACCTTAATAGAACAGAAGGCTTCCCGACTGCCCCTCTAAAGGATTAGTACAAATTGTTGTGTTAAGAGGAGGAAGAAAGTGAGAAAAATGGATATACTTCTGTTGGGGGACAGATGTCAATAAATCATGCCAGCATTCTCGCACATGTTACGCTTGAAAAACTAAGGAAATTAGTGTAAAAGATACATGTCCTGAAAGTCATAAGACTTGGAGGAAGGCACAAGGATTTGGTGGACCTGTTTCTAGGGCCCCTCCCATGCACTTTATGATCCAGGTTCTCCTCCATGAAATAAAGATTTTCTCCTGACTTAACAGAAATGCAAGAATGAGGGGAAACTGTTTCAGTAGTAATAGAATTGGAAATAGGCAATGCAAACATACGTATGAATAAAACAAACCGCTAATGTCATGTGTAAGTTTGGATGGAGAAGGCTGGGAAAAGATGTCATAGAAGAGAAAGTCTACTGCCTCTCGGTGGGCTAGAGGGGAAGTTGTAGACATTTTGGAGTTAGGCTGGTGATTCACGGGCTGGCTCTGAAGTCAGATGCCTTCATCCCCACATTTCCAGTTGCTTCCATGTGCCCTTGGGGAAGGCAATTAACCTCTTTAGGACCACTTACCTCATCTGTTAAATGGCACCTATTTCATAGGACTCTTGTGAAAAGTAAAGGAAATAATATAGAGCTTGTCACGTGCTTAGCTCCATGCCAGGTGAATGTGAGCTCCTGATAAATGGTAGCTATCGCTATTAAGTCATGCTTCAGAAGGAAATACACAAAACAGCTTGGCAAGGAGTCTATAAATGTAAAGACGACACACCTTATGGTCTGTTTTCTGGGTTTAAGCTATAACTGTCATGGTGTCATGTTCCCCAACTTTTCCTCATTTTCGGGCCCATGTCACCGATCCACTTTGCTTTCTCTTATCTGGATCCTGAATCAAAGTGGTTTAATATGCGTCAGCGATCATAGTTGAGCACTACCCATACTTACTAATGAAAAGCTCAAATTGCTCTAAATATACATTTATATGTGTTATAAAGGAGGAATAGCCAAGACTTTATTTCTCAAATTATAATATGTATGTGACGTCTGTGAAGGCGTGTGTGCGTAAACAGAACATCTTTGTTGATGGGGCAATCTAAACGGCTATATTCCAAAATGAGTCCGTGGACAATTTCAGCAATTTAGCTCGCTATAGTCTTTCTCCTCCAATTTCATAGATTAACGATTTAGGAATCGAAGCAAAGCAACAGTCATAAAGCGATATGGGAATCAATGGAATTGGTTTTTTAAATGAATATCCTCATGGGTTTAAGAACAATTGGTATGTCCCAAGTGCACGGCGTTGTGGATTTGGTTTTTTTTGTTTGTTTGTTGTGCTTTTGGACCCACAGTTTCAGATGGTTGTCTGTGAAGCACTTGTGAATTCTTTAGGATGAACAGTGAGAGAAGCATATAAATTTTTATTATACGTCCTAAATTGCAAAACGAGTTGTTAAAATTAGATCTACCTGTGTATGCAGCTCTTTAGTAACTCTCGTAAACTTAGTTGGAACGGAAGGAAAGTTGCTTTGGGAAGATTCAAGACGTCCAACTGTACTGCTAGCTTCCTCTTACGGTTTGTGTGTTTAAGACCAACAAACACTAGAAAAGTGTTCTTGGAGCTACTTGGGCATTTTTGTTTTTCAATTCAGAGGGCAAACTCTTTTGAACTCCACACCAAATCCCCCTGGTTCTCAAAAGGAAAGGCAGAGCAGTGCACTGCTCTTCCACGGACCAAATAAATCCTGAAGGAAAATATTGGATCATTCTGTTTATTCCTGTGTCAAGAGTTTATGGATCGAGTGAGCTCTCCTGTAGCTTGGGCAGCCTTTGATCCGCCAGGGAGAAATTGGGTTTGGGGTTTTGGCGGAAGGGAGGGGAGGAGGTTGGGGAAGGATTTGGAACGTAATGGCCCTTGTTATCTGTAGTGGCCAGAGACACCCTGACACGGGCCAGCTCAGAGCTGCTGCCTGGGGAGGAGTGGAGGCCGGGGGACTGCTGGTGGGAGCTGAAGGCAGGACTTGGGCACTTTCAGCAGGAGAAGCACTTAGTTAAAGCCGTTGGAGTGATTTCTTGCTGCTAATAGATTTGTTTCTTTAGAGGCAGATAAGTAAAGGAAACGATGACTTTTAAGTGAATAGTTCCCCTGCTTGGGGCTGGTTAGTGTCAGCTAGTCCAGTGGCAGGAAATACCGACGGTTTTTTTTTTTTTTTTTTTTTTTGTAGCCTAGTGACAAAAGGCTTTGCTGTCTCCCCTCCCCCCTCTCCCACACACCCCCCACCCTCTTACCCTCTCTCCTGGCCTACAAAACCCAGACGCCGGCCCTTCTGCCTGCTGGTGGAGGGCCAAGGCTTGTCTGAGAGCCGTTTAAGTAATTGCTCATAATTGCACATGTTTCCCCGACTGCGCTTTTACCTCTCCACCCCTGAAATTAAAAGGGGCCAAAGATGTGTGACCTTTTTCTAATGGGATGGGTTCTGGAACAAAGGAATTCAAGGAGGAGGCCCACGGCCTTTATCAGGGCTCATCTCTGACAGCTGGCCCAGGCCTGGGGGAGAGGCAGGATGGTCCTTTTTCAAGTTGGAGAGGAGTAAGGTTGGGAGGGAATTCCTCCTCCCCAAACCTCACGGTTTCCCTGGGTGTGTTCTGACATTCTTGCTTCTCCGTCTTCCTCCACTCTGCCTGACAATAACATCTTTGCCCGATGGCTGAGCACCACTGAGTTCTGAAAAGTAGTTGCCCAACAACACCCTGTGGCAGCTGGGGAAGTCTGCCTTTCTGTGGATAACTCCTTGTCCCTTGGATAACTCACTTCTCTGAGCCCCATGTTCCTCATCTGAAAAACAGGGGTAATGCGATAACGTCACCGGTCAGGGGGATTGGAGGTAGTGTTTGCCATGCACAGTGCTTGGCCCCAGGAAAGCCAATAAATGGTCATTATTTCCTAAATATAATTTCTTGATGTCATTTCACTCCTCTTATCCCTCTCAGCTGGGGAGAAACAAATTCTAGGCCTCGAATTTTATAACTCAAATGAGTTCAAATCTATAGAATTCTTTTTACTTTGTTTAGAGAGGGAGGTGGGGAGAGGCAGAGGGAGAGGGAGAGAGAGAACCCTAAGCAGGCTCCATGCCCAGAACAGAGCCCGACGTGGGGCTCAATCTCATCACCCCAAGATCATGACCTGAGCCGAAATCAAGAGTCAGTCGCTTAACTGACTGAGCCACCCAGGTGTCTCCAAATCTATAGAATTCTAAACACAGAAAGGAATTTAAGGATCATCTAGTCTACATTAGAACACCTGGGGAGTTTTTCCAATTATTGATGCTGAAGACCCATGTCTAGAGATTCTGACTTATTTGGTCTTGGGTGGGACCCAGGTATTAGTATTTTTACAAAGAGGTTCAAGGTTATTCCAGTGTGCGACCAGAGTTGAGAACACCTGTTCTTGTTGAACCGCAGATGAGAAACCTGAGGCCAATGGAGCTTTGTTTGCTGATTCCTTCATTAGCACCAAATATATATTGAGCATTTGCTATATATCAGGCAATGTTCTAAGCCCTGGGGATGAAGTTAGCAGATGGCTCTCCTTGTAGGAGAGCAGAAGAACCAGACAGAACCAAGCTCTGGTAAATAATATTTCTGATCTATCAACTGCTAGCTTGTTGCTCTAAGTGGCTTTTTATTAATTTTTTTAAAGGTTTATTTATTTTAAAGGAGTGGGAGGGGAGAGAGAGAGAGAGAAAGAGAGAGAGAAGGGACAGAGGGAGGAGAGGAAGAGAGAATCTTCAAGCGGACTCCTCGCTGAGCGCAGAGCCCGACACCAGTCTCATTGCAGGACTCCATCCCACGACCCCGAGACCATGACCTGAGCTGAAACCAAGAGTCCAGTGCTCAACCAACTGAGCCATCCAGGCACCTCATTGCTTCTTAATATCAGTAAAAGTTACACTTGGGGCAAGGAGAAATTGGTCATTTGAGATGAATAGTTGATAGGGATTTAAGCTTCTAGAACAGATGGTGTCTTCTCCATGACGAGATTCCCGTGGTCTTCACTAAATGCAAACATCACAGAATATCTTGTACCTGAGGACTCTGCATGTCCTGAGCCCTTTTCTCTGGGCTGGCTTCTTGGCCTCAGATTTGCCTTACATATTAGGGCACAGTTCATGAGCTACGACCAGATTCTGGTCTGGAAATCCTGCTGACACAAACAAAACGGAGACAACGTGAAAATTCTGTGCCTTGGTTTATGCTATTATAGTTAATGATCTGTCAGTGTTTCCATTATAAACCCCTATTTTCGGGGATGTATAACCCAGTCATAAACGTTCTCTCCAGGCAGAGCTTTGGCACTTGTGATTTCAGCCTGGGAGCACATGTGTGTGTTGCTGTGTGCATGTGTTTTTACAAGGATATGAGAGAAAAAAATAAGTTAGCCATTTTTAAGCAAAGGATGGTGAGAAATCGGAGGGGGGGGAGGTGGTAATTGATTGCAGATGCTCTTTTGATGCCGCCAGGACTTGAAAACTGCTGAGTTGCTTTGCCCCCCAATTGGGGACCTGAAGGGTTGAGATGCTATTCTGCGCCTTGATTCTGTGCAAGAAATGTTATTTGACAAAGTAAAAATCCACATATGAAGGGTAAAATATGGACCTGAGTAGTTTCCACAAGAACAGGAATTAACTCAGGTCCAAAAGCTGTAGGGACCAGAAGACAAAGAATCAGAACAATATGCTGCAAAGACAGGTTCCTTTCACCTGGGCCTGGTTTCCCTTCACCCCCTCTTGCTCTACCCCGAAGTCGTAGGGGATGGAGAAGGTATAGCAGGGGCTTCCAAGAACCTGCTTCCATTCAGTTTTTGGTGGTAGCCATAGTTGTCTTGGTGTGTGTTTCTGGATGGAGTTGTCCATTTTCCCTTTGAATACAGAATTCCAGAAGACTCCTGATAATTTGGGTGTAGTGAGAATACAGAAGAACAGTCATGTGGAAGGTTCTCACCCGTACTGGTCAGAACCCAGGAATCAAATGATCCATAACACTCCTAAAGTTGTAAACCCTCAAGTGGCCGTTATGCAGTAAAACAAAACAAAACAAAATCTTAATTTGGGAGCTGCTTTGCGCATAGTTTTTTCCAGAAAGATGCTGTTGTTTAAAATCTCAGAAGGACTAATCTTGAGCAGTAAAGAAATCTGCAGAAGAGAAACCAGGGTCAGTGAAGTCAGAATCTGTTTTGTCCAAAGACATGCCCATCAATCAAAGCACACCATGTGTGCCTCGCAGACAGGAAACTTCACACCTGGCTGGTGAGAACAAAGACCGGGGTTATATTCATCCTTACCTCTCCAAATCATGACCTAGTGAGAGCACAGAAGTTTCTAGATCCATGTCTCCTCACAACCATTCAGCTACTGTTGATGGTATATAGCATTGTGGATATATGTATTTTTTATTGTTAGAAGTGGATTTTGAAACAATGTGCCTCGAGGGGCACTCATCTCCTGCAACTTTCTCTCTTGCTCACTGCACATTTGCCACTCTGATCATCTCTGTGTTTCTTGAGCACGCTGAGTTCATTCCTTCTCTAAGGCCTTTGTACCACTCCTCCCTGTGCCTGGAATGTTCCTCCCTCCTCTCTTTGCCGGGCTGGTTCTTTATTCTCATTTTAGTCTTAGCTCAAAAGTCCCTTTCCATGCAGAGCCTCACTTCTTGCCCTGTCACTCTATTCCAGGGGTTCGTAAACTATACCCTGGGGGCCAGAGCCGGCCATCAACCTGTTTTTATAAGGCTTGAGAGCTAAGCATGGTTTTTACATTTTTTTAAATGGTTGAAAAAGACAAGACAAGAATAATATTTCATGATGTAAAAATTATATGAAATTTGAATTTCAGTGTCTGTAAATAAATAAAGTTTTATTGACTGCAGCCAGGCTTGTTCATTTACATAATGTCCATAGCTGCCTTCATGCTGCCGTGGCAGAGTTCCGTAGCTGCAATACACGGTACTTGGCTCACAAAACCTAAAATAGTTTCTCTCTGGCCCTTTCAAGAAATGTTTGCTGACCTCTTCTCTAGTCTAATCGTGCATTTTAGTTTCTCCTTAGCACTTGCTATTGGTTATAAATTATTTCACTATTACTTGCTTGTATATTTGTTTATGTCTCCCCTCTAGAAGCTCTGGAGGGCAGACCTTTTCTGTTTTGTTCACTGATGCCTAGTTGCCTAGTTCAAGACAAAGGGACACTCAGAATGTATGTATTGAATGAACAAACGAATGAATGGATACAGTTCCCGGACCAAATGAATGGCTCATTCACCCATTCATTCAGTAACTAATTACTGTGGGCCTACTCTGTGGCACGTGGCAAGCATTTGTGCCTTTGGCTTATCCATTCATTTGCTCTCATGGAGGTTGACCTATCAAGACTGCTTCCTTCCCTGGGTGGCTGTGGAGTTACGGCCAGTGGGCTTGGCAGACTTTTCATGTCGTCAGACAATTCCGACTTTCTATTCGATGAGGCAGTCTGCTATCCTATTGCGTCCTTCCCTGACAGAAGCACCGAGCTCATGCAGCTCAGAGCTCTAGCTACATTGCCTCTTGGGGTGACCCAACCACCCTCCCTCAGAAAGAGGCATCCGTCCTCTTTTTGCTCATTCAAGAACAACTTTTGCTTCTACTTGGGCCCCAGAAATCCTCGTGTCCCCACGTTCCCATTCGTCTGGGTTTGCCCCTACAGCCTCCCACTCACACCTGCAAATCTTGTTCATGTGGTGTTGGATTCATTATCACTGGCCTGAAAGCCTTTTCCTGAACTCAAGCCACAGATTCCAAGAGAGAGGAGGGCAAGAGTCTGGTGGTCTGCAAGCTTTCCCCCTCCTCCTCCTTCCTGCCTTCTCTGCAGTCGAGGTTCTGGGAAGGACTCTCTGGGTGCTTTTTCTGGAGTGGATGCGTAGTTTGCTAACGGTGCTTGTAGAGCAGGAGGATGTAACAGTATACTTTTATATATTATATATCTCAGTTCCTGGTAAAGATAGGAAGATAATTACCCACCTGAGTTCACATAGCAATTGATACACTGAACAAGATGTTGAAAGATCTCAGGTTCAGACACATAAGAAAGGATGCAATTCATCTTTAAAGAAGCCGATCTCCTTTCCTCATGTGTTAGGATAAAATGCCCATTTTTATACTCACCTAGTTTGCGGTTGTAGTGACCATATGATCTAGACTTTCCAGGCCAGCCCTGGTTTGAAATGTACTGCTTCATTGTAAAATCCTGAACCCCAATATGGAGTTGGTGAGTCTGGTCACTCCATCTTTGAGATTTTAATAGGGAAGTTTGGTCTATTTTGACACCCCTTTCAGTACTTCCTGGATTGTCCAGTTTTCCTCTGAGCGGTCAGGGGCTGTGGGGTTTAGCCAAGGTGGGCAATGGCCAGAGAAGTTGAAGACAGCTGTTGGACAGGGCTGATGCGGATGAACTGAGATAAGAAGAAACTGACCCATCAGAGCTCACTGATTTACCTGATTAAGAATCGGTGACTATTTCTCACGTGTTGTATATATCCCCCTACTTGGTTCTTACTTTAAATATGAGCCTGTTCATGTTCCTACGGAGCCTCCAAGAACACCAGAGTAGAAAGTTCAAATAAAGGATAATGCCATTATGTTGGCTACCTGGCAACCCCAAGCACCGAGAAAAGCTCCAGGCCCATGTGGGTGCTTCATAAACATCATTTAACGTTTAATGGAGGGGAGAGACTAGTAAATGTCCTCTTGGTTGGCAAGAGGATAGGGAATCTGATCCCTTCCTTCTGACATTTAAGCTCTGCCTTTTCCACACACAAAACACATAGAGCCAGGGAGAATAGATGAGACACATAGAAGAGATTGAGGAAAGCAATTCGTAAGGAAAAAAATAATTCCTGTTTTTGTTGTTAAATGGGCATTCAAAATACCAACCCCACAGTGCAGGGGTGGCTACATCCTGACATCACTAAATACAAGGTCTGAAAAATATACCGGCCAGTTAGGTTCGGACCAGGGTAAAATAACAGAGGGGTCTGGCTGCTCTTCTCTACCCAACCTCTATCCCTTGTTCCAAAGACTCCAGGTCTCTTTAGAACAGAGCATCTCAGCGTCTTGAGTACGTATGTATCACCGGTGGGACTTGTCAAACACACGTGCAGATCTCCTGCGTCTCAGGCCTGAGATCTTGTGCATCAAGCAAGCATCCAGCTGATGCCCGTGCTGCCGGGCCACAGTCCACGCTTCGAGTCATGAGGCCTTTGAGAACAAGTCCTCAAGTCTAAATTGCTTGCTTTCTCTTGGCCTGAGGTCCAAGTCAATCCCTGGGCCAGAACCCTGAAGAGGGAGACCTTTTTCTTGGGCTGGACGGTTTGAAAGGTGCATGCATATGGTAGAGCTTGGGCTCCTGATGATCTAGCCTTTGGAGTTCCTCACTAGCCACGTGTCCTCCTCAGCTTCCAGTGGGACTGAGATGCTCTTCTGCCTTCCCTGGTACTTGTCCATGCTCTGTCCCCATCAGGGCCCCGGTCATAGGCTCTGCCACTCCCTGGCTGTGAAAGCTGGGCAAATTACTAGCGTTGGGCCTGTTTCCTCATCTGAAAAATGGAAAAAAAGAATACTACCTACATCATAGTGTTTTTAGGGTTCAGTGAGTTAACCTGTGTAAGAGGCTTAATATGGTGCCCAGCTTCGAGTTGGCCCTCAGGGACCTCTGGTTTGTACTGTCACATCGCACCGATCTCTGCCCCCCTCAGGGAGGTGACAGTGCTCAGGAGGGACGTGGTTGTTGCTGTATTTGTGGCCAAGTTTTCATTGTATACTTTGACCTTCAGGGACACATTCAGGCGCATTGCGATTAGAAAATTTGGATGTGAACAAGCTCTGGGGGCAAAGGACAGACCTAGTTCTGTTACCTCTGGTGATCTCCAGCGGCAGCTTCTGTACATGGACACGTGGGGAAACCAAAGAGACTGGCGACCATCTCAGCAGCAGCAGCAAAAACAGGACTTTTCCAGATACGTTGCAGCTGTGTCAGTGGGCCTCTTACCTTCTCCCGGAAGTGTGGGCCAGTGCTCCTTAATCGGATGACTGGGTCCTACACATGATCCTGCTAATCTCTGCCGCTGCTGTTCTCGTCACTCTGGACCACTTTCTCACTCTGACATGGTATCCCTCTACCCTCCTTCCTTCATGCCTTCTGCTTGCTTTCTCTGTGTTGGTCTCCTGATTCTGCTGCTATTCTTCTGCTTACTGCCTCTTTCCCTCTGTCCTGAGCTTAAACTCTTCCAGAGACTATGTGATCAGTTGAGCCAAATCTAGAGTGAAGCACCTCAGCGAGCCCTTACGGGCCACTGGCCAGCATGTAGTCCAGTTGGCTGTGGCCAATGAGGTAGAGGTCATGACAGACCCCTCTGATTGTCTAGGTGCTACAGGCAGTCACATGAAGTCCATTTAGGATGCTTTCAGGGGAAAATCTGATTCAAGTGGCGTGCAAAATAAGGAACTAATTATCTAATATAAGAAGCCCAGAGGCAGGGTGGTTCCTGGGTGGGTCACCATCGGTTGCCTGCCTAAACCTGTTTTTCTCTTCTCTCCTGTTGGAAGAGCCTGGATTTTGTTTCCATGGGAAACTACGTGCTTAGGCGAGATTGTATTTTCCCTATACAGCTATGGAGGTGGATTTTGGTGAGTTTCTTTCTGTTCTTTCTGCCAGAGATTGGTTTAGGCAGGGGCTTGTGACTCAACTCTAACCAATAAGACACACAGGACCTTCTGGGAAAAGTTTTATTGTTCTTAAAAAACAGTGTCCATTAACCTTCCAACTCAGCAATCCCGCTCCTAAGGACTTACTTGAGAGAAATGAAAACATACATCTATACAAAAGACCTGTCTGTGAATGTTTACAACAGCTTTATTCATAATACTTAAAACTGGAAACAGCCCAAATGTCCACTAACTGGTGAATGGGTAAACAAATTACGGTATATCTATACAGTGGAATACCACTCAGCAGTAAAACAGAACAAATCACTGATACATGAGCTCATATGTGTTATGCTTACTGAAAAAAACCAGACCCAAATGGCTAACCCTAATGTATGATTCCATTTATATGACGTCCTTGCAAAGGCAAGTTATAAGGACAGAAATTAGATGAGTGGTTGCCAGGTGCTGGGTTGAAGGAGACTGACTACAAACAGACATGACAGAACTTTCTGGCATGATGGAAATGTTCTACACCTTGGTTGTTACATGACTGTATACATTTGTCAAACTTACCAGGTTGTACACTTAAAACTGTTAAATTTTACTGTATGTCACTTATATATCCGTAAACCTGACTTTAGAAAAAGACACAGGTGAGAGGAAGCCAATCCATTTTGGTTTTCCAGACAATGCCTTCCGCTTGTATTATCTGAAGCTGCAGTGGCATCTTGGTGCCATGAGGGGGAGCCCACCTGGAAGGTCACACCACCCATTGAGGATGGTGGAGTGGAAAAATTGTTGAGCAGCTGAATTAAACAGCCCTAGAATCACCCTACCTCTGACTTCGTGTCATGTGAGATCGTTAATTTCTTATTGTTTAAGCTAGTTGAATCAGGCTTTCTGCCCAAAGCATTCCATCCTAAATGACACTGATGTAAGTGTAAAGAACTGCTTGCACTAGCGCTGTCCACCAGGACGGGACTGAAGACGTGGAAGAAACTCCATCAAGCATCATTATCCATCTAGGCAATAAGCTACAGATACTGTGGTGATTCATGCTTTTTATGTCTTGAGTCTCGTAGACTGTACTTCCCACTCATTACTACAGAAGTTTCTGGTATATCCGCTTTCCTTAGACATCTGAGGCGTATGCATCATAGCTGCATGAATAACGTTTTCCCATGATGAGGACAGGGGGCCTGCAGCTGTTGGCTGGAAACCCATCAGAGCACAGAAGGACCAAACTTTCCAAAGTAGCCTGAAAACTTGGTATTGTCATTTGGTACCCCCAGCAGTCTTCTGATGGAGAGGGCTTCAGGCTGAGGACTGAGTGGGATGACCATGAGTTAGTGTATTCTGAATAGGAAGGTAAATGCCTCTGGGGAAGGCAGAGGTAGGTTTTTGGTTGGTAAAAGCATAGACACATTTTTAGAGACTCACTTTTAAAAGTAAGCGGTGGCATTCAGCCAATGTGACTCTGGAATTGAGGCCAGAGACTTTTTTCTTCTTTTGGTTTCAGAGTCAAGGAAGTAGGGCACCCATGACTTGCATAAATAAGCCAAAGCCACAGATACAAATGATGACCAAGGTAGGATCTGACAGTCCGGGGTACTACATTATATAAATGTGGCTCCAACTACTGGGCATAATTTTGTGTCCAGAGTCCTATTCTAGGACTAAAGAGCACCCTACCCACCAAGGCTGCATTGTGTCACTTAGTTCAGCAAGAGCATAAAATTTTCCCAAGTGGGCAAAGCCATCTCTTCCTTTCTCTCTCCATCCCTCTCCATTTAATGCCTCCTCCTTCTTCCCCCCTCCCCACTTGGTAGCTCTACGTCATTTCCAGTTTTCTAGCACTCTCAGAGTAGGCCTGGCATACCTTGGTAATCATTCCTGCTGCGGGCCTGTCTACATCTCCTCCCCATCCAAAGGACCCAGTTTTACACATCTGATAACTGAAAAATTTTCAATGTACTGGCTTCCGGCTCCTTACATTGCAAACCTTGTTTCTCCCATTACTCATATACTTGGGATATGGGGTTCAGTAGGACACATTCAGATAATGATATGACCTCTGGCCCTATGCTGTTGTCTTGAGGCAGAGCTAGTCAGCACAATGGGTAGAGGTGCATTCCTGGAATGAGGTCCTGCATTGGGATGGCTGGTAATGACTTAACTATCCATGGGAAATGACTGCCAACCACATACATTTCTCCTGCTAAACACAAATGTACCCCCAATTTAACTTCTTAGCCAGATCCCCCAAATGCCTGTAGCCACTCTGAAAACACCCAAACTGAGGCTAAGTGTGGCTGAAGGAAAGCCAAATAGAAATATATAATGGACTTAAGCCAATTGCAGTTAAAATATTATACATTTGCACATTTCATAAACCATACAACTATGTAAGCTTTTTGCTAAGTTCCCTCCCAGGCTCTTGGAAAGTCTATCCTAGAGAGGTGACCCAAGGTTTAAACTTTATTAATTTAAGATGCGTCCATCTCTGATTTAATTAAACTGTGCCATATGAATCCTCCCTGACCTGATGGTGAATCATTGTGTGAAACACATGTGCTGCTCACACATCAGGGGCTCAAAGAATATCTGTTGAGTGAATGAGTAAGAAAATGGATTAGCCCATCTCAATTTGAGCTGGCTCTGAGAACTAGGACGCATGCTACGCATAATTCACAAATATTTATTTTCTTTCTTTCCTGCAGCTTCCCCTCTGCCTCCAGGTTGTAGGATGGGAATTAGGAGTTTGACTAGTTAGTTTCTTATGAGTCTATCAGTGGATATTTAGAGAAATTGGGATATGTTTATCCTTTTATCACAAGTATAAATAGAACCTAATCAGCTCTGGTTGAAAAGGGGCCCAGAAAGGGGATTTGTTTATCTGTAGTGAGTGGAGTAAAGGGGCCTCTTTGGGAAGTCAAAACTGAGCTCTGAGTCTGACCCCTGTTCCCCAAGAAACCAAATAGGAATGGTCATGTAGAATGACATAGTGTAGAACACTGTCCAGCACTGGGTGAGATTATCCATCAGCTGCCGGAAACGAAGCGAAAACCTCTGTTTACTTGGAGACAGTTCTGACAAACAGCCCACCATGCTCTGTGGCAGCAGAGAGCCTGGAGTAAGGTGGGTCTCCCTGAACCATGCTTTTCCGCCTTCTGGATGCAGTGCCTCCGACCCTCCTGCCCTGTGTCACGTTAGG
The DNA here is from genome assembly GCF_023065955.2 of Ursus arctos. NCBI lineage: Eukaryota > Metazoa > Chordata > Mammalia > Carnivora > Ursidae > Ursus > Ursus arctos. The sequence goes on along the minus strand of NW_026622930.1, from coordinate 42,049,143 downwards.
TTTTCACCACTTCCAGAACCCAGCAGGCGGTTACCAGAGCCTAGAACCTGCAGCCCTGGCTGGGACCCCCGAGTTGGCACGCAACCTTCCCGGGTGGCTGCCCATCTGCTCCTCAGTGACGTCCAACTGCAGCTTGATATGGAGCTTCCTTCTACTGCCGCCTGTCTCTTCTCCAACCCCAGCTTCCAGGCACCTGTTCTGAACCGTGCACCTGTGCTCTAGTGTGCCACGGGCACCACTCCGTGTCGCTCCTCAGTGCCTTTGCTCAGTCATTCGTTCCTGTCTGGAAGGTCCAGACCGTCTGCTTCTCCAGGACACACCCCACTCAGTTTTGAAGTCTTACCTCACATAGCAGCCCCGCTAAGGTGTCTTTCGTGCCTACGTCCCCAAGTGCTTGTTCTCTGTGCATTATCTTCCTGCCCCCAGAGCTGGAAATACAGGAACTGCTCTTAATGGGCATTTTGCTGTATGATTTGAGAATGTGCAGTTCTGCTGTAGGAGAAAGCCAATGGAAGTGGATGAAACTCATTCAGATGTGTTAAGCATAGAGCAAGGAGTTCGACAGATAAATTAAGTAGAGCGTATTTGTGTGACTGCACAGAGAAAGGGGTGGACCAAGTAGTTACCAAATTTTCATGTTACATTGAATATAAGAAGGTACTGAATATTTACGAGGTCTTAATTTGGATACTCATTGACATGCCCATTTTGGCCCGTGTGTCATCTACCCGAGAAGTACAAATATGACCATCTACGGCTGCTCAACAGGCTAATTGCCAAACTACAGCTATGGCCAGCTCGGATTGTTCTGATAGAGCAGGTCTGTGCCCTTGAATCCGGGCACCTTCACCTGTGGGGCCCTCTTGCCCATACTAACTCTGATCCTCACACCAACACCATCCACAGGGAAGGCGAAACCCACAATTCAGGTCATATAGTTTCTTCCCACCTGCTTGCCCTCTAGCCTAAGTGTGATAACTGACACCATATCTTTTCCCCTTGCTTCTCACTATGTGCTTTAAATTCACTTAAGGAACCCACCATGTGATTCAAACATATTAATGTAGTCTGAGAGCCCTTCTGTTCCATGACCCCTGGGAGAGCTTGCCTGGTAGTGTACTTGGAGGCTACCATTATGTCAAGGTAGTTTCTCACCCCATTGCTGCACAATAAATATTTACGTAATGAGTGATCTTGTGAAGAAACACAGTGCAGAATTCAGAATTGTCTTTCAAGGCCTCGTAGTCTCTTTCATGATTCTACCTACCGTGGGCAAAAAAGCCATGAAAGCTGGGCTGTTGTTGGTGCCTTTTATGCTTCCAAGATGATCTCTACCTGTCTTGGGTAGGGACAGGAAATTCTTGCAAGCCTGAAGGCAGGGTAAGCGGATTAGAGGCAGGTGGATTCCATAGGAAGAATGAGGACAGAAGTATGATGTGGGACTGTATGGTAGGTGGGGATGTCGTTTTTCAGAAAACAGTAGTGATGGGCAGAGGATAAGAATAGTGGTGGAAACATCCAGTAACGAAGCGCAATGGTTCAGGGAAGGAACGGAGAAAATGCGGGACTTGGAACTATGACGGGGAGTGTGGTGTGTAGGGGAAGGGGTGAGAGCAGGTGAAGTTGAGGGGGGATATTGGGCAATGGTAATGTGCTGGGCCAGTGTAGAAAAAAATTCCGGGGTAGAACAAGGTTAGGAGGGACCTCAGGGGTTCAGGATTCTTTGCTTCGTGAATTTATAAGGGCAGACGGTTTCCACTGTATTGGTGTTTCGCCTCTGTTTGGGATAGGCTCATTCTCCATGTTTGGGGTACGTTCATTCTCCATGTTTGAGGTACGTTCATTCTCCATGTTTGGGGTACGTTCATTCTCCACATGCACTTCACTTATTACTATTTATTATTATTATTTATTTATTTGACACAGAGACAGCCAGTGAGAGAGAGAGACAAACAGGGGGAGTGGGAGAGGAAGAAGCAGGCTCCCAGCGGAGGAGCCTGATGTGGGGCTCGATCCCAGAACGCTGGGATCACGCCCTGAGCTGAAGGCAGGCGCTTAACAACTGAGCCACCCAGGCGCCCCCACTTATTACTATTTTTTAACTGTAGGTTCCTTCTATGTTGTTTGATATGTATTTTAATAATACAGATCACCTCAGACTCCTTTTTAAAATTAGTTCCTTGAAGTATAAATAAGCAAATAAGTACTCAAACAATTAAATGAGATTTCCTCCTATTGATGGTCTGTGACCATTCTGAAAAATAACATCTGCCCTCTACTTGGCTCTGGGGGAATTTTATGAGCGTTAATGACATGTCTGAAAAGCGTTTCATTTCCTTGGAAACGAGCTTAACAAAGTGTTTTTCTCTCCACAATGATATAACAAGCCACTCACGCTGTGCTCCTGATTTATAATAATTGAAACTTTGGTTGCTAAAAAATTTAAGTAGTTTGATGGCAGTTCAAAATAAAATTTTAAGTATTTTTATATCTCCGATGTGTTTTTACGGTGATAGATAGGTAAATGGCCTTTTCATGACTTGAAAAAAATTCCTTGATATTTATTCTCCCATCATATTTTAACTAGTCCTTACATTAGTTCACAAGGTCATGGGCTTGGCCTGTTTTTCATTTTGCAAACATCTGGATTTATAGTAAATGATTCATGCAGCCTGATACATAACTGCCCTCTCTTTGCTCTCTCTTATTATCACTCGTGGAATTGGATTTACCTCCTACCCTGTGAGCTATTCTTTCATTTGGAACGATTTCCTCAGTTATACAAGTCTCCAGTTCTTGAGATAATCATGATTAATTCGTCCACCGTAATGGAAAGTGCTATCTGGAGTGGATTTTCTCATTTTTAGATAGAAAAATCCATGTCATCCTTTACAAAGAACACAACGAAGAGCTGAGACAACATGGCCCCAGAGCAGAAGGTTGGGTATAGGATGGAATGGTGGAAACCAAGAAGGAATTTTTAGATACGGTGCTCCTGCCTGCCTTTTCTTCTTCTTACCACCGTCTGACAAGTTATGTGATCATTAATAAACCTGTTTATCTGTTAATCATCATGACAGCAGAAACTGTTCCACCAGCACCTATAACTGTATCTGGCACAGTATAGATACTCAATAAATATTTGAGTTAATCAATGAGAGGCCTATCCATCCATTTGTCAGTAAAATAAGTCGATAGTAATAGTTACTGTTTTTTGAATGCCTCTGTATTGGGTCGAATAGTGTCTCCCCAAAATGCATGTCTATCCAGAACATCAGAATGCGACCTTATTTGGAAGTGGGTTGTTTGCAGATGTCATTAGTTAAATTAAGATGTTTGATCACACTGGATTAGTGTGGACACACAGAGACACAGGGAAGAAGGCCATGTGACATTGTAGGCAGAGATTGGAATGAAGCAGGGGTTGCCTAGCAGCTAGGAGAAAGGCATGGAACAGATTCCCCTGAGGGAACCAGCTCTGCTGACTCATTGATTTCCAACTTCTGGTCTCCAGAACTGTGAGAGAATAAAGTTTGGTTCCTTTAAGCCACCCAGTGTGTGGTACTTGTTATGGTAGCTCTAGGTAACTAATATAATCTCTTTGGTGACAAGCCCTGGGCAAGTACCTTTATATGACAATTGCCAACTTACAGATAAAGAAACAGGCTCAGAGAAGCTGAGTGTCTTGCTAGTGAGTAACTGAGCCCAATCCAGGTCTTTGCATTAAGAACGTGTGCTCCAAACTGTTGCCATGCTTGGCCAGTTTGGAGTCAGGAGTTTAGGGGGATTTTAAGTTTATTTTTTTATTTTATTTATTTTGGTTTTTTTAAAAGCTTTTATTTATTTGAGAGAGAGGGAGAGAGCACAGGCAGGGCGAGCAGCAGAGGGGAAGCAGCAGAGGGAGGGAGAAGCAGCACCCCCCGCCCAGCAGGGAACCCGATGCAGAGCTTGATCCCGGGACCCTGGGATCATGAACTGAGCCGAAGGCAGACACTTAGCCGACTGAGCCACCCAGGCACCCCAAGTTTGAAGGTACGGTTCCTAACCTGGGATCATTCCATGGCTGCTTTTACCAAGTTATGATTAGTAAAAGGGGTACGGACAATAGGTTATGTACCTTCTTTATTAGGAAGTTTGTGCCCAGTGGAGTCAATGGGAGTGCAAGTCAGCCAGAAACGAGGGAATGTGCTTGCTGGGGTTCCAGAATTTTTTCTAAACCTGTGATTCCATTACCAATTGTGCTCTTCCCCCAAATGGCTAAGTCTTTGAAAACTATTTGGCAATATCTCCTGAAGTCGAACATTTGCATGCATACCCCATGACCCTACAATTTCACTCCTAGGCATATATAAACAACCACAGTGCATACACATGTTCACCGAAAGCAAAGAAAGTATAAGAAAGTTCGTAGGAGTGCCGTTTATAGTTGCTTCAAGCTAGAAACCACTCAACTGGCCATCAACAACAGAATAGGAAATAAATGATAGTATGGCCACTCAAAGGCAGATTTCACAGCAGTGAGAATGACCCGTCTAGCGCCACATGCAACAGTATCTCGCAAAGACAATATTGAGTGAAAGAAGCCAGGTAGAGAAGAAGACTTGTTGAACAATCACTGTTAGCTTTTCAGAAACAGGCAAAACTAAACTTCAGTTTTAGAAGTCTACATAATAGCTTATCTCTGGATGAATGATGAAGTACCAGTAATACTTTATTTCCTGATCTGGACGCTGGTTACATGTGTGTATTCAGTTTTTGAAAAAAATATGAGCTGTGTAGTCATCATCTGTATATGTCTCTGTGCATAGATAATACTTCAATAAAAAGTTTTAAAAGGTGATATTAAGAAAATTGCAGAAACCCTCTGCCATCCTGCCTCTTTCACTGGAATGATTTTCCAGCCACACCTGGGAAGAACTGCTCTTGGTGGGCTGTACTCTATAGTTACTCTATAGTTAGAGTTTTCAAACAACACTTTACTCTGTCCTTAAACTGTCATCTGCAGAGAAATGGGCCTTTGAACACCTCTGTGCTAGGAAGGATGAAAGATCATATCCTAAGGTCCCGACCACAAGGGCTCCTTGTAGCCTTCCTCATGGAGCAAAATACAATGCATGTTTTCAGTGAACTATCAAAAGAGAGATGTCTCCTGGACTGAGGAAATAACTCTCTTATCATTGTAATTCTGGAAAAAGAAGTCAGGTAATAAAATGTCAAAAGAGTCTCAGCCTTACCCACTTTTTTTCAACCAGTTGGTTGGGATTCTGAATTTGACTACTTGTCTTCTGTCAGCTCCATGTCAGATGGTGGTGGGAGAGGGGAGGGAGAGCTGTCTGCTCCTTCCCACACCCCAACAGCTCTCCGTGCACTCTTGATACTATTAGGAAAGCAAGGCACTCCATAGTTGGAGATGTGGAATGAAGTAAGATGAAAACACCTGGGAAAAAGGGCGCTTGACTTTAATTCTCACTAGTGGATTCAATGAATGAATGAAGAGCCTTTCCTGATTTTGATAAGACGGATGAAATTCAGAATGCCGGTTGCCTAAAACAGAGGGATAAAGACACTGACAGAGAAGCCAGAATTCAAAACCATCAGTTTCCAAATTATGTTATGTAGGTGGATGCAGGGCCAAGAGCTTGGGGGAAACCTTGGTCTTGAACAAAGTGGTAGAGTTAGATGTTCGTCAGGGCAGTTCTGGGGCTATGAGAATATTTTTCATATCCAGAAAGCATTCTCGGCCTAATGTAAGAGAAATATCATCTTAAATGGTCTGTGTTTACAAGACTGGCTCCTGAATCCCTATCTCTAATATCTTCTTGCCTGTCCCTACTGGGTCTGCCCTTCCATCCTGGCACCTTGCTACTTGGCCGCCATGTTAAAGCCACTTCTGCATTAACCTCATGGCGAATGGACCCCTCTTTGGCTGAGCCACTGGCTTCTCCTATCAGTATCTGCCCAGAATTGTCATGATTTGAGCGCAAAAATCCTGTGTTCTGAGAAACCCGTCAGACCTGGGGAAACCAGGCTGGTTGGCTACCCTAGTCCTGTTGGATAGGGCCACTCTGATTACCCAGTCTTGACCCCTTCCTGGCCTGGTTCTTGGGAAGGTATGAACAAAACTCAATAGAAATAGAAGCTCGAAAGTACTTTGTGTTTGAGAAATGGGCCTTGGGAATCCCTGACTTTGGGTCACTAGATATGGATATGAATCTCAGCTATGTATTTACTCGCTATGTGACCTTGTGATGTCACTTTTCTTTTCTGAGGCTCATCTTGTCTGTGGACAAAAATGTCCTACTAAGCCAAATGGTTTTATGACTTTGATAAGATAGGGCATGTCAAAGTGTTCGGCTCACAGTAGTTCAACAGATATCCCTTTCCTTTCCTATCAGTTTCTTTCTGTTTTTCTTTCTTACGCATGTGGTTCTCATTCCTCCAAACTCCCATACACATTGTTTATACTTTTTTTTGGTGACACTTCTCTCCATTGTAAGGTAGTAAGGAAGAAGCTTTAAAATTAAATATCTCTAGGTTCAAATTCTGGTTTTGTCACTTTCTAATTATGACCCTCAGGGACGTTAACTTCTGAGAGCCTTGGTTTCCTGACCTATAAAATGCGAATAATAAACTCTTCTTTAAAAACATATAATAAATGCAGATATTGCAGTTGCTTTTGGTAGCCTAAACTATCGCTGCTTAGCCCATCTCCCATTTCTCCTGTAGCTCTGGTTCCCTAAGAACTGAGACTCATACTGCCAGTCCCCTGTGATGTGTGTCTCTGCTGCTTAGCCTCTAGTCTTATTGAGACTACACTAATACAAACAAAATGAGATATACGGAATTTCAAATGAAGTCAGATACTAAATTATTAGATGCTATGATCGAGGATAACAATACATAAGAGTTTGAACTTTCAGAGACAGAACACAGATTTAAAAAGAAGAGGGAGTCTAATGAGTTTGCCATGATCTGCATCTTCCACGTTCATTTGGGCTCTGTTTTCGATTTACTTAGTAGTAGAATGCAATGCACCCACCAAGTACCATCAATATTTATCTCTATCCTCAGAACTTTGTGTCTTAGTAGGTCATGAAAATTTATCTAGCACACAAATTCAAACATTTGCTTCAAAGGATGTGGCTTAGAATTCATTCCTGTCGTTAAGCCCTAGAGCATGACATTGTTTTGTGGGGTCTTGATGATGTTCTGGTTCTCTTACTCCTGAACAGATTAGTTAAGTGTGCAAGGCATTATGTGTGATATACACTTGAAAAAGATACAGTTTGTGCCTCTAAAGAGCTATGGCTTAAGTGAGATGAAAAGCTAAATGCAGAAATACTTTTGTCGAGTGTCCATATAACATGCACATTATGTGTACCATCTCTAATCACCCCCCGTCCCGAGCGTATAGAAAGCTTGGGTTCCTTTTAAAGCAGATACCAAGAATTTGAGGTGGCTTAAAATTTTATTTAAACCTTGAGGTGGATTATAAAAAATATGCAAAGTATAAACTATATGGTTAAAGGAATCCAGGAAAAGGCAAATAGAGCTAGTCTGTGATAAAATAGTTCACAGGAATGTATCCCATATGGTTCTGTGAGGCAGCTTGAGGTGGATTGAATATTTGACTTTGAGTTTCCTAAAGACCAATGTAAGAAAGAAAAACAGGCATAGTTTTAAGAGTTGTATCCTACAGATAGGATTGAATCAGTTAGGAGAAGCATAGTTCTTCTGGAGACTTGAAAGCATATCCTGCCATAGGTCTTCATTAAGACCACACTATAAAGTAGGGGACATTATCCCAGATGGTATCCTTACAGTAAAAACTGTGGAGAGTCGTTATATGGCTGTTTCTTATATTGTCCCTCAATATAAGTCTAAGACAGAAGCCCGTCTTAGCAAAATGAATGGGAAATAAATATTTGTCGTCCTTTCAAACAATTCTCTGTAAATATAATTTTTAAACAATATTTTAGATTTGGTTTATTTGAATTAGGATACTCACATTGCACTTGGTGGAGGTTTTTACATCTCTTTTAAGCTATAACAGTTTCCATGCCTTCTTGTCATTTAGTTGTTGAAGAAACAGGTCAGTTGGCCTATTCAATGCCGCACATTCAGTATTTGGTTGATTGTATACCTGTGGTTTCACCGAATCTTAAATAACAATTATTCTATTAACACAACTGAAAATTTTATTTAGTTCTTTTTCAAATTTGTCTGGTCATTTTATCTGTTTTTAGACAGTCTCTGCCTCCGTATTTATAGCTTTGATTCCTTCATTTATTTAAAAATATTACACGTACTTATCTTTCATTTAGAATCTGATAATGGCACTATCTGAAGCCTTTATGGATCTGGTTCTATTATTTGTTGTTCCCGACGACTCTTGTTTATGGGTGCTGGTGTCCTGGTAGATTTTGTGATTTTTGATTGTAAGTTCATATAAGTTCATGTCTGTTGGCATTATCTCTGACAGAGCTCCATGAGACCTGGGTGGAGGGTTTGTTTCTCTAGGTGGATTTTCTTTCTCTCTTTTTCTTTCTTTCTTTTTTTTTTTTTTTAAAGTAAGCTCCATGCCCAGCGTGGAGCCCAGTGTGGGGCTTGAACTCACCACCCTGAGATCAAGAACTGAGCTGAGATGGAGTTGGACACTCAACTGACAGAGCCACCCAGGTGCCCCTCTCTAGGTAGATTTTCAATCTTCTTTACCCCATGCCTGCGGGCACCACAACCTAGGCCCATCTTAAATGAAATTCTCCTCTAGGTTTTTTGGGCCACACAGATAGTGTGATTTCTAGCTCTGAACCCCTGTGGATGGCCAATTTGGGTTTTTGAAATCTCAGAGGATGATTTTTTGTTGTTTTGTTTTTTTAACCTCTGTACAGGGCGAAGGTTTCCTTTGTGCTTGCCGTCACTGGATGGCCTCCCTTTTAGTTCACCATTTTCCTGAAAGAATAAGCCCTTTTGAATTGTACCTCCATGCAGATGGCTCTCCAATCTGGCTTCTGGTCTTACACAATGCGGCATTAGAACTCTTTCACCTCTCTGGTCTCAGCATCAGCTCCTTAGCAGTTTATTTTCTAAAACTGATAAATATGTGTCTATACAATTGAGTAACTTACATATAATTATATAGTATAATATATGGTGATATATTATGTATATTGACATATGTAATATAGATAATAATACCTTATAATATTTTATATATATAATATTAAATTTTTATATATTAAAATTTTTCTAGCTGGTAGATTTCAGGATCTCTAGCCTACCATTCTTCCAAAATAGAAGTTCTTCATTCTCTGTCTTCACTCAGATCCAGATCCAGTATATCTGTGTCAGGCCTAAACCCAAAGAATCTTTTCATATGCTTCTGAGCTACCCTCCTGTTCTGACCCGAAACATGTTGCTGTGCTTCTCTGTTTTCTTGACTACAGTTCATCTCACTTAACTACCGTTGGCTGATTCTCACAACTAGTGAAAATAAGCTGCAAAAGGTGGTCCTGTTGTGAACAGATCTTCAGTTGGCCTCCCTGACTTTCAGGTTGCTCTCTGGAATCCTCTGAGGTTTCAGCCACCATATTGGACTTCTTGGTTCTGAAAATTGCCCGAATCCAAGCTTGCTATGATCTTTAGATGCCATAGTTGAACAGCCCCACTGTCTTCAGTAAGTGTCAGCTTTTTTCACCTTATTTATCTCTCCAGCTACCCCCACCACTGGCCTGCCCAACCTCAGATAGCCAGCTCCACTTTGGGTACCAGTCATTAGATATAGCCCAGGCTCCTTTGCTAGCCTGGAGTTGCTGAGGTAACAGCATTCCTGTGGCCAAACATCCTTGAGCTGTGACAAAAGTGATATTTGTGAAAAAGAAAAGTATTAGCACAAAGCCCTCCTGGAACAATGCAGTCAAAGAATCTCTCTTCCTTGAATTATTTGTACCACTCTTATGAAACTCGTTCACCTTCCCCTTTATGCTGTAGTTATATAATAGATTTTTTGTCTTCCTCCCTAGAAAATTAGCTGCTTAAGGGTAAGAAATGGAATTGGGTGAGAAGATCTGTGTTCAAATCCTGACCCTATCATATTCTAGTTATGTGACTTCGGGCAAGTTACTTTCACATCTATGCCTCAACGTTGTCTCCTATAAAACTGAGTTTAATATCTAATTCTTTATCAAAAAACTTTGGGGCCACTTATGTCTAGGGATTTAGAGATTTTTTTTCAGATTTTATCTGAATAGAAGCAGTGCAGTACGTATATATTATGGAGTACCCCAGGGGTTCCTTGCAATTGAACACTGTCCTATTTTTGTGACAGCACATATAAGCATTCATAGTAAATGGATTAAATAACAATTGTAATTGCACTCATATCATTTCATTCAGGCCAGTTTTTCCCACCAAAAGAGTTAAAAAATAACTTAATTTTTAGAGATTTGGCTTTTGTAATTGCAGGTAAAGGACTCTGGGCCTGTATTACTTATCTCACAGAAATGTTGCAAGGATTAAATAATATAAAGAAGATCTCCCAGCATTGAGTCCAGTACATACATAGTAAACTCACGAAATTTCATGTGAAGCTGATTTTTAATTATCTAATGAATATTTATTTATGTTATTCATGTGGAGGCTGGTGATAGGGATTTTTATGTGAATGATAAAAACTTTCTAGTTCCTGGCTTTCCTTCTTTGGAGATTTATCGGAAGGCACCAGCAGCCAGCTGGTTCTTCTGATCACAATGAAGAGCTTCCTATTAACTGTGTAAGTCAGGAGCGGGTGACCTACAAATTTGAGTGGTCTGGAATGTTGGGACTGGAAGGCGCTTCAGAGACCAATTGGCCTGTGAATGTGAACTGCTTTCCAAGGCTGGTAATCCATATTGCCATTTATTCTCTTAATTTTATAATTAAGGAAATTGAATTCTTAAGTGGAGAGAGAAGTGAACTTGATTTGCCCAGCATATACAGGTGAGAAGGTCTGAACATCACATGGAAGAGAGGAATTCTTTTCACAGCTATACTATGGAGACCATCCCTCTTCACTGAGAACTACTTTCAGGAAAAATTGGAAAATTGTCCCACTTTTTCAGTTATTTACTGGTTAAAAAGTATTGCATTTATGCTTTTATTTTTATTTTATTTTATTTTTTTAAAAGATTTTATTTATTTATTCGACAGAGATAGAGACAGCCAGCGAGAGAGGGAACACAAGCAGGGGGAGTGGGAGAGGAAGAAGCAGGCTCATAGTGGAGGAGCCTGATGTGGGGCTCGATCCCATAACGCCGGGATCACGCCCTGAGCTGAAGGCAGACGCTTAACTGCTGTGCCACCCAGGCGCCCCTGCATTTATGCTTTTAAATATGTCCAGTCTTTAAATACTGTTCACTTAGTTGTATTATTAACCTAAATGCTTCGTAGCTGCAGTACCTCCATTCGCTTGATGGATATTTGAGTTCTTACCATGCACCAGATCTTGTCCTGTCTCTCGGGAGAAAGAGTGAACAAAAAGAAAGGTTTTGTTCTAATGGATCTTATGTGAGTGGAGAGGAGGAAATAGAAAAAAATCTGCTCTGTAACGTGCACCCACTCTGGACATTCATCTTATTTGATCCTTACAGCCAGCCACTGAGGAAAGGGCTGTCATCGCCCATGTCTCAGAGTATGGAAACTGAGGCTCAGAGGGTTAAGTCAATTGCTCAAGATCAGATAGCTGATGTGCTTCCACAACCATGGTCTGAATTATGAAGTTATCTAGCTTCCAAGGGAAAACTGCATTGAGAGACAGTAATCAGATAGAACATTAAATTACCCCACCAGCTAGGAGTGACTCCTGTTAACCTGGCACGCAACAGATACGGAAAAGGACAACCCGCCTGCTGAAGTGGCTTGCTTAGTGTTCTGGTTTTGTCATTGTTGTTCCACAGAGAACTTTTCATGGTTAAGCAGATAATGACTTGGGTAATATTTGTCTCCGCCAGTAGGCAATAAATTCTCTGAGTGAGGGGATTGTTTTCGATTTGCTCCTCGCTGCATCCCCAGGGCCCAGCTCCTAGCTTGCATCAACATTTCCGAATGAATAAATGAATGGACAGAGCTAGGTTGTGGCAAGTCCAGTGTTTTTCCTGCCTTCCTCGAAGTTTTGTGACAGGAATTGGTTTTCCTTTGATCTCTGGGAGTAGGGAAGTGTCATAATCTTGTCCCCCCAGGGAGCTTGACCTCCTGATGACATCTTCAAGGCTTTGGTGAAATATTGCTGGGACATCAGGTGTATAGTTCCCTCTGTCTCTGATCGATCCTCATCTCAGGGCAAAATGAACCTTGCAGGTGGAAAGCCCCTGTGCCCCAGGAGGCAGGATCTGGATTCCCTCTTGGAGCTTCAAGGAATAACTGAAGGGACGTTGGCAGCCATGGGCCAGTTGTGGAGGGGCCCGCGGGCTGGTAAGAGTGTAAAATGAATGCGGACATGTGGTGGAAATGGTTGTGTGCAGGACTCCTCATTTAGAAAGTCTCCCCTGATGTGTTATTCCTTATTGCAATGTGATTTGAGCCACATATCGGAATTTTCAAGAGAATTCAAGAAAAACAGAAGGGAAAATAAAATGTTCCTAGTGGGAATACTCTCTAGAATTGAAGAATAGATGCGATTCTCTGGTTTCTAGGCAAAATAATTCAGTATGATGGAATTTTATGGAGAAGCATCTATCTCCCAGAGCAAAAAGAAGGGAAAGGTATTCTCTAATGGATCTATTGTGCCCTCGTTAACATATAGTCAGACTTCAAGGGAACCTTGCGCTGAGGATTTCAGTGCAATTAATTACATAAATACCAAGACATGTAGTCTCCCCCCAGACTAAAAGGTCTCTGGAACAATTAGGAGACTGTGGCCCCCTTGCCCCCTTGTCATGCACATGAATGTCACAGGCCTCAACAGAGGACTTGGGGTGCTTTGATGCCCAATGTGCTCAATTTGGTTTCAGAGATTTCCAATTCCTTGTACCTAAGCACTTGTCCTAAACAAACAAATAGCATTGGCACAGAATTCTCTAGCAGGCTGTGGAGACTTAATGACCTCAACTCAGTGGTCTTCCCACTGTTGAGAGCCTCCCAGATACTTGGCAGCATTAACATTCCTGGGATTGTATTTGGCCAGCCTTTGTAAAGGAGTTGAATACCGCCTCATTAGCTCAGGCTCGTGGGGCATTTGTGTCTCTGACAACAGTTTAATTATGGACATTGTTTACTAATCAGTATTACCGTGACAGACTAGAGGGCTAATCTGAAGATGAACACAATAGCTTGCTTTCTTTTTATTCTTTCAGCCAGTGAATGTAAGAGTTAAAACAAACCTGTTTTTGTAGCCCTTGTTTTCCATAATAAGATTGGGGGACACATTCTGAGGCAGGCAAGGGTTTCTCCCTCTCTCTTCTTCAGTGTAACTTGAATTTAGCCTGCTTTGTCCCACAGAGAGAAATGACAGTGTTTGGAAATGTGCTGGTTGGACAACCAGAGATGTGGGGGACCAGCTAGTTAGGACAACTGAATTCAGGAAACTTTTGTCAGGAGCCTTCGTCAGCTGCCACGAAAGCCTCTTCTCAGAAGGGTTTTGAAATCCCGAGGGGTGAATTTTACAGAAAGTTGAAGAACTGAATTAAAAATTTCACTTTGTACACATTCGCTTTGCCACATATAGAGTTGAGGATTCAGCGTGTTTCTACTTAGCATGTTGGGAGCTGTGAGCACGAAGTACTCCTTACTGGGGAGAAAAATGGGTCGTTCTCAGACTCCGGAACTTCAGGACTGGTTCTGAGACATTTGTAGGAAAGTGTTGCTGTCACTGGTTTTGATTAATTAAGGAGCTAGCCTTGAGCGTCGAAAGGCTTAATCCTTCCAACCTCTCAAATGTTGGAGGTAAGAGGGTAGCAGCTGGAGAATTCAACTTTCCAAAGTCGGATTTGTTCCCAGAACAGAAGGTGACGGAGGGATGTGGGTGACCGCGGTGAGTTCAGGCAGCATCTTGGAGCCAGATCTGGAATTGTCTTGAACATCGCATTGACTGGGTGGCAGGCTTCTGGAGGTGGATGAAAAAGTCAAGAAGAAGCAGATGTCCTCTATTGCATGGATGTAGGCAGAAACCTGGGCCCCAGCCCACCGGGAACATGCCTGTGCTTGAAATAAGCCTTGGCTGTATTGTCGCCTGGGGGGCAGGGGTCCTCGACTCCACTGCCTGAAACGGGACGTGGGCATGAAAATACCTTTGCTCTTCACTACCGTTAGTAACCAGGAGTCTTTCACATGGTGCTGGAGACCCCGAATATTTGCATGACTGGGCCAAGGGTGAGTAAGTTGGCAATCTGAGAGCCACACGAGCTGGTTGATGATTGTTTGCCCTGCTCCACTTTATTTTTCTGTTTTTCAACTGATTGAGGAACTAACATAAAAATATTGAGATTTCACATGAAAATCTGTAGTTCTATCTTTTCTGGAATCATTGGAGTCTCTGAGAGCAGGGCCAGCGTTCTCACAAGGAGATAACACCTGTGATGTGTCTGTGGTCACAGCTGCGCGCCTCCTAACCCCCAGAGGTCTGGATGTGTGCTCTCCTGTGCCCAGGCCCTCTGCAGCCATTCGGCCTTGCTTGCTCGGGTCCCCACCTGGCCCCACGCACATGTTATACAAGAGAGGACTCTCCTACACAGGTGGTAGCTGTTAACATTTGGAGGATGTCCTTTCAGGTTAGAGTTTCCCTGCCTCTTTCAGAATATGATACTTTGGTGTCGATGTCCAATAAGTCACTCATACCCTAGTTCCTAGTATGAATTATCTTGTCAGATGGCACGCAAGAGTAGAAGAAGTGTCTATAAGGGGAAAAGGGGGAGGAAGAAGGCTCAAGGAAAGGCACTTTGATCACTTTGTGATTGGGTTGAGGACGAGGACTGGAAAGAAAGCACAACAGAGCTGATTCTTCCACCTCTATTTATTTGAACCTGATCCCAGGGAAGTGAGTAAGAAGAAAGCTGTCTTGAAGCCTGCTGTAGACTGACTGTGTCCCCTCAGGATCCATGCATTGAAATCTAATCCCCAAGGTGATGGTAGTTGGGGGTAAGGCCTTTGAGAGGTGATTAGGTCTTGAGGGTGGAGCCCTCATGATTGGAACTTGTGCTTTTATGAGACACCCCAAAGAGCTCTCTTTCCCCTTGCATCCTGTGAGGGCACAGCTAGGAGATGGCCTCCTAGGAACCAGGAAGCTGGTCCTTACCAGGTACTGAATCTTCCAGTGCCTTGATCATTGACTTCCCAGCCCGGGGACCTGTGAGAAATAAATGTTGTTTATAAGCCACCCAGTCTATGGTATTCTGCTATAGCAACCCAAGACTAAGGTAAGACCCATGGGGGCCCTAATGCCTCCTGTTAATAGAGATACTGGAACTGTTTTACTTTCTTAGGTTGCTGGAGTATTTTGAGAAGACAGAGAGTTACGTGGTGACAATAAGGAAAACAACTATGCAGACAGTTTTGAGTGTTATATACACCACCTCTATTGGTCATTACAGAAGTATTATAATCACATTGTATCATGTAAGTATTATATTTGGTCGTTACCTAAGTCATCTGAGTCACCTTGATTGGACCACTTAAAAGAGCAAAGATGACTATTTTAACTTCACCTCCTCTTAACTCTCCAGTATTAATGGTGTTAGAGCGGCCAGAAGCAGAGAGCCACAATAAGGAGGGAAAAAGGGACAGGCTTGTGTAGTCCCTGCTTCTACATCCTGGGGCACTGGCCCCGCAGAGCAGTCACAGGGGCCTTGCCCCACGGCTCTGTCTGCCAGCATCCCCCGCAACTGTGTTTGTCCCACTTGTAATAACTAGTCTCAGAATTTCTTATTTGATTCTGCCAATCCACATGGTGTGATTCAGCTTCTTAAAAGAATAAATCAACATTTTCAAGCCTGCTTGGATTTATTTTAAATAACCTCTCTCCACTAAACATGGCCCGCAGTGTGATTTGGTGAGTGCTGGGATGGTGGCTCCAACTTGGAGACATATTTGCCTTTAAGATAACATGGCCGCAAGGAAATGCACCTCTTTGTTGGCCGTGCACGTGTTTTCTTAGGAAATTGAAAAGACTTCTCTCTGAGTCACCTTAGCTGCTCTTCTGAGTCATTTCTGAGGCTCAGGGAGAGAAGAAGGACAGAGAAACAGGCGATGGAAAGGCCTGGGCAGACTGCACCCTGGCCGCTGGGACCTACCTCATACTGCTCTGGCCTGCTTTGACTCGGTGACATGTGCCCAGACCTCCTCTGGCCTTGAGAAAACTCAGAAGGGAGTAGACAGATTTTCTACCAGGCAAGTGTGTTTGGGTGTGTCCTGTATCGTAGCTTTGTATGAAAAGCACTGCAGCTTTTCCAAGACTGCCAAACCTGATCCTACCCCTTTGAGGTTGGTCCCAGGTGGACGTGGCCTTCTCCCGTAGCACCTATATCCTCTGCCACCAGCACAAGGAGGCTGCCTGCATTCCCTTGCTTGTCCATGAGGTGTACGTGGATTTGGGGCTCCTTGAGTCCCAGCAGAACTGGTGCCCTATCCTTCTTCCCTCTTTGCTTGTGACTGGGAGGCCCCCACAGTCTCCAGAGACCCTTTGCCTCTCCATCTGACCACTGCTCAGGCATATTTCAAAGGTGTAAACTACTTGGTGAGATTTCTTTCTGGAAATGTGCATTTCTAATTTTGTGGTTCCCCGGAATCAGAAAAAGTGCATTCTAAGTTTCACATCACTGTTCGTTAGTTTGGTGAACTTGGGCAAATGAACAATTCTCATATGACGGGAATTGTAATAGTGGTGACCGTGGCTTGCTTCACTCATTTACAGAACTCTACTTCATAGGGTTGTTGTGGGAATTAAATGAAATAATTTAATTAATTATTTGATTAATAATTTAACCCAAGTACGTGGGTACCAAATGGGTTAAGTGGGTAAAGTAAATGGGTAATGAGTACTGAACACCCATTGAGTATTTAGTAAATGCTACTATTGCTGTGTCTTCATGGACGTGGGAGCGGAAATGTGCACCGTGAAACATCCTGGGGTGTGAATCATTGAAAAACTTCATAGCTGCGGTGGGTGTTCCAAACCAGGAACTGGGTGCGAGTCTTCCTGGCAGGTATCTCATGCTGACCTCATGCTGGTTCATGAGGGCGGGGGGAAAGGTTGTTGCTGCTGAAGGGAAGAGCTTGGAGGGAGATTCCAAATTCACCAGCCAGTCTTCAGTCAGCTGGCGGGGCCCAGAGTCTTAGGCTGCAGCAGTATTCTGACTTCTTAAACAATATGAACTGCTGCTTCTTTCTGCATCTTTGGACAAATTAAAAACAGTGTACACACAGAACTGTTCGGCCAGTATTCACAAGCTGAGCCAAATTCAGAGCTGAAGGTTAGACACGAAATAGCAAACAGAAGCAGAGCAGACAGGCGCTCACACCTGGCTGCTAAGAATGAAAAAAACAGATGCCCGGAAAGTCGGGAAGAATTTGTATGTGAACGCAGAGTCTTATGGATTTACCATTTTACTCCAGCAGCTCCTAGAAGACTTTCAAAGTGAGGGAATGCCCCCTTAGGATTTCTGGAGCAGTCGGGCACCTGCGTGGGGAGCCACGCCCAGTGATTCCCTGGAGGACTCTGATTTATGGAGAGAGGGATTCTGAGCTCAGCTGCATTCTTGTGGCTGGGATCAAAAGGGCTTTCTCGCTGACCACAGATCACATCCCAGGAATCCTCCCTAGACAGCACATTCCTGAGAACAAATGTGGCCTTGGCCATAGCCCACGGGGTGGAGTAAGACTGGGAGGGCACATAATCCAGGGGGATGGCATTTTTAATACCCTAAATCACAGGTTTTATGGTCCCCCCCCCAAAAAAAGAGACCTGCAGGTTTGGGGGGAAGTTATAATCTTCCCTTCTTATCTAAGGGCAGCCGCTTTAGTGGAAAATAAGCTAACCTGAATTTTCATCCTGACAAATTACTTTTTTGGGACTAGGTTTCATCATCTGTGAAATGGGTATCTTGGGTTAGAATCGGAAGGATGTTTTTAGGCTGTTTGCCACAGTCCTCCCTGCTCCCTATTGTCTCATATGTGGCTTGCTTTACTCATGTACTCCCTGACCCCATTAGGAATTTAAATTTACAATCTCTGGACTAGATAACCTCTAAGCCCTGTTCTTCCCCTCCCCCCACCACTCCCCAGCTATAACTTTCTTGAAAATCATAGTTGGGAATATATTTTAGGATATTTATTTATATAGACAGGATGTTCATGTGTCTTCTGGACCAAGGTGCTTGAAGCAGTAGGAGAAGGGAATGGACACAACTAGGGCTGGGGATGGGTTAGGCATGGTGGTGTCATGCCTGGCAATTCCAAAGCAGAGAAGAGAACAGTGGGAAGTGGGAAAACCTGTGTACAGGGTTAACACACCCAAGATATTCCACTATTTGCTTTTCCCAAATCTTTTCAAGAGTTGGCTTGCTCACCTGTTCCAGGGCAACTTGGCCTTGAAAGGGTCAGGAAGTTGTACTTTCTCCTCTGATGGGGTATGTTAACCTGGCAGAAAAAAGAGATGAGGAATGCTGGGCTTCCTCCTGCCAGACAACACCATTGATGCAATTCTCAGTTGCCTACATCCATAATGAAAAGAAGAAAAAAAGTGCTTAATATAATTAGAGCTCCAAATCCCCTTTTGGAAGATGGAAGAGATATTGTACCCAAAATGAGCTAGTGTAAGGAGGAGGAGACTGTACAGAACTCCCTTTGTTTTTAGTCCATTATTGATGAAGTCACAGCCAAGGATTCTGTTTGGTGAAGAAATAAATTGTATAATACTTATAAGTCTATAGAGACAGTACCAGTCATATTTAAAAGACTAGTAATACTAATATTTAACACAAATACTAATATTTATATCTGGTTTGTGGGTTCTATTTTTGGCACAGGAGCTTGAAGTTGTACTTAGATTAAGAATCCTGTACCTAAGAGGAAGGTTGATGCTTTGGTTAATTACAGACTTATCTCTTCCTAATAGATTGAACATTTGATAATTATGTGGTGTTGATAATTTGTCTTTCTCCCCAACTATGGGGCCAAAAGAAGACATACGGGGAAGGGGGCTGGGTGGGTGGGGAAGAGTATTATACTGTAATGGCTCTTAGCTCATAATATTATATCCAAAACCCAAGAAAAATAATATTCTGAATACACAACCACTAACTGAAGGATAGGATCTCACTCACAGATTGGGGACATTGGAAAAAAGAATAATGTATGCCTCTACATCCAACATTTTCTTATCTGTATTAGTACATTTGTCTTACAGTCTTCTTTCTGCAAAGAGAACTCATTGAATCAAGGAAGATAGGCTCTCCGTTTGGAAAGTGGGCTGTGCTAAGTACCAGAATAGAGAAACAAGGCCCCTTGGGGATTCTAGCAATCCAATGAGCTAGAAGAGGGTCTTCCAAAGCAGGCCTTGATGGTGGCCCATAATACAGCTAAGTGTCTATATTGCTGGGACTGAATATAGAAGGAACTTTCACTTTGCAATGAAAAGATCTTTCAAAAAATAAAATGATTATATTAACTTACAAGGATATAGATGAATTAGTCACTTGTCTACTTATAGATGTCGATAATTAATTAACTAATTAATTAATTTTTGAGTAGGCTCCAATGTAGGGCCCAAACTCATGTCCCTGGGATCATGACCTGAGCTGAGATCAAGAGTCAGCTTCTTAACCAACTGACCCACCCAAGAGCCCCAGATGTAGCTTTTTAATGTAGTTTATATACATATGCAAAATCATCTACCATATAAAATAATTTAAATTAGAAATATTGCATTTTTCACTATCAAAGTTTATGAAATAATTTTATTAAAACTTTTCACCCGTAACTGTGACATCCAAGGCTTCTGAGTCCTCTAACATCCTTTGAAACTACACGTAGTCCTCACCTGTTTCAAACATAGTTGTGCTTGAAATCTGTTTATCCCAAGCCACAGCTAGCCATTTACAGAATATTACAGAGCTATTTTGTTTTTTATTCATTCTCTACATGTATAGTTGCGATCTCCACAATGTAACCTTGACTCTATGACTTTTAAATTGTGTTTTGAAAAGCTCCTTTGCAATGACACATGATATTTGCAATTAATCTGGATGAACTTTGTCTCTCTGCCTTTTTTTCTTAAACCAGCTCTATCAGATGAATTGTGTAAATATCCCAGGTTAGTTTTGATTGTGTTCTATTAATCTGATTGTTTAATTTGATTAAATAATGTAATTGAGAGCATGCTCTATAATATAAAAGTCCTCCGCTCCTACACATGCGTACCCTCACTGCTCTAAAAGTCCTCTGTGCTCCACCTATTCAACCCCTCCCCACCAGCCCCTGGCAACCACTGATCTTTTTATTGTCTCCTTAATTTTGCCTTTTCTAGAATGTAATATAGTTGGAATCATATAGTATGTAGCCTTTTAAGTTTGTCTTCTTTTACTTAGTAGTATGCATTTAAGGTTCCTTCTTGTCTTTTCATGGCTCGCTAGTTCATCTACTTTCAGCACTGAATAATATTCCATTGTTTGGATGTGGCACAGTTTATCACCTACACAAGGACATTTTTGTTGCTTCCAAGTCTTGGCAGTTATAAAGAAAGCTGCTATAAACATACATGTGCAGGTTTGTTTGTTTGCTTATTTATTTTTTTTTGTAGATGTAAGTTTTCAGTTCATTTGGGTAAATACTAAGGAATGCAATTGCTGGATCATATGGTAAGAATAGGTTTGATTTTGTAAGAACTTCCAAACCGTCTTCAGAGTGACTGTACCATTTTACATTCCCACTAGCAATGAATGAGAGCTCATGTGCTCTACATCTTTGCCAGCATTTGGTATTGTCAGTGTTCCAGATTTTAGCCACATCTAATAGATGTGTAGTGATATCTCATTATTGTTTAATTTGTATTTCCCTGATGACCTACGATGTGAAACATCTTTCCATATGGTTATTTGCCATCTGTATATCTTCTCTGGTGAGGTATCTGTTAAGATCTTTGGCCCATTTGTTAATCAGGTTGCTCGGTTTCCTGTTGAGTTTTCAGAGTTCTTTGGATAAAAATTTTTTATCAGATGGATCTTTGCAAATATTTTGTCCCAGTTTGTGGCTTGTCTTCTCATTCTCTTGAAATTGTCTTTCACAGAGCAGAAGTTTTTAATTTTAATGAAGTCTACCTTATCAATTATTTCTTTCATGGATCATGTCTTTGGTATTGTAACTAAAAAGTCATTGCCCAACCCAAAGTCATCTAGATTTTCTCCTATGTTGTCTTCTATTAGTTTTATAGCTTTGCATTTTATATTTAAGTCTGTGATCCATTTTGAGTTAATTTTTGTGAAAGGTGTGAGCCTATGTTGAGGTTCTTTTTTTTTTTTTTTTTTTTTTTGCCTGTGGATGTCCAGTTGTTCAAGCACCATTTGTTGAAAAGACTTTCTTTGTGCCATTGTATTGTTTTTCCTCCTTTGTCAAAGATCAGTTGACTATATTTATGTGGGTCTATTTCTTTTTTTTTTTTTTAAAGATTTTATTTATTTATTCGACAGAGATAGAGACAGCCAGTGAGGGAGGGAACACAAGCAGGGGGAGTGGGAGAGGAAGAAGCAGGCTCCCAGCGGAGGAGCCTGATGTGGGGCTCGATCCCATAACACTGGGATCACGCCCTGAGCCGAAGGCAGACGCTCAACCGCTGTGCCACCCAGGTGCCCCTATGTGGGTCTATTTCTGGGTTCTCTATTCTGTTCCATTGATCTATTAGATTCTTTTGCTGATACCACACCATCTTGATTACTATAGCTTTATAGTAACTCTTAAAGTCAGATAATGTCAGTCCTCCAACTTTATCCTGCTCCTTCAATATTAAGTTGTTATCCTGGGTCTTTTGCTTCTCCACATAAACTTAAGAATCAATTTTTCAGTATCTAGAAAATAACTTGCTGGGATTTTGATTGGGATTGCATGAAATCAACTGATCAAGTTGGGAAGAACTAACATCTTGCCAATATGAATCTTCCATGCATATAGAATATCTCTCCATTTATTTAGTTCTCCTTTGATTTCATTTATCTGAGTTTTGTTGTTTCCCTCATATAGATCTCATACATACTTTGTTAAATTTATACCTACATATTCATATTTTGAGTGCTAATATAAATGGTAATGTGTTTTTTACTTTCAAATTCCACTTGTTCATTGGTGATATATAGGAAAACAATTGACTTTTTGTATATTAACCTTGTACCCTATAACCTTGCTATAATCATTTATCAGTTCCAGAATTCTTTATTTTTTGTGAATTCTTTCAAATTTTCTCCATAGATAATCATCTGTCATCTGTGAACAAAGACATTTAATTTTTTTCTTCTCAATCCGTATGCCTTTTATTTCCTTTTCTTGTTGTATGGCATTAGCTAGAACTTTCAATAAAATATTGAAAAAAGGTGGTGAGAGGAAACATCTTTGACTTGTTCCTGATACTACTGGGAAAGCTTCAAGTTTCTTATTATTAAGTATGATGTTAGCTGTAGGTTTTTTTTTTTTTATAGATATTCTTTATCTGATTGAGGAAGTTCCCCGCTATGCCTAGTTTACTGAGAATTTTTATCAGGAACAGGTATTGGATTTTGTCAAATGCTTTTTCTGTATCTATTGATATAATTGTGTGATTTTTATTTTTTAGCTTGTTGATGTGATGGGTTATGTTAGTTGATTTTTGAGTGTCGAACTAGCCTTGCATACCTGCGATAAATCCCACTTAGTTGTGGTGTATAATTCTTTTTATCCATTGTTGGATTTGAGTAACTTGTTCTCAATTCAGTGCTTCCCAATAGATTTCACTATGGAACCCTTTGCATAAGGCAACTGCTGACAGTTTGTGTAACAACAGGTCTGTGACACTAATCTCTCAAGAAAAAGTAGAGAGAGAGAAAGGAAGAGGAGAGATGCCACATAGAATCTGGAAGGGTCCCCATGGTCTTTAGGGAATATGTATAGGCACTTTCAGGTACATGTAGGAAAAAGTCAAGCATCTGAAGACATTTCTTTTGTAAAGAGGAATCTTATTATTTCACATGCTCTAGGGTATCTGGTTATGCTAGAGTAGGCTCCAGGAGCATGTGTCCATTAGGCCTGTAGAGACACCTAAGAGAGACCTGGATCTCCTTCCTGACAAACGAGACCAGTAAGTACAGCCCCATTACTTCTGAGAAAGCAGGGGATACCTGTGAAGGGGTAAAGGTGGTAAGTGAGGGATGGTTCCCGGTGTCAGATGGGGGTGATATCACTCAAAATATCTATCTTTGGACCAAGACTCTCCCCCCTCACCTCTCTCAACAATGGTCTCAAGAAATGGTCTCAACCATGGTCTGCAGGTACCAAATTCCTGCAGAAAAGGAATTTGGAAACATTATTTAAATGCACAGCAACCCCTTTTCTTTGGTAACTTGACGAAAAATTTTAAACCTTGTTGGAGGAGGATGCTTTCCCAAGCATGGCATAGTCACCAGCCATGGCAGAAGAGTGACTTGGGTTGCCCCACTCTTGGTGACTTCACCAGGCAGGGAGTGCTAGGAGCATAGCTTTAGCCAGGAAGGGTAACACCCCTGTGAGCCATGTGGGGAGCACAGGACATAAAGAAAGAGAATAGATTCCAGGGGACAGCCAAGAGGAGGGGCTAAAATGGTAGACAAAGAGCCCTGGTGAGACACTGAGAAGACCCTTGAATAGGAAGGAAGGTGCTGTGGACTGTACAAGTCAGATCCCACAGCCACACAATTTTTTCAGGTTGCCCTAAAACTGGTATATCTAGGGCAGAAGTCCCCAGATGTCATTGGTGACCAAGAAACCGTGGGTAACCTGTGAAAATGCAATTCCAGGCAGCACCCCTGGAAATTCAGAATCAGTGGGTATGTCCTGAATGGATTTTTAACAAGTTCCCCAGATGGTTCTGATATGCATCCAGCTTGAAGGACCACTAAAATAAAATACACTCTCTTAAACTCATAACACTGTTTATTAAATGCAGAAATCTTACTTAAAAAAATCAAACAATTGCACTTACTGAATGGTTTAAAGAATCTCTTATTCATCCATTTTCCTGCAGGCCTGGACCGCCCCTTTCTCCTCTACTCCTATCCCTTTCCTTGTTTGTCCTTGTTTGAGACAATTTCCAATTTGTAATTTTTATTTTTTCCTCTTGCTTGGATTATCTACCCTTTGATACTTTTTAAATAATCTTACTCCCCATTTTTGAGTCATTGAACTGAAAATGGCCAGGGGCCCCTTTTCTCATTTTAATAATAGCATTCATTATACCAGAGAGCTGGACTCTATCCTCAGAGGTCAATTTCATGCAAGTCTCACCAGGCAAATCCATCTGAAAGGGGATTCTGGGCAAGAGGGAACACACTGCAAACTTTACACCTCCAATCAACCTCATTTATGGTAGTTCCCTTTTAGATTTTGTCATTTTCAGTAGACAGCTGTCTTATATTTTCTGTGTCATCTTCCAGAAATTTTGCACAAGATGCTTGTGCCTCAGTTTCTCCATCTGTAAAATTGAGGCAATCATGTAATATTACACAATATAAACTTTTTGGAAAGAATATTGTAATGCAAGTATGGCTGGTTCAAGTGTAACTAACCCAAAATGTGTTTATCATTTAAAATGGAAATCTGCAAAGAACAATTTGATAGTAACTGCATTTTCAATGAGCGGCTTGAGGTCACAGTTCATAAAATAGTCCTGCACCGCTTGGGTCGTTTTCTGCAGAATTTGTAAACTGAAAGGATGGAATGCTCTCTGCTGTGTAAATTTTGCATCTGCTATTTCTTACAACTGCTTTCCCTAGAGCATAAGTGACCGAAGCAGCGGAGTTAGTAGAGAAAACAGGTGTGCTTGTTCAAAGGAGGAAAGTAAGTGTATTCATGAAAATGATCTTCCCAGCACCCCGGCCTCTCTCCAGGAGAGATTCACAATCCAGGCATCCCTGTGGGCACAGCCAACTGACTGGTGCAGAGCTGGCTCCTTGAATGGTTTCTTCAACTTGTAGCTTAGCGAGCTCAGGACGGAAGATTGATTCCTGCCTGCAGGATAAGAGACGCGTGCTTACTCTTTGTGGCTCTGCAGAGTTCCTTTGGTTTTAGCTTGTTGAGATTTTGCCAGTTAGAGTGAGAGGACTGTGCTTACCTGGGTACCTACTTTCAAAACTTGAACCAAAGAGATGCTCATTGGTAAGTAAGGCAGATCAGGAATTTGTGTTTTCATTTAGTTTCAAAGCTATTTCTTCGGGAATCTAAGGCTATAGGGGATGGCAAACCAGGGCTAAAGCATAAGAATCTGAATGTTTAATCTTAAAGGAGCATAACAGACCCTCAAAGGGATGCCTACGCAATGCCTAAAGGGTCACATTTCTTTGGCAAAGACAATAGGGCCCAGGTTCTATCTGGTTGTACCATTTTCAGGTTTGGAAACTGGATTTGGTCAGTACCTAGGAACTCTTGAAGACCATCTTCATGCCCACAAAACTAGTAAGTGACGGTGGTTTGACTTACACTGAAAAATTATCTGCCAAGTGGACTGGATACTCTTATTGGCTGGATGGAATATTTGTATTAATTTACAACAAGAAATACAACTCTCAAGGGTATCAGGAATTTATACCAGCTTGCCTAACACTTCTGTCTGTAGGATGGCTACAGAGGAAGCTAAAACATAATCAGAAGGTTATATGTTGAGCGTGGACACTGCTCTTGTCAATATCAACATTGAGTGCATTGAGTCATATAGCCTCTCGGGTCCATCTATAGTATCAGAATTCATGCCAAGCAAACTGGATATTTGAGCCAGGGGGTCAGGACCCCTTCTTCTGAAAGGGGTAGTGTAGGAAGCTTCCTGTCACATTTGAATTATCTCATTTTTTTCTGTATTCAGATGACAAATTTCTTTCCTCCCTCAGTGTTTCTCAGATATGTCCTATGGTTCACTAATCCTACCTGATTCTTTGGGAAAAAAGGATTTTGTGGTTGAAAAATTCACTACTGCATATAATATCTCATTTTGTGGGTTTACTATGCTCATTAGCATATTTTCTCTAGCAAAGCAACTTTGCTTAGTAGGGTAGGGAAGATTTTCTGAGAACTTACCTGAGCCATTATGAGTTCTTATCTGTAATGGCTTTTAGGGGTTAGCAGGTGGTGTGGTGGAAAAAGGCGAAGCTTGACATTGGAAAATCTGGGTTCAAATTCCAACACCGTCCTGGTGTTACCTTGGGCACCTTGACTTCAGCTCTCCAAACTTCAGATTCATTTTCATCAGTTCAAATGGGGATAATGACGCCAGTTTGTAATGTCATTGTAAGGAGTAAGTAATGGTTGGATAATATCCAACAGTGCTAATCATGGTACTGAGTCTTTAATGTGCTTGTTTCTTTTTTAATCTCACTAAACAATTCTATGTAGTAGGTGCAGCAGAAGCAGAAACTAAGGTGTAGGAAAATAAAGACACGTGGCTAAAAATGGTAGACCTGGAATTTGAATCTGGAAGTCATTTTTTGTTTTGTTTTGCTGCAATGCTACATGCAGAAGCCTAGAATCTAGCACATAACTATTTAATCCATGTTTTCTTTTTATTTAACATAATGACTAGACTGATTCATGTTACATATGAAACTATGGAAAAAGTCAAAGAAGATAACCCTTTAGGGAAGAAAAGCTCAAGCCAGATAAACCTTATATATTGCTTAACATACATTTTTATTAGATTGGGTCTAGGAAGGTCTGCATGATGTTGGTAATCACTGCCTACAGATTTTAGGTTTTGTTTTTGTTTACATACTATTATACTGGATTGAATGCTCCATATTGTCAGACTGTGTCATATCTTATAACAAAGCCTCATATATGAGGCTTACCTTTCCAATGCAGAAGGCAGAAAATGCATATCTTAGATTACTCTGTGGCCAGGAGGCAGGCCTGTGACCTGGGCTCTGTGAAACAGCCCATGCAAGGTAGATTTGGAAGTGAGCTGCAGGAGATGGCAGCATGGGAGGGAACCGATCTTTTGCTAAGGTTGGTGGAAGAGAGATGCAGGGGAGGTGACAGTGGCATATTTCCTGGCCTCCAGTCCTAAGGGTCTTAGGTACTGAGTATCGGTGCAGTGGTATTTTCCTTAGAGACATCCCTATGCTGTGGATGAGCATTATTCCTGGCCATGTAGCTTCAGGGATTGGCTTCCTGGCCATTCTGGAGAGTCCTGAGATAATTACTACTGTTTAATCAATTCCCTTTTTCCATTTAAACTTGCCAGGATGGATTCTGTTGTTTGTAACTCAAAATTGTCACTGATAACACTGTTTAATTGCAGTGTCTGATACTTTACTGGGTATATAATAGGTGCTCAATGAATAATTGCTGAATGTGTAAATGGAGGGCAATTATGAAACTGGTGGTGGTGGTGATTGTGTGTGTGTGTGTGTGTGCATGTGTGTGTGTGTGAGAGACACCCCTGCTCTATTACTTTTCTTCACTTTGATCTCAATCCCTTGGAAACTTTATGTTGGGGTTTGGTATGATACATTTTTGTTTCTGTCTGTGACTTTGGAATGCAAGAGCATTGTAAATATTAAGTCCATTCTTCACTTAGTTTTGAGGGGCTGTTACTGAAGATATGTGGATAAATTTATACCAGGTTTTCCTCCCCTAGAATTATGTGGACAAGTTTTCCTCATTTCTGCTTGTCAGAAGGAAATTTGGAATGTATGGGGTCTGGGGTTAACTTTTGAGCTAAAGTTGACATTTTTCTAGCGAAGAATCTTCCTGAAAATGGCTTCATTCTTTGAGAGATGTTTAACTATGAGTCTCAAAGAGTCACAGGAAGAGTTTTTTAATTTATCATTTTTGTTTCATATTTTAAAATACATTTTACTGTTTATAAGGGATTATTCAGAAATTGATCCAATTTAGTCTTACGTTTTGTGGTAGTTAAGGGAGAGTAGATCCTTGCTTGCAATCCATACTTTAGAACCTAGGAAGCCCCAGATAACAAAGTTTTATGCCTGAATAACATTTCAGAAGCTTTATCCTAGAAGCTTTATCCCAGAGGCTATGTAAAATGGAACATTTATATGTTGGGTCAAACTTTCATTTGGTTGCCTTAAAAATTTCGTAGTTCTGTTGGTGCATCCATTGGTTTCTTGGGGATATCCTTGAAGAGGAGGTTCTAAATAGAAATGCCCTACTAAATTTCAGATTTGGCAGTCTACTCAGAAAGAGGCAAAAGGAAGCCAGTGAGTAGGAGCAAGGAAGGAGAACAGAAGATCACATCCTCACCTCCTCTCTCTCTCAGGCCAAAAGGAAGACTGGCTTCCCTGGGGGAACCCACCCACTCCTGCCTGGTCCCTACTATAATGTCACACTTAAGACCTTCTGCAAGAGAAATGTCTGTTTACTGGAGTTTTAAGATACCTTCTGTATAATTTGGTTATTTTTGGTTCAGATAGATGTTAATTAAGGGAAATTTCACCCAATATAGCTAAGCTAACACATACAAAGTTGTTTTGTGAAGGTTATTTTTTCCCTAGAGAAAAAAAAAAAAAAGAACTGATGGCCTTGTAATCACACATTAGAATGCTCTTAAGGGTCTGGCTTATCTGGAAAGAGGACATTTAAAAGATAAAGTTGACACTCCATTTTAATCCCACCCCCAGCAGAGTCAAGTTTTTGTGACATTTCTCTTTGTCAGGAATTAAGGCTGAAATGTGCAAGAAATAGGTTTTTGTTTTTAAAACAACAGCTGCTAAGCAGTCACTATCATCTACCTTCTGTTACCAAGTTTTGGGCAGATAGTGGGTACTTCCAGGAGCTCTCCTATATTTTGGTGCTTTGATCCCACAATAATCTTTGAACATCTGTTTATATACCCACTGAGCTGTTTCTCCTCTCATGTTTAAATCTGGCAGTGAAACCACAATTTTGTAATTCTGCAAGGGAAGTGTAGTGGGAAACAGTGTATCACTATGTTTATAAAAAAAGTGCAATGGAAATAAATACTAATGTATAGTATTTCTTTCTTGGCATATCTGAATTAGATTCTTGTTAATTAGTTAGTCATTTCTTTGGGTTTCACTTGTGGAAGAAGTCTATATTGCCTAGCAGTTGCCATAGAAATCATGCTGTGCTTAACTTAGAACCAGGCAGCTGATACAGATCTAGGCCTGGCGTAGACAAAAGGTGTTAACTTCATCCACCAGTGTTGTTGAAGCACAAAGGCAATTGCTTTGCACCAACATTGTATTAATGTGCTTCACAGCAGTGTGCTTCGTCGCAAGGATGAACATTTTGTATGTGGGAAGGGGAAAAGTAGAAATATCCTTTTTATTTTAGGGCATGGTGCATTGACATTTATACCTTATTTTATACTTTAATATACATAAATGCCCTATATATATTTATATAAACATACTTCATATTTTAAACTTGATTCAAGGAATCAGACCGTCTATACCCCAAAGTGCTGGACGTGATGCATGTAAGTATTTACATTTTCAACTTTGCTGTGTTTTGTCAGGATTTAGCTATGTGCTTTCCTTTACGACCTCAGGTCTGATTTTTAAGAATATATATATATATATATATATATATATATATATATTATATATATATATCATCACATATGATATCATATGTATTATATTATACATATAAAAAAGCAGTAATATTTTAGTATATATGTTTAATCTAATTTTTAAAAATATTTATTTCTTTGTTTGAGAGAGAGAGTGGGCGTGTGCGGGGGTGGGTAGCAGAGGGAGAGAATCCCAAGCAGACACTCTGCTGAGTGTGGAGCCTGTTTGGGGTTCAATCTGATCCCACGACCTTGAGATCATGACCTAAACCAAAATCAAGAGTCAGACGCTTAACTGACTGAGCCACCCAGGCATCCTGTTCCGTCTATTTTTTGTGTTTGGATATATGTACATGAATATACTAGTGTGGACTGAAAAATTATGATTATACTGTAGTTGCTATTTTGTAGTGTGTGTTTTTCTACCATATCATAGCTCAAAAATGTTCTATTTTGTTAAATATCCTTTTAAAAATAATAATATTCCAATATAAGGATGTACCACACTTTACTTAGCCAATCTCTAAATGTTAGACATGTAATTGTGTTTCAGGTATTCTTAAAGGGCATATTTTTAATGTAAAAATCTTAGGATTCATCTCTAGTTAGGTTCTTGGGATGTATTCCTAGAAATGGCATTGACAGGTCAAATGGTATACATGTTTTGGCCTATATTGCCAAATTGCCTCTAAAAGGTTGAAACAACTTTCATTCTTACTCATATTGCATATATATGCTGGTTTCTCTCTCTGTTTGTATTTACTGGTTATTATTTCTTTTCTAAACCATAGCCATTTGCTAGGCAAAAAAAGAAGGTATCTCGTTGTTTTTCAATTTGCATTTTGAGATGTGATAGCCTTATCTTCTTCTTCTTTTTTTTTTTATTTAATGATTTTTTATTATATTATGTTAGTCACCATACAGTACATCCCCGGTTTCCGATGTAAGGCTCGGTGATTCATTAGTTGCGTATAACACCCAGTGCACCATGCAATACGTGCCCTCCTTACTACCCATCACCGGCCTATCCCATTCCCCCACCCCCTCCCCTCTGAGGCCCTCAGTTTGTTTCTCATAGTCCACAGTCTCTCATGCTTCATTCCCCCTTCTGATTACCCCCCCTTTCTTTATCCCTTTCTTCCCCTACCGATCATCCTAGTTCTTATGTTCCACAGATGAGAGAAATCATATGATAGTTGTCTTTCTCTGCTTGACTTATTTCACTTAGCATTATCTCCTCCAGTGCCGTCCATGTTGCAGCAAATGTTGAGAACTCGTTCTTTCTGATAGCTGAGTAATATTCCATTGTATATATGGACCACAACTTCTTAATCCAGTCATCTGTTGAAGGGCATCTCGGCTCCTTCCATGATTTAGCTATTGTGGACATTGCTGCTATGAACATTGGGGTGCATATGGCCCTTCTCTTCACTACGTCTGTATCTTTGGGGTAAACACCCAGTAGTGCAATGTGATAGCCTTATCTTCTATGTCATGATTCCTAGAAACTCTTGGTTCTTCCTACTTAGCTTGTTTTAAAAAGGATCAGACACTGCAGTGTTTCACACAGGGTAAAAGTTGTATATATAAGTCTGAAGTTATGGTTGAATAGAGAATCCAAAGTTCTGTGGATGTCCAATTGTTATAATAAATATAGGTAATATAAAATGGGCCACTTACATTGTTTCCTAACACAGATCTTAGAAATGTATTGTATAATCAAATAAGCTCAATGGGAAATTGAGCAGAGATTTTTTTGGGCTAACGCCTGAGGAGATGTATCTGTGAATTCAAGGCTGTGTTAAGCTTGGCTCAATCAAGATAACCAGATAGCAGCTTTCAAAAGAACAAAACACCCATCAGAACATATTTCTGTGTTCCCTCTTTCATCATAAGCTTTTGGAACTTACATATGTGCACTTGCTTTTTTTGAAGTGAAACTACGGTGTTTCTGGACAGTACGCAAACAGAAGTGCTTTGGGGTCAGCTCTGCATCTCCTGCTGCTTCAACTGTGGCCTGAGGGATGGGAAGAGAAATCATTATCCAGTTTTGTCGCACAGCAAAGTCATTGTAAGGTAGCTAAGGAATGGCAACGGTTCTCTCAAAGCCGGGAGCTTTATGCCTCTGATAGAGCTCTGAGAGATCCACCTGCAGCCCTCCGCTAGGAGCCAAACAGATGGCTAGCAGCTAGGCAAGCACCACAACCGGACGAAGCAGTTCTTGTCTTTACCATACATTACCCCACGAGTTGCTTTCCTTGACCACCGCCTGCTTCTTGATCAGAAGTCAGTCCCTTCTCTGCGCATGTCTCTATCCTGGCACTGGCTACCACGGATGCTTCGTGATTATATTTTCACCAGTTTGCTCAGCTACTGCACGGCGAGTTTCCCGCTCACCCATTTTTATACTCTAAGTCCGTAATACGGTGCTCGGTACATACCGGCACCAGTATTGGCGTGATCTTTCCGTGATAAGGTTATCAGCCTTTGGCTCTTCTGCACGTTGCCCGGGAGGGCAGCTTCGAGCACCAGGGAGGCAAAGGCTTTGCTAGGCCTGAGTAGCTCCTGGAGTCTGCCGTGTTTTACCTGAGACCCAGCCCCTCCATCACCCTCTGAGACTTTGATTTTTTGAGACCAGTTTTCTTTGTCACTGTTGAAATATTATAGGGGTTGTCATAAGAAGAAAAACCTTTATTGAGACCTGTTTGATATTAATAATAGGAAATGAGCAGATGTTTTGAGAATTCATTTAAAGATAGCATGAAATGAAGACTTTGAGTGTATCTGTAACGTCAAAGGATAGGGAAGGGACTATTGCAAGGTATTGTAAGCATTTCTAAGAGACTGTTGTGTTCTAAACACCCCAGGGGTCTCTTAAATCACCTGCAGGGTCCAAGTGTTCCTGGCAGTGCAGTGTTCCACGCACCTGCGAGGAGTGCAAGATGCCTTTTGTGTAAAGCCCAAAAGTTTGATTTTAGCTTACCTTGAAAATATCATTAATAGTTCAAATAGAAATAATGAGTGTTGGAGAGGAGGTGGAGAAAAGGGAGCCCAGGTGCACTCTTGGGAACGTAAATCGGAGCAGCCACAATAGAAAACAGTATGGAGGTTCCTCAGAAAATGAAAAATAGAATGACGTTGCAATCCAGCAATTCCGCTCTGGGGTTTATATCCCAAGATAATGAAAACACGAATTTAAAAAGATATATCCACCTCCATGTTCACTGCAGCTTTATTTACAGTAGCCAAAATATGGAAGCAACCTAAGTGTCCATCAGTAGGTGATTGGATAAAGAAGATGTGGTATGTGTGTGTATGTGTGTGTATAAATATTAGCCACAAAAAAGAATGAAATCTTGCCACTTGCAACAACATGGATGGACTTAAAAGATACTATGCCAAGTGAAATAAGTCAGACAGAGAAAGACAAATACTGTATGATTTCACTAATATGGGGAATCTAAAAAACAGAACAAATGAACAAAACAAAATAGAAATAAATTCAGAAATACAGAGAACAAACCGGTGGTTGCCAGAGGGGAGGGAGATGAGGGATGGATGATATAGGTGAAGGGGATTAAGAGATACGAACGTAATTATAAAATAAGTAAGTCTGGGGATGTAAAGTGCAACATAGGGGATATAGCCACAGATTTTAAAGAGGAGCTCAAATAGGCACTACGGTGACTTAAAAAATGCATGGATCAGTTATTTCAAAACAGACATGTGATTTTATTTTATTTTATTTATTTATTTTTAAGATTTTTATTTATTTATTTGACACAGAGAGAGGGAGCGAGAACACAAGCAGGGGGAGCGGCAGGCAGAGGGAGAGGGAGATGGAATAGGGAGAAGCAGGCTCCCTGAGGAGCAGGAAACCCCACACGGGGCTCAATCCCCGGAGCCCCAGGTTCATGACCTGAGCTGAAGGCAGACGCTTTACCAACTGAGCCACCCAGGCGCCCCCCAGACATGCAATTTTAGTTTAAAATTGTTTATTCCAACAATATTGCTTTTAGATGCTATTGAAAAGAATCAGAGATGACTGTTCTTTATAGCTGGGCACGTAGAAGAGATTCAATAGACACGGATATTTTATCTCAACGTCTCAAACCTGCAGGTAAGGAATCATTAAAGTTTAACTTTGGCTAGGAAGACAGATTGAACAATAGGCTATTACTAGACTTTGGTTTATTTCCAAGTATTAAAGATGTGTGGGATAAATACGACCTTCCTGAAAACTATATGTAAAAAATTCTCTACTTTTGTTATCTTTTGCAGCCCACTAGAAAAATATGGCAAGTTTCCGGGTTTTCTGATAATTTGAATAAGAAGAAGAAAGCCATGGGAGGTGGACAAATTTTGTCTCAGTGTCCCCTTTTTATTAGAGCAACACCGTTACCCCCCGTCAAATTACATAGGCAAAAATCCTGTTCCTCTGAGAAGAGCAATTGCGTCACTCCATGTGTGTTTCTTATTTTGGCTGATAGACTATTTAAAAAAAGATTCTAGTTCCTTTCCACTTTTGCATATGCTTTGATTTTTGGCTCATGTGTATATCATAGTTACTAAATTGTAACTGTGATCTGGTCCCCTTATTAGAAGTCTGTCAGCTGTATTCAGATGAACAGCAACACTTTAGAGGAATAAGTTTTAAACTTTTTGGATTGCTGTCCCGTTTTCACAGTTGCAAACCCCTGTGATGGGAACTTTATATGCTCTTAGAGATTTTTTTGAGCCAGGGGTATAGAAGAGGGAAAAAGGAGAATGAGAACAGATAGAGCTGATGAAAATACCAGAGAATACTTTAATTATTCAGTAGGTCTTTGTTACTTTTAAGCCAGAGACTTTTTTTTTTTTTAAGAGAAAAATCCTGATTTAACTAAATACCACATTGAATCCATCCCAATGTTCGGATTGAATTTTCTTTATCTTTTAGGATCCACCCCCTCCACTCCCTATCCCTGGGCTTTTGGTCTCTCAGTTACAATATCATTTTTCAAAGGGAAAAATATTGAAGAGTTCTTTGTATTTTTAGCTCAGACATTATCAGTTATGGACTCAGGATCTTCTCATACCATAAGAAAAAATAAAATGGCAGATAAAAAAGGGGGAGGTTCATTTCTGAGTATGAGATTTAGTTCTACTCTATCAAAGACAGTATGAAAGCTTGAGCTTTAAAAATGTGACATAAATAGGGAAATGGTTCAATAAATTATGGCGCATCTGTATTACTGGATATTACACAGCCTTTTAAAAGAAGAATGTAGATACGTCTAATCGGGGTTAGCTAACTTGAGGTCTAGAGAGCCAGGATGGATGTGGGGCTGGGTGGTAGAGAGCATGTGATATAATGAGATTAGGGGTCCCACCAGAGGGACTCTTGTTTCTCATTGGTTTATGGTGCAAATCGGGCACAACGTTGCTGGACCTTTCATTAAAAAAAAATGTCAATATGGGCTTTCTTTATGTTGAAAACAAGTTTTAAAAATTTAAAAGAATTTGTGAACTGTGACCTATGGGTTTGCAACTTCTGGCCTAAATATACTGACCTGGAGTGCTGTCTGAGACAAACAGGAAGAAAAAGAACGTACGGAACAATACATATAGTATAATCTCATTTATTTGAAAAACATCCTCCATTACACTTGTGTGTATGTACATAGAAAAAGTCCGTAGCATACATTCTGCATTGCCAACTGAGAGTGTTGTTAACAGAGAGGAGGCAGGTGTGACATGCATTTGGGGGAAGGGGATTCAGGTGTTTGAAGGAGGCTTTTGCTTTTATTCTACGTACCTTGTATTGTTGGTACGTAATCCATGAAAACATTAAAAAATAATGTTTTCATGGATTATGTTTGTAATGAAAAACTATTTAAAACTGGGTCTTAATGTTCAACTACCACAGTTTCCTACTTTTTTGGTAATGTCCTTTTTTGGAATGTAGATGAAAAAATAGGGAGAAGGAATGAAAATATTTTGGAAGGCATTTACCTCTTATGGGTGTAGCCTGGTCTCATTCATACTAACACTGTAACTTTGATAGGGTTTTGAAAGTCATTGCTGAAATGGGAGCATTTTCAGATACTGCTATAGCAGACTCAATATCATGACTTTAAGGAAATATCGAAGCCCATTTGTATTTTAAATGTATGTTGGTTTTGTTTTTTCATTGATCAATTGATAGTTCCTGGGTCATTAAGTGTGTGCTTGGTTACCTTGATTGGTGGTGTAAAGCCACAATCTTTATTCTTGCTATTCTGTCAGTGATTGGACACTCCCCTTAACTGCAGCTGTCTTGGGAACGTGTTTTATTGATGAAACGTTAGATGGATGAATCATCGCCAATCCATTACTACTACTGGAATGACGACTCGAGGTAAATAGGCTGCTAGTTGTTGATCCCTCCATCTGTGTACAAATAACAAAGGTCTGTAATACCAACGCTGCGATATTATTTAGCTGCACAAATTAGTATCTATTTGGTTGAAATTGCTAAAAAGAAAAAGGAGAAGAGAAAATAAAATTAAAGAGCCCTTAACATTTAGATGAAAAATAGTTGGGAGAACAAATCCATTTATTCCCAATATGAGGTATATAAAATGGAAATACCAAATGTGTTTTCTTACCTCTTTGCATTTTGCAATTGCCCATATGCTGCAGAGCTTAAAATTGAATGATTCATAGACGACATGGTGAAATGCTATGTAAGTTCATGCTGTATGTGAACTCTTGTAAATTGCAGCGCTGACATGAACTCCAAACCTTCACCATTTCAATTCATTGTTTGAAAACACATGTTTCAGTACCAGAGTGGCAAAACCTCCCCAGACAGGAGTTGCTGCTTTGTACCCACACTCCTATTGGTGATTTAAAAAATCTCTTAACAATTAAATACTTAAATAATGTTACAATTGCTCCTCTTGTTTCCTATATCAAACTGTACTATGGAATTCCATTTAGATCTTTTCTCAGCGGGAAGGAAAGGAAAGTGAACGAAAGTATACCATTCAAAATATCAAAAATGATCTGGGAGAGAGATGGAAGGTTGTTTCATTACCTAGGGTTACTGAATAAGGGGGAATAAAAGAACGTTGTTGCAGCATTTTATTATCCACTCTGCAGCCTAATGTAGTCGTGGGGGCTCTCGGTAAAACTGCCGCTTTATCTTAAATGAACTGCAGTATGTTGCAGTACTGAAGTGTTTTGGAAGAACAGTCACTCCATTATTTTTGCAGAGATTACCTGCTTCAAGTGAAACCTATACGGAATCCTTTCTGACCTGTTTGGTATTGTGATATTGATAACCAGCCACACTTTCCAGCCCCTTATCTTGCCTTCTACGGGATAATCTTTTCTTCTGGATCTTAATTCTGCTAATAGCACCCTTGACTGGCTGCCAGACAACAAACACAGGCAGGTGAAAAATGAATGGCTCCAGCCTGACCGCTGATAACTTCCAAAGGCTTTTTATTCTCAGAATTCCCTCCAAAAAATACAAGATGACAGGATGCCTGTCAATTGCATTCCTCTTGCTCTGTTCTGCAGGTACCCACCCTTCCCCACCAGCCACCTCCCGTCTTATGATTTATTCCTGTAAGGGAATAGTAATTGATCTCTCTTCTATTTGCTTTTTTTCTTTGATACATTTTTATGTTTTTTTTTTAATTTAGAAAGTAATACATGTGTGTTATGAAAAGCTAGAAAACCCACAGGAGTTTACAAAATATTCTCTTCCTTCCTTATTCCTAACGGTTAATCACGGCAAACAGTTTGATGTGAATTCTTTTAGACCTCTTTTATGGACACATCAACATATATGTCTATTTTTGTTTTTTCTTTCTAATGACAACAAAAAAAATGGTACCAAACTTTATTCGTGTTGTGTTGTTCTTAACGTATCATCAAGACCCTTCCTTAGTACATACAAATATTCTTCATCCTTATTGACTGGCTATAAGATATTCCATATTATGCATGTAACATAATTCATTTTATCATCCCCCCATTAAGAAACATTGTTACTGACTTTATTTTTTCTGTATGTGTAATACATTTCTAATTTCATTTTCTACTGTAATGAACATTCTTGTGTTTTTACCGTTATGCAAGAATTACTTTCAGTTGAGTTTTTTAACCCCTATAATTTTTAGGTCTTTTGGTCTCTGTGTTTTTTAAAGAATCAGGAACACATGATATTTCCAAATTAAAGGTGGGGGTTGGAGAAAGTAATTTCCCACGTAGCTGGTTAATGCATAGGCTTACCTTCTGTGATTCCAGGTCTTGATGTAGTTGAAAACGAACAAAACGAATGTGCACCACAGGTATGCAGAACAGTTTTAGAGAAAATACTTTCTTGATTTATTATCTGTGGAAGTAACTTATACAATTCTGGAAAAAAAAAAAAAAACAACAACCCAGGAGTTTTTATTCTGTGAATTCAATATACTACATTGTATAGGACTTGAACTCTGACAAGTGCTGAAAACAGCTTACTGCCTTTCCCTTGCAAGGGGCTCTGGAAAGCCCATAGAATATGGTGTGGGGAAAACAATGGCTTGTTTGCGCCAGAGTAAAGTCGTGTACTCCTAAAGGATTCTTGATTGTTCTGTGACTCTCGGACCAGGGCACTGTATTTAACAGTGCGGTGAAATCAATCTCAGAATAAGACTCATTTGGTACCAAAGTAGTGATTTAGATGGAACATTTGAACATATGATTATAAGGTAAGTCCTACTAAGGGGGCCTGGCATGATTAGCTTTGCTGGAATATATAAAAGTATCAACTGTTCCTTCAGGGAAATCACTTTAATAGATAACAGCATGTTGTACAATGTTTCATCAGTGATATTTAGATCTAAATTAAGAGCAGTTGTGAGATGGGTTGCCGATTTTTCTTGTGATAAAAGGGAAATAGTTCAAGAAATATAGACCAGATGTTATCTTAATCCAGACCTCATGTAAAAAAGCACACTATGGGACAGTAATAATAGTCCATTCTACCTGTTTTTAATTTTCCTACTCTCAGACACCCCCTGTGAAAAATAGATTAAACCAACACATCATTTATGCATCAGCACTAGACTGGGGTTTACTTTGTATGGAATGTACAGATTGAAGTTTGCAGTCATTGGTTTTTGATAAATGTTTTAAAATGCTCGTTTGACAGTAGCGTTTAAGAGGAAAAACCCTTAGACAGTCAATGGCTTAGAAGGAACGTTCACAGTTTGGGGATAATCCGGACTTCAGTAAAGATTCTTAAATTCATTGCTCCTTAACTCTGAGCTAGAAAATCTGTAATAAATTTATATAAAGTCAATATTAGAAAAATAGGTAATATGAACCTTCTCCTGAAAAGTGCCTTATGTTCATTTGGAAGCATCTACTTAATGGCCCTCTTTGCAGCTGTGGAGTAAGGAAGCATGACTTACTCGGTCTCCAGAGAACCCACTGTCTTTCGCCCACGTTGGGTAGGTGGGAGAGGGTATCAAGGGTTCATTTTGTAGGAGATGGGCTTCTCCATCATGTTTCTGGCATGGATGCTATCTTCTGTCTCTCACCTCACCTCATCTGTGCCTGGGATAGACGGCGTTAATTGTGTTGCAGGCTAAAATCCGATTCTAGGCAAGCCTTTGAAAGCTTGTAGGTATAGGGGAGAGCTATCCACAGGGCCTCTTAGAGCAGAAGAAGACTGCAGGGGCCTGGCAGGTAGCCTATGTGGATGAAGTAGAATGGGCAGAAGACCAGAGGGAGGATCGGGGGCCTTGGGGACCCAAAACATGCATTTAAGTGGGCGAGGGCTACTCAGTTTCAATCTCTGTTATCACTCAGGAATACTGGCTAATGCTAACAGTTACTTGGATTTCGTTGTTTCTAGAAAAACTGGAGCTCTCTATTTTAATGTAAAAATCTCTTGTTTTTTTTTTGTCATGACAAAATATACATAACATAAAATTTACCATTTCAACCATTTTTTAAGTTGCATTAGGTACATTCGCATTGTTGTGAAACCCAGCTCCAGAAGTTTTTCCGTTCTTCCAAATTGAAACTGTACCCATTAAACAGTAATAACTCCCCCTACCACCCTCTCCCTAGGCCTTGGCAACCACCATTCTACTTTCTGTCTTTATGATTTTGACTACTCAGAGAACCTCATATCAGTAGAATCATGCATCTGTCCTTTTGTGACCAACTTCCTTTACTTAGCATAATGCCGTCAAGGATTATCTGTGTTGTAGCGTGTGCCAGAATTTCCTTCCTTTTTAAGGCTGGACAATATTCCAGCATATGTATATACCGTACTTTGTTTATCCATTCATCCACCTATGGACCCTTGGGTTGCTTTCAACTTTGGTCTATTGTGAATAATGCTGCTGGTGGATCTCTTGGTTTTTAGAACAACATGATCTCCACCTGAACACATCTTCAGGCTGGATTGAGGCTTGGGCAGCCCGTTTGTGACCTCTGCCTGAGAACAAGTGTGTGGCAGCCAAATCCTGCTTTTTCTTGAATGGAACATAGCCCAACATAGGAAGAGATATGAAAGCAATAACTTAATGGAGTCCCCGCTGGCCCAAAGAGTTAAAGCAGGCTGGAATTGTCTTCCCGGGCCTATTTTCACAGAGGGAGGACTCGTTCATTGTGAGTAGGGCTGCCTCCAGGCCTAGCCTTCTTCCCGCAGTCTCTGGTGCCAATGACAGTCACTATGCTGAAGGGGACAATCAGGACAAGCCCCGAGACAGCAGCATCTCCCCTGTGGAAGACGCCTTCCATGGCCGGCAAAAAAGGCTTCATTGTGTTTTCCAGGAGAATCAATGCTCTTTTCAAAATGTGATATTTCCATTTTTATTTCATGACAGAGAAGCAAGACTGTGTAATAAGAAAAATGAGCCTTTAGGGGCCGCCCACACAGCTCGACCTCTGCAGGGGGAGTTGTTCCAAACAGCTCCAATAGGGGATTACAACTCAGGATTTACATTTTTAAATAATTAACCTTCTGATCACCAGTGACAGTCTGAGGGCATTTTAATGACCATTGTTGTTTTAATTGGAGTGACAGCAAAAGCTTTAGGAAACGACTTTTTCTTATCAGAATCTAGGCAAAAATGCGGTTTTACCATTCTGAAGAAATTACTGCAAGTTTTCTGAACTCTAAATTACCTAAAAAGACGGATTTTGCTCAGCTCTGTATCCCCAGTGCTGAGCACAAAGCCATGCACACTGCGGTGCTTGCTAAATATTTATAAACACTGGATTTTTTTAATACAGCATTTTTTTTTGACAACTGTACACAACGAGTATGGGCAGCTATTAGAATGGTTTCAAGAACAATGAAACCATAGAACGTGGGATGAAAGGTACATCTTAATTTATGTGTTTTGAATATTCTTTCTGAAATCTCTATTTACTTTTAAAACAAAGACTTAACACAAATGAGCCCTTAATGTAAAAAAGATCCCCTCAGTAGTTGCAGCAGGACATATAGGTTAATACTCAAAGCGTGTTATTAGTAATGACCAAAGACCTTTAGCCTCCTGTCCAAAATTCTGTTTTACTGTATAGAATGAGAATGTAAACTCTATCATGTTGGGCTATTTAATAACTTATTAGTGCATTCATCTTTTCATCATTTGACAGGTGGAAGTAGTAGTTCAGTTTTTAGTTTTAATTATAAGGGATTCCAGATGTAGAATGCGACACAAATTAAAACCAGAGCTGCTCATATGTCTTTTCAAAGCAGGCTGACTTCAAGGTATCTGCTTTTCATTTCAAAATGTTATTAAAGCTATTACTAAGAAATTCATAGTCTTAGCCTGTTCCAATAATTGACACCTTTAAAGTGACTAAACAGATTTAGAGCGTGCAGAAAAGTAAATTTGTCTTAGAGAATGACCCTAATCATCTATTTCCATATAATGGACAAATCAGTGCCCTTGGTATTAGCCTGGGAGTTGATGAATTAAGCTGAAGGGCTCTCCTCTTCCCTCGCTCTGTCTCAGTTTTACTTTTGTCTTCCTAATTAAACTTCACTTGCAGAATTTTGCTATTTAGAAGTGAGGATTTAACGATCTCTGCTTACCTCAACTTGTAGTTCCCAAGTTTATTTCTGCCTGTTGGAGCAAGGGAAAACATTTTCATGGCAACAAAACAACTGAACCCAGAAACGTTTTGTTTTTGAGTGCTTTTGATAAGCAGTCTTGGGGAAGTCCCGTCCATAAAAATTTTCCTACACCCGTTTCCAAGCTTGCTGTTCATTGTACATCTACAAAAGTGGCTTCATAAACAGCGGAGATTTTCAGTAATTAGAAGGATAGCTAGCCGGGCTGATAAATTAGAG
This sequence comes from Ursus arctos, assembly GCF_023065955.2. Lineage (NCBI taxonomy): Eukaryota > Metazoa > Chordata > Mammalia > Carnivora > Ursidae > Ursus > Ursus arctos. The sequence continues at coordinate 42,007,081 of NW_026622930.1, read as the reverse complement.
AAATAACTTGTTTGGTGTAAACCGAGCCTGTTTCTGAGGCAGAAATGTTAGGCTTTTATCCTCTGGAGTGTGATTGAAAGGGTGAGAAGTTAATTTGGCAGCCTCGCTTCTATGGTTTCATAATGTTTCTCCCCACCCCCTCCCTCCAGCCCCAGCGAAGCCCGGGGATTGCAGCTCTTTGCGCCTGCCCTCATACAAGGCAGGACCGTGACCCGAAACGGAACCCCTCTCCCCAGGGCACTTTCTGAGCAGCAACAGCTTGGCTCAAGTGTTTCTTATGAACAGCCGTCCTGAGCACTTGATCTAAATCATGCCATTTCCTTCACAGCATGGCACAGTTAACAAGTCAGTGCACCAACACAATCTACAGATGGCAGTTCAAAAGGTGCGGGTCCCCCCAGCAAGATAAAGGGCAGGCGGTTCCAGGGGGTTGCTCATTACCGGGATGCAGCCGGGGGCTCGGGAGGGGTGTGAGCGCGGAGCTGGGCTGCGGCTGGGGGTGCGTCAGCCCTGCTCCGAAAATGCAGGCGTGTCTTCGCAAATCAGGCCAGTGTTCCGCGAGATAGGTTATTGAAGTAAAGTGCAAACAGCTTGCAGAGAAAGGCTGCATTCAGCCTGGGCTGCCTCCTTCCAGAGCCTGGAGAGGGGAGAGGAGAGAGGGTGGTGACAGGGTACAGCACTTACCTTGCTCCATTTATCTGCAAACCCTGGCAAGTATAAGGCAATTTCCTGAGCAAAGCCCCCAACATCAAAAGCGGTGGGGGGAACTACCGGCGAACGCAGAGTCCCCTTGGCACTGGGAAAGCGCCCTTCTAGCTCGCGGCCTGCGCTCCTCCGCAAATTACATTAGCGCTAATGTCCAGCGAAGAATCTACGAGACATATTGGGCCTTTAGACTTCAAAACAGGCCTAAATTGGAACCATATTGCGGGAATACTTCTTAGCTAACATTTATATTACTTCAGTTACCAAATCCAGACTAAGTCCCCGGACTCGGCAGGGGAGGACATAATATATGAGGAAGTAAGAGGAGGGTGTTCTCTTCTGGCCTCCTTTTATAAAAATGTACAAAAACTTTCCTCGCACTAGCAAGGAAATGACTACAAGGCCCTAAAATGTGGATTTCCAGAGGCTGATGGGGGGCCGCTCCCCGCCCAGGCCGGCCCCCCAGCTGTGCGTCTGCCACGCCTTGGGGGAGAGTTAGCGCACCCGGGCTGCGGGAGAAAGGCTCAGGTATCAGGCAGGTGATCGGACGCGCAGAGCGAGATTCTCGGGGTCTCGGTGAGTTGTCAGAGGGTGAGATCTATCTCAGGAGACCCGATCAGCCTCTCCTATACTGATCTTTGTAAGCATATCTCTTTGGGAACGCGCAAGCTGGTGCTTTACCACGAATTTCAGCGCTCTGCAGAAAGGAACGCTACAAGCGCCGCTTATTTCTAGGTTCTGTCAGGGCAGCCCGTGAAGATTTTTCCTTTCTGCACTTATTTGAATGTGAACGTACTGAAATGGATAACATTCCCAGAGCTCCGAAGTTTCAACAGCAGAGCTGCCCAAGAAGGGATAGATGGTGGTGTGCGAGAGATACTTTTAAAGACTGGACGGGAGGAAGGAAGAATGCACATTTATAAAGAGTGACTTTCAGGTCACTCTTGTTGCTCTCACTGACCTGAAGTCTACACTGGTGTTAGTGCGCTTACCAAACGATTCCCATCATGAGCTCTCCTATTCTTCCATTTTTATCACCCCACCCAAAACCCGGGAGGGCGGTGTGTACAGGGAAAGAAAAGGGAAATACATGGGAACGGTGATAAGCTAGCAGATTTAAAGTTCAGGCTGGGCCGAGGGGGTTTTAGTTCCAGCTGGGCCTCAGTAGGACAGAGGCTTCACAATGGTCTATCCTATTAAGAGCCCCCAGCACTATAATCCAGGGGCTGCCACTATTGTCCTTCTTGGGTTCCTGAATATCCTTTCACACAATGAGAGCTTGAAAGTCTCATTGATTTTTAGAAGGGAAGTAGACTTTTAGAATGATTTTCAGAATGGAAATCACTGGGTTCCAGTGCACTTGTAGGTGCTTTAGGCACTCTTTCTCTACAGTTTATTTTCTACATTACCTTTTCCAGACTCGGGCGTGACTTTGGAGAGAAAGAAATTGTCATATGATTACATGTACCTGTAATTGAACAACGTTTGTTTTGTCAGAGCCCACCTCGCATCATGTACGTTTGGTTTGCTGTCTTTAGGGAAGGTTTCATTTGCCATCTGCCATCTGAATTTTATTGGGCATTTCCACTGGGACATACATGGACATTATCAGTTTCTCTTTGCCTGGTGTTGAAAAGGCCATAGCTTAAAGTACCTGTGCAGACGCATGGATGGAATGTAACATACAAGTTTACGAAAACTGGCCAAGGACCAGAACGGACTTTGTATCTCTGTAGAAATGAGCATAATGCAGTGATCATCACAGGCCCTCAGAACTTTCTTTGGCAGTTTGGAGAACATGGGTTGTCTTGGTGTGGAAGACAGAAACAGATACTAAATATGTTATTACAGATCATAGCCGTGAAATACGTATGGGCAAGACTAGAGAATGAAAATTTAAAAGACAAACGAAAGTCAGAACTTGCATCATCAAGTGAGTTTTATTTTTTAAAGGATCACCTTAAAAGACTATGGGTTTGTACTAATGATGCTACCATCACTGAGACCATTCTTGGAAATGCTCATTTGAAATTACCTTCAGAACCAGTAGGCAAGGAACTCAAGACACTCATGATTGCTTTCTGCGGGCACTTTGTTTTTGCCCACCCTAACTCTGTTCACACTTTGACCATTCATTTACCTGATTCATAAGACTTGATAGCAAATGAACTCTTCAAATATCCATATCTAGACTCTAAGAAGAAATCTTTTTTCCCCCCAGTGAGACTATTCATGAGAAGGAGACTATACCTTTGAAGGTAAATCCAGAAGAGAATATGGGAAAATGTTTTGAGCAAGGGAAGCACCATATTCTTTATGCTATTAAAGAGCAAGATCATTATCTGTTGATCGTACTTTTTAATGAATGGAAAAGCAAATAGGAAATCACATGGGAAAATTGAAGTACGAACTTTCAGCACCCCCTGACTTTCTCCTTAGGGCCTTGTAGTATTTACTACACTGAATGTGTCAGATTTGATGTGATTTCAAAGTTCAATTTTTGCTAATGTGTACCAATTTACATTGTGGTTTTTTTTTTCCTTTTTTTATCATCGGCCAAGGAAACTTTCAGAAAATTTGTTTTATTTGGGATTATCATTCACCACAATTCACTCCCTCCCTGTCATAGGATTCTACATTCCTCTTCCTGTTGTGTGTGGTTTGCCCCTGCCTCCTGTATTCTTGCTTGATTCATGACTTTGAGCTTGATCCTGTGACAAGCCAGTGCTCTGGCCAGGGAAGATGAGTGGGTGTAGAGCTGAGCAGAGACCAGAAGAACTGTAGCTAACCCACAGCCCTCATGAAACAAGAGCAAGATAGGTATATTCATTGTAAGCCATTGATGTATTGAGAGTATTTGTTACTATAGCAAAATGCTAAGTCTATTAGATCTAATCTCATAATTTATCTATGAAAGGCAGATAAAATTTAGTGAGGCCATAAAGAGAATTCCCAAATGTCAGTCACCTGGAAAAAAAAAAAATCTGAGGAATTCTATCCAGCACTCCAGAACCAAGTAAAACGTTTAAAGAATTCCACAAGGATCCAAGTCTGAGCATTGTGTTTATTGGGGCAATATTTGTTGATGGATGGTGGTCAGGGCATTTCCAATCATTAAAAATGAACTTCAAGCATCCAGATATCATATTTGATAACTGGGTGTTGGCATTTTAATGATATGGTAAGCTGTAAGCACCGTCAATAGTGTTTACAAGGCAAGTGGTGCGTATTTATTATAGGAGTACGAGTTACACAATAATTTACAGTGGAGACCTCCAGAGTTTAATTACCAAGTCATCTATAGGAATGATACACACACTTGAGAAAGCAAACGTCAGCCCATTTTATCCTGTGTTAAAACACAAACCTTTATTCCTTGGGTTCAGAAATTGAACTGATGCAAGGATCTGTACACATTCCTTCGTCTCTCGCCCACCACTGCCCATCTTCTCTGATTCTAGTTAAGAAAAGAGAACCACAAGGGAAGCTATTGCTATTTTAACTGTAGATAATTTGTGGTTCCAAATATCCCCTTGGGCTGCTTCTTAAAGACAAGCTCAAACTTCATCGAACAGATCTCCTAGGATAGTGTACCAAATTTTTTCAGTCATCCATGACGCCTTAGCCTTGGGGAATAGTGGAAACTTGGGGGGCTTGAAATGAAGCATAGCATCTTCTCCAAGGTTTAGTAGATGACATAGCTACACGGAAACTCCCAGGTTCTTCTCTTTATCCTGTCCTTCTCTCTCAAAGGTAGAAGACCTATTTTCTCTATGGAATAAACTCTGTGAACTGAGTTTTCAAGACTTGATGTTGATTACAGAAGTATTTTAGAAAATCATCTTTCAAAATTTGGCTATAGCTGGTTGAGTTGAAGATGTTTATAGCCTATCAACCGGCATTTTCATTTCTAGGTACATAATAGATTGAGCCATATTTTTTAAAAAAGGTTTGTTTATTTATTTCAGAGAAAGAGAGAGCATGAACGAGAGTGGTGCTCAATCTCATGACCTTGAGATCATGACCTGAGCCAAACCAAGATCCAGATGCTCAACTGACTGTACCACCCAGGCACCCCTAGGTTGAGCCTTTATAATCTGTCATTTTGCAGGTCAAAATGGTTGAATATTGACAATTTCCTGTGATTCAATCTACACATCAAAGGGAAACCTTCACACATGCTTAGTGAGAGGCAAAAATGTTTGCTGCAGCACTGTTTGAATAATGAAAAACTGAAAACTGTCCATTAATAGGAGAATGAGTAAATTAGAATACATTATAACGCTGATGAATTGAATGAAAATAGCTACATCTATCATTTAATCTATCATTAATCTCAGAAGGATAATGATTACTGATTTAAAAAACCTAACAATTTCAATTGAAATTATACACTACATACAATTTATAGAATGTTTAAAGGCACACAAAGTAATAAAGGATACTGGCGTAGATATATACATATACAGTAAAAAATACGAAAAGATCCACTGATCAGAGCAGAGAAGAATGGGCTTGGGAAGATATCAATTATGTTTCGTGAAAAAAAGATCCAAAGCAAATATGGAAAAACGTTAAGAATTTTTTATTTTGGATATGGATATAAAGAGATTTATAATGTTTAAAATATTTTACAATGAAACTTTTAAAAAAATCCTCATTTGATGAAACGTGACTCACAAATCTCTTGCCTTATTTTGGAATCCAATTCTGAAAGTTATAAGTTCAATATTCACTCTCTCTTGCTCTTTACTTCTCTGCCCAGACAATCCTACTTCGTCACAAGAGCAGGCGGATGCTTTACGCTCACTAAGGAGAAGTAAAATACGTGGAAATACAAGATAAAACAAGCACTTAGTATTTTTCAAAGGCTCACTCCGGTTATTCCTATTACATCAGTTCTCTGTCAGTGCAAGAGCGAGCTGCTCTCACTGATTCTGACTTTCTCTCCGTCGCTTTTTGTACTTTTCCTACTCTGAGTAGATCTGAGGTCTGGGAATAATAAACATCTCAAAAAGATAAACACTTTATCTTGGGACTGATGGAGAAAGTAAGTCCTTATTTCTATGATACTATGACTGCATTTTTTATTCTTGAAGTTTTGATAGAGTACCAGCAGGCGAGCAACGCTTGCAAATCTAACCAAAATGGGCGCACTGAGTAAACGCAGTATAACAGTCCATTACCAGTCTGCTGCGAGTGAGCAGTTCTTAGGTCTTCTATGGGACATGAGTTTGTGACCTCTGTGTCTGAATTCCGGATGGATACCTTGAAGCTTCTCTAGTCTCTAAGCCAATGTCTGCGTCAGGAGATGGTGGTACAGGAAGTGGCTCTATTCATTGGGCTGTGAAGCCACCAGCAGAAAACTCTGAGTCAACGAGCTTAAACAATATGGAGATTTATTGCTTCACATTATAAGAAGTCTAGAGATAGGGGGGTCTCCTGGGTGTGTTGCTTCACGGCCCAATGATGCTGTCTGTAACCCAGGTTCTTTTCCTCTCCATCAGCAGCTGGCCCTTGGGTTGACTGCATGCTCAGGCTGGTGGCGAGGTGGCTGCAGCAATGTTGGGAGTCACATCCACTCAGGTCAGTGTTCATGGGAGAGGAGACTGTCTTGCTTAGGAGTGAGGAAATAGATGCTAGAATCCTCCGGCAAACTTTTCCTCACATCTTGTTGGCCAGAGTTAGGTCATATGCTTATTTCTAAAACATTCCTGAAAAGGCCCATAGAGTTATCTTAGACTACTTGGATTTGGTGTTGGACCATGTTTCCCTAAGGATCATGGCTGTGTAGACAATTAGTGGTTGACTGATCAAACCAGGGTTCTGTCAGGGAGAAAGAAAGTAGGAATGGATGCTGGATAGACAACTAGCAGTGCTGACTACTGTGGCCTGGAGTGTGGGATATTAGTTTCACGGTAATCTTCATTGGCCCTTCATTAGCTCATTCTCCAAGCACCCCCTGATAATTATTGTACTACCTGAAGAAAATCCATGAGCTGCTGCATCATCTTCAAGTTCCCAACCTGCCCTTCTATCCAGATCATCTCCCATAAACCCCTTCTATATAGAAATTTGGGGGTCATCTCTATCCACTGCCTGGTAGGGACTTTTAAAGCAGTAGCTCAAGTGTTAAAAGCAAACATTAGAAAAAGAAAAAAAGAAAGTTCGTTTATATAGACACTTCAGCATACTTATATCCATCACTTTAACACTTTTAAAATGTTACCTTGTTTATGTTTTGGGAAATTCCAAGGTTTTCCTCAGGGTATATTCACTTGCCCAATTTGAGATTTTAGGAATATTTTCAAGAATTTTCCAGAAAGTGTTTCCATTTTGGCAGCAGCCACCTTTTCTTTTTTCTTTCTGTGAGTCAGATGAGATACTTGTCACATTCCAAATTACTCATTTGCTTTGTGAATCTGCTTGTTGTTGTGGTGACCAGAAAATGTGTTGGCTGAGGGAAAAAAAGTTTTATTTTGGGGTGGGGGGTGGGTAGAGGGAGGGGAAGGAAGTGGCTTTAAGAAAGGGAGTGGAAATGCATTGACTATTTTGAGTCTTCTACAAAAGGGACAGAAGAGATGAATGCTCTATTTTGGCTCCCAGAGAAAATTTCCCAGGACTTGTGCAATGAAAATAAGTTCACTAGTTGTCTTCTCCTTGTCAGTCATATATTCTTTTCTTGTTGCTTTCTTCAAACACACAACCAAATTAAAATTCAAAATCTGTGATCTCCCCCCCCCCCACTGGATGTGGTGAATGTCTCCTGCTATAGGGAATTCTTCTGTTCTGAAGCAGAGGAGCCCAGTGCACTTGTCATCAGGTTTTTTCCTTAACAAGATAGGCCACTTTAATAATACTTGTATAAGCCATCGCCTCAAGTCAGGAATTAGGAGGGACATTTTATTTTATTTATTTTATTTTTATTATTATTTTTTAATGTTTTTTTTTTATTACATTATGTTAGTCACCATACAGTACATCCCTGGTTTCTGATGCAAGGTTCGATGATTCATTAGTTGCGTATAACACCCAGTGCACCATGCAATACGTGCCCTCCTTACTACCCATCACCAGTCTATCCCATTCCCCCACCCCCGTCCCCTCTGAAGCCCTCAGTTTGTTTCTCATAGTCCATAGTCTCCCATGCTTCACTCCCCCTTCTGATTACCCCCCCTTTCTTTATCCCTTTCTTCCCCTACCGATCTTCCTAGTTCTTATGTTCCATAGATGAGAGAAATCATATGATAATTGTCTTTCTCTGCTTGACTTATTTCACTTAGCATTATCTCCTCCAGTGCCGTCCATGTTGCAGCAAATGTTGAGAACTCGTTCTTTCTGATAGCTGAGTAATATTCCATTGTATATGTGGACCACAACTTCTTAATCCAGTCATCTGTTGAAGGGCATCTCGGTTCCTTCCACGATCTGGCTATTGTGGACAATGCTGCTATGAACATTGGGGTGCATATGGCCCTTCTCTTTGCTACATCTGTATCTTTGGGGTAAATACCCAGTATTGCAATAGCTGAGTCATAGGGTAGCTCAATTTTTAACTTTTTAAGGGACCTCCACACTGTTTTCCAGAGTGGCTGCACCAACCTGCATTCCCACCAACAATGTAGGAGGGATCCCCTTTCTAGGAGGGACATTTTAGGTGCCTGTTTGAAGGAGAGAGGAGAAGCAAGCTTTTCTTCCCCCTCTTGTTTCATCAAGGATTCTTGTAAAATATAATTTAATTGAAAAAGAAAGAAAAGAAAAACTTGGGTTCTTTTCCCTGAAGTGTCATTCCTTCCCCTTAACTGAATTAAGGCTAACAAAACAAAATTTTAGCTTGTGCATTCTTACCCCAGCCAAGGGGCTCCTTCTCCACTTTACTGGAGCCAGTGAGAAGTGGGTTACCAGATCAGACCTGGGCTCCTACAGACCTCTTCAGATTCCGCCTCTGCCACTTCCTAGCAGTATGACCTCGGTCTAGTGACTTAATCTCTCTGGAATTCAGACTCCTCATTTGTAAAGTGGGGATAGTAAGAATACCTATCACACTGGTCCTTGGGGGATGCAAGCACACAATGTCTATGACATCGGATATGTTCGACCTCAGTAAGACAGATGCTCACGTGTCTATGTTACTATTGCTTGAGTTTTATCGGGAGCGTCATCACACAACTGTAGTTTAGCACAGACTGTCTGCGCTCTGTATCCCAAGGGAGTAAAACTTCAAATGCCAAACTTCCCTCAATTTCACTTTCACAAACTTGTATTAACAGACAGTTGCCTGAATGATGCAGAATCTCTACTTATTTTTTTTAAGATTTTATTTGTTTATTGGACAGAGACAGCCAGCGAGATAGGGAACACAAGCAGGGGGAGTGGGAGAGGAAGAAGCAGGCTCCCAGCGGAGGAGCCTGATGTGGGGCTCGATCCCAGATCGCCGGGATCACGCCCTGAGCCGAAGGCAGACGCTTAACCGCTGTGCCACCCAGGCGCCCCCATCGAGGAGTTCTTAACCATGGTTATTTATGTACTATTTTGAGCAGATCAAAAAGAGAGAGGAAGGAGCTTTATCTAGAGGTAGGCAAGGCAAAAGGTAGAGGAGTCTAGTGGAGAACAAAGAAGTTTAATGATATTTCAATCTCCCAGTGTTTAAACATCTGTTAGAAGGAAGGATGTGCGTACATCTGAGAAGAAGAGTCTGATACGAGAGTGGCTGAGAGGTAAGAGATAGAAGATAAAATAAAACAAACTTCTGGGGACAGTCACCTGCTCCAAAGAGGAGGAAAAGAGGGTATGAAAGTGACCTGAGTGCCATTAATACATCGTGACAATTAACAAGCCATGTTCATCCAAACCAGAAGTAAACTCATAAAGAAACAGGTAATTTTACATCCTTATCATTTATCCTGGATGTACCTGCTACCTAGTGCACACTCAATAGTAACTTCCCACAAACGATCGAAAGACACAAGAATTCCTGCTATAGACTCAGTAGCATTTGAAGTGTAAAGGTTTTAGAAGACGCTGCTTTATTTTCATCTGTCATATCTCTTAGGGCTGTTAATATCGCGTCCCAGCATTTATATACCATTTATATTACAGGCCCTTGGAAACAATAATTTTGTCGTCATGATATTTGTCTCAGTTACGTTTGATCACATTGAATCAGGAAGTTAATATTAAAAAAATACTAAAAAAACCTTAAGTAATTTCGTTTCTAAGGTGAAGCAGTTCTAGAATGGGGGCTATATATATCTCGCTAGGCTGAACACCAGGTTTGGAAGAAAGAATTCAGCTGAACCTTAAGTTGACTGAATGGATTCAAACTCATTAAAAATGTTTTAGGCTCTGCAAAAGCCAAAATGTCTTTTGCCTCAAGTGCTTTTTCCCTTGGCCTTTAAACCCTGGTGCAGTTTAGGAGAAATTCAATCTGTGTGTTTGTGTTTCATTTACACTTAACTCATCCCTGTGTGGTTTCTTAAGAGCTAGTTTGGTGCTCAGGAAACTTTGGAGCCAATTTTTTTTTCTTGGTACTTGGAAGGTGACTTTTGCACAGAGTAAATGAACTCAGCCCCCAAAGTTTCAGTATTAGCAAGAAGCTCGGAACCCATCTAGTTCAGGTTTGTTCCACACTCACCAAAAATGTGTCTTCCTCCTGTTCCTGTGGGTTTTCTACAACCCTTCGCTTTGGACTTTGCAGAAGTTCTCATATGCATGTCCCTGGATTGATACTTGGCTATGCATTCTTGCATATCTCCCTTTCGCCTCCAGAAACAGGAGATTCTTGCTCTCAAAGGCTCTGACTCTACCATTACATTCTTTAATTCAGAATTAAAATTTTTCCCTTTCCATGCCTCATCTGCAAAGAGCAGAAATCCTTGATCCCAAACATACTTTCCTCCCATCTTTAAATATGTTTAATTTCACTCTAGAGTGAAGCCAAAATTCAGCTCTCCCCAACCCTGCCTCTTCCTAATATGCTCTTATGCTTAGGAATTCTTATTTTCTTTCTCAGTACAGGAGTTGTTTCCCCACTATGATCTTCCTAAATTCTAAACAATTAATCTGAATTGTGTAGGTAATTATGTATTGGACGTATGCTATTCCTCCAGGGGTCAACAGACACAATGCCTGTCTTGCTCATCCTGTATGAGTTAGGGTGGGTTGACCTCTCAGTTGCCATTGTTCCCTTTTCCTTATGGGCAAAGCCTTGATTTTGGGGTCCACCCTTCTTTATGTGACTTTGAAGTGAATCCCGATTGGTCTGAACCAAGATGATGATCCTACTCTTGCTGGAGTTTGATTCAGAAAGGGACGAGACTCCAACGCTGGCCAAAGGGAGCTTGGGGCTCCGTGAGCTCGGGGTTCCTGGGCTGAATTTCCTCACTCTTAAAAGTGAACCAGCTGGGAGACAGCCTCTCTTTCTATTGTTGCCTCCTATTGTTGTGCCTAGTTGCCAGAGCTAGATGTGACGCTTGGAACTCCATCAGCCTTCCGGGGACCAGGGAATATCAGTTGTGAGGACAAATTTGACACCCTGTGGTCTTCAGAACAGAAAGAAGACAAGAGTCTGGGACTTTGATGACATTGTCGGACCACCGAATGACCCGGGCCACCATCTCTTAGAATGTCTCGTTATGTGAGATCATAACAGTCCTCATTGTTCAAATCCTTTTGGGCTGGGGTTCCTGTTCCTTGCACCTATGATTCATTTTTCTCTCCTGAATGAAATCCACATCACCTTTGCTTGTGAAAGCGTTGGTAGTTGTTTCTCGGGATGCCAGCTGCTTCTCGACCCCTCCATGTTCTTTTCCTCAGCCGTAGCCACGTCCCTCCACCCACATTTCACCACAGCGGGGGTTGTTCTTTCCCTGCGCCTGGCCCATCTATCTGAAATTTCTTTTCTGCCCCCAGAGCCACTAAATCAGTTGCTCCCTTTAAATCTTATCCTGCAGCAGACCCTTTCTCGTCAGCATTTGATTAGCTCCCTGTGATAGCTCGCATGAAGGACGCTCTATAAAAGTGAATTATGCTGTACTATGTTATACTGCTCCGCCCTGGGGCCCAGTAGGAATCATGGGAAACAGATGAGCACCGAGGTCAGAGGCAGAGACTGCAGAGAAAGCCTGCGGAGGGATGGCAACACTGTGACCCTCTGAGGGACTCATGTAAAAGCTCCAGTAGTCTCCAGACTCTCTGCGGTATAAGCTAGAAGTAAAACACTAGTTTATGTGACAGCCTGGGAGCCCCAGGGATGAACCGAGGAGTTTCATCACTATAGATCATAGAATTTTAAATAAGTGTGATATTCCAGAAGCTGAAATATTCTTTGAAAACAAAACATGCTGTAAAAGCCCAAGAATGAGGTCCCCCTGGATGTTTGCCAGGTGGAGCCTTTGTTGCCAGTCTTCCTCTGACTCCAGGAGGGCCCTGGTGGATGATTTGGGGCAGGTTGAGGAGTCCAGAAAACTAGGTACGAACTTTAATTTGACCTGCAGTGATTTGCTCGAGGGGACCCTCGGCAGCATCCGGAGAACACAGGGTAGCACCAGCGTGATACGTGGATTTGTGGGGAAGAATTTCCAGGCTCTGACCACAACTCAGCCTTACACTGCTCTTTTCCCTGCCTCTCATTGTTGCACCCTGTTTCCAACGAACTGTACTTTGCATTTTCTGACAATAGTTGCCTTTCCTGCCTGTCCCCATTTGCTCACTTTGTTTCTTCTCCTGGAATGCTCAACTCTGGCAATGCCCTTTTGGCTTCTCCTAGCCTTCTAGCAAGCTTCAGACCACATGCCATTTCCTTGACATGAAACTCCCCTGGTTCTCTCAAGAGGAAGCTTTGGAGTCATATTTGGTCTTGCATCTGTCTCTCCTGAACTATCTGGGAATGGACGGTATGAGTCTCAGTTTCCTCCCATAATGATGAGGGCTAATGGTATTTGAGGACTGTGGTGAGAGTCTGTCCCTGGCACATAGCAGGTTCTCAAAAATCTTAGCATTTTTTCTTCTGTTCTCTTCTTGACTCAAAGTGGTTTTCTCTTTTTTTGAACCTCCCTTGCAACATATTTGAAACTCTGCTTGAAATTCCATTTTTCAACATTTATTTGTTTTTAAGATGCCTGTCTATATTTAAGAGTTATTTGCTGGCCATACATTTTATGTATGAGAAGTGAGATGGAGAGTCAGGATGGTTGAGGATGGAGACAGAAAGGCCAGAGTTATTCTGGAATTTATTTTCCCTTGAGTCATTCCATTTTCCCTTTACCTATTCCTTCAAGCCAGGATGACCCTGTAAGTGCCTGTGACTAGATCCTGTAGGAGAATCTTTTGGGCATCTGATCTTTACACAGCAAACTTTCTAAACTCTACTACCTTGAACCCTATCTTCCCTCCTTCTCTTCCTTTACTCTCTGGCTTCTTTTCTTGTTCCTGGCCTGGAGCCAGCCCCTTGATCTTGTGTTGTATTCTACTTTTCTGGTTTTATCCCCAGATGATCTCTTGAACATGGTTCTGTACTTTCACCCAGATGCTGCCTCCGGCTCCCCTGGACTCTAACAGTCTTGCCTGATCCTGATGGAGCCGCTGGAACCTAACACTGATGTGAGCCTCACTCCCTGCCAGCCAACACCAGGGACTAGAACCTTCCTTTTGGAATAACTAGGTACTTAAAGAGTTAGCCCTTTTCAAATTCACTTACAAATATAATAGAACCTTGCTCTAGACCATGCCATGATCAGTGCCTGCTTTTTTTCAGACTGGACATTTTCCAAATGATTATACTACTTCCCATTTACCTCAACCTTTCCCTGAAGTGTGATTTATTTTGTAGATTTAGAAAGGTAAAAAGATTAAAGGAGAAGGTTTTGCTAATTGTGTCACTAGTTTTCTGTCATCTCAGACCATTTTGAAGTCTCGTCTTGCTGGAGTCATGTTGCTTCCTCTTTGCTCTGTTCGCTGGATTCTTGATTGTAGAAACCAGCCCTCTCTTTTCCAGGGTTAGGCAAATATGGGTTTTGACCTCCCAGTTTCTCTTCTGGGAAGGTCCATCAAGACCAAGTGTGAGAGATGCGACGCTGTTTATCATGACCTAGGGTCTTTAAAGCCACACACACCCTATGTAACATGGGTTACAGCCAATAAGGAAAACAGATTTGGAAACACAATACACATAATAGTTTCAGTACAGATTCAAAGTGAATTTTGGGGAGGCTTAATTCCTCCATTTTTCTAGTGCTATAGTCCCAGGTCACTTGTCCCAAAATGTACAACTTAAAGTCCTCTATGACTAGGGCACCTGGGTGGCTCAGTTGGTTAAATCTCTGCCTTTGGCTCTGGTCGCGATCTCAGGGTCCTGGGATGGAGCCCCTGCATTGGGCTCCTTGCTTGGTGGGGAGCCTGCTTCTCTCTCTCCCTCTGCTGCTCCCCCTGCTTGTGCTCTCTCCCTCCCCCTCTCTGTCTCTAATAAATAAATAAAATGTTTTTAAAAAATCCTCTATGACTGAATCTTAGCAGTGCTTCCCTTTTTGGTTTCTCTGATTAAAAATGTCAAGCAAAGTTTCAGGAAATGATTTCTGTTACCAGAATTATCTGAAGTTTGATTTGGTTAGTAGATTCTTGTTCTCTCAATACTTTGCCCTTTCCTCTCTCCTTGGGTATGATCCTGCTTGGAGAGACTCAAAGAAAACCTGCTCAAAATGGTCACTTTCATACTCTATCTAAACTTCTGATGTATTATTTTGCTGGAACTTCCATGAAAATATTAGGCTGACTCCCTTCCTAGTGGGCCACCAAGGCTTTCTCTCTGCTCACTCGCTTTCTCCTTTGCCACCTGTAGGTATGGATGAAGTGACAGAAACAGCAATCACTCAAACTTCCCTTGCCTTTGCACCCACCTATTGGTACAAGGCCATAGGTTCCCAGTTCCCAGCAATATTCTTCTAAGTATCCCTGGGAGTTCCCAGAGAGGATCTCACAGGTGCTCACAAGCAAACCCGCCCATCCTGCCAATCAGTGCCGTGAGCCACTGGTCACCATGGTCCTCTGACAGGTTCTGTGCTGCCCTGCTGGACACCGTGTCTGCTATGGGTGGGGTGGGGACCCTCCCCGACTTCCCCAGGACCTGCAGGCTCCATGGGTACCCCCGCTCCTCTCACTCTCAGCACCATCTCTTGGGGATGTCTGTGGAACACTCATGGCTCTCACTACAGGGAAACAATGAAGCCCTAGAGCTTGCCATGCTGTCAGATGTTTGGTTTTAAACCAGGGAAGAATCTGCCCCTACAATACACTCTGTCACTTTGGGTCCTGAAGGGAGGGAGGATGCTGCTTAGGGAATTTTTAAAAAAGGAATTTTTTTTTCAAAATTTATTCATGATCCCCAAACCCAGTGAGTGGCTGGACAGGAAGACAAGTTTAAGTGACAGACCTTATGCTGCATCCAGAATTGATACTGCTTTGACACAAAAGCTTTTTTTCTTGTTAAATCTTCCCCTGCCTGGCTTCTTGATCTCACGCTAGTAAGTTTGTTGTCCCACTCATCAGTTCTGCAGTGGACTAGGTCATCTTCAAACACACAGAAAGCCTGACTCAAGATGACTTAAGGAGGAGAAAAAGTTCTTACTTCACATAAGAAGCAGCCTGGTAGTCAGGGAGATCTAGAGTTGGTAAATTCAAAGACCCAGGTTCTTTCCCTCTTCTTGCTCTGCCACCTCGAGCACGTCAACTCTGTTCTCAAATAGATTCCTTTCATGGTTGCAAGCTGGCTAGGACGCTTACAGTTATCAGACCTAGAGGAAGAAGGGGCTGCTTCCCCTACATGCCTCTTTTTTTCCCCCTCCCTTCCTCCCTCCCTCCCTTCCTTCCTTCCTTCCTTCCTTCCTTCCTTCCTTCCTTCCTTCCTTCCTTTTTTCCCTCCCTTCTTCCCTCCCTTCCTTCTCTCTTTTTCTTTCTTCTTATTTTTTTTTTCAGCAAGGTAGCTTTTCTCAGACACCTTCCTCTCCTATCAGCAGATTTGTCGCATCTCATTGGCCAGAATTGCTGCAGCTAATGCTCACTGCAAAAACTACTTCCTAGGGGCGCCTGGGTGGCACAGCGGTTAAGCGTCTGCCTTCGGCTCAGGGCGTGATCCCGGCGTTCTGGGATCCAGCCCCACATCAGGCTCCTCCTCTAGGAGCCTGCTTCTTCCTCTCCCACTCCCCCTGCTTGTGTTCCCTCTCTCGCTGGCTGTCTCTATCTCTGTCAAATAAATAAATAAAATCTTAAAAAAAAAAAACCAAAAAAAAAAAAAAACCAAAAAACTACTTCCTAGCAAGGGGAATGGGATTAGCATGCCTAGTTTAAGAAAGCACAGGGCTGTGTGTACTGTGCAGATTGCCCAAGAAAATCTGGGGATAGAAATTCTGGGTAAATAACCAACCAAGTGCTATACTTGGGTGTAAGCAAATGTGATTGAAGACTATGCTTTAAACAAGAACAAACAAAATGAACCCAAAAGATGCTCAGTCTTTCCTGTACTCAACGATATAGCTAACTTATAAATTACAGTGGGTGTCTTACTTGCAAGGAAACAGAGACCTTCAGGGGCTTGAAAAGAAAGCGTCCCACCTCCTGTGAGTCTTGTAAGGGGCTTAGCTGCAGGACAGGAAGCAGGACACTCCGGAAGATCTGGGGGTGGCGGGTGGGGACCAGGAAGTGTGTGGAGGCCACCAGGCTCCTGGAGGCCTTGTAAACCTACCCCCCAGCCTTGCTGAGTAAGAGCCAGGAGTCCATGGGGAGGGGATGGAAGCCAATGTGCCAGGAGAAGAGGAAACGCTAAGTGAGCAGAGCAGGAATGGGCTCCAAGGACTGAGGTGGTTTTTATTATTTATTTTTGGTTTATTTTCAGGAAGCTCAGGGAATTCTTGTGCTTGAAAGCAGTATTTCTTGTACTGGAAAACAACTTTCTAGGAAGTACTAAATATTTCTCAAGCCTTGGTTCTCTCTTCCCTACCTGTGCATGTCTACTCCAAGGAAAACGCTACCTTCTCCTTACCTCAAACTCCCGCTTTCAATATTTGATAGACTTGATAGACTAGATTTGAGTTCTGTTTTCTATAAACTCACTGAAAAATTTTGAGGTGCACGTGGTCTCTGCACATCAGGAGTTTTGTGATTTATTTGAAAATAGGACATGTTTACGTGAAAAATAACAATACTGAGCCAACCAGCTGATACCCCTGAGTTACTTTTTGACTGGTCTTCCAAGAGCTCAGAGAGACTGGTGATTATGTGATAATTATGCTTTGGGACATAAAACAGTATGGGCTTTGTTATACAACAAACAAACAAACCAGAAAAATCCTATTTGAATTTTGGCTTTACCCCATTCTCACCAAATGACATTTAGAATTGATGAAATTTGAGACTCAGTATTTCTCCTTTGTAAAGTGGAACTTATTAATACCTACTCCTCCCCATTGCCTCTAGTATGTCCTCAGTGTGCCATATGTGTTGGCTCTTTCTCCTTCCCCACCAAATAAATGTTCCCATATCTGAACATACAGCAGGGGAAAGAACGCTTTGAACACTTGCAAAGAAATCTGTGACCCAAAGATTTATGTAAGATTATATATATATATATATATATGAAAAATAATATAATTAGATATTCATATATAATGTAAATATATAGATTTTTAGAATTTATTATATCCCAAGCTTTAAATCACAGAGTCAGAATTTTATTTTATTTAATTTTACTTTTTATTTTATTTTTTATTTTTTAAGGATTTTATTTATTTATTTGACAGAGATAGAGACAGCCAGTGAGAGAGGGAACACAAGCAGGGGGAGTGGGAGAGGAAGAAGCAGGCTCCTAGCGGAGGAGCCTGATGTGGGGCTCGATCCCAGAACGCCGGGATCACGCCCTGAGCCGAAGGCAGATGCTTAACGACTGCGCCACCCAGGCGCCCCATGAGTCAGAATTTTATAGTTGAAAGAGGCTTATCCTTCTCTGAGCCATTCCTACTCAGTGGCCAGTGTGGTCTTTCTAAAACTCTGATCATGTCATTTCTCTGCTTCCACCCTGGAATGGATTGTTACTTTGCACTGTAAAAACTGGAACCTGTTTCTTTTGTTACTCTTCTGGTAACCCCAAAACCTAGAAAAATGCCTGCCCCATAGTAAGATCAATAAAGAGTTTTGAAGAAATGAATCGAGTTGAAACTCCTTTTGTTGATATGTATGAGGCTGCTGCTGGGCCTGGCCCCTGCCTCCCTGTGCCTCTCCTGTATGTCGGCTCCCTGCTGCCTTTGCACAAACTGGACATGGTAAGTAAGTTGCCTGGGTCACTCCTCCTTCTCCCCCACCCCCGCATAGGCACACTTTGCCTTTGGTTTTTTATGCCTCTGCTTTACATGCCACTCACTCTACAGTGTACCCCCCTTCCTATCCCCTGCAAATGAATTATGCACTCCCCTCTCATCCTCTATTTACCTTTTTATAACAGTTATCACACTGTATTAAAATAGTTTGTCTTCTTATCTATCTCTTCCACTAGACTGTAAGCAACCTGAGGGCCAAGACTGTGTATTACTAATGAATATTTACTGAATCAATCAATCAATCAATCTTCTAGCCCAACCCCTTTATTTTCTTTTTGAGGAATATGAGGGCCAGACAAGTTAGTGACCTATCTGATACCACCAGCATTTTGGCATCATGGAAGCTGGGCCCTGAATTCTTTCTCAGAGGCCCAGTATTTTCTTGGCTGACTTGCTCTAATATTCAGCTAACATTGTTCCAACAACTACAGAATAATTGTAACTTAACATTTGAAAATTGTGGATAGGAACTCAAATAATTATATAATTAATTCAAAAGACAGATACAAAGATTTTTTTAAAATCCTCTATTATTTTAAATTACTCACATCATTGTTTTCCTCTGTTCTCCTGGAGCCGTTGAAAGAATGTGACATGATAGCGTGCTCACGGTCGGAGGCCTGGGTTTCTGTATGACAGCCAGGATGTAACTCCATTCTGGCAAAATCTGATGTTCTCACTCAGGTTTTTGTTGCACTGAAGTTAGGACATCTTCTTCTGGGAGGATCTGGTGGAAACAACATCCAGATATCAGATCCCTCTCTTCAGCAGTGCCAACTAACAGGGCTCTCAGTTAAAATGAGAACAGAGGAAACACGGGATGGTAAAAAGAGCAGAGGCTTTGAAACCCCCAAACCCTGGTTGAATCCTACTTTACCACTTTGCAACGTGGGGCATAGTATTTTCTCTGAGCGTTTGTTTCCTCATCTGTAAAACGGGGCTAACTGGGAAGATAATTTAAAGATTAGCCTGCATAACTAGCCCGGTCCAGTGTCTGGCAATGGGCTCTATTGAAGTACTTTCCCAGTTCAGGTATTCCGGCAGCGCGGAGGTCGTCCTACTGAGAGAACCTAGTAGGTGCTTAGTAATGCTGGATTGAGAACCTAGTAGGTGCTCAGTAATGCTAGATGATTAATGATTGTAAAGGAGATGTAGAATAGCTAAATTCTTGCTTCAAAGAATCTGAGGTTACTCTGTCTCTTCCTGTCTGTTTTCTGCTGGGATATGGGTTGGGATGTCTTTGCTCATGTCTTTTAGACCTAATCATTATATATGTATATGCAGAGAGAGCTGCAGTCTGATCATGCTTGTTACAATGATAGGGGAAGACAGATCTTTGTAAAAAGGGCTCAAAGAATCTTTCTCAACAGAAAATGGACTTTGCCATCTTTGCCAGCTCAGATGACTGAATTGAATTAGTCTAAAAAAAGAAAAGAAAAAAAAATTGAAAGCAAAGAGAAAACCTTCTATGAAGCGCCTGGCAGAGTCATTTAGGACCCAGGTCCAAAATTCAGAGAAGTTCAGATTAGGAATCCGTGGAGACCTTGAGAAAGTGGCTATATACCCTTCAGATCATTTTCTTGAGGTGTCTGTAAGATGTCCTTTAGGAAAAAGTATTAACACTGACTCGTTTGCTTACTACTCCAACCCATACCACTTTCTCCTTAAGCTGACACATACTGCTCTTTGAATGTACATTCATAGCATTTAATTATGTGTTATCTTGTATCTATCCTTTGGAATGAGATTGTAAGCTTCCTGAGAGCGAGGACCAGGTCTGTGTGTTGAGGCACTACGGGGACTTCAAAGGAGAGCAAAATACAATTATTCATCAATTGTGTGACTCACACAGCATCTCCTCTGGTTTTTCAGCAACTCGAGAGCAGATATTCTCCCCATATTGCAGATGGGGGGAAAAAGACAGGCTCAAAGGAGGGAGTTGGAATTACCGTGAAAATCTTACCTCTTACCTTTAGGCAAACAGCTATTGTTCTAGGCCATTCCCTTGGAAGAATTCCTTTGGGAAATGTAGGAGGCATTATAATTTTAAGCCAAAAAATGTGAATTCTAATTTGTTTCTTCTCATTTTAAAAAATGAATGTGGAAAGGGACACTTCTGATAAGCAATGAGACAAAGATGTAATATCAGGTGAGGGGATGAGGTGCAGAAAAACCAGAATCACTTAGCAAATGGATTGAAGCTAGCCAGAATTTCACTGCCTTTTAAAACTTGAGCCCAACGGAACACAAAGGGATGTGTGTCTTACTGTGTCTTTAGCAGAGCCATTTAACACTGGGAAAGTTTCCAGCCGTGTATTTCAATAACAGCAACCCCTTCTTACAACGTTTGGGGCTTGCCACTTTGAAAATCAATACCGTTCGGTGTCTACTGAAGTCGCACATTTGTTCTCTGTAAAATGTATATGGGATGACCATATAAATTATCCTCCTTACTGGGACTTTTTTTTTTTTTTTTAAAGAGAAAGGGAGAGCCATTAATTATACCATGGCAATAGGTAGAAATGGGACTATCCCAAGAAAACTGTGATGACAGAAAGTGACGGTTACAGAATCATGGATTTGTATAGTCTATTTACAGAAATAGTTATTTTATATATTTATGTGGGCTTAAAAGAATAGGTAAGTAAGGTGTTTAACTCACCATGGCGATGGAATTGTCTACACACTCTAGATTAGTCCCTTTTGAAACTTAGGTCTTTCATTTGCAGGTCGGCTCCATGCATTAGCCCACTCCAATGCAAGGATCACACTGGCCTGCTCAGAAATTGAACCCATAATCTTGCTCTCATCAGTTTCGTTTGTAACCAGCTTTAGATTCTGCAGGGCCCTATCAATGGGTCATATGCTAGACTAGGAGATCAAAGCAAAAATGTAAAGGGTTCTGGGCTTTTCTGTAAGGACCCAGATTCTAGTCCTGTCTTTATCAGTAACTAACTGTGAGTTTTGGCAAGTCACGTAACCTCTCTGTGTTTTGGTTTCCTTATCTCTAAAATGGGGTTTTAGTATCTGATGTGCAGACCTCAAAGCTTTGTTGGGAGGGTCCAGCGAGGTGATGTATGCGGAAGCCTTCTGGAAAGTGCTATACATATGTGAAGTGTTATCATTATAGGAGAGAAGGGGGGACAGGAGATGTAAGGGGAAAACAGGGCTTTCAACTCTAGCTGGCCTTGTAGATTAGGCTTGTGCAAACAAATGATGAAAATAAAGCCACGGGAGAGGCATTATATTCTTTTTTATGAATAGGACTGGGAGGGAGAGAAAAGTGAGGGCAGAGAATGTAGCCAGCGAGACTCAGGGAAGACAGGGAGGAATGGCTTGTATATGGTCCCATATCACTGTTTTCCCTGAAGCCTGGCAAGACCTCATCAAAAATGAACATGTTGGAGAAGAAATATTAGACAGCTGGGTTCCCGGACTGTGAGGGCACATTCTGTCATTCCTGATTGAGAGGGTTGGCTTTATTTTGCAATCCAGTAGGAATCAGAATTTCATACTTGCCTTTTTTCTCTTGTTGACTTTTTGTCAAGATTAAGCAAAATCATTTATATAAAATTGCTTTATGAATTACAAATTATAGTAAAAAATAATAACTTTATGGATGAGTCTATTGATACTAGTTATTATTATGGTAAGAATCATGGTTTTTTTCTTCAAAATGATTATAACTTTTAAAAAAAATTAAAAAGTCAAATGTGTTTATGAAAATATAGATACAGGAATAATGAAGGAAATAAACAAATCACACCTCATCCTACCACAATGGATGACATTTTGGTGAATGGTCTTTCAGACTTTTTTGGTATTTGTGTAACATTTTTTAAAAAAACAAAATGGAATCTTTAGTTTGTCATTCATTTTTTAAATTTGTTCGTGTTTAGCTATATATTAGTGAATAGAATGCTAATAAGATAAACACCATGTCTTTTTTAAATGTGGTTTATACTTTCCTGGGGGATTACAGACAAATAAACAGATGATTTTGTTTCAAAAATTTTATTTATTTATTTATTTGAGAGAGAGAGCATGAGTAGGGGGGAGGAGGCACAGGGAGAGGGAGAAGCAGACTTCCTGTTGAGCAGGGAGCCCTATCTGGGCCTTGATCCCAGGACCCTGGGATCATGACCTGAGCCGAGGGCAGACGTGTAACCAACTGAGCCACCCAGGCGCCTCTAAACAAATGACTATAATACAATATGAAGCATGTCATCATAATGGGGAAGCAACAGGTGCTTTGTAGGAACATCTCTCCCAGGCTTAGGGAGTTAGGAGAGGCTTCCTGGAGGAAGCGATATTTAAGTTGAGACCAGAAAGATGACTGGAGTTAGCCAGACTGCAGCAGGTGTTGTGGTGTGCCGTCTAGGGACCTCCTTAGGGACTGGACACTCATTCCCCTGCTGGCCGTATTGTTGTCTTCTGATGGTTCTTAGCTGAGGTCCTGCCCTAGAAATTGCCCTTTTCTGAAGGATGCTCCCTTGCTCAAGGTTATCTCTATCTCCAGGGGCAACAGGAGTAAAAGTCAACCTTCTGCCTTAATGCAGACATCTCTGAAGGGCCGTCTCAGTCCCAGAGCTCCTCCTAGGATCAGTGGAGGCCTCAGTTGAACTTGTATGGCAGTTCGGTTTTTCCTTCTGCCCAATCCTGCATCCCTCGCTTCACAGGTATTGTTCCTGGGAGCACTTTGCAGTAAAAATCCCGCACACAAATAAACCCTCCCCTTGACACAGAAAAAGAGTGGTAGTGATGGTGCGAATGCAGGGAAGGTGTTACTAAAAGATGGAACAGCTTGTGCACGGCCTAGAGGTGTTGGAAGAGTTAAATGTTTTGTTTTTGTGTTTTGTTTTGTTTTGTTTTACAAAGACTGCAAAGTAGCAAGTGAAATCAGTAAAGACACATGATTCCAAAGAGGGAGTCAAGCTCTTGTCAGCCACATCAAGGAGACGGAGAGATTGGACTCGATCCCAAGGCTGTTGGGAAGCCCTACAAGATAGTAAATCACAGGAGAGGCATGATCTGATTTTCTAATTTGTGTTTTAGAAAGATCATTTTGGCTGCTATGTGGCACCATTAATTAAAGCTCTCATCATCGATCATTGTATTTTTTATTAGAACGTTGGAGTGATTCGTGACCTCCTTTTGCACTCTATATCTTTACAGAATGAATGGCAGATCATATGTCCCCTGGGAAAGTCGTGTAATGAGCACCGGTATTATAGCAGTTTTGCAGGACCTTTCAAACTCTGAAGGGATTCGATCATAGTTCTTGAATCTTTTTCTTTAAACCCTAATTCACACTGTTTAAATATTTATTGAGCACCAACTACATGCAGAATGCACTGTGCTATTATTGCTGTGGGAGATAAAGGACAAAAGCTCCAGTTAGGAGACCATGACTGCCTTGTTCATTGCTTTACCACTGCAGTGCCTGGTAAATAGTGAGTGCTCAATACATGAATAAGAGGAATAAAGACATTTAGAGAGATGGACAAATTACTTAGACCTCGAGACCACAAAATGAGAACAATAATAACTTCCATCTGTCAGGGTTGTTGTGAGTGGTAAATAAGATAATGTTGGTAAAACACCTAGTTTGCTTAGTATATACTATAAGTCATATTTACTCAAATAGTCCTAAGATTGTTTACTATTCCCAAGATTGATAGAAAGAAACTAAGAATTTGAATGATGACAACCAAACTTTTGGTATCTATTTCTCTCTTGTCCTCTAGATCCTATAATATCAATCACTTCAAGAGAAAAATGTGATTTATAAACCAGGTGAAAAAGAATCATTCACTCAGTTTACTCAACAGATATTTTCTGAGGGCATCCAAAGTGCCAATCATGAGTCATGCAGTGGTGAACAGAACAGACAAAGTCCTTGTTTTCATGGAGTTTATAATCTAGAAGGGAGACACTAAACAAAGAAAATCTCATTATATTATAATCCAAACAGTCTGTCATTAGAGAGAATAATAGAAGCTAATTTAATAATAGAAAGGTAAGTCTTTGCTGAAGAAGTGACCTTTAATCTGGGAACTAAGAGTGGGAGTTTTATTAAGAATAGGAGATAAAGCATTCCAGGCAGCAGGAAAATTCTGTGCAAAGGCCCCAGGGTAGAAAAAAAAGACTTCGAGCCTTTGGAAGGATGGAGAGAAAGCTGGTGTGGCAGAGTGGAGGGAGATGAAACTGGAAAGGAGGCAAGGCAAATCTTGAGGGACGTTGGCCACATGGCCTTCCTTTATCCAGACAAAAGAATATATAAACTGCCTGAAATCTGACTGCTCTCTGGTTGTATCAGAGCAGTCCCGGATGCCTGTGAAATAGAAGGGCAGGCTAACTGTGGTCTGAACAGTCATATTGAAGCCTTGGGAAAAGTTGGTTAATTTTTCCCCCTTCTGGTCATCATGATAAATGAAAAAGCATGTAACAAAGGAACCTAGCTGTTTGTTGAGAATGCTTATATATTTGCAGATATACATTGCATATATTTCTACTTACATTTGTATCCCTATCAAAGTAGAACTATTAGAAAGCCTTTATTTTTCTTCTTTTTTTCTTGGATGTGGTTCTTCCAGTGAAAACAATCAGTGGGAGTAAGGAACAATTTAGAATAGAGATGCTGCGGTGGTTTCCCAGGAGAGGTAGGAGAATTTTGGGTGTCGTAAGTGTTTGGGTGGTGGCTTATGGCCTGAATTTGCTCAGAAAGGCCTCCATTTCCCTCTTAGTGATTAGAACAACCTGTGTTCTGGAATACAGTATTTAAACACCAAGATTGGCATTGCTATCTTCCAGGATGGTGAGGGCTTAATTAACATTTGAAAATGCTTTGAGATCTTTGGATAAAAGTGTTCTGGAAGCATGCAGTGTTATTATCTTTGGAGTGATATAGGTCATGTGACACAGGAAGTGGCTTTGAAGGAAAAGAAAACCTTTCATCAGGCAAACTCCTTGGGGTGGTTTGAGCCTGTTTTGAGTGACTCAACATGCCCGTGTCATCTCTCTCTAGACCATGAATGAAAGGAATAACTTGGCCTACAGCTTAGCAAGTGCCACCATCATTAGCTGCAAGAATTAGGTAAGCTTGCACGTTAAACATTTTACAAATTATGCAGAATCCTATAGCATTTAGAGCAGTTGCCCATTAATAAGCATCGAATAAATATTAGCTGTTACTATTATTGTTGTTCTCGTGAATATAGTTTAAAATGTCTGGATCTCTTTTCTCTGAATTTAATGCCTTTTAACCAAAAAGTTCAATATTCTTCAGTGATAAACTAATCTAAATTTCATTTTAAAGACTTGGTAGGGGCGCCTGGGTGGCACAGCGGTTAAGCGTCTGCCTTCGGCTCAGGGCGTGATCCCGGTGTTATGGGATCGAGTCCCACATCGGGCTCCTCTGCCATGAGCCTGCTTCTTCCTCTCCCACTCCCCCTGCTTGTGTTCCCTCTCTCACTGGCTGTCTCTATCTCTGTCAAATAAATAAATAAAATCTTTAAAAAAAAAAAAAAAAGACTTGGTAAAGAGCAAAATAAATGTAAATCATTACTGTTGAGGTCCTAATGTGAGAGCTACAGATAAGGCACCTTCAGCGCCTAAGACCTTCCTGGCAGGTAACATGAGATCAGTGTTGGGTACTTAGTCCTTCCCGTTTCAACAAGGACTCAAAATAGAAATTGGGTTTCCTAACTTCTACTTCCCTGATGATTCCTCAGGGTCTTCACTGGACAGGATTTCAAAGAGAACATTTAAAAGTAGTTGCAATTGATTTAAGGGTAGAAGTGCAGAAAGATTTCATCCTGTTCCTTCCACTAGCTTTTATGTCTTCATAATACTTCCTGGAAATGTAGACGTCAGGACCCGGGTGGGGAGTGGAGAATAAGGAATATGGCTCACTTGAGAAAAGTGTATTTTTGAGCACTATATATGTCAAACCAAACTTGCCCGTGTGTATTTGTGAAATTAATTTTGCTGGCTTGATGACCAGAGGTTTGTTTTGTTTTTTAAATAACACACCTGCCTCAAATATGATATTCTGAACAAAGAAAAGGTGTATTGGCAAGTGGCACAGGAAAGAGAAAGAGGAAAAGGTGTACGTCAGACGCTATAAACCAAGACAGAAAGCGGCGAGGTCGGAGGAAGGACCACTCAGGGCATGCTGGGAGGATGGGTGGCCTGGGGCATGCCGGGACAGAGAGCTCACCCAAGGCATGCTGGGAAGGGTTCCAGGACTTTTATCTGCACCTGTGGATGGGGAGGTACCTTCTAGGCGCTGGCCCACGGTACAGTGGGTCAGACACCCAGCCGACCTAATTAAAAGCTCATTACACCAGAGTCTCCCCGTTAAGAGGGGAACCCACGTGCAAATCCCTCGGCGCAGGCGCCGTCTCTGTCCCCGGTTTGGGAATTCCAGCCCCAGCCCCAAACCCAGCTGCAGGGTTTGGGAACTGCGGCGAGTTAAAGGGATCTCCCCGTCTGTGACCATCAGGTACAGTTTCTTTCGGGATTATTTCACATTCCAGTACATTAGTTTTATCCGCTCTGAAACAGTTTAACAAAGAAAGCTCTCTGGTCATCACATGGGTAAAATAACAAGAGATAAAAGAACGTGTGCTTCACCTAATCAGAAACAAATAACTAAATCAGTCTGAAAATGCAGCCTTTCCTGTCCCGTCCTCCTTTTCATTTATCTTTCAGGGGTGGGATTTTGAAATTACCATTCTATAGGCAGACTGTGGTACCGGTCTTCCTCTCCTTGTGTTTTATATAATTGTTGCCGACCTTGACAGAAGATCTCAAAACTTAAGTATAAAGTTGGTAAATGATACTATTGTTTGGGAGGTGGGGTAGAGATGGGGTGGGAGCAGAGTTTATCTAAGAAGGAAAAAAAAAAAAAGGGAAAATGCACCCTTACCAGGCTCAAAGGAACTGAAATGGATCAAAGTAAACAGAGACATCTAAAAGCTTTTGTAAGTTAAAAGTGGCTATCTGTTGCAGGTCTTGCCTCATTAACTGCTGATTGAAGCTCTGCTTGGCCCTCTGGGATACCTAACACCCCAGGCCTATCACCAGATGAACCCCCGGTTAGGCGCTTTTGCCTTTGCCTGTGTTGCTTTGCACAGCTCCTTGACCTCAACCTTCTTACAAATGTTTATCCTTCTACCAGACAAAGTGAGTAAAGGTTTGTCCTTGAGAATCTTGCTGGGAATTTCCCTTCCAGCCAATGAGGAATTCCCAGAAAAGAGAAATGGAACGCACAGTTGTGCTATCTAGGGAGATCGGTGTTCTGAGACGTAGACATGCAGCTCTGGTGTTTTAAATAAAGCCTCTGCACAAGAATATGCAGGGGAAAGTGGCCACAGTGCGTCTTTCCCTTGGGTGTTGGCCTTATTTCCATATGTGAACGGTGAAAGGTGACGATGAGGCCATATGCTTGAAGATACAGATATCTCTTGGCT
Organism: Ursus arctos; assembly: GCF_023065955.2. Taxonomy (NCBI): domain Eukaryota; kingdom Metazoa; phylum Chordata; class Mammalia; order Carnivora; family Ursidae; genus Ursus; species Ursus arctos. The sequence continues at coordinate 41,979,540 of NW_026622930.1, read as the reverse complement.
CCCGTGGTCACAGCCCTTCACCGGGCCATTCAGCTGGGACAGGGAGCTGAACCTGAGAGGGCTGTCTAGGGGAGGAAGACCGAATAGTCGTGGGGGTGGGTTTGGGGGGGTTGGAGAGGGAGGAGCCGCTCTTTGAGCGGGACCAGATAGGTCTCTGTGTAGAGTAATATTACAGCTCTTTCTCTCATAAACAAGCTGCATGCCTGCTTCTAAAGACCCATCTGGCATAGCTTTGAGAATGGCAATAATTACAAGCTGATGATGGACATGGAAAAAAGCCCTGCTGAGCTAACTCATAAGGAAGTACAGGCCAGGACTGCAGGGAAATTACAGGCTGAAAACCTTTCTAGTTTAGGCCTTTTGGTGTTCTTAATCACAGACTTTAAATGTTGTAATAAACACTGTTGCATTTTATTGACCAACTCCCATGACAGGCAAATCTTTTTCATTTTATTTTATTTTTACCATTTGCTCTTTGGAAAGCTGCTCAGCAGTGTCTGTCTAGGCCATGCCAATAGACCTTTAGTTTTTCTGCTTGTAGGAAAATTAGGTAAACAGGGGTGACTTTTTATTTAGTTAATAGAGATTTGCAACATTTTTTCTTAAGTTGCTCTCTGCATTTTGTGGTTCAGACGGCCCCTCAGGCTCGATGCTTAACCTGTAACTGTATAAGATATGGCCTGGCTGTGTCAAGGAAGAAGAGGATAGAACAAACTTGGGAAGAATAATTTATGACTTGGTACCGTTAAATAGCGTTTATAACGTAGAAACAAGTAAAACTCCAAGTTAAAAACTATACCGTTAGTTTAATGGAAACTTGAGTTCTGGTCTTGTTTGGAGGGGCGATCCTTATTTCAGGGGTACATTCGATATGGAAAGGATGACTCTTCTCAAAGTTTTGAATCCTAATATTATACAAGTGAATCTAAGACATTTTGTCCTTTCAGACATTTTAGATCATTTAATGGAGCGAATCTTCCTAGAAAGGGGAGGATAGAAACGCTGGACATTTTCTTTCCTCTGAAACATCACTAACCTCAAAATCTATAACTTAAATGTCATGGCAAAATTAGTCTTGAATATAGCACATTACCAATCGCTGTAATAATGGGATTTTGAGACCTCGTGTGGGTTTTGTTCTACTTCAATACATGTTATCCGTTTCCATCAAAAGCATTTAATCTTCATTTTATACATTTTAAAAGTCTGAGGTTAGAAATGATGAGTAATATTATGAATCAGGATTTTGTGTGTGTGTGATCGTATTAACATACACAAATAGATCTCTGTTCCAAGGATATCTTTAAGGATTTTAAGGCAGTGCATGTGCAGGTCATTATTCCATAAGCACTGATACCCCTTTAGTAGCTTATATCCAGGTCCTTCCCTTCTTTGCCACAGTTTCTCATTTATATTCCTTAAAGACTTGTATTTCATTCTTTGTGTTTTGCATACAGTCCTGGCTATCCCAGATAGATTATTTAGTTGTCCTTTTGCATTTGATTACTTGTTCAAGGACATAAAGTTATGGGGGTCTATGAAGTTAGAACAATGAAATGGTTGTGCAATGGAGATTTACCAATATAAACTCAATTTCTTATCCTTTCTTTGCCTTTCATAAGCATTGTTTTAGACCCGAAGCTCCCTTGTCAATGAGAAATTATTTCTTTATTTCGAACTGTCTCTTTTCCTATAGAGGGTAGAATTGTTCCTAACAAAAGAAGCATGAATTGGTGGAAACTATATATTAAATGCAAGGCTATTTGTCTAGTTTTCATTAGGTTGCTGAGTGAAAAGCCTCAATTCCTCTCTTTTCCCAAGGTACTCAGATATCCATGAAGTCCCCCTCATCTCACACTATCATTTCTCTCACCGGGTGCAACCCGACTTTAAAGAATTCAACACTTACTGGGCTTTAGAGAACTGTCAGCAATGACAGCAACCAGGGACGCTGACATGTCTTATTGTTTACAAAGGATGAGCACAACAAGGCCTCTCGGATGACTTGATAAGCCCTGCAATTTCTCTCTCCCTGATTCTGGCCTCTGGACCAGCTGCCTTTTCGTGGCCAGCTAAAGACACACGTATCAAAACTTGATCTAAACACCACAAGTCAGCAAACAGCAGCAAAGATAAACGAGGGCTGCTCAAGGTCGCTTTGTAAACAGTGAAAACAGAAAGAGAAACAAGAAAATCTCAGTCCCTGATTCTTTGTATGCATACAGTTTTCTTCTGTACTTAAAGGTTGATGAGAAAACATCCTGGGCTAGCATTAAAGTAAGCTCATGGACTGTTATCATAGTCTTGAGTATTTAGTCTCTTTTTCTCACTTTAGCATCCCTTCATTCCTCTAGAAGTACCAGTTGATGTTGTACTTAAATTACGTTCATCTTTTTTTGTTATTGTTCTGTTTTGTTTCGAAATAGTCTCAACACAGTCTTTTCTATTTAAGAAATCGTGAGGTGTTTTGGAAATTGTAGAAATGCGCATGCTTTTTCTCATTCCTACTTTGTAAAGAGGAACTTTCTTATCAGGAAGGGGATCCCAGGAAGTTGAAATTCCTTTCCTCCTTTCCTGTGCTGCCTTTCAGCTTTGAACAGGTAGATGAAGAAAGGAAAGTTTCACGTGTTTACTGACCCCAGGGTCAATGCTTTTGTTAAATGATATATACCATAACTTTACCAACCATGTGGAGCTTGGGGTATTGTCTTCCTTAAAGTCTTTGGAGCTGAGACAGTGCTGTTCTGAAGATGCCAGACTCTTCCCAGAAAGGAGCTGTTTCAAGGTACTTGGATAAAAGATTTTTACAATAGGCTTTCCCCCCTTTCTCTTTTTTTTGCAGAAATGCCATTGTTGAAAATAGTGTATGTCACAGTTGATTAGAGCAGAGCACCTTTCTTAATTTTAGTAATTTCAAAGCCACATCAATCACAAACACTGTAGCTTAATATTGACAGTCACAGACAGGGATTTAATCTTGATTATGAGGCAAAATCTTCCTGGTCTCTGCTAACAATCTGCTCAACTCTTTCTGGACAGTTCTCATAAAATATATGCCTAATTTTTACCAGAGCATCTGTCTGTACATGCGTTTTTTTGCTAAATCACTGCTTTGGGTTGAGTCTCAGAACTCAAGTGACTATTCCCTTTTTACAGACGGTGAAACTGAAGTTCTCCATCTCTCTGCTCTGTGGGCTGCAGCGTGGGTGACACAATGACCTCAGGCTGTGTGCTTCCAGGTAAGTTTTTCACTTTGCTGCTCTCTCCCACGAGCCCAGTCTAAAGGTGAAGGCTCAGTTGTAACTGGGATACTCAAAACAGAAGGCCCATTGGTCAAGGCTCCCAAGAGTGATAAGCCATGGAACATGAAACAGCAAGCTCACAGCTCTTTGCAGTCGATAGCACCATCTGAAAACACTTGGAACAATGCGTTCTATGGCTAGGAAATGATATGGAGGAACAATAGTCACTCCAGGTCATGGTTGAGCGTCTGGAATATTGAATACTGCTGATTCTGCCGGTGCTGTACCTCCTTCAGTACTTCCTTTGTTTGATGGGGGCAATTTCTATCCTCCTACCCAAGTTAAATGTATTTTTGTGATTTGACAGGCTCAAGTGTTAACTCTTCTTGAAATATCTCTATTTGGAGTTACTTATAGATATGGTACAAAAACATTTTCTTCCATACGTGAAGATGAACTTTCCTGCAAAATTATCCAAATACTTTATTTCTCTCACTGGACCATCATTTTAGGAATTTTTCATCGGTGCCAGGTACAGAGTAGGTAGTCATTTGTGCTTATATGCGATGCACTCTGTAGAGGTCTGCATATCTAGATGGGACCTACCGATGCTACTTCTAGCAAAATAAGAATGATACTATACTCATCAGAAGAAGGACTTCATAATAAGTCAAGGGTCAGAAGGGGGTGTAGTACTCTGTTTCTCCCCCATTTTCTCCAGCCTCCTCTTGCTTCTTGTCCAGTCTGGCTGTGGCATTCAGACAGTTGTTCAGTTCCAGGTTTTGTTTTTAGCTTGAGACTGGCGAGTAACTGTAGAGTTTGAGGTTCTTCTACTCCTGGCTCCTCTTGAGTCCAAGTGTCATTTTCAAGATTGGGTTTCTTGTTTTCTCAGGTAAATTCGTCGGCCTGCCTGCTTAGATTTTGCATAGTTCAGACCTCTATCTGCAGAGATACGAGCCCATGAGATCTGCTAACATGCAAACTGGAGATAAAAGCATTTTTTAAAATGTCTTCCTGCACGCAGGCCTGCTTTATAATAAACTAGAACAGTGCAGGAATTAAGATGTTGTTGAAATGCCTGAGTGTCTCTGCCCTTTTATTACATCCAGGGTGATGAGGTCATGGCTTACTGTTTAGCTTATATGGTGCAATTAAGAGATTCATTTCTTAACGTGATTCATCCCAGGAAGAGTTGACTCAAACGTTTCAGGGGAGAGGCAAGACTCGTATGAGAAGATGTTGGAAAATTATGGTTTTCTTTTAGAAGTTTGAGTTCATTTTTTCATTCTAGGCGAGAATGAGAACTGCACTAAGCCTGTCTCGGATTTCTGAGTAGTAGGGAATTTGATTACTTAATGCCAATAAGGCTAAAGAGATAGTTTTAGTTCTTGGCTTTTTTCCCCTTTTTGGAATGATGGCAAAAATGTGAACTAAATATTTGTTTTATTAAGACATCATTAGATCTTTGTGTGTAGAGATGTTTAAATGAAATAGTATCATATATATATATGTTATATATTTATATATATTTTATGTATAATATTTTATTGTGATGTTTATCTGTTGAGCCTTCATCGAACCCTTTTAAATGCAGATTTAAGTCTCTACTGCTGAAAAAGAGGTGTCCTCCCCATTTGGTCAGGGCAGTTCTCAACCATAGTCAAACCCTTCACAAGAATGTGTGAATACAAAAATGTTAAGAAGCACTGGATTAGGCCATCTCTATTCTTTTATGAAAGTCTTATTCATGGGCCTCAGTTCGAGTAACATTTACTGAGGTTTCTTTCTTCCCTCCAGGTCTTCCTTGATTCTGTTTCTTGGCTTGGTTGTTTATCCATGGTTCAGCTTTTAGTGAAAATTAATCAATTCTCTACTGGTCAGTTCAGTACAAGAACCATTCATGGGGGCGCCTGGGTGGCACAGCGGTTAAGCGTCTGCCTTAGGCTCAGGGCGTGATCCCGGCGTTATGGGATCGAGCCCCACATCAGGCTCCTCTGCTATGAGCCTGCTTCTTCCTCTCCCACTCCCCCTGCTTGTGTTCCCTCTCTCACTGGCTGTCTCTATCTCTGTCGAATAAATAAATAAAATCTTTAAAAAAAAAAAAAAAGAACCATTCATGAAAAGCCTACCTTATTTAAGACACTATGCTAGGCACCCAAGATCATCTTTAGAGGGATTAACTAGTGTCTCTATCCTTTAGGAGGAGATGGAAAATTCTACAATAATGCATACAGGTCAGATTGGGAGAAATATTGTAACAAAAGGTTATATGTGCTCTAAGGAGGGAACGATTTATTTTGCCTTGGAATCGAGTAGGGCTTCCTGGAGGTGGTAACATTTGAATTAGTCTTTAGAGCAGAAGCAGGATTTGAAGAGATAAAGCTAGAGGAGAAGTGCAATGTTTTGGACATGTGAAAGCCCATGACATGATTCAGAAAATGAGAAGACTCTGTTCTGGGTAGAGCGTTAACTGTGTGTGAGGAGAAACGACAGGTAAGTGTTGAAGTTTAGAACACTTTCCATTTATTAGCGGCCTTGAATGCCATGTTCAGACATTTGGACTTTATTCTAAAAGAAAACAGAAAACTGGTAAAAGCTTTTGGACTCCATTTATTAGTGGCCTTGAATGCCATGTTCAGACATTTGGACTTTATTCTAAAAGAAAACAGAAAACTGGTAAAAGCTTTTGGACTGAGAGGGTGCTCCACAATTGTAACTGTACCTTAGGAAGGTAACAGTCAGGGATATGACAAATAACTTGGAGTTGAGAAAGCAGGTGGTGACGGGGGACCCATTGGGGGCTATTCTAACAATCCAGGTATAGATGACATGATGTAGGACAGTGATAGTAGAAGCAGAAGTAAGAGAAGAATCCAAGAGACCTACTAAGTCTAGAATTGAATGTGGTGGGTTACATAAATCACAGAAATTTCTACTTTAGGGTGGTTGGTAAATGGAGAAACCATGGACTGAGATAAGGAAATTTAAGAGAGGAAGGTTGAAAGAGAAGACATTAGTGCTTAAATTGGCATTTTAAATACACTTTGAATATACACACGATTTCTTTAGTTTCTTGAAGAACAAACTTGTTATAGCCATTTACTCTCAATTCCCTTGTTAGAAATACACCCTATGTTGCTTTTGCTTTAAGGCCTTAACGCTCTCTGACTCTTCCAAGGAAGAGAAGAAAAGGTATATTTTCTCTCTCTCACTTCTGAATGTATTTCTATTTTCCCTAATCTCAAGGTATTTCTGAAGAGTATCTTGAGCTTTACTCAAGATGGACTCTTTGACCTAACTCCTCTTTCTCTGGCCATACTCTTGAGGATGAAGCAATTTGAAATCCTTGCTAATGCTTATAAGGATTCTCGGAGGTAGACAGAACTGGCTTTTACAAGGCTAGAACTGGAGCCAAACTGGATTCTTGGATCATGCATCTCCTGCCGGTTATGAAGCTGCCAGCTCCATCCCAGTGGGTGGAAATGGACACCAGCCCCCGAGGAAGTGATGGCTGCGCATGGGCGTCTGCTACCTCTGCTGCTCCCTCCCCTCCATGAGGAAGGAAACCGTGGGCTTTCCTGGGCATTTTTCTTGTTCTCTTAACGCAGGGGGGCTGAAGAGTCTTGGACTTTGGAGTTTGGATAGTGAACCTAAGCCTGGAGGGACTTCCAGAGAGCAAACGGTTCCCATCTCTGAGCAGTTGCTACTTTCTTTCTCCACCCCCCTTCCAGTGCTGTACAGTTCATCCCATCTCCAGAATTTCAGAGCACGGTGGAGTACCTGGAGTTCAAAGCCCATGGAAGGCTTTAAGGTGGAGACGCTGAAATGGGAGGGAGTGTACCACTGAGCTTTCTGCCTGTGAACAAAATATGATTTATATAAATATTCAGACTCTTTCCTAAGTTATTTCTTTATCAGATTTGCATGCCACATGTCCAATGACTAGTCCTCTTGAAAGGTGGTGAGGAAGAGTGTTACCGAAATTATAAATATCTACTTCTCATTGATAAAGCTCTTCCAAAGTTTGCAGTATGAATTTGGTTTGCAGTTAAAATTGCCCAAATCCAATATTTAAAAATTCTGGGCAGCAGATTCAGCTCTGAATCTCTAGAAAATAGTGTGTAAAGGGTAGGTCTCTCTAACTAGACTATGAAGTTAAGGGACCATGTGCTTTATGTGCTTAACAACTTCTTCAGGCCATTTTAGGTCCCATTTTCCCATCCAAGAAAACTGAGAATGTTATGCTTTTTTTTTTTTTGGTTATGTTGTGGCACAAAATTGCTTCTCTAGTTTCAATTCCCTTGATTATTTCAACAAGAATGGCTAAGATAAAAGAAATCTTCAAAAAGGACATAAATATGAGCCTTTCCTGCTGCTTCTAGCCCAAAAGCATGCATGAAACACTTCCCATATACCCAGCATACTGAAGGGTGCTGTGTGAAATCAAAAAAAGAAGAGCCCGTAGGAGCTCACTGCAAAGTCTCTGAGTGAGGGAAGAGAGGGCTGGAGCAGAGGAAGGGGGAGGCCTCCTCATCAGAATCTCAGGGCTCTGATCCCTTAAAGCCCCATGGGGGAAATGCTCAGAGTAAAAGCCCAGCCTCAGCCCTCCTCAGTCTTTTAGAGATGGAGTAGCAGGGGGGAAGGATGGAGATGAAGTGGCAGACTGGTTTATTTGTGATAGACTGACTGGTTTTAATTCTCCACAGTAGTGGGTTTGAGGGCAGCAATGCAAAGGGCAGCTTCTTCTGATTTTTTTTCTTTTAAATGTTAGCTTCTGAGCAGCTTTCGTGGCAAAATCCTCATCCTTTTTGTGTTTTATAATTCTTCGTGGTATCCCCCCTAAAGGCAGCAGGTAAGTGCTGGGGTCTAGCTCTCCAAGAGGCTGATATTCTCCAGACATGTCCATAGACACTTGTAAGTTGAGAGCCGAGTCCTCTGTCAGACACATTTTCCTTGTCAAATCAAGCCTGCCCCACCTCGCTGACACTGATAGTCCTGGGAGCCAGTTCTGATGCCAACCCGTATTGAACTCCTAGATGTGAGTACACTTTTTTGAAGGGCAGCTTGGGCTAAAACTTGACCTTTCCGAGCTTTGGGAGGTGGGCAGGGGAGCAGAATGTTGCCGGGGAGAGAGAGATTTCCCGGTTATTCCTGCAGGGAGTCTGTTTACTTGCCTTCAAGGGTCACGGCCATCTGAATGGGCTTCTCTGGCTCTGCTCTTGGGTTTGGTTTCAGAGGACCCGGTCCTGTGGAATTCCGCTCCCCATCGCCCTCCCCTTACTCTGTTAGGTATGGGACTTTTCTCCCACAGTACAGTTCAAGATTTCCCCAGGAACACAGCAGCGTGCTTGCAAGAACAGCAGTTGGAAAGGCTGTTTTAAGTGGAGTTTACTGTTGTTGTATAAACCTTCATTTAAAATTGACTATAAAATGTTTCGGAACCTGCCAAACACGCATTAAAATATTTTGCTCCATTTATGCCTATGTGTAACATTTGGTTTCTAAAGAGCTTTAATCAAGTAATCTTCAAGTAGGAAGTTATTCATCTTTATTGCCAGTCGGTTCTCAGTGGTGGTCGTGGCAACAATCTTTTTATTGCTTCTGTGTTTAGTTGTTCTTTGACATGATAGAAGTCAGCTGCAGTTCAATGAGCTCACTATTTGTGCAACTTAATTGCTTGCTTCCTTCAATACATACTCAATTTTTCCTTTTATGAGCAGGGCTGTTGGAAAAATTAAGCTTAAGGATATAGCCATCCACTGTTAATTAACCTCCTTCCCAAACACATTAGTAAAATAGGTCAAATAACTGCTGAGTGCTAAGTGTACTGTTCCTAAGGTCCTCCTCAGCTGAGAAGTGAATCCCGTACTAAGTGAACAAAAGTTGGAACTTTGAGCGTTTTCTGGAAGCGGTGACGACATAAGAATAATGCTTTGTAACACAGCATTCCCTGCCGCACCAACTCCTTGAAGTTGATATATTGTTTGACTTTGTCTGGCTCTATCATGGGTTTAGTTTGTTTTATGTTATATCAACTTTAAAAGAAATAAAAGCCCCCTTCTTTTTTTTTTCTTTCTTTCTAGGTATTGCTTGCTTTCAAAAGAGGATCCCAAATTCAGCTTCCCTTTTAGATAGTGACCGCTGCTGTCATTTTGACTCACAATTCCGAAAACAATCTGAGTATTTGTGAGGATGTATACGTGTTTGTGAGGAGTATAACAATATGCTCAGTGAGGGAACTTCTCAATTAAAATAGATTTATATAGCGCTCTTATAATGTCTCTCTTGTCAGGGTTATATTCAGATGGAAAATCACTTTAATTGCAGTGGCGAAGGGCTGATTGGAGCTTTGCCAACTTGGCAGAAAATATTTTGAAGTTTATAGACTTAGAAAGAAAAAAAAAGAAAATGTGATAGTTCCTGAATTTGGTAGAAGACAGGAAAATGTTAGGGTCCAGTTTATACTTTTAAAAAGAGCACAGCAAATACAGACAAAATTAAAATGGAATCCTGTACCGGAGCTCAAGTTTGAAGATCCCACTTGTGATACTTACCCTCTCTCTCTAGTTTCCATACTTAGCTTTTAATTAGGAATGCGTAGGGGAGAAAAAAAGAAACCCGCCAACTCTTCACATCAATCTTAAACTGATAAATGCAGAAATTTCTTTTCTTTAAAATTATTACTCAGTTGCAATCCAATTCTTATAGCTATATTTTCTTTAAGTAGAGATCTACATTTCTAAAACCATCTGCTCTGATAAGATCATTACCAAATAATGGTTGGTTCCAGTACTCTTCCAAGCTTTCAGGGCCTCCCGATTTGGGCGTATTTCTTGCTTTGCACTTACAGTCAGTGAGAAGCATCTTGCAGCACCTTTTTTTCCATGTGATTTCAGGATATCTATGACACAGAATGATGTTGAAATGTTAACCTTTGGGCGTCTTGTTTTGCCTACCTGCTGGAGGGATAATGATCCTTTGCCAGTCTAGACCCCAGGGGATTGTTAGGAAACTTGATGAGCTAATGCTTTCGGGAGCCTTGAAACAAAAAATGTTTTCCCTGTGTGTTACTTTGTCCCCCTGTAAAGCTTGCAAGAATGACCTCATTCATATTCATTAGTTGTGGGTGCTAAAGGTTATCCTCTCTTATCTTTTGCCCTGCTAAGTCCCGAGATGCAAATGGCAGATTGTTGACACAGGGGAAATAGTCGAACCATCTGAAAGGTTGAGTGTGGGAGGAGGGGCATTGCATTCACACATGCATGTAGGTACTTTAGTCTCTATCATTTGTGTGGATGGCTCACAGATTCCAGATTGCGGGTGGGGGGGGGGTGCTGTAACTTTTGGTGGAGATGGAACTGCTATGAATCAAAGTCAAGGGACTGAGTTTAATCTTTTATTCCTATCTAACCAATTATGATGGCAAATCTCGTATCTTTTAAAAGTAGAAGACACTCTTCCGTAAGAAAGGGAGAAAGTCGAAGTCCAGAATTGGTGGCTACAAGAAAGTATAGAATCTTGAAAAATTCTGAGGCCTTTGGTCTAATATTCTAAAAAACATTCTCACACAGAGCCCTGTCATCAATCTGCATGAAGCAAATTTGCAAATACTAGGTTTAACTTTTTAAATATTGCCTTTAGAAGAGCAGACCTTTGCCTCAGGAGAACATGTTGGGTCATGTTAAGCTTCTGTGAATTGGTATCTTGCTCATCTTATAGATTCTTTTATTATTTCTTAAGGTTATGTTCCTTATTTCTTAAGGGTATGTTTTGTAGCCATCGTTGATTGACTTGAATTAAGCAAATCCCTGAAGGGAGAGCGGGGAGCCATCGAGATACTTCCTACAATCGGCAGGTGGCGCTGTGGACACTACAGTGGTGAAGAAATTGGCATTTAGGAGGCAAAGATGCAAGGGGGAAAGCCTGGATGATGAGACGATTTGAGCTCCTCTTCGGCTCTTAGGGAGGTTCACAGGGCATCTCAGAAAGCCATAAACCAGTTCTGAATGTGGGAAGCTGCATGGATTAGCTTATAAGAACACTCTCTCTGATTTTTAAAGTCTGCTTTCAACCTGCATCAGTTGATAACCTGTTTCAATTCTACATATACGTAGAAACTTGAAGGGAGGGTTTTTAAGGGATTTAGAAATCAATATTTACTCATATTCTAAAACTGCTGAATGTGAACTAGGATCTCAAGCCTGGTGTGTTTATAATACAAAACTACATTTCATGCTCACAATATTATCCATTAGGGAAACATGATGATGATGATTAGTGTGATTTATTTAGTTATATTAAAGAGGTAGTGAGGACATTTTCCTGCCATCCATTGTCTTCTGCATTCTCAGTTATCTATGACTCTTCTTTTCTTTAAAAGTTTATTTGAAAGAGATTTCTGTAAAAGACACTTTGTGGGTAAATTTTTGCTTCTCTGGAAGTGCTGCATTTAGGTGGTCAAGTTGAATAAAGAGATAGCAACAATTACCTCCAAGTGAAGCGTTCCTGAGGTAGCAGGAACTTTCTCAGGCTCTCTTGTGAAGGTAGACATTTTTCCTGAGACATCAGGAGGGAACTCCTTTTGTAGATCAGAACAGAGACAGATGGAGGTCCTGGGGAGGATATGTAATTTCTCTCAATAAATGTTTCCTAAGCTGAGGCCTCTTGGGAACACTGCCTTTTTACCAGAAATGTGGACTTTTCTCCCTGATGAATTTCTGCTCTCTGGAGCAGCTATTTGGAAGACTTTTCCTCTCTGCCTCCAGGGCTAGAAAGCATGGATGTCCTAATGGTGACAGAGCCCATCTTCCAAAGGCGACGGCTGAGGGAGCTGTAAATGTATGGACGCCAGTCCAGAAGTCAGTGTTAGATGGATCACCACGTCCTACTTGAGGACAAGAAACCAGGGGTGGAGGTGGGGAGAGGAACAAGAAAGTTGATTTAGGACAACATAGCAGCAATCAGGATCTGAGAGTGGGAGGACAGGATTTTAGGGGCGAGCTTCAGTCGTCTCCCAACTCGCACCCAAGTCTAGAACCTCACATGTCCCAGTCTACCCAATCCAATGGGAGCTGAGGCAGGCAGCTGGCTGAGTTGCCAAGGGAGGATGCTGAGAGTGGTCTCTCCACATGACTGGAAAGTCTGACCAACTAAGGGGACCTGGGAATGGAAACCAGTTTACTGTACATTCAGAAACAGGGATATTTCTGATTCACCAGGGCAGGCTCCTCTCTTATTTCTTGGAACAGATTGCTCTCCTCTGAGCCTGAGCCTGGGCAGTGCTTGAGCAGCAACGAGGAGCATAAGTTTCCTGTCACTTCCTCTTTGGCAGGTTGTGTCTGCAGACACTGGCTCCCATACCCCATAATTACTTTTTCACATTTTTTAATATAGTAACACATGGTTGGGCTTGTGGTGGGGGAACCAAGTGATGCCTCCGGGCCATGAACACTATAAATAACTTCAGGGATTGTTTTATATGGTTAGGGAAGGAAGCAGTTTCTTTCTTAAGAAATAGCTCCAAGCAAAGAAGCAGGGTTTAGGAACAAATAACTTTTCTTTTCGGGGGCCCCTTTGCCTTTCGTATTTCTCTATAGATCAGAAATCTTCTTGGTAATTTGTTTTCTCACCGGGTTGTGACACCAGTTTTTAATCTGAGTGGTTATTGCAGCCATCTTGTCGTTTAGGGAAACGTGCATTTGTTTTGTTTGTGAATGTGACACTGAAAGCGATCAAGTCCATTCTCTAGGGTTAGCTTCTGACTGTGAACTCCCTGACAGGCAGCCCCATGCAGGTGTGTGTGCTGAGTGAAGACCTGTGTTGTTGGAAGGGACTACAGTAAGCAATCTAAGATAATTCTTCATGACTGCAACAAAATTTCTAAATCATCCAAGGCAGAGCAAACTTAGAGCTTCCTGGGAATAGAAATGTTGGACATTTGTTGTGGAGTTTAGTTATTGATCATTTTTCATTGGCAAGAAGTTCTTCCTTTCATTTAATCTTTCAATGTATTTTAAATTTTTTGCTTCTTATTTATTGCATGGAAGTTGACAACAGCTGATTAAGATTGCCTTTCAATAACTGCCCTTTATACGTTTCAATGGCCTGGTCTCTAAACTTGCACGTAATTTAATAATTAACACTTAAATAAGGTAAACCTTATTTTTATTAAGTGGAAATCTAATAGAAAAATTTCTACGTATAGAAGAAATATTCCAAAAACACTCTGTAGATTTCACTACAGTGTCTATGCTTTAGCTCAACTTATATTTGTATAAATTTGATTTGTACAGTTCCCTTCTAAAGCAGAGCAAGTACTTTGGATTATCTTTGCATTATACATAATGTCTTTTTGTAATATATTTACATTACAGAGAGGCAAAGATAGTAGCCCAGTAGAGGAGATATAGAAGCTACAACTGGGGTGCTTGGCGGGCTCAGTCCGTAGAGTATGGGACTCTTGATCTCAGGGTCGTGAGTTCAAGCCCCATGTTGGGCGTGGAGCCTACCTAAAAAACAAAACGAAACGAAACAAACCCACAAGTGTCTTAGGCATTAAAATAGTTTGTTTTACAAATTCATTCACTGAAGTAAAACTATATGGGCAAATGGAGTTGCTTTTCCCTCTTGGATCCTGCATCAGTATTGTATAGTCAGTCTGGGAGCAGGGACAAATATTGCAGTGAGAGGCAAGTCTGTGGGACGGGGCAAGGGGCAATGGGACCCATTCCCAGGGGGAAGCATGAGGAAAACCAAAGTCCATATCCTTCACTCTTTTGGGACAGTATTTGCTAAGCTCTATGGCACTGTGCTCCAGGTTTGCAGTGTGACAAGCAAAAATGGAAATTTCGCCTTCTTGCAAAAAGAAACTTCGTTTTACTTCTCTCCTGAAAAGGTATTCTTCGAGACGGTGGTTCCCTCATCAGAGGGCTCGACCTGGAGGGCCCCTGGCTGGTGTGCACACCTAGTGCTGTGGTGTTTGCATGTCTGATGAGTCACAGAGACTGTGGTTGGATTGTCATCTTCAGTAAATGATGCTGTTTGATGCTTTTCTTTTCCGGACTTCTCTAGTGCTGCGAATCTGACAGAGCGCACGTTTTGACGTGGTGCACTGACAGCCACAGTGTCTATCAAAAGGAACTATGATGGATCAGATAGTGGAGTGCTTATCTCTCACGGTGTAGCAGCACTTAGGAGGGCAAAGGCCCGTATTGTTTCCTGGGCCCTATCCCCTGAAACCCTACGTAAAGTCCTATTGGATTAACGGGGCTCGCACCAGAACTGAAAGTTTTTGTTAACCATACAGGCCAGAAAGGCCCTAGCACAAACAATCCCTGTTATCAAGTCAGCCCTTTACAAACAGTATTTCCAGAAAGTACTTGTACCTGTTCTCTGCCATGTTACATTTTTTGAGATGATTACACGCTTATGCTAGGGAATGGCATGTCGCCAAAAGCAGAGCCTGCCTGCTGGAGTTTCAATAGTGCTCATTATGAAGGAGAAGAAGTTTCTATTCCTACCCTTGGAAGGAAAAAGGCAGCCACAGATAAAGTGTATGATATGATTACCGTTGCTTTAGATAACCACAAGTATTACTTCCGACATGATAAGGGATTGTTTTCTGTCTTGATCATACAGAGCTTGGCTGAGCCCTTTAAAAAAGAAGGAGGGGGGCATTTTTAAAGGCTGCTTGATCAGTTTGGAACCTGTGGGAGCATGAGGTTGCCACGTAGATAAAAATCAACGCTGGTTTTAGCTACCACAGCAATTGCAGTGAGGGTGGGGGAGCCCTGGGAGGAGGTTTGGAAAGGGAGGAGCACCTGGCCCTAGCAACTCCAGCAGAGTGATTTAGAGGCCTTGTGAGGAAGTCCATCAGAATCTGCTAGATGGTTCTTTTTGTTGTGCTAACCTCGTTCAGATTAGGTTCTTGGGGAGAGCTAGAATGTTCAGCTCCTCAGAAGGGTGTATATTACTGAGGAAGATTTACTTTTAAATAGGCAGGCAGGAGTGTTAGCCCTCAATACCTGATTTGCTGGAGCAGATATGAACAGGGAAGTTATGGGAGCGAGGAGAATTTAATGAATTCAGTTACAGAAGGGAATTCTGAGTCCGCTCTTGACAACCGGGGTGCTACTCTGGCGAAAATTGTTTCAGACTTTCAGTAGCCTTTGGTAGGAAAACCAGACAAGAGGATAAAAGTCTTAAGTTAAGGGAAATTGGAATTATCAAGAGGTAAGAAATGGTATTTTCTCCTTTCTGATACTTAATCAAGTGGCCAATGGATGGATTATTGATTACAACATAAAATCCAGAGGGGAAAAATCAGAATAGGATCTGAGGATTTAAAATAAATGTATATGCATAGTTTGTATGCATGTAAGCATGTATGTATGTGTGTATGTAGTTAAAAAGAAAAACTCCTATTTGAATATTAGTCATTTCCGTGAAGTATCCAAGATATCAAAAGAGGCCAAATGTATAGAGCAGGCTCCTTAAAATGTAACGGGATGTGTTTTGATGCTTTTTGTCCCTCGAGACTGGTAACAGTGTTAAGTATAAGAAAAAAAGAACAGAGGATTCAGTTTCTCCAACTTTTCCACTCCTGTTCCTATGGTTGTTGATACTGCGCTCTGTGGGATTGCATTTTTACCACCTCCTGGTACAACCATTGACAGACAGGGTGGTGAAGGTGGCGGGATTTTTGCCTGTATGAACACTTGTCCTTGCTCAGTTTTAATACTCAGAATGGCACTCAAGGCTGTAGTTCTCCAGGAAGAGACCACTTCTCTGTTTTGAATGGTAATGAGGAAAAAGTTATACATCCCCCTTGACTTAATGTTCAGTTTTCTGTCCTTAATGAGAGATGCAATTAAGCTTGGGAACTTCCCTTTTTGCTTAGCAGGGATGTGATTACCCAACTTTTGGCAAAGTGCTTGGGATTATCCAGATGGAAATGCTATTTAAGAGCCAGGTATTAGGGTTTAGCCTTTTAAAAATTAAAATATCCTCAGATGAGCTTTATTTGTATTTCCCTTACAGTCCTTCATATGGGAATGGCCAGTGATGGAAATGCAGGCTCAGAAGTTTCTGAGTACCAAGAGTAGCTCTCCAGACAGTTTAGATAGTTTCTAGCCAGGGGCTTGGCCAACGAACTGATAAGTACCTTTTTCCACTGTTAGCCCTCTCTTTGGTCTCCAGAACTGAACCCCTGTATCCCTGAATTGCTAGGTTTGTATTAGAGATAGGGCTCCCCCAGCACCCTGCCTGCCTGCCTGCCCCTGAGTTTCTGGAGGGCTTTTGTATTGGAGAGACCGTCTGACCTTAGGGAGTCAGGGTATTGAGAAGCCACTTGGCTGTGCGGCTGTCTCCATGCCATTATGAGCTGGGTGTAACCTCCATGGAATTCATTTTACTAGTCAGCTCTCAAGTTCTTTATAAATTATATTTCATCTGCCTCTTTATAAAAAGGTTTCTTGCGGACATAATGCTCGTCACTTCCCATTCTTTCTTTACACTTCAGCTCCTGGAGTTCTTGCTAGAGACAGGGATTGGCTCCCTTTCTTGGGAGGGGTTCGAGCGCTCCTGCTGCTCAGGGGTTATGGCAGATTTGCTGTTGTTGCCTTGCTGCCTTCTTTTCAAAGCGCCGCAGGTCACATGATGACTTCCAGGCCCAGATGGGGAGACGATGTGGATAAAAGTATTTAGCAAGAGATCAAAAACTGGGCTGCACTTCTAAATGGCTTGCCTTTTAGAAAAAGCACATTAGCCTCTCACCCAGATGCGGTTGTGGGTAACTGTCAATACGGCACACAGGTGGCACGGTTATCTGGCCATTTACTGCCTGATGCCTTGGTGACTGCTGCCAGCCCTTCAGAAATAGGAAATGACTAATGATGTGGTGGAAATTATGAACCAGGATTAATAAAACTTGAAAAGGAACAGTCTTCAGTGTTTGATCCTCCTTAGAGGAAGTTAAGTCTGAGTCCTAGATTCTTTTCCCTGAGGTGTTCTTCTCATTTCTTCTGATTACTCGGCTGTAGTGGGAATCTAGGCTGGAGCTGGGAACAGTGAACCAGATGGTGCAGGAAGCAAAGCCCTGCTCCCCATCCCTAAAGGTCCAGACGCATGCATGGCTCTGCAGTCCATCTGTGAGGAGCAGTGAGAGGAGGCACAAGTGCAGAATAGTTTTTAAGGATTGAAGCTGTGTGCCTGCTCACGAAGAACTTTCTGGAAAGACTTCATTCACTACCTGAGTGCTATCTCTACTTTCTCATTAAAGACAACTGTGGGACTCTTACTATGTTTTAGGGATTTGACATTCTTCTTTTTAGTTTGGGAATCAAAATGCCTTTTCCTTAAGACCCATGGTCAAGCATTTTTTAACAATACTACAGGCCTATCGTCTCTCCTTTTTCCTTCTTTGGCTCACATTCTCAGCTCCTCTATTCCACATGGAAAAATGCTAAGTAGGCAAAGGGAGAAATGTACATTTTGAGGAAGTAGGTGAAGCCAGTGTGAGGCATAGTGAAAAGAAAACCGAACTCTGGATAGAGAGATCTCAGCTCCAGGCCCCTCTGGGAAGCCCCTTCAAGCTCTGTGAGCCCAAGATGTCACCTTGATGACGATGGGTCTTGACCAGGTGTCTGCTAAGGACCCCTTCTGCACTCATTAAAACACATCTGTGTGTGATGTTCTGCTCTCAGCCAGTCTCAGTTCCCTTGTCTGAAAATACTCCTGTCTGCCCAGGAGCCCACCCTGTCAGCCCCGAAGAGAGCACAACGGGCAGGTCTGGAACAGTGGGGGAGCACACCCAGTTGCTGCAGCAGGGCGTTAATACTTGGGTGACGCCTGTAGTTTTAAGCCTCACTATTGCTACAGATCATCAGGCTAAGGAAAACCCCAGAGAGTGTTTCTAAACCCTCTAAAGTCAAAATAGCTCTTGAGTTGGCTCGTTAAGGCCAGCCAGGCCACAGAAGAATCAAGCTAACCTGGCCACCTACAGTTTCTGGTGAATCAAAGTAGCCCTAAGTCTTGAGCTAGGTTAAGGTTGCCAGAATGTCTCTGTGGCTTGGCAGGATATGGGCATATATGTTGAGCTTGGGTGCGTGTATATGAGAAAGGGTGTGTGTGTGTGTGCTGGAGAAATAGGAGAGAGACTTAGTAAAGAAGGCAACTGGCTTATAGCAAATTTATGTGAGAACTGGGAACTAAGGAATGAAGCTAAGAAGAGACAAAGTAGCATATAATCTTGTGTATCCACTCAGCATCTCCTCCTGGCCTGCTCAAGGCAGTGAAATCCTTAGTGCTGGTAACAATAGCTGACGTTTGTTGAGTAATTACTAAATGCCAGGCCATCTTTTAATGAGGTACTTAATCTCTCTGTGCCTCAGTTTCTTCATCTGTAAAATGGGGATAATCATAGAACCTACCTCCTGGGGTTGTTGTGAAGAGCAAATGGGCTAATATGGAAGAAAGACTTAGGATTGTTAATAAAGATGGATGAGTTGAAATAGGAGAAGTTGAGAACAGAGCCTGGCACAGAGTATGTGCTCAGTGATAGCTGTTAGCATCTCCATTTTATGCAGAGGAAAGTGGAAGCTTTGACGGGTTCGGTAACTTCCCTGAACTCCGCAGCAGGAGGGAGTTGAATGCAGCAGCCTGACTCTGGAGATCCAAACCTCCGTCTTCCCATTCTGGACCTTCATCAGGGATCATGTCCCTGTTGCTGAACTTTGTCAAGTTAATGCCAGCTGGATCCTCGAGGGCATTTGGAAAACAAGTTCCTTTAGAACCCAGGACTCTAGGAGGATGAATTTAAAAAAAAAATCTTCACTCCATTGCTATCTCCTGGCCTTTTCTCTTGTGCCACCCTAGGACTGCAGTGGGCCCATAACAGTTGTCCCTCCCTGGGTCCTAGGGCCAAGTCTGAGAGAAAGGCTTTATGTTTAAAATAAATCTTTATGCTTCTTTTGGCTCTTACTCCCAGCACATTCCTGTCAATTGGCTTTGTACAATAATGAAAACAGATGATTTTAAGCAGATTTAATGGACATACAGTAGTTAAAATAAAGAATATCTTTTCCTTTCGCCTTGTTACCTTAGCTATTCCCTTACAAAATAAGGTTAAAAAAAACTGGTAGCACAGAAACTGAGATTCCCAAATTCCAGTGAAAATACAATATCTCTTTGAAAAAATGCTTTGATTCGTTCTCTAATGGATGAGTCTTTACACTAGAAAAGCAAATGGATAGACCTGTAAGAGTTTCCTCAAATTGAAGCCCCTCTCCCTGGCTCCTGGGAAATGCTGGCCATGAGGCTAGGGCTTCCTACATTGATCAGTAATGAGAGATGGGAAGACAGTAAGGGCCAGTCTCTGAGCATCCCTCATAGTGGGAAGGAGGATTGGGTCTCACATGGCTGCTCAGAGGGGAGTCCAGGATCCCCTTCCAGGCTGAGGGGGGACCGTGACCAGGGTCGGGGCCCGACACAAGTGATATGCTGGACAGCATTGTGGTCCATCTCTCCTTTTCTCACTCTCCTTGCCTCCCCAGGAAATCCTGAGAAATTTTACTCAGGGGAAACAGGGGGAAGTGCGCCCTGAAGATGACCTTGAAAAGGAAAGGATGTATGGGCTGGGAGAGGGAGCTTAGATGGCCACTCGCTGCTAGCCACCAGACCTTGGCCTTCTGCTGTGCGGGTGTGTGCACTAGCCAAGGGTCCTCTTCACGGCCCCCTTGCGGGGCTGCCTCCAGTTCTCCTGGCCAAGACTTGTGATTTTCTCAGCAGCCCCCAACGACTGGGCTCACTTGCTGAAGCTTCTGCCCACTTCTGTGCTGAGGCCTTGCATTGCTCCGGCTCTGCCCTTGGGTGCTTGTCCACCCTGCCCTTGGTTCTGGCATCCTGCTTCCACAGTTAGCCAAAAGGCCAGCCACTGGGCTTGTGCAGCTGGACCTGCTGTGGCCCTTGTCTGGTGCTTTGCAGAGGTTTGCTTTCTTCCTTTTTGCATTGTTGTCTCCAGGCTGGCACTTGACTGAGCCCAACAGGCCATTACAGCCACACAGTCAAACAAAGGTCTTTTAAGAGAACAATTGTCATTTGTTTCCCAGTTGGCATTTCTGGAGATTTAGCAGGATAATCTTGGATGTACGTCAGCAAGCATGAGCAGGAATCATCTTAATCCCTAACAAGGCATACAAATGAATTGGGACTTCATGAGAAGTGTACAAAGAATTTCTCTTTCTCCTTTCTGCTTCTCAGTTCCAGCTGTAGTGGGGTGTTGGGGGGAGGGGAAGTTTCCTTTTGATTCAGCTACCTGCTGCAGAGATGGGGGCTTGGCTTTGGGGTGGTTCTGACCGAATGTACGCTCCTCATTCCTGAAGAGAGCTTCTGCCCCACACCCGTCACAAGTAAATCCCCTGAGGTCTTGGCTGGGAAACATAGCTTAGACTCTTCCAGCCCTTCTTTTAAAGTCCTGCCTTGGGTTAACCTCAAAGAGGTGACTGCTGGATTCCTGATCCCCTTTGGTTTTACAACGGCAAGTGAACTGCACAAGTAGAAGACACGTCCAGCTTTCCTCTAAAAGGGGAGAGAATGGGGAGGGTGTTCAGGAGTCTCCTCTCCGTAGCTCCTCCCCATGACTCCTTCCTCCTCCAGCCGCGCTAGTTGTGTCAGACCTGTCTGGGGAGAGGGGCGTTCCAGGGGGCAGGTTACCTCCTTCACCCACAGAGTGAGGCTCCACGGTGCCCGTGGTGTTAACAGATCTCTCCTTGAGGTTGGGCCAGAAAGGAAGGGTGTGCATGAAACAGCATTTTCCTCTCAACAGTGTAAGAGTTGTTGGGAACCTTTCCTTTTCTTGTTTGTTATGTGATCCACTGTGCTGGTTGTTACTGTTACATCCAGTTTTCCTAGTTTTATCTATATGGAAGATTTCTACCTAATTTGCACTCTCTAAGGTTTTTTTCCCTTCCCATCTATAGGCAAATTGTTTTATCAAATAGAATGAAAGCTTTTAAGAGATGCTTACCTCAAATCAGTTATTCTTTGAAAACTTGCTTTTCTCCCTTTTCCTTTTTTTTTTAAAGATTTTATTTATTTTAGAGAGAGAGAGATAGTGAGAGAGAGCACCAGTTGGGGGTGGGGAATGACAGAGGGGAACGGAGAAGCACACTTCCCACTGAGCACAGAGCCCCAGAGCAGGCCTCAATCCCAGGACCCTGGGATCCTGACCTGAGCCGAAGGCAGACACGTAACTGACTGAGCCACCCAGGCGCCCCTCTCCCTTTTTCAAAGAATTAAATGAATATTAAATCTGAACGTTTGCATGATTAGTAAAATCTGTGAAAATCATTTGCATGAGTAGTTAAATCTGTGATAATCATTTTTAATCCCTATATTTGAAATCACCATAGGTCTCGTTATGGGTTCTATGGATTTCAGCCCACGCACTGCCTCAGGTGGCAGGTCTATGGTATTTTGTATGGATGAAGGTAAGACCCTAGAGAGAGTCCTCATTCTGTAATTCTTCCTCTACACTGTTGTTGAGTGGAAAATGAGAAACTATACAAACAACATCTCTTTTCTTCTGTATTTCGTCTAACCCTTCTCAACTCATAGTGTGACTTCTGCTACTACTCTTAATGCTAGATGAAAAAGTGAATGTTTCCAATTAGCTTTAATAACTTAGATGATTTTCGTTTCATCTTCTAACCAGAATCACATGGAATTTTAGAAGTGGAAGGCACTATAACACCTAGTCCTAGGATGTCAAAAATGTTTAAACTCGTTTGCTAACTCTAATCTGTTGGTTAGGACTAACTGTCTAGAGTGCTGTCTTGAGAAGACTCTGAGGCTAGGTCTGGGCTGAGGGGGAAAGATCTCTATGATTAGTTAAGAAAACAGTCAATAATGCCTAAAATGGGTAAATCAAGAAATATTTGCATAGCCTTTTATTTAGAAATATGGAGTTGAACTAGCATTTCCAGCTAAGATGTAATAACAGGAATCAGATTTATCCTCCTGCTAAAGCAAAAAACAAAACAAAACCCTAACAACCAAAAAACCCCCCCAAACCCCAAAACAAAACAGACACAATATATGAAAACATACGTTTCAAAACAGTGGGAATTGGGCAGAGAAGGACAGTGATCTCTAAGAAACAGGAATCAATGAGATGAGCCCTATGATTGCTCTACCTTCTTGCCTTGAGAGAGATGTGAAGTCATGGTGCAGAGAAGGAGAACCCAAGCGGAATCTGGTGGAGTCTCTGAACTGAGGAAATGTTGCTGGGAATGGAGACCAGGAGAATATTTAAAGTTCTCAGGGCAGAGTATCGGAGAGAAGAAAGCTGCACAGAGGAAAGCTCCAGGGATCTGCGGAGAGTCCCCATTGAGTCTTCAGCTGAGTACTAATAAGCATTTGCATGTGAGAAAACTAACCAAGGTTGGGGAATGAACTTTTGGAAAGGAAAAGAGGGAGCTCATGCGGGGCCAAGAATCATGTCACTCCCCTGCTGAAGACCCACTATCTTCAGGACAGGTCTGCACTGGGTGGTCAACCTTGTTGATCATCTCCCATCCCTTCCCACTGGACTCTGATCCAACTTTATTGAGCTATTGTCAGCACTCTAATTGGTTTCAGACTTTTCAAACTTTGCTTTGCACGGGTTGTTTCCTCTTCATGAAAATTTCTCTCCTTCAATCTCTTCACACCCATCTTCTTTCCCTGGTTAATATGCTTGCCTTCCAAGTACAGTGTGCGCCCATGATAACTAGTGTTTATGTCACGCATGGCTCTTCTGTATACTGTAATCGTTAGTTTATATCATTGTCTCTCGAAGCGGTGCTCCTTAGAATTCTAGGTATTTGGTAAACATGAACCTCTTTTGGCCCCACTCTTATACCTACAAATATGAATTTTTGGGTGGAGGAGTTTGGTATAGGAATCTTCATGTAACCTGGTGCTTTAGCTATTTTTTTAAGCAGAGCAAAATCTGAGCAGAACTGGTTTCTCTGAAGTCATGAATCTTGCCTCTTTCTATTTCATCATCAGAGCCTACCACAGTGGCTGGCATAGAGAGGGTTCCCAGTAAATAAGGAATGAATGAATGAGCAGGGTATTAAAGAAAGGGTAGGGCATGAAAAAGGGGGAAGACCTTAACAAGAGAATGTGATGATGTATCTAGAGTCTGTGATGGGCAGCTGCAGGAAGTGAGGACAGATCAGCAGTTTTATCTCCCTGAGTGCCAGAGTGAGGAGTAGGAAATAAACTCTTTAGGCAATAGGGATTCACCACAATAACAGTTTAAAGGTAGTGTTTAAGGAAATCTTTCCAGAAGCAGCATTCAGTGGCTATGCGTTCAGAGAGGCTGCAAGCATGTCACCTAAGACAGGGCAGAAATGTAGTCAGAGGGTGGTGTGGACTTGGTCTGGTGGGAACAGAGAGTCTTTTTGAGGAACAAACTCTTACACTTTGGTAGTTGATTTTCCTTCGGGAATAAAGGCAGAGATGCTATCCAAGAAGGGTCCAAGATTTGAGCACTATGTCGCTGAGAGAAATGGTGAGGTCTACGTCAGGAACGTGGGTGCTGGAGAGAGGGGCTGGATGAAGGGTGACCGTGACTTTCACTTTGGACATGTGGAGTTTGAGGAGCTTAGGACATAGGTCCAAGTGAATCACTCATGGGACAAACACTGAATGAGTGCCAAGTAAGTAGGGTCTCCATCTTTGAGACACATACAGGCTGGTGGAGAAGAAATAAATGTAAAATGAAACACTCTAATAATTGAATAAATGTGTATAATATAGATAAGACAGCCTGGGGGAATAGAAGAGGGTCTGACTAACTGGGAATACATAGACTTTGATCTGGACCACGAAGAGTGACTAGAACGTTACCTGCAGGAAAAGAGAAGGAATGGCATTTTAGGGACAGGGAAGAAAGGACATGATGTATTTATGGCAACTACCCTGAGTGTTGTTGGAACACAAGCTACAAGTGGATAGACTGCTGGAAAATAAGATGAAGCTCTAGGTTGAGGACGGGTGCTAAGCAAAGGAATTGGATTTCTTCTCATGGATAATAGAGTGGAAGTTTCTAAACAGGGTTAGGCATAATTAGGTTTTATTTGAAAAGGAAGCTAGATTGTTCTAGTAGAATAGTGGAGGCTAGATTGAATGTGGGCTGGCTGGTTGCCAGAAAAGAAGGCTTGGAGTTGTTCCAATAATCTAAAAGGATGATGGGTGTCTCTGGCCATGCCAGTGATGATGGAAACATGGAGGCTACATTTGGCGAACAGGTGTATGGACATGGGGCACAGGGACAGAAGCCAACTTCTGTCAGGTAACTTCAGAAGATAACTCTGGGGCTTCTACCTCTGGATCCTGGATCACTGTTTCTGTGACAGATAAATACAAGAGGAAAAGCCTGTTTGCTGTTTGCAATGGAAATGAGTTCTATTTTGGACATCAGGATGGGCTGAATTGTGTTCCCCCTCAAATTCATATGTTGAAATCATAATCTCCATAACCTCAGAATGTGACTATATGTAGAAACAGGACTTTTAAAGAGGTGATTAAGTTAAAATGAGACCATTAGGGTGGGACCCTAATCCAATGTGAATGGAGTCCCCAGAAGAGGGAGGGATACTAGGGATGTGCATGTGCAGTGAAAAGGTCGTGTGAGGGCAAGTCAAGGAGAGAGGCCTCAGGAGAAACCAAACTTGCCGAAAATCTTGATCTTGATCTTTCAACCTCCAGAACTTTGAGAAAATAAATTTTTATTGTTAAGGCCACCTGGTCTGTAGTATTCTGTTATGGCAGTCCTGGCAGACTAATAAAGACATGACAAGCCTGAAGTACCTTGAGGTAAACTTGGTGGAGTTGTTGGAAATAGGAGGCTGAGGTTAGGAAGAAAAATCTGGGCTGGAAATCAAGATTTGAAAGTCATCAGCAGATGATGAAAGCAGTCCAGTTTACTCTTGTGAAATCTGAATGTGAAAGGAGTTGTCAGGTAGAGGAGAAGCGTGGGGGGGGAAGAGATTTGAGGAAGGGACTAAAGATACAGAAGCAAGTAGCTATAATGATGGGCAGCTACTGGAGAAGGCAGGAGAGGGTGAAGGGTTGGCTTTAGTGAAGAGATAGGGAAGAACTAAGACAAGAACTACTGCTGTGTGTAATTTCAGATGTCAAGGTAGGAACACTTGAGAGGTCAGGTTTCCATGACATTGACAAAAGACAGCTGATTTGGGAGGATAGAAACAGATGCTTGAATATACAACCATAGAGCATTTGTTTTCTCTCCTCCTTTCTGGCCACTGAGCTATGCCCTAATAGAATTAGCATTTCTACAGCATTTGTCAAATAGATTATTTTCAAAATTACATCTATATGCATAAATGCAGTTTAAAGTATGTGTATAAATGTGAGGGTATTACACACATATTTTTGTGGATATGTTCCTTTTTACGATTTTTTTCCCTTTTTTACTCATACCCCTCTTTTCCCCAGTCACCAGTCCTTGGGCTGTAATCCGCAATGATAACCTGGCTTATAATCTCCCATATTTTTTTCTCCATGCTTTTACAACTAAATGAAAATGTATATATGCACAGAGAGAAATATATGTGTTTATTCTTATGTAGTTTTAATGGCTAAAAACAAAACTAGGAATATATTATATCCAA
Source organism: Ursus arctos (assembly GCF_023065955.2). NCBI lineage: Eukaryota > Metazoa > Chordata > Mammalia > Carnivora > Ursidae > Ursus > Ursus arctos. The sequence goes on along the minus strand of NW_026622930.1, from coordinate 41,953,619 downwards.
TTTTCTGTGTCCTGCTTCTCTCAGAATACTTTTTAGAAATCCCTGTAAGTCATCTGTTTAATTCATGATGTCCACATACCATAATTTATTTAATACTTACTGATGGAAATTCATTTGTTTTGCTGATTTGTTTTATCTGTTCCAAAAAATACTACAACAATCAGCCTCATATTTTCCTTTTGTTTTTGTGCTTTTCATAGGTTCCAAGGAATGGAATTACTCAGCCAAATGGATATATGTCTATTTAGTTTCAGTAGGTTTTGCCAGACTGCTCTAAGGGCCATAATAACATTTTCACCAGCAAAGTAGGAACATGTTATTTTCTTCATTGATCTTGGGCATGATAGGTTACCCCTCTATTAAAGTTCTTCTGAGAAGTATAACTGACGCTCCATTGCTACTTTAATTGAATTTCCCTGACTACTGTTGAATGTGAGAATTTTATTACATTTGTTAACCGTTTAGATTTGCTTTTCTTTTTTTTTTTTTAATGATTTTGTATTATATTATGTTAGTCACCATACAGTACATCCCCGGTTTCCGATGTAAGGCTCGATGATTCATTAGTTGCGTATAACACCCAGTGCGCCATGCAATACGTGCCCTCCTTACTACCCATTTGCTTTTCTATAACTCTTGTCTTTTAAGTCTATAGTATTTTTTGCCATACAGAATATACATCTATTTTCTCTTTTATGGCATTGGGGTTTCCAGTGTTGATTAAGGCCTCCCTAACCATAAGTTGTGCATGGGGTCTCCTGGATATTATTGCTTATTTTTTTTCATTTAAGTCTTCAATATATCTGGAATTCGTTTTTGTGTATCTATGGAGTAATATATAAGTCCAGTGTATTTTTCTTTCCAGATACCGAGCCGGTCATACCAGCACTATTGGCAAAATAATTCATCTGTGCCCACTGAGTTGAAATACCATTGCCCTCTATTAAATCTTCTAATGCATAGGGATTCGTTTCTTGATCTCAATTCAGATCTGTTTATCTATCCCTGCACCCATATCATGTTGACTTGATTATAGGAGCCTTATATTAAGTTCTGGTATCTGAGGAGTCATGTACTTCCTTTTCATACTTTTCTTGGTTATTCTTGGGTATATATTCTTCCACTTATTTTGTTTTTACAAGCGTCTTTACTGAGATATGATTTATATACCATGCAATTCACCCCACCAGTGGGGGTGGTAGATAGAAGATGAGAACTCCCACCTCTTGTTTGCATTCTCCCAGAACTTAGCCTTGGCAGCAGGCAACGGGACAAAAAGATGAGAAATGCTGACAACCTGTACCTCTGGGGAGGATATCCCTATGACTTGGAGCTCAGGGGGAAGGGGAGCCCTGTGTTCTTGGCTGCACCAGTCTGTTTCTGTTTTGCTGAGCTTTGGAGGGTGAAAGGAAAGTGCAGTCTTGGTTCAAATACTACAGACTCTCTAAGTTCTTACTAAATTTTACTAGATTTTCTTGAGTAGATGTTTCTTCATTTGCTATATGTCCTTAGGCCCATTTCCAGGGAATTAAAATTTTTAAAAAACAATCTTCACCAGTTTTTTCTGGGAGCAGGTCCATGGTACTCTACATGCTATCATGCCAGAAGTTGATTTTCCATTATTTATTTATTTATTTATTTGAGAGAGAGAGAGAGAGAGAGAGAGCATGAGTGAGGGGAGAGGAGGGGCAGAAGAGGAGGGAGAGGGAGACAGAGAGAATCTCAAGTAGACTCCACCCTGAGCATGGAGCCCAAAGCAGGGCTTGATCTCAGGACCCTGAGACCATGACCTAAGCCAAAACCAAGAGTGGGTCGCTGAACTGACGGAGCCACCCAGGCGCCCCTTCCATCTATTCTTAAAGATGATTTTATCCAATTAAAATAAAAAGGCAGTTAAGGTTTTAATTTGATTTGATTATATATTAATTTGGGAGAGAAGTTATATTTTTGTGACGTTAAGTCTTTGCACTTAAAAACATTGTCTTTCCAGTTGCACAGATCCTATTTATATTCTTCAGTGAGACTTCATAGCTTTGTATTTGCTGGTCCTGAGACATTCTTTATAACTTATTCTTTAGTTATTTAAAATTTTTGTCACTGCTGTAAACAGAATATTTTTCTATATTTTCTTTTCTAGGGATTTACTGCTAGTTATAAATAAAAGCTATTGATTTTACATAGTTATATTCGACCACCCTATGGAAGTCTCTTATTAATTCCAGCAGTTTTTAAGCTAGAATTTTTTTTTGCAAGAGAAAGATTTTTAAATGTAATTCAGCTTTAAAACAGTAAATGTGAAAAAAGTGCTCCAAATTTAATAAGCAGAATTAGAAAAGTGTTTTAATCTAAGTTTATTTTTAAGTGTCAGTTAGTATTTCCAATATTAATTAAGAGAGGTGCCTAAATGCCCGTGGAAGCCAGTGGGGCTTTCATGACCAGATCATATTTTTTTGCTCCTATTACAAAGTGCTTCTCCAATGAAGTTGGAAGTTTTGCTGTAAAGACCATTTTTACTCACAACTGACAGTAAATATTTCACATAGGGATGAAGGAGCCCTGATGACTGAAATAAAATGGGCATAAGCTCAGTTTACACACTGTCACCAACTTTCCTTTAATGGATTTATAGAGAGGTGAAACTTCCTCACATTGATTTGAATGAAAACATAAAATTGAGATTTCAGTGGTTTAACAGGCATTCTCCCAGCCTTGGAGATAGTCAAGATGCATTAGCCATACAGATCATACACCAAGTGGTGGCAGTGGAGGCTATTCCACTGCTGTCCCTTCTCTGCCTGTCTTGTCTTCTCTCTCCAGTTCTCGTTCTCTCCTTGCACCTACCCCAGCACACTCCTACCTCAGGGATGAATTAGAAGCACAACCACTGAACAGAGTGCAGTCTTCACTTTCTGTAGGCATGCCCAGTGTTCCGCTGATTCTCAGGAACTGCCTCAGTTCCCTTTGGGATAAGGATGAAGAGAGACAGCCTTGAGGGAGAGAGGAGAATCACCTCACCATGAACACTGAACTCCCCACAGACTTGACCCTTTCTGTACTCGTTTCTCATTTCCAGTCTTCTTCTATAGACTGGGAAAGAAGGGGGTGGGTTTTGAGGGTTTATTTCCCAACTCCCAAATTTCCTGGTAAGCCTGAGAGGAAGGTCCCTGCTGTGGATAGCTTTTTTTAGTTTGTGGGGTTCTTTGGTTTAAGGAGATCTGTAGGTTTAAATGATAGTTCCAGGGCAAGAGGGAATATTCCATCCAGACTAACCAAATGGGAAGTCCTTCAAAAGATTCATGGGAGAGGTGACTTTGACATTGAAGTTGATTGATGTTCTGGTTCATATTCAGTTCAAAAGTCACTGGGAAAGTGACAGTTTAATCAGGATCACTCATTTCTCACAAACCAGAACCATAATTTGAGTAATGACAACAATTACCATATACCAAAAACCAGTATTATTTGTGACCCATGTTTCTAATTTACAAAGTGCTTTCAAGTATGTGTTCTCATTGGATCTTCTCAGATCAAGTCTATGATTAGGGCTGGGAAAGGTGTGATTATTATAAATTTTTACAGATATAAAACCATGGCCAAATTGAGTGACTTGTCTGAGATCTTGGAGCTAGTATGAGGCAGAGTAGAGCCAGAAGTCATTTTTTTCTGACTTCTAGTCTCGCATGCTTTCCACATTCAAAATCCCAACTCAGAGTCAATGCCTACCAGTGACCTAGTTTTTCTTCAACAGCATCTCCAATTATTAGCTGATTTAGTGAAAACTGTGGGAATTAAGTGTTTTCACTCATGGGATTGACTTTTATTAGTCCTTTGTATTCATATAATATCTTGTTGTGCTGAATATCTTTCAGTGGTCCCTCTAAATTCACTTACTGCTGTTCTCTAATGTGGCCTGTGTCATGGGAAGATGGCTTTTATGGACATAATCTTATGGATTACTTGTCCTCTGAGTCGTGCTTGAGTTCCTCCAAAGAGGATCACTTGCAAGAGATCAGAGAATGGAAGTAGAATGAGTTTAAGTATTTATCCTAACCTCCTCTGAAGCTAGGAAGGTTCATTGCCTGAATTCTGGCCAATGGAATGAGGGTTGAAGTTAGATACTCTGCTTCCAGGATACTCACCCTTACTCTCTTCCTCCATGTTCATGATGTTCAGAGCAACCTCAGAAACCATGGGTCAAAGATGGTGGAGCCTAGCCCATCTGGGTCTCTGAAGGATTGTGTGGAATATAACTGCCACCCCTTGCCCTGCCAAATAAATCTTATGTGAGTGAGAAATAACATATTAGCCACTAAGATTTGGAGGTCAGCTGTTTAGCAGTTAGTATTATCCTTATGACTGTACTGCATCTGGTTCGTTTTGAGTGAGTTCCATCTATCACTCCTTAAAAAAAAAAACCCAGCCATTTCCTTTAAAATACTGAAATTCACAGCTCATACAACAATGGCTCCACATCAGAAGCAGCTTTCACACTTTTCTGATTGTTGACTCATGACCCTTTAATAGGTTGTGACCGATAGTTTTAAAACATTCCCATTGCTCTATGTGTATTTCATACCCATGTGTAAATACAGATTTGCCCACTGTCAACTCAAAGGCAGCAACTGGAAAAACAATTAATATTACTTATATCATGATTTGATGAACTCTTGATTAAAACTGCCATCAAACTCATCTGAATAGATTGATTATACCATCTAGCTTGTCCTCCCTGCTTTTTATTATATTCATATCCTTCTTGAAGAGGTATAGGTACTGGGACATACATCTTGGCCTGTGACCTTGTGAGGGGTGAATCCATGTATCTTTTTCCTTGCTTTGTTAGTTTTTTTCTTTCTTTCTTTCTCTTTCTTTCTTTCTTTCTTTCTTTCTTTCTTTCTTTCTTTCTTTCTTTCTTTCTTTCCTTCCTTCCTTCCTTCCTTCCTTCCTTCCTTCCTTCCTCCTTCCTTCCTTCCTTCCTTCCTTCCTTCCTTCCTTCCTCCTTCCTTCCTTCCTTCCTTCCTTCCTTCCTTCCTTCCTTCCTCCTTCCTTCCTTCCTTCCTTCCTTCCTTCCTTCCCTCCTTCCTTCCTTCCTTCCTTCCTTTCTTTCTTTCTTTCTTTCTTTCTTTCTTTCCTTCCTTCCTTCCTTCCTTCCTTCCTTCCTTCCTTCCTTCCTTCCTCCTTCCTTCCTTCCTTCCTTCCTTCCTTCCTTCCTCCTTCCTTCCTTCCTTCCTTCCTTCCTTCCTTCCTTCCTTCCTTCCTTCCTCCTTCCTTCCTTCCTTCCTTCCTTCCTTCCTTCCTTCCCTCCTTCCTTCCTTCCTTCCTTCCTTTCTTTCTTTCTTTCTTTCTTTCTTTCTTTCTTTCTTTCTTTCTTTCTTTCTTTCCTTCCTTCCTTCCTTCCTTCCTTCCTTCCTTCCTTCCTTCCTTTCCTTCCTTCCTTCCTTCCTTCCTTCCTTCCTTCCTTCCTTCCTTCCTTCCTCCTTCCTTCCTTCCTTCCTTCCTTCCTTCCTTCCTTCCTTCCTTCTTCTTTCTTTCTTTCTTTCTTTCTTTCTTTCTTTCTTTCTTTCTTTCTTTCTTTCTTTCCACCAGGTTGAGTCCCTTTCTGGCATTAAAAGTACCTACACCAATTTAACTCTAATCCTTCAGCTAGAGTTAAATATTTAAGTAAAATATTTAAAGCTCTCATTAGAGATTCTGGCATACAGTAAGTACTTGTTATATGTGTGTGTATATCTCTCTGTGTGTAGTTATTTAACCATTTATCCATCCATCCATGTCTTGAGGCAGAGTCACATTCTCCACTATCCCATAGACTGCTGATTCTTAAGGGAAGAACTGTATCCAAACTTCACAGGGTATTCAGTGGATGGGAGAAGTGAAATGTGGGATCTTAGCTATTTGAGCTGTCATCTCTCTTGTAGACGTTTTCTACTGCTGTGTAACAAGTTACCACAAACTTCAGCAGCTTCAAACACACCCATTTATTATCCCATGGTTCGTACAGATCCATAGTCTGGGCATGGCTTAGCTGGATTCTCTGCTCAAGGTCTCACAAGGCGAAAATTAAAATGTAAAGCAGTCTGTGTTCCTATCTGGAGTCAAGAACCTGCTTCTAAGCTCATTTGGTTTATTTACATCCGTTTATTTGCATCTCATTTCCTTGTGTTTGTATAGTTGATGTACCTGTTTTCTTGCTGGTTGTTGGTCAGGGACCATTCTCAGCTCCTAGAGGCTGCCCTCAGTTCCTTGCTATGTGGCCCTCTTGTAAGCCCTCTCACAACATGGCATCTTATTTCTTCTAAGCCAGAAAGAGATGTCTCTGGCTTGGGTTCTCTGTTCTAGACCCTCTTTTTTAAAAGGCTCACCTGATTAGGTTAGGTATAGTCCAGATGACCTCCTTTTGTTAACTTTAAGTCAGCTGATCTGTGAGCTCAATTATATCTGCAAAAGTCCCTTCATCTTTGTCATATAGCATAACATAATCGTGGAAGTGATATCCTATCACCCTTGCCATGTTCTACCGATTAGAAGCAAGTCACAAATTCCATATACACTCAGGAGAGGGACTTATACAAGGGTGTCGGTCATTGGGGGTCATCTTCGAATTCTGCCTACCACCCCCCTTCACACTGGTTTGTGCAGTGCTCATCTCCCTGCCCTTGTTGACCACTTGGACAGCAGAGTTTTCATGAAGATGAATGAATGAGAGGATGGTGGATTGTAAGCTCTTTGGAAAGAGATGACAAATAGCAATATGGTAAATATTACAAAGATCCTCATGAATACCTTGCCTGTACCAAACGCCTGAGGAGATTGAAAAGATTTCTACTTCTCTGTTGGTGGTTATATACATGTTGCTGCCTACTGGTGACAATAAGAGGAGATCTTGAGACATAATGTTAGAGATCAAAAAATCTTCATCAAGTTGAAACAAATAATTCTTATCGATTTGCTTACTACTTTTGAAAGCTTTTTAGGAATCTTGGGGAGAGATCCTTAATTTTAAAAGACACCATTGTCCAAATGTAGGCTATCTGAATTTCTACTTTAGTTCACAAGATTCCTTGAAGTTTTCTCTAGGCCCAATTGAGAGGAGCTGTTTATTGAGTTACAAAGTATGTGGTCATCTGTGTGCATGGAGGGTGAGGGGATGGGAGGGGAAAGAGGGCTTCCTTTTCTCAGCAACAGATTCTATTCTCTATTACTTCGAAGTTTCAAGAGAGACAACCCTGAATGGAAAGAAAGACACACATAAAGAAATTACTTAAAATGAAGTATAGATTTGTCCGGCTCGAACTGCTAGATTATTTAAAGTACAACTTCAAAAAAATACCAAGGACTTGATATTTTCCTCCACTCCCTACCTCTAGGTATTTCTTTATACAAGAACTTCTGGGGTTTTATATTCCAAGATTGCCTCCAGATGCTCTGAAGTGTTCTCTCTCAGCCATTTCCCAGTGGCATTTCTTTTCTTACCTGGGGAGAGGTACCACAGAGATCAATGCCAGAGGGCATTATTGAAAACACTGACCCAGAAGGCACACTCCAGGCCACTGGGAGCATCTGCTTCACAAATGTCAAGCTGGGGGACATCACCAGATGTTAGTGTTGAAATACCATTTAGAAGACAAACATTGACTCCAGGGGCCAAAGGTCACTTAAACAAAGAGCCAGACTGGCAATGAGGCTCAAAGTGAGGGTACAAAAACTAGATTCATGTGACCATGACTCTTTCTGTGTTCTAGCTTACAGCTCATTAGACTTTTCAGGACCATGGAAATTTCTGCATTGTTTTCTGAGGCTTGGATTCCAAGTTCTATCTGGCATAATATCGTCTGGGAGGAGAGAACCAGTGAGGCAGGAAATGATAGGATAAGCACAAATTTAATGTGCAGATATGAAAATAATTTCTTCTTTATATGGAATCTGGGGGATCCATGATACATAATTTAAAAACCATTACACTAGAGGCTTTTTAGGATGCCTCACCAATGCTATAGGATTAAGCGAGATCATTCCTCTTCTTTGTGCAGAGGAAAATATCCAAAAAGTCTTTATGAGAGTAAAAGGATGAGCCTTCTTTTGCCCATTTTGTTTATGGCCCTTGTCCATATTCTTAGTTCTTTCCATTTTGAAGACAATGCTCACAGGTGATATAACACTATGTAACAGTTATCTGCATTGGTTCAGATTGAGGGTCGACGTTGGGTCAAGCTGGGTGCTACAGATAGAAAGAGAGGAATGAAGAAGGGACTGGCTTCTTACTTCTTCAACTACATACATCTAGACACCTATGAAAGACCAACAAGATGCTGGCTTGACTATTTCATACCTTGACCACAAAGCTGTGAATTTGGAGAGTTTTTTTAATTACATCCCCAAATACTTTATTATACCAGGAATAGTGAAGATCAATCAGAGTATCTCAGCTTAAATATTCTGTTCTGTATCTGGGCAACACCCTCCCCCCAAAATAATCATTGATATAGAACAGACTTGTAGAGAATTATTAAAAAAATTACTCACTCCTTAAACATTTTTCACAGACCTGAAAAGAGTATGAGGTGGTAAAATCAATAAAATGGCATTTTTCTTTTTTACTCATCTGGCATACATTGTTAGTTGGCCCAGGTGAGAAGGCTTATAAGAGTGATGACAGTATATTTGAAATGTTTTTCATTTCAATAGAATGTCTTTTTGAACAATCTTGGACTTTCAATCTTTTTTTTTCTTTTTTCTTTGTTTTTTGGGGGGAGGGGGTGGTGGAGAAACCTGAAGGATTTAACACTTGTTTAACTTTCCAGGCACATAGCATCAAGCCAGCAGAAGAGCTGAGACTAAGCACCCTCGAGTTTTGACTGATTACAATTGGTCTCCCTATTCTGGGCCTTTGAGGATGAGGTTGATGGAGCATTGATGACCAGCATTGATGGGTGCTGGGGAAGGATCCAGAACTGTTTATCATGAAGGATATAGAGCTGCTCTTCATGGGCTCCATCAGGCCTGCAGGGCCTACAGTCACTACTTCAAAACACAGAACTGCTTCTTCAAAAATGAATGAGTGCTCTCCCAGTATTCTGCTTTAAACTGCAGAGGGGATTTGCCTGGATGATGTCCCTTCACCCTATATCTGGTAAAAACAGTCTGATTTTTCATGGGGAAGCTGCCCCTCTTCCTCGGTGAGATCTTATCACTTGGGCGGAGCTCCAGGGTTGGCCACCCAGGAAATTACATTCTTCTAGCCACAGTGACTGGCTCAGGGATGGGCATGTGACCTGATCGGAGTGAAGGAAACTCAGTTCTTGGAAATAGTTGGAAAAAGAGAAACTCTGTAGAGGGTTGTTGAGAGGATAGAAAAATGACCTGGAGCTTCCGGCTTCCATCATGCCACTATATTGGGGGATCCTGCCAGAGAGTGGAGCCAGCAGAGAGGAAAGCTGAGAAGACACAGAGAAGCAGCTTCATGAAGAATTGAGCACCTGGATTCAGCCACGGCTGAGGCCAGAATACCCTTAGACTTTTGTTTTAATGAGCCAATAAACTCCCCATTTATGCTTAAGGTAGTTTGAACTGTTTTCATTTACTTGGAACAAAGAGAGCTTTGAATAACATATGTCCAAGCAGGGATGAGAAATGAAATATCCCTTTACTCTTTCCCATGTTTTCAGACATTCATCTATTTCATTTTTAAGGAAACTCTTTTTCTCCCTTAATAAAGCCAAACCCAGATTCTCTAAAATTATCACTGGGAGAAAGTCTTCACATTGGAAGGAAGCCTTGACCCTGGAAATTCACCTTTCCCTTGGAGATTTCTTGCGCATGCTACTGCTGCAACCACACATAATACCCCCTTCTCTTAACAAACACATGTCCAGGTTCTGCAAGGTTGGCAATGGCGGGGGGAGAATCTCTCTGTTGGAGGGACCAGCTGGACCTCATAGCCTCAATGCCTGTTCCCCTGATGTTTGTCTTTCATTGATATTATTAAAAGAGTCAGCGTGTTTCCTCACAGGCTTATGTTGAGCAGATGAGGAAAATGGGCCACCCCTGCCTCTTGCTTCTCCTGACCTGTCTCATCCTCACCCAGGATTTATATATCCAATTACACAACCGCCCCCTGTCCTCTGACCATAATGCAGCCAGGGCAGACAGAGGAGCAGTTGTTGCAACGATACACTCCATGCTTCCTTTGCTCCTTTGCTCTTGTTAGGGAACCTCTCCCTTCGAATTCTTATTTGAGGATTATGTGCTCAGCTTGACCTTGAAAACATTTTGGTGGTTAAAGTGTTTAAAGTTGACATTTTTTTCCCCAACAAGGGTTTAGAAACAAATTCCAACCCTGCTTCATTTTCTTAAAGAGTCCCTGAGCACAGTACTGCTCCATAAAATAGACGGATTACAACAGATTCTTGATGAGATGCCGTTCTCTGTGTAGAAGGTGGATGGAAGGTCATATGCGATATTGTCCACTTTGAAACAACTGGTCATGTCAGTGCAGACTCTTCTGGCAGTTCTAACATTAGGGCCACACCAGTGGAACTTTTTTACACCAAAAAAGTTCCTGGTTCTACTGATTAGTCTGGTGGTGTATTCTGTGTGGGTATATTCTTAAAACCAACCTCCTCGATTTCGCTTCATTTGTTCAAATGCTGTCTTCTCCATAAGATCATCCTTAATCATTTATCATTCTCAAACTGGAAGCATCTTTCTTTCTTAAATATTTAGTATTTGTAGCTTTCTCTTTGGCATTTTTCATTATTACTTTTGTGTTAGAATTGGCAATTCTTTATATTTACTTCCATATTTGATGGCAAAATTCTTGTCCAAACCATCTTTCCCTTTTCTTAACATAGTACCCTACCTCTAGTAGGACCTCAGTTAACGTTGGGTGAATGGAGGATGGGGGCTTGGGGGGGTATGGATGCATAAATTGCAACACTAATAACCATGTGTCTGCAGATCCTTTTTAGTGGCTGTCTGAAGTTCTCAGGAAGACAAGACACAGTCCCCTCCAAGCAAATGGGTGCTATTTATTCTTAGCTGGAAACTTTGCCTAAATTTTTCTTAGGTTTTCTACTCTATGGAGGAAAAATAGACAAAGTAGAAACCTCAGGAACTCTCTTTACCTTTCCCTCCCCCTGTTGAAGACAGAACAGGCTGAAATGGTCTCTCTCCATGTTCTCTTTCTTACACTGGCCCCTCACTCAGAGCTCTCTCCTCAAAGCATTAAGTACCATTAATCTCTATTTCGTAAGCCTCAGCCACGGTAGAGGAAAGAGAAATCATCTCGATAAAGGAACTGTCACTTTGTCGTTTACAACAAAGGCTTTAACCTTGGTAAGAGATTTCTTGGCTTCTTTGGCCGTATGTGTATTCCTGTGTAAGTGTGTGTTTGCATGTGTTGTGAGGTGGAGAGTGATAATTGTATTTCTAGAGTTCTTTAGTACATTATTTATGGTTTTCAAGGAACATTAGTATACATCTTTTATGTACATATATACATGCATAAGCCACAAGAACTCTTTTGGATGGTTGCCTGAACTGCCCATTGCCCAGTCTCATTCTTAGTACCCAACAATCTTCAGGATGAAAGTTGTCATCTGTTTCATTATACAGTGGACATGTGGGAATATTATGATGCCTGAAGCTTTTTAGCTTAAGGAGACTTTGGGCCAAATCCATTCCTAGGGCATTCATGTGTAGATCCTATATATTGGCCCATACTGAGTAACCTGTTTACAATTTCTTTGTAAAAAGCATATGGCAGCCAGTTGTGTTTTGCCTTTTTCAGTTAGAAAGACATATGGCAACTAACTCTCTGGATTTACAGATGTGGGTTAGCTGAAATAGTAATATACAGAGGTGGTATTTTCCTGTACACACTATTGCATGGTAGTTCTCATGTACAATGATTTTTTTTAAACTTATCTCTAGTCAGACTAATTACTATTATTTGTATATTATTTATCCAGGACAAAGGTCTAAAGAGGCTTCTATTCTGTAAAATGATTTTGACATACTATTTATTAAAGGTATTAAGGGAACTTTGTTTTAGGGCATTAAAAAGAGTAATTCTACAAGGAAACTTCATAACTGAGAAATTTGTCTATTTGTCTATTTTTTTAAAAGATAATGAGGGCCCAAATATCTATGAACTTAATTGAGTCAAGAAACACACCAGTTGTTAGTTAGTGGTCTTCAATAGCAAGTTAGCTATTCCAGAACTAATATCTAGGTAGCTGGCCAATCAAAAGTTGGCAGTCTTGAAGCCTGTAAGCCAGTGGTTTAGGCTTTCTACTGGCTGGTATCCAGGTTGTACTAATTTCTGTCTTGTAACTCATTAAATACTTCTTTACCCAACTGATATATCACTCACACTATCAAAAATATCTTTAAAGATGCAATTTTTAAAAAAATAGAGACTCGTGAATTAATGCAAAATCTAAAGCAATAGTGAAATAATAGAAACTGGGTGACAGCCTATTATTTTGTTGCCCCCTTTTTGGAAAAAAGGAGCAAATCTAATGGCAAAAGGAAATTGGAACATTATAAAATTTAGATTATTACAGGTTTGTGTCTACAAATTGCCAATCTAGGGGAACTTTATTGTCTGGGCTTTATTCCATTCCTAAATAATATTTAATTAATGAAAGAAAAGGTAAACAACTATAGTGATATATAAGCATTAAACTCTGTCCCAAAGATAATCAGCTTAGTTTCTTTATCTTGAATAAATCAAATGTCAGAATAATATTTTGGCCTTCTTTTCAGATTACAAAAATAGTCATGAGTGTGAAAACAATTAAACTAATGTCTGAAGGTATTCATTAACACATTTGTGTTAAACAGATATGGTTACTTCTCTGTAAGTTCTGTTTGCCTGAAATGAATAACACAGATGCAAACAAACAATGGAACAGAAACAGCAGCAGACAAGTTGAAGAGAGTTTTATATTTTGTTTAAGAATGGAAATGAGTTCAATTTATAGACACAATGAAATGTAAAATTAGGGAATGGAGAAAACCATCACTTTACTAGTTGGATAAAGAAAGCTGGACTTTTATACACTGATTCTGGGGAAAAAAACATTTTCAAGGCCCTCTTATTGCCTATTTTATTCTGTAGAAGAGGTATACATACACACACACACACACACACACACACACACATATACACACGCACATATACACACATACATACCTTATATGTATTACACATAATTTCTACATAATGTTTATATGTAAATTATATATAAATATATATTTGAACTAGGCTATTGAATTAGTTATAGACTATTGAACTAGACTATGTTGCACCCATTCTCTGCTTTTACTTACGTTTATATATAAATATATATGTTCTGCTGAAACTATAGATGTTTCCTGGTGAAAATCTCCCTCTTTATTCTTAGGTCATCTGGTACTACTTCTTCCCTCTGGCAGTTACCACTGCCAGAATAGAGCCTGGACTAATACAGAGGAGAGGAACACCAGATTTTATCTCGTATCAATTTTTCAGAGGCTACAAAAAGGTTAGCAAAAGGCAGTAACCTGACGTGTAGTGTCAGAATTCATTAATTCATCTAGGGTGAACTGGCTCTCCCATAATAACCCATGTTGGGTGTACCTGGAAATAATGTGATCATTCTGCAGAACACTGGGAAATGATCCAGTGGTCTGGCAGACTTCCAGAACAATCCTTCAAGGCTAGATCTTGGTTCTTCTTCTCACTAGTGATATAGAACACCCAGATTCCAGGGTGCAAAGAAGGTGATGGATGGATGGGCATTTGCTACCTGAGAAAAGGAATGGAGGGAACTACTTTCTGGGCAGCCTTTACCCCTAAAAAGGAAGACAGTACTTGCTGATGGGAGACTGGTCTAGTCTGCACTTTATTATGAAGTCGCTTTCTGGAACATTTACTTCAAAGCTCACTGTTGTTATGCTTGCATTCTTTGTAGGTAACAAATTTATACCATCTCCGGGGTAATTCTTTTGTTCACTCAGCTAATGGTTTGGCATATCATTTGACTGTATTTGGGGACAAAATTGTCTTGGGGCGCCTGGGTGGCTCAGTTGTTAAGCGTCTGCCTTCAGCTCAGGGCGTGATCCCAGCGTTACGGGATCGAGCCCCACATCAGGCTCCTCCGCTGGGAGCCTGCTTCTTCCTCTCCCACTCCCCCTGCCTGTGTTCCCTCTCTCGCCAGCTGTCTATCTCTCTGTCAAATAAATAAATAAAATCTTTAAAAAAAATTGTCTTTTTCCTTGATGGTGGAAAGTCTAGGATCTAATGTACATTTGACTTTCTTGACTCATCTCCTTTCACTTTTCCCATGTTCACTATGCTCCAGCCACTTGGGCAAGACCACGCTTGTTTCCACCTCAGGTCCTTGGTACTCACCATTTTCTCTTTCTGGAACACTGTGCCCTAGATCTACAGAAGGTGGCTGTTCTTTGCCATTCTTGCCTCTGTTCACACATCATGTACACATATCATCCGCTCTAAATTAGCCTCCTCCCTCTCCTCTACCAGTCACTTTCTATCAGAGCACCCTATTTTTTTTTTATCACTTTCTAAAATCAACCTGCTTCCCGCTTTGATTACGCATTTATTAGCTGTCTTTACTGAAAAGGGATGTCCACCATGCATACCTCTGTATTTGCAGTGACTAGACAGTGAATAGCATACAGTGGTGCTAAATAAATACCAGTGACTAATCTGGATTTTATTTTATTTTTTTTCTTCCAGCTTTATTGAGACACAGTTATTGTGTAAGACTAAACTGGATTTTAGATCCGTGTCCCGCTCACGGAGTTCATCTCTTTCAGAGCAAACTGCTTCTGTATAGCTGGAGCCTGACTGTTAAGCATTCCAGATTAAAATATTGGTGGTGGAACACATAAAACAATATTTTGGTTGATTTTTCAATAATGTTGAAGATGGTTGCTGAAAGACTAGGAAAGGGATAAAAGAAAAAAAGTGTACTTAAGTGTGAGGTACTAGGGATTTTCTTGGTTCCACCTCCCTGGCTGGCCTAGGACAGATGTTCGTTGGAGTAGAAATTGCCTTATTTATTTCCAAGCTGTTTGGTCTTTTCTTTTATCATGAGTGGGCCTTTGTGTTGGGAAGGAACTGTTAAGACTTCCTGCTTACTCCAGCATAGACATCTGTTAGTCAAACAGACATTTCTTCATAGACTTCAAATGACTACTTTCTTCTTGTATGAACGGAAATATGCTGACTATAAGAGGGCCAAGGAGAAAAAAAATTTTCCATCGGATATCCTTATAAGGAAAACCTGAGACATGTGCTTATAATGTGCAAACAGCTATTACTCTGAAATAGAATTATTAACATGTATTAACTTTGATAAAAATAAAAACTAAATCATTTCCATTGATATAAACCATTTGTTTTTCAAATGGGATATTCATAAACTTCAATTATAAAATTAATGACAGATGCACAAGAAGTAATAGATCTGGCGTCCACATGCATGCACTGGAATTTGCCCTTTTAAATGTCCATTTCAAAACTTCCTTTTTTATAGGACTGAAGTAATTTAGAAATGATAAGCTTATTCTTTTTACCTATGCTGTTTTATAATAATTTAGGTCCTCATTTAATCTGAACTGTTTGCTCTTTGCCTTTTCACTTGTACACCTTATACCTGTCCCCATATATTTTATTTTCCTAGTGACACGAGAGCTGAGGTCATGAAGCACCCTTTTATAAAAAATGAGGAGAGGCTTCTCCTTCCCCAAGATCATGTTTTCATAAACAGTGAAATTCCGGAAGATCTGCATAGTGGAATAAGAAAAATACTCACACTTAGTTCTCTAGTTTATTGTTGTTTTTGTTAGAAAAAACCTGAAAATTACCTTTAAAATAATGTTTCTCTTCCTTTATCAAGTTAAATAGAATTTCTGGTTTGGAAAGAACTTGAAAATTGAGTGAGAGTCCAACTGAGGGAAGATAAACTTTGAGGTGTGGCAGAAACAGCAGGAGTTACGACTTCTTTCCAGTATACATACCAAAGAATAGCATTAAGGCATATCCAGAGAGAACTGTGTCAAACTCATACATCCCATGCAATAAGAAAGATTTATGCCTCCATCTTATGACCATTGGGGGAATGTAAGAATATAGAGAAAATTATTCAGAAATTTGGATTATCTAGGACAGGGATGTATCACCTGGGGTCCAGGAAAACCTGAATGTCATGGATGAGTCACCTGTGACCCCCTGAAGTTATGTGCAAAAATCAGTGTGCATGTATGTATGCTCATTTTTCATTGTTGGTGAGGGGAGTGTCTAGTAGATTTTGTCTGGTTCTCAAAGGTGTGTGACCCCCAAAAAGGAGAAGAATCAAAGCAACAGAGCTAGACTACCATTACCCCAACTCTGTTTCATGGGACTGAATGGACCACGCAATGTGGTTCTCATGTGATCAGGTGAGCTGGGGAAACATTGTTCAATGTATCTTACCTGCTGGAGATTCATAAAACGTTAAGTCGTTAAAGGCTCTAGGATGTCCTGAGGTAAAGGAGCCTGTTTTGCTTTGTTTAAACTAGCATTTTATTTGACAATGAAGCCCTCCTTTTGTAAAATACCCGTAAACAGCCCATGGGCACTAGAGTTCCACACACACAGTCTGACAAATGTTGAACAAGCATGTGTCACCTAGATTCCCTGCCTCTCAGTGTTAAGAGATCTTCCTCGGGGCTTCTTGTTGGAAAATTCTTTCTTGTGTATCCTAAGATAGGACTTGACTGATGAGAAAAATCATATGATCGGAGGGTTGGAAGGCCAACTGATTACAGGTCTACATGTAAAAACAGGTCATCTAATTAATCCTCCACAGGATACTCAAATTATCTCTATGACTATCACGTAAAATGGTATGTCCACAATTTGGCAATCCCTTCCTTCACAGAGAACTCACTAACTCCAGGGCCATTGCAGCATTTCCAATCTGTTACATCCCTGGTCTGGTTCTTTCTCCTGGAGAGGCATCTGTCTTCTTGAGAGCCTGTGTGGTATCTGAAGAGAGGCGGCAGGAGCAGAGCTTCCTGAAGTCTTTGCTTCTGTAGGAAAGCAGCTGCAGTTCCTTCCATTGTTCTCACGTTTGGGGCCCTCACACCTCTGGCACCGATGTTTGGTTTCTTCTTCACCGAGCCTCACACAGGCATTCTGCCCACCGGGGCTGCTTTGCCAAGGTGACTGGGACATTTCATTGGAAGAGTGCACCCTCTTCAGTTCCCTTCTCAGGAAACTTCACACATGCACATTTCCATCCGGTGTCTGTTGCACACCCACGTATTCTCTCACAATGAGCCCACCTACCCACAACCGGATGTAGAGCCACTTTTGCGTTCCTTAGCCCTGACTGCTCCAAGGTTGATGGAGTTATCTGTCCTGGTGATTGGAATTAGGTTATGTGGACCCTACCTACTCTCTCCTGGGATGAGGGGCCTGTATGGTCAGGAGCTGTGGGGACAGCCATGTGCGTGGAGAAGCTGAGAAACCACTGTAAAGGAAAGATGAGTTAGATGGGCCGGGATAAGCAGAGGAGTGTGTGGTGTGGGGGGAGGGAAAGAGAGAGAACAGCCATTTCCTTCCTTCCTTCCTCCCTTCCTTCCTTCCTTCCTTCCTTCCTTCCTTCCTTCCTTCCTTCCTTCCGGCTCACTGGAATACTCCTGATTCTTTGTCATAAATTTTCCTTTATTGCACGAGCAAAAATGTAGGTTTCTATTGCTTACAATGAAAAGATCCTTGACAAAAGGTAACTGAAGGTCTTGGAAGAAAATGAACAGTCTCCAGGGAAGAGTTGGATTATTGCAGAGTTCTCCTAACTTGTCTTTCTTCTTCCATTTCACAACTCATCCCACCCTCATTCGATTTATTAATCTGCCCTATTTCTGTGCCTCTCCCTTTGCTATTCCCTCTCCTACAGTGCCATCCCTTGCAGCCTGCTTAAATCCTTCCTCTTCTTTAAAGATGCAATTATTCCTCTTCTCTGAAGATTTGCCTGACCATTTAATAAATATTTGTTGAATAAGAATAGTCAATCTGATTAAAGGAATAAGAGCATGGTCCCATAAATAAAGACAAAAGTATTACAGACTTTTTTGAGCAAGATAAGAAAGGGAATTGAATGCCAAGGAGTAAACAGAGGACCGTTCCACAAATTACGCTGAAGCTGTCACTCTCTCCATTCAAGCCAAGGAGTTAGGACTTGCTTCAAGAAGAGTTTTGGGCCATAGAAAGAATTTCTCAATCTTTGTAGGATTCACTTCTAGAGCAGTTGTTCCAGAGCGTGTAGAATTTCTTGTAGATTTTAAATAGCAAGCATCTTTCTTGGACCCTTCTGAAGAGGGGGCTCCTGGGGGCCCTTTCTTCTAGAGTCTCTTCTTTAGCATGTGGCAATAAGAGATGTTAATAAACATTTATTGGAGAAGGAAGGGAATGAATGAATACAGCTTCTATCCCGGAAGTTCAACCACTAGACAAGCAAAAGGCCAGTAGCTTGTTTTGAAGAAATGCTTTATCCGGTGGTTGGAAAAGAAACCAAATATAATCTGACACATATAGAAATGCACAGAATTCTTTAATTTCCGGAGTTAGGCAACTAAAGCAGTTTTAGAGTTGATATAGGGACAAGCAGGCCTAATGCTTAAATGTATGAGCCACTAAAAACAGCCACTACATTCCTGAATTCTTGTGCTCCTTGGCTAGGGAACCAGCATTCCAAAATCCCCAAAACACATCTCCACCATTGGCCAGGGAGCCAGAGTCTGTGCTATCCATGGCGGTATCATGTCATGCTGAATTTTTGAAAGGAGGAATGACTACCTATTTATCTTTCTAGCTCATTTGGGGCCACTGGCACAGTGCAGAGACCAGGCGGCCCACCTGAGAATTAGCAAGAATCCAGCCCTGTCGCCCAATCTCTTAAGGGAGTAATACAGAAGGAAATGGAAGCTCACTTTCATTCATCAGTTAAGAGGCGCTTTATCTGTAGAAAGTGAGAGGAAAATGCCAACAACAACAAAACTCCTCTTGGAGTGTGAAGTGGTGCAGACCCCAAGGTTGTGGGAAGAATGCTAGTCCAGAGCCCCAGGCTCCTCAAGTCTGCCCTGTGGGCAGGAGAGAACCTGCATCGCTGGGCGGTGTGTTCAAGTCAGCAGCTGGGAGCAGGAAGCTACAGAGGGTGGGGTCCACCTTCCCCTCCTCCATTTCTATGGGAACGAAGATCGACAGCCAGGCTTTAATTGGGTTCTCAATGGCTGAACATCCTGTAGTGAGATAAGCAGCAGAATCGGACAGTTAGGCCAGCAGACCAAGCTGATTTTCATGAGAGGAAAGGATTTTTTCCCATCTCAACTGGTGTTCATGCCTAGTCATTTTAACCAAGTTAAATCCTGGCAAAGTGATGGAGATACACAGTTGAGTGATTTATGTGTGACTTGGGAAAGGACATGATTGCAAAGCTATTTCTGATCTTTAGTTATAAAATAAACTTCATTTCTTTTACTCCCTTCACTCAGGGGTACTCCTGTCTGAGCAATTATACAAATTTCCAAAGTGACGAGAGGGAGTCTGGATGATTAAAATCCTGCCCGTTGGGGCGCCTGGGTGGCGCAGCGGTTAAGCGTCTGCCTTCGGCTCAGGGCGTGACCCCGGCGTTCTGGGATCGAGCCCCACATCAGGCTCCTCCGCTATGAGCCTGCTTCTTCCTCTCCCACTCCCCCTACTTGTGTTCCCTCTCTCGCTGGCTGTCTCTATCTCTGTCAAATAAATAAATAAAATCTTAAAAAAAAAAAAAATCCTTCCCGTTGGGATTCTCTTCAGACTCGGCTCAGATCCTGCAGGCCTTCCCAGCCTCCCTCTGTACGAATTTGCTCTGCAGCCTCTCTTCTTCCATTTGCACTGTGGTCTCTACCATTGTCACGTTACGACTTTCTGTTCTGTTTCCTATTTGGACAATGAATTTCTGTCAATGCTAATGAGAAACTTCGGTTTTAATGGTTTAGAAGCATGATTCTTATTCTTCTTTGGTTAGGGGTTTATTTAATTCTGTCAACTGAAGTGCATTGGAAGTACAGTCTGGCTTCTTAGTTAGGTCAAGTGCATGAAATTAATCAAATACCAAAGAAGAGGTTGATGCCCAGACACAGCAGGAATGCTCCTGACAATTGAAAAGAGAAAAAACCCATTCAGAGGGATGATTTATCAAGGGGACATAATGGAAAATGGAGATGGGGGAAGGAAAGATTGAATTTCAAAGATGTTGTCTTTAACACTGCAAGAGAACGTGAACAATAAAGTTTTTGTTTTGTTTTGTTTTTCTTTTTTGTTTGAAGAGCCAGGACTTCTTCCTATGGGTCATCTCTCTGAGTGTCATGGAAACCTCTTGTATAAAGCTGTAAGTAGTGTCCTCAGTATAGAGGACCAAAACTGAGATATCCAAGGACATGAGAGTTGTAGGTGACTTTCAGAGTCGCCTGAATTTTGGCTCTCTGTTTTCTTAAAAAGGAAAGTATTCTGTGATTATTTTCGTGGATAGAAAATTATGGGAAAAAATTATGCTTACCACCCTCAGAATTCTAAGTCCTATGAAGGCAGGGAAAATGCCTGTTTAGTTTGGAATTAGATCTTCAGGGCCTAGTATAATGTCTGGCCTTGGTGTATATTTGTTAAAAATAATGTCTGAATCGTAAGTTTCATAAAAATGTAAGCACTTTCAGATTAAAGACACCACACAGAATTTTTATTGCTCGTTACTAAGAGATATTTGATAGCTTTAGTCCTATATGGTGACTATATATGGTATCCACATTGGTTTTAGTGTATGTTCTTAAGAATTTATTACAAGAATAACAGGAAAACCTAACCAACAGCTAGCTGCTTTTGTCATTTCAAAAGATTCTCTTTATTGCAAAACCTATAGAAGTAATAGCAAAGTAATATTTCTTTGAAATGAAAATGTAATCAACTCCTACCTATGATAATTTTAAGGGTCAATCTGTAAAATCTGTCTATACGAATGAAAGAGAGTTTGGGTATTGATCAGAAAGTACATGGTAAAAGGCCACTAGTATTTGCATTCAGATTTCCTGGAGTCTGTGTTGAGACCAAGAATAATCCTTTTTATTTCTAATGGATCAGCACCCCATTGTGCAAAGTGCAAACATTGTCTTTCTAGCAAGATTTTATTAGTAGGTCTTGATTTGAGTCATTCCCTGACAACATTAGGATGGTAGTTCTTTCTTACATATTTACTGACTGACTGAATGAATGAGTGAATATTAAACAAGTCAACAAATCAGAGAATGCACTGATTGGCTGGCTCCTCAATGCTCCCAGAAGGCAAAGAGCTTTTTAAACCAAATTTATATATTTAATATAAATGACAAGAAAAAAAAAATCCCCCTTCTTTCAAGTTTCAGTTATTTCTGAGGGTGAGGCTAGTCACTTCTGTTAATTACCAGTATAGCATTAAGTACCAAGAAATAGTAATTTTAAGCACCGAGGACTACCTGAACATGCTTAGCAAAGTCATTCCTAGAAGGGAAATCGAATGGAAAATTAAAGTGCCACACTAAGCCTCAAATGAAATCCATAAGCCTGGGCCAATACTTTTGCTTGGAACTCTATTATTAATGCCATTGCAATTATAATTGTGGGCCCACTTGCTGGGGCAGGCATTTGCAAAAAGGGCTGACCTTCTGGGGGGCAATATGCTAATAAGAGAACATCTCAGTTTTCTGGATATAAAGCTGCAGTGCAAAAAGTATATAAAGGACAGAGTTTTCTTTCAAAAGAAAGATAAGCCAGCTCAAAACCACGCCCAGGCACGCAGAGGGGAAACACTGCCTGCTGATGGTGCCATGGCGATTCTTAACAGTGCCTCCAGATTGCCCAGCGTCCCTGCTGGGGTTCAAATTCAGGTTCAGGTGGAAGAAGTGGTATTCAGCAATGATTAGTGCTCAGACAAGCTATGCACGAGCCATTATTCAATTTGCACGTTCTTGCAAGAGAGGTAGCCACATGCATTACAGGCAAAAGAAAGTGAACATACATTGTTAACCTCTCAAGTCAGGTTTTTATATTATAATTCATTTCTATCACTGGCAATTACTGAGATATTTACTTTAAAAATATTTCCCTTTGAATTAGGTTTCTTTTGAGCAAAGGTCAGAAATCAGTCATTTTAGACTTTTTTTTCTTTTGTTGTAAGATAGTTTGTGATATGGAACATTGCTTTCTTGATGCTTACATTTCTAAACACCCTTTTTTACCTGTGACTCCAAGTTGAACTTGTATTGGGAAATGGGTCATTTGCAGGGCTTTTGACTTTCTGACCACAGAAATAGCCACAAAATTCTACAGAGCTGGAACCCATGGCCATGGTCTTTTCCCATAAGCTCCACCAATAGGGGAAGCCAGTGTTTATTTAGAAATGGCAGTGACACTGAAAAGTGACATGCATTCTGATAAAGGGATAGGATTTGGTGCCTAGAATTCTTTATTGTTCCCACTATTGGGATTTGTAGGGCCCTTGACCTACCCTCTCCACCCTCCCCAACGCTACCCCTGCCAAAACCAGCTCTGAACACTTTCATTAGTCTGAGATTGATAATCAAAACTCAAAGCCAGTGTCCTTTGAGCGCACAGGCAAGGCAAGAATGGCTTTCCCAAGCAATGGCTGGGGAAAACAAATATTCAAATAATTTCTGTTTTTTCATAATTTATTTGTTTCTCTTACCACTCTGGTCCAGACTTGCTAATCCCCAGCATTTCTACTTTCCTGTAATGGACAATCATAAATTTCCAGAGAAGTAAGCGTTTGTGGGTCTGCGGCACAGTGACGTTGTTTGTTCAAGATATTTGGAGACGGTGCCAAATGAATAACAAAACATGGTTTATGGCTTCATTTGGCATTGATTTGTGCTAGAAAACGCAGAGTATCATTTCCTCCAGAAGGTTTTGCATTTTTGATGAGAGAAAATATTTTCAACAACAGAATTCTTGAAGAACTTTACAATGTTTAATTTTGGAAATCCTTCAAAATAAAGCAGCTTTAAATTTTTCTTGTCATCTTAAATTGTTGCTTTCTTTTTAATTGTTGCTTTTAAATGGAATCTTCAAAGTGATCTTTCCAAAGAGTATTCCTTTACAAGTAGTCACCTGTGTACCCTGGGGGACACAAACTGACTTGAAGCTCTGGCCATGTTGTTATAAGTATATACTTTACAAGAAACTGGTGGCAAAAAACAGCATTACTTACTGGTATGTGCCCTGCATCTGGGACTGAGCCAGAATTCTTCCAGTGGCCTCAGAGCCTCTGGAGAGATGAATGATCCATATTTGCAACAAAGATAGCTTTCACCAAGGCAGAACTCAAGTGTGGGCCGATCAGAGGACTCATCATGTCCAATAGAGAGGTGGTATAATGTTTTGAGGAATCTACTGCAAATGAATTAGAAGGAAAAATAAATTAAAAAACAAGTCCATTTCTCAGATAAGAATAGAAAGGCCTGTTACCCACCAGAATAGAAAGGGTGAAACAAAGGCAAACCCAGAGGCCCTCACAACCCCCAGAAGTTCACATGTCCTCCACAGTGTTGACGTCTCCCATTCAGATCCTTCCTTTGTTAGGAAAAACACAAAAAGCTGGAGAATAAAACTATAGGTAGGGCCAGCACAAATATTAGTCAACTTTGAAAGAAAATGCATTGCTATGGGTGATGCGAAGGCCAGTCTGTCACTGGTTTGTCTGCAGATTCCATAAACCACAGATTCTTGGCCACACCCCCAGAGTTTCTCATTCAGTAAGTTTCGGGTGGGGAGGGGGTCCTGAGTTAGCAATTCTGACAGATTCCCAGGTGATACGATATTGCTTGTGTGGGACCAACTTTGAGAACCGTTGTTCTAGCATATTTCATTAGCTTTGAGATCCAAGGAAATGGAAGCACATGACTTTAAAGTAATATTATGATAGTTTGGATTTATTCTCGTGCAGGCAACTGCCCATACAAACTACAATAGGGGAAACATTTATCTGGATAATTCAGGCTACAGACTTCATTAAAATATTAGAATGTTTTTGGTATAGGAATTTTTTTCCCCCCAGGAGAGTAGAAGGGGAATGTTTCTAACTCATCCTATGATTGTTTTATTGCCCTTTTTCATTTTGCATAGGGATAGCAAGGTACTATTTGTCCTAAGAAGCGTCTCTTGACCTCCTCTCTAGTAATGACTTTACTCTGGTTTCCTGTTTGTACACTGCCTGGAAAAAAACCGTGTAAGGAAATGGAGAGTGTGAATGGGCATGGAGTCTTCTAGAGAAACGGGTTCCAAGATATGTCCTTTTCATATCTCTGGTGTCTGTGGGAAAGGTCACAGGCAGTCTGACGATAAGTTTATGATGCATTATTACATCAAGCCTGAACGAACCAAAAAAGTGCCTCCAAATTGTCTTCAGGCTGGTCTCTAATTAGGAAGACCCTAGAAAATGCCACAGAAGAGCCTCAGAATCTCCGGGGGCGATGCTGGAGCAAGTGATAAGTATTTTATCTCACAAAACTGCACAATGACAAGGAATAAAAATAATCTTAGTGTTAACTTAAACCAAGTCTTGTTTAATGCCAGTTTAGAGTTCTTAGCTCCTAATCTATTTTGCCTGCATTTCCAATCTTTGTTTTGTAGGCCTACCTAAGTCTTTCCTTTGGACATTGCTTGTATTTGTCTTAGTTATAATACCAATGAGACTATAATTGAGTGACCCTGAAATTTTAGAACATATAATAATTCTTTAAAATCAGCTGCTCATCTGCAAAATAAAAACCCTTGTGAATGCTCTTTAAAATTCACAACCAGGGGGGCGCCTGGGTGGCACAGCGGTTAAGCGTCTGCCTTTGGCTCAGGGCGTGATCCCGGTGTTACGGGATCGAGCCCCACATCAGGCTCCTCCGCTATGAGCCTGCTTCTTCCTCTCCCACTCCCCCTGCTTGTGTTCCCTCTCTCGCTGGCTGTCTCTATCTCTGTGGAAGAAATAAAGAAAATCTTTTTAAAAAAAATAAAATAAAATTCACAACAAGGGGTGCCTGGGTGGCTTAATTGGTCAAGCAGCTGCCTTTAGCTCAGGTTATGATCTCAGGGTCCTGGGATCCAGCCCCGCATTGGGCTCCGTGCTTAGCAGGGACTCTGCTTCTCCCCTCCCTTAACCCCTCTCCCCCACCCTTGCTCTCTCTTTCTCAAATAAATAAATAAATAAATAAATAAATAAATAAAATCTTTAAAAGAATGAAAATTAAAAATAAAATCCACAACCAAATGTAAAAGTGTGAGTCTCCTGTTGGTGGCAGTTGGCAGCTTTTAGAATCATATGTTACAACTCCTGAAACAGACTTCCAAAGCGGGTCCTTCAGGTGGGGTGTCAGGTGTTCAGTTTAATCACATGGGCAAGGGACCACTCTGTAGTGCTTATTATGATTCTGATGCTTTTTGAGTCAAGTTTCTGACACTTGCATCTAAGAGACCTATGATCACAGGATCCTTTTGGATTGTAAGGGTAGGAGAGAAAGCTCAGTATCACTGAGACTTCTCCAAACAGAAATAACACCCAGTCAGAATTAAGGCTTTGGATCCAACCAATGCTGACCTGACTTGTCCTCTCTACATTTTTAGATAAGTTTAATGAACTTCACCATTCTGAGCTTTAGACATACCCTACCTCACCCTTGGGTCTCTCCCTATGAGTATGACTCAGTAAGAAAGCACTGTTCTCTTTGCATTATTTTGCTGCTGGGAAACTCAGGTCATGGGGCCACTTGGGAATTCACGTTAAAAAGCAGAAGTTCTCCTTTGCTTTGGCAAATCCAGATGAATGGATAATCAGAGGCAACCAGAAGATACATTTGGAAAAATCTCCAAAGGTAGACTCCTGTAAATTCAGAAAGTTGAAGAAGTTTGCCATCAGCACATGCCCAGTTTCCCTTTTGGTGCGCTCCTCTCTCTTCAAGATGTACCTAATGTCCTCGAACTGTTCTGGTCTCCAGTAGGCCTGCGGGTCTACTTTGAAGGTGTAGGGAGTGTCCTAGACTCAGGATCTAGCTCTCAAACCATCCTCTGCTTCAGACCTTTCTGTCACTTCAGTGTATGGAGACGATATGGTCCAAGCTACAAACAGGTTTGCCTAAAGTCGCAAGTAAAAGTGTGCTGAAGAGGACAACAGGGCAAAGTATATAAAATTGAAAGGATCCCAGAGAACCACACTGGAAGATATGCTCTATGAGGGAAAGGATCTTGTCTGTTCATGCCACAATCCCCAGCACCTGCCTGATACGTGGCACATAGTAGGTGCTTTGCAAATATTTGTAGACTTCGTGAACGAACATATTGTCAAGATGTATGGTCCAGTATCAGTGCCATTCAGCTAGGCACCCGCTCTTATCCAGCAGGCTGTGAATTAGCAAAGAGCAGATCACCTAATGCAGATTTGCTTTTAGTGACCAATAAGAACTGAGTTTCCTCAGACCAGACCAGGAGGAACTCAAGCCACTGATGGAGAAGGAGAGGACTTAGGGCTTTAAGTTAAAGAAAGGAAAATACATGTTTATTGAATGCCTGTGCTTTGCCCACATTATTACTTTTGTTTGGTGCAGTAGCCCTGAAAAGTAAGTCTTATTAGTCTGTGTGTTTTATTAATGAGGAAACAGAGATCAGATAGGCATGCTAGTAAGAAGCTGAGCTAGGATTTCTACCCAGATCTTTTCCATCCAAAGCTCATCCCGATTAGATAAATTGGTGATGGAAAAAGAGTGGTAGGGGCTCTTTCTCCAAAAATTTGACTAGGTCATAGAATGGATTTATTTATTTATTTAAAAGAAAGAGAGAGAGAACATGTGTGCATGCATGAGCGGGAGGCGCAGAGGGAGAGGGAGAGAGAATCTCAAGCCAACTGTGCCCTAAGTGTGGAGCCAAACGTAAGGCTTGATCCCACGACCCTGAGATCAGGAACTGAGCAGAAATCAAGAGTTAGATGCTCAACTGCCTGAGCCACTGAAGCGCCCCAGAACAAGATTCTTTTAAATGAGAGTGGTTATGGGAAGACAGTTATCAGTATTTCCAGGGTAAACAGGTGTGGCCAGCATTTGCCAGCAACCCTCTTCCTCCTTTTGTTCTTCCATGAGTGTCTGTCCATATTCCCCTGCCAAGATGAGATGCTTTTACTCTTTTTACTTCTTGCCGCTGCACAAGGTACATTGTATTTGACTCTGTTGCCAACTAAGTCGTAGGTAACTGACTAAATATCACATATATAAACTGTGCTAACATCTGCTGCCAGAACTGATACCTTGTGGCAGGTACTGATCAAACAAGACAGACTGTTTCTTCATTCGTCTGGCCCTTGACAGAAACAAACGCCGCTGGCTTTGAATGAGGGGACCTAAGCTCTGGAGTTGGCCTTTGCGTTTACTATAGTTGTGCGAGATCCTTCATTGCAGGTACTGTGGCAAAGGTAAAGGAGATGTACAGGAGAGCCTCACACAGATTTCCCTTGGGGAGACCCTGCTGCAAGGAGCACAGTGGACTGGGCAAAGGGATTCCCAGACAGACAACTTTGCCATGGCTTCTCCCATGAGATGTGAAGCTGCTTCTGTTTCCTGCCCACTCGTAGCTAAGACAGTGGGAAGAGGAAAGCCAGTGTTCTGTTAAATGGTGGAGTTTGGTTTGAAATAATCTGGCTTAGTCATTTCATTGGGGAATACCCAACTGTCAGAATTTTAGGGTCTTTCCTCTTGGGATGGTGTCCTAGTACATTCACAGTAATGTAGGCTCTTTCTAGCATGCACCTCAAAATTCTTCCAGCCTCTACCCATTACCCACTTTTAAGGCCACTTCACATTTTTAGGACTTTGTTATAGTAGCACCCTACTTCTCAGTACCAATTTCTGTCTTAGTCTGTTCGGGCTGCTACAATAAAAATACCGTAGATTGGGTGGCTTATAAACAACAGAAATTTATTTCTCACAGTTGTGGAGGCTGGGAGGTCCAAGAACAAGGTGCTGGCAGATTGTTTGTTTGGTAAGAGCCCATTTCATAGATGGCTGTCTTCTCATTGTGTTCTCACATGGTGGAAGGGGTGAGGGAGCTCTGGGGTTTCTCTAATAAGAGCACTAATCCCATTTGTGAAGACTCTGCCCTTGTGACCTAATCACCCTGGAATATTCTACCTACAAATACCATCTCACTGGGTTTAGGATTTCAACAAATGAATTATAGAGGGACACATTTAGTCTGTGGCAGATGGTCTGTTTTCCCAAAGATGAATCTCATCTTTTTACTGGGGTGAATAAGCCTGGCTCTCAAGGTTCTGAGGCACACAGGGAGAGAGGGCGTATGTTTGAGTATGTGGACGTGGGGGGAAATTTTCACCATTCAGTATTTAGCCTTTCACTTCATCCCCCTATTTTCAATATAGCACAGCCTCCTTCGCTTTGTCTGCCATTCCTGAATCTGCATCTCTCTGGTCCATTTTCTTAACAGTGTAAAGAAAGTTCTCTGTTCTAGTTTTCTGTTCAGATGGGAAAGAGCCTGCTTGCTGCCTGCAACAAAGAATGGGAAAAGGAGATCTATGTCTGACTTTTCATGCAACCTTTCAGTGAATTCTCTTTTCGAATCTGTCTTCCACCTCTAATTTCAGAGATACTGGTACCTCTCATTTCTTCTAAAATTTTGTTGCAGTCGTCTCCCCTCTATTCTCTTTGCCTTGATTTATGCCTCCCCCTTCGCCATTTTATTTTGATGAGGCTTGAGATAGACTAGGAGGTAAATGCATGTGTTCGGTCTTTCATGTTTAACTAGAAGGCTCCTCCCATGAGCTCTGGAGGGTTCGCTTGGCAGCACTTATTCCTACTGGGGAGGCAGGTGAGGGGTGGTTACAGAGGAGTGAGCTTTTAAACTTTAAACTACATTAAGCTTGGGGGATCATACGTAACTCCATGATTTGACCCTGAAGAGAATGCAGGAACCGCTGCGTGTGAGTAGCCTTAGCCCCACACAGCTCAGACCGTAAAGCACTTCACTTTTTGCCTTGTCACTGAGTTAACTTTTTGAGTTGCCTAGGACGAGACTATGGTTAGGAGATATTGGGATAGGACGATCAAGAAGCCACCAAAAAATGCTAGCTTGATTTTCTTTGGGTATGTAAAAATCTCCTGAAAATTCAATTATTCTTCAATAATTCGTAACCTAGTGATCTGGTTGAGTAGGGAGATTGGTTATATACAGGGGATTCATCAAATAAGTAAGAAATGTTGAGAATTATGAAGGAAGTTAAAAATATAAAGAGAAGGAAGGCTGGATTGAATCCTGTGATGTTGGATTAGATTAGGAGATGGGTTCATCATTCTCAATATATAGAGCTAAATATGGATACATAGATGCAAACCTGGGTACATTTTGATAATATAAATAAAGAACTAAATTTAGATGTAATTCTGTGGCGTGTCTGTGTCTGTGTCTGTACAAATATTTCCTAATTCTGTCTGTTGACAGGACCTGGGAGCAGTAGCACCCCAAGAGTAAGAGATATATCGTAGACCTAGACCTTGGCTTTTAAATACTATTCTCCATTAAAAGTAATCAAGTCTCTTTGAGTAAATAAATGATCAATTACAGGTCTGGGCAGAGGAAACTGGAATATTTTGACATTAGAAAGTAAAGAACGTTCAAGAAATGCTGAGACATATAGAAAGGATATGGAAGCCAGCTTGAAAGGGCTCCCACCGGCCAGCTCTGGGACAATTTGAATATAAGAATAAAAAATAATGATGGATTACAACCCATTAAATCAAACAGGAATTCACAAGTCCATACTGATGAATAATGAATACGTAAGTAGACAGAAGAGAAAATTCTTACGGTAAAACAGCAACTAATAAATACAGAAAGAATGACAGAATTAGAAAAACACCATTTGGTGTTTGTCGTGGCAAAAGTCGTGGTAATAATCAATTCAGGCAAGAAACATCAGTGGATGCTAGAAATAATGGATTAAAATTTTGGATGAAAGACAGGATATTTATTTAGTGTCAAAGTATCTCCCCACAAAGTAATTTTTAATTACAAAAGGAAAAAGAATAACTTTACAGTGGAGAGTCCTGGCAAGCACCACCTTAAACAAGTAATCAAAGTTAATAACACCAGTAATGAGACAATTTAAATTATGTACCCCCAAAGGGATGCAATAAGATGGAAATTTTTGTGTTCTATTCTCGCAAAAAATTGTAACCTGAATCTGATCATGAAGAAACATGGGGGAAACCATATTGAGAGATAGTCTACAGAATAACTGGGCTGTACTCTTCCAAAATGTCAAGATCATGTAAGTCAAGGAACAACTGAGAAGTAGTCTCTATTTTAAAGAAGACCAAACAGAAATGATAATTAAATACCACATGTGGTTTTGGATGGCCTTTTTTTTCTAGAAAGCAGTGGTTATCAAAGCATAATTCCAAGAACAGAACTTCACCACCACCTGGAAACTTGGTTAGAAATATGAAACTTTGGCTTCCATGCAAAACCTACTGAATCAGCAAGCCTGGGTTTGGGACCCAGTGATCTAGGTTTAACAGGACCTTCCATTGATTCAGATACTCATTACAGCTTGAGATGCACTGCTATAATTGTTGGGGGCAATTGTTAATACTGGGGAGATGCTAATAATATATCAGTGTTAATTTCCTGCTTTCCATGTCATTGTTTTTAGAAGCACATACTAAATTATTCAGGGGTAATGAAAAGTTATGCCAGCAATTACCTCTAAGTGAATCAGAAATAAAAAGTTCTTTATAATATATATATATATGCAACTTTTCTGTATGCCTTAAAAATGCCTCAAATAAAATAAAATAAATAGGAGGGGTTAAGTTATATATTTGTCATATTAGGAAAAAAAGTCTGACTCATATTTGTTCCAACTGCTTTAATGTAATCAAATGTGGCACTAAATACAAAGGATATATATTCCATTACATGTATGGTTAAATCTGCAGTGGAAAATAGTTTGTTCTCCCAAGAATGAACCATCTGTGTTTATTTTCAGGTTGAACCAACCCTAAGGTTGCTAACATTCTTTAAAACCATGTTGATGAATGACACAATCTCTGAATCACATCAAAGCCAATATGGTTTCTTTGGGGATTCCGTATCAGAGAGAAAACATTTCTGCTGAATAGCATCTGTCTATCCATATGCAGAAAGAGTCAACACATGAAACTGAAAGATAATTGTTTTCAAATAATTGGCTAGATGACACACACAGCCTCTCATTCTCAACTGCATTACTAATTGTCTGAACACAATCCATGAGCTGATCTTTTTTCTATCACCGTAGATTCTTTGCAAGACTTTCCATTGCACACAACTAAAACACAGCAAGAGCAAAATATAGCCTGAGACAAGTACATATGTTGGATTAGATTCAAATATGCAGGGTTTTATCTAGAAGGAAAAATCCTTTTTGAGTTAGAGAGGAAGTGAATCAGGCCCACGGACCTTGGCTAACTGACCGAGTCACAAACATTGGTGGTTGGTGGTTGTTTTTCTACTTTTGGTTGTCTACTTCGAAGCGATTGTACAGCATCCAGATCCCTAGCTCCATTCTTCCTGGTGTTTCGGCGGTGATGCATTGGTTCTGATACTGTGAATAGAGAGCTCCCTTCCAGTTAGCAAGTGTCCCTTCCCCAGCCATAATCCCCCAGAAGAACTGAATCTGATCAGTTACGTCACAACTGAAGAAGACTACATTTGTCTTAACAAAGTTTATTTACAACATCCTGCTGCTCATGTCAGCACCCAGATTGGGCAAGTTCCACCAAAATAACTTTCAGACTATTTGTACTCAATTAAATGTTTATTTAAAATTTCCTTTGGGTTTTTACTGCTGTAAATGTATTGTTCATTTTTCACATACCAGGCACTGTTGTTTAGTCTCAAGGGCATTACTTGTTACAAATTTAACAACTGTGACATATTAAAAACAACATTTAGGGAAGAAATTAGGGTTGAGAGGATATGACCAGATGTTTCCGTGGTGTTTCACCAAAATGTCACTTAAATGCCAACAGGATTTTAAAAGGAATTTTTTCCCAAAGTCTCTCTACCCACTTGACTGGCCCCCAAATACGCTGCTATCATAGTCGTATTAGAAAACCCATTTAATTTTCATTTTAAGCACAGTTTTCTTGAAGATACTTAAAATCTTTTCACTGTCATTTTTTACAATTCACTATGGCAATAAAAATAATCATGGCTATGCCACATGCTACTTTTGTGACCCAAATTTTCTTATGATTAAAATAAGGATATTCGTCCTTACCTCCTATGATTGCTATAGACGTTACGTGATATAATGTATGTGACACTCTTAGCCCAGTACTTGGTACGCAATACTAACATATTAAATAATGTTTATGTTATGACAAACAGTGCTAATTATTGATACAAGCAAAGAAACCCACTAAGTGTCCTGGTATATATTTCCTTAGAAAAAATGCAGACTTCCCTGCAAGTCTCTGTTGAATTTCAGTCTTTTGTTGAGATTGTCATTTAGCAGTAGAAGAAGGGCCTATCAAGAAGCAACTTCAGAAGTAAGTCATTATTACTTTTAAATAAATCTGGTGGTAATTAGATGAGACCTCTCTGAGAGGACTTCCAAATTCAAGAGCAATTAGAAAACGAGCCCGCAGGTAAATACAACAGAACAGAGAGACTGTCTGCACCCAAGTGGAGGATTCCATGTTTGCTCTGCTTCTGTGGGAATTCTATTGTTGTCAGAGGGTTAATAGAGCTTTTTAACAGTAGACTGGGGCCCTGGAGTTTTCATGATTTGGCCCACATTCAAAAATATACAAAAATATAAAAGTCAGTGAAGCAAATGCTGTTCAACAGAGGTTTTTCAGGGAAAAGGGATAAGCTTGATCCAAAAATATTTTGGAGGGTGGAGACATTCCAAGCATACCATTCCATGCCTGTGCCAATGGAATGTGGGCACAGCACAGGAACAATGTCCAAGGCTGGAGAGCTTTAGAGGACCAGGGAAATTTTGAGTGAAAAACATAAAGCAGTGAGGAACCTGCCCCCACAAAAGACCGAGTGCCCCTATTTACAGATTGAATAGTGAATTCAAAGTAAAGTTTAGGTCCAGGAACTACAAATTCCAAAATTTGATGCCAAATAATTGTAGTTGCATTTTGCAAATGTACAGCTCTATTCTGGTCACACACACACACACACACACACACACACACACACACACTCTGAATTGGAAGGAGAGATTGAGCAAGTTCCAATTATTACATTTAAATCCCAGACTGGAAATAACATTTTGTCTCTTTCCATTATCTTTGACTCTAGGCTGGTAAAGCTGCCATAATGAAAATTAAAAATAAGCACAAATATGGACTGCTTTTCTATATTCATCATGAAAAGGAAGTAACTTCTAGACATTCCAAAACTTTTTGAAAAAAGTTTATTTGCTTGTTAATGATTGTTGTATTTTTCTTATCAGTGTTTGTGATTCTTCAAGACATGAGAGGATTTTGATTTTGAAAGATCCCCATTATTCGCAAGAACTATATTGGCCCATAGTTTGTGGATATGGTTGTGTCTGTTTGCAGTAGTTCATCTTCATTCCTCTATTGGTAAACTGAGGAAATAAGGAGACACGTGGCTGTCCAAAAATGACTTAGAATTTTTTAATTGAAAAGTTCAGTCAAATGTCTTTCAAAAAATGTTTTGCAAAAACAAACAAACAAACTTGGCAGACTGCTTTACTAAAGAGGCATTTCCTCTTTTTCCTTGACCTGCAAATCTCTTTAACTTGAAGAAGAGCAACTCAGTCTACGGCAAAGAACCATTCAGGAGGTTGTCTGGAAGTGGGACGACTAAGTGTTTCTCGAAGGTGCTCACCTCAGTCAGAATCCCCTAGGGAGCTCTTACAACTTCAGATTTCTGGGTCCCACTGCAGCCCTATGGAGTCCAGATTTCTATGGGCGGGGACTGGGAAGCTGCATATTTAATGGACTCTGCAGGTGATTCTTAGGCATCTTTAAATGCAGGAAGGAGTCTTTTCAAAGTGGAAATTAGTAGTTATATCACAAAAGCCGCTAGTGCTTTCTGTCCTGGCACTCTTCTAGCTTCGAAGAGAGGGTCAGTGGTGCATTGCTTTTGAAAACATTCCAATTTGATCCATAGAGCAAGTCATTTTCCCTCCTCTTAATATTTTCTACATCTGATTTTCTCCATGGGCTCAATCATCCAGTCTTCACACAAAAGCATTTGGAGCTGAGCAGTTGTTATCGTTGGCCATTGTTTTATTCCTAACGCCTCTGCATTACTGGTCAGTGACCGTGATCTGCATTTTCAGGCAAGAAAAGGAATATATACTATCAACTGAGTCACCTGACCCTCGCCAGATACGGAGTGTAGTCTCTTACAACATCTTCTCTAGGGCAGTGGTTCTCGACCTTGTTTGCATATTAGATTTGCTTGGGAAGGTTTAAAACTCCCAACACCCAGGCCACACCCCAGACCAGTGTCATCACAATCCGCAGGGGTCGGCCCCAGGCATCTATGTTTGTAAAGCTCCTCTGGTGACTCCACGGTGCAACTCAGACCAAGAACCATTGTCCTGGAGCATCTGTGGAAAGTGCATGGAAGCCTTTAGGACACCCAAGGGAGATCATCAGTGTTTTTCTTTACAGACATAATTTCTGCTATCTGCAGGACACTCGAACAGGAGGAGAAAGTTTAGGAGGTATTTCTTATAGAAATGTGTTCTTGGGAGAGAATTTTTAAGCTTCTTTAGAACGTTCAACTACTTTTTCAGGAGATCCAGTGTGAAATGCTACAGTGTGAATGTTGAAGTTGTTTCAAGTACATAGACTTACCCATGGTGTGAACCATCCCTGCCTACCTGCAAAACGCCCCTACACCGACCTATCACTGTGTCTGTTTCAGAGAATCTATGAAATTTATCAGTCTCTGGCTATCTTCTCAAGAGCCAGTAACAGATCTCCAGTGAGCTGAAACAGGAAAAGTTGTTTTAAACCATTGACTGCTTAATAAATTAGCACTAGACGGCTCTTAGCCTAATTTATCTCTGAAAGCCAGTTTCCCAGGGTATCAGAGCAATACCACAAGAAAAATTATTTCCATTAAACACCACAAAAATGTCTTTCCTGTGATACTTCACTGAAAGGGTGACATGTACGAGATTCTCAGTCACAAAACAGGAAAGAAATGTTTGAAGGTTAAATTAAAAAGTAAAGCACAGTTAAGATTTTATTGAGCTTAAACCCCATGCCTACCCCCTAAACATATAAATCTGTTCTGTGTTCTGTGTCTCCCACTCAGATGGGTGATAAATTTTGGATGCTGAATTCTTCTGTCTCTAAAAATAACGTTTACCTAAAGTGAAGTGCAACATCTGGGTCCACTGGGGGAGCATGAAGTGGCCTTTCAGGTTAATTATTTGTGTGGTCAGGTTAGATTTCCCAACCCTGAAAATGATACCAGTTTTGTTTCTTTGGGCCCCAGCCCACCACAGGTAAAGAGTCCTCTCCCAGTGACTTTCTCATAGATCTGCTCCTTCATGCAGAAGGTTGCCATCAATGCCCCAACATCGAGGACGCAGAGTATTTTCCATCTGCTCTCTGACCTGAAGGACATGCTGTGCACGGAAGTCCCTCTGTTACTGTGGTTAGGAACAGAGTGAAGAGTCACCCAGTGCTGACATAGTGGATACCACCAGAACAGATCCAGATTATTCTCCCTCTAATATTCTCAAAGGAATGTCTCTCTGCCATCTCCATCAAAGGGTATGTCTGCTTGTCCAGACCAGAGAGTAGATTGAGATGGTCCATGTGCGTTTTTAGACACGATCCAAGTAGGGGAGGTAAAAAGGCTGGCATTAGATTGATCATGAGAAGACTCTTCCCCTGCCCTTTCTAATATTCTAGTCCATATTCCAAAAGAGGCTAATACCGTGGAAAAAGAAGCCTTATGAAGGAATGTAGTGAGAGCAACCAGCTGTCCAGGGTGATCCTAGGAAATGATGGTCTTTATTTATTATTTTTTAAAATATGGATAAAATCACAGCTGGAAATAAATTTTTAAAATCTCTAGATCTTTGTATAAATTTGAGCCCAAATATTTTCATCCATAACATAAATTTTTCCAGGCAGTGACTTGAGACCTGGGAATTATCTTCTCATTTTTCCCTTTTGCTACCAAATTCTATTAATTCCTTCTCTTCTTTTCCATTTTCTTGACTTCCTCTCTTTAAGCCTGATTGTTTCCTTTTGGTGTATTGTAAAAGGATCCTTTAACCTTTCAGAATTCAAGGTCATTCTGTACACCACAACCAGAGCAAGCTTCTTGGATTACTGCTTTACTCAAATCACTCCTTTCTTTAAACTCCTGCGGCGGCTCTCCTACTGACTACTGAATAAAATGATGGCAATTTACCCTGGTGTTCAAGGCCTTTTACAGTTTGGTTCCAGATCATGCTTCCTAGCTTATGCTGATGCCCGTGTTCCAGCCAAATGACACCTCCACAGCCCCTCATTTCTTTACCTCGTCTTGCCCTTTCTTACCTCTGGCTCATATCTTTCTCTCATATCTTTCTCTCTTGCTTGCTTTTCCTCCAAAACCCACTCAGGAGCTCCCTCTTTCTTTCGTTAAGTCTTTTCTGGCCACATTAGTCACAAATTTTCTTTGCCTCCCTGTCCTCAAGCATTTGATTAGAGCTAACTTCAAGACTCTTAACATGCATTGTCTTGTACTATAGTTATTTGGGTACCTTGTTTAGCCTTCTCATTGGAATTTCTGGAAGGCATAAACCACATCCTTACTCTTTAACATGCCTTTTACATGTTGGAGGATGAATGAGTAAATGAAAGAATAAAGTTAAACGCTACCTCCTTCCCTTCTTAATCCTTACACTGAAAAAGTATGGTGTGGAGAACAGGCCCTGGAAAATTCTCTAGTATGTCTTATTTGAGGGTAATCAGGAGAACTTGGCATATCTGAGTTCAGATCAGTTTCCCAGGACCATCTATGTATGCAGAGGCTTATCTCAATGAATGGATACTCCCAAGTCTTTGGAATTTCAGGGATGGAAGGGGGCAGAGGTGTGGGGCTGTAGTCATAAAACATGTATTTTTAAAAATTTAACCAGAGGTTGCATAACTTCCTGAAAATTTGAGGCTCAAAGCTGGCAAGTTTGTGGTGCAGGTGGCTTGGGAGCTGCTCAGCGGGTTCACCTGTGGCATGCTTATTGTGGAAACCTGGCTGCAAGACTTGGCAGATAATTAATTTATAGGCCAAAAGGCAGAAGACACTTAAAAGAAAAAAAAATACTTCAAAGGATTGAAGTACAAGATGGCCTAATATATGGGAATAGTAGGCCTTTGCAAACTAACTTCTCTTTACTTGAGTTATTTTTGCTAGCAGAGATTCCGGGTAGATATGAGCTTTCACACTTTATACGTAACAATTATGCGTAACAGGATATAAATCTGGTCCTCTGTTTCTCTTACTTGCCATAGTACCACGACCCTGTTAGCATTAACGAAGTGAAGAAATTGTTCAAAGAATGAAGGTGAAAGTGAATTAAGTGAATAATTCAGGGCCTTGAGTCTTTCCTTTTTAAATTTTTGTTTATTTATTATTTATTTGTTTATTTATTTATTTATTTAAATTTTATTTATTATTTAACAGAGAGAAAGAAAGAACAAGCAGGGGAGGCGGCAGGCAGAGGAAGAAGCAGGCTCCCTACTGAGCAGGGAGCCCAAAGTTTTTCCTTTTTTAAAATTTCAGTTGTCGAGACCTGAACTTGTCAATAATACCTGTATCATCTCTTAATGCCACTTTGCTTAGGTAGCCTCAGATTTTTGACTTGTAACACAAGAGTAATAGTAATTTTGCCTATCCCATGGGATTATAATGAGGATTAAATAACAAACGTGAGAAGTATATTTAAAAAGGATTTTGTACTTCTGAAGCACTGTGCATGTGTTTGCGTGTTATAGGTATGTGTGTGTTATTAATGTAATGCAGCTGATTACTCTCTGGCTTATGTTAATCCTTGGAGACACGCTCCTCTTCAGACTACTTTCAGTTTAGGTAGATAGGTAGACGGATGATGATGATAGATAGATAGATAGATAGATAGATAGATAGCAGATGGATGAATGGATAGATGAATGGGTCAAGTGTAATTGTACAAATAGTTATATTTCTACTTTAAATATATATAATTTAATTAGCAGTTATACTTTATCAGATAAAAAAAATTTGGAAGTGAATCCAAACTAGGAGATTAGGTTGAATGGATTTTACACATATTGTTTGTGTGGCTTTAAATATAATTTTAGGTTCTTTCAATAGTTGGGTAATGTCCTCCAGTGCAGTGCTTTCTAAATGTGGTCCATAGGCCCATGCTGGTCCATAAACTATTTGTTCCCAGGAGCAATAATAATGAGCACATGGCCTCGTTCACTACTTTTATTCCCCCATAAAATTTGCTTGGCTTCTATTCTGGCACAAGCTCTTTAAGTTCTCATGAGCTGGCAAACAATAGTTTGTCAACTATAGTAGCACTGCTCTAATAATACCTTACCATTTGGGCATTCATTCATTCATTCATTCAACAAACATGTATTAAGCAACATTATTAGTTAAGGTAATCCTAGACATTGTAACAAATAAGTGCTGACCTTAATGTGATAAAAACTATTTCTCAGAAGCATCATAGTCTATGCAGGTACTCTTCACCTGGTGCCTTTCTCTGTGGTTCTTGGGAAAATGGCTCCTTCTCTCTTAGGGTTCACTCTTTTCTAGTCCATAGAATCCTCTGCATTTGAATGGCAACGGGAAAAGATATGGTGGGGAAGATGCAGCCATTAGCCATTAACTTTAACTGTTAACCATTTCAACACATCACTTCTCACGTTCTCTTTCTGAGGACAAGTGCCCTCCCTTATCCCCATGCAAAGGGACTAGAAAATATAATCCCTGGCTTTGTAGACACTTCTATGGGTTTTTTGTTTTGTTTTGTTTTTAGAGAGAAAGAGCGTGGGTGCACGTGTGCATGGTGGGGGATGCAGAGGGGCAGAGGGAGAGGAAGAGAGTCTTAAGCAGGCTCCACACCCAGCACAGCACCTGACTTGGGTCTTGATCTCAAGGTCCTGAGATCATGACCTGAGCCGAAACCAAGAGTCCGACGCTTAACCGACTGAGCCACTCAGGCATCCTGGCTTTGTAGACGCTTCTGAGCATTGCTGTTTCATTAGGGGAGGGGAGCAAAATATTTTGGTGGTTACTTAAACCAGTGCTTCTCAAACCATCTGTGGTGAAGGACCAGTTATGTTTTAAAAAATTTTAAATCTATCATAGACCAATGTTTGAAAAAAATCCTATAAAAATGAATTTCTAGGAAAAAAACCAAGGATATATAAAATAAAGTTCGTTTTTTTTATTATTAGATTCAAAATTGCTACGGTTTCTCTCCTTAGCTCATTGAGGACTGAGTGGTAGCCTCACACACAGCACCATTTATGAACCGCACTTGGGTTGCATAGTTCTAGATTCCTGAGGATAAAACTAAGAGTGTACATGGAATTATTTTTCATGTAGGGAAACAGATAATAAACAAGTTAATAAGTAAGATAATCTTCTGTAGCAATAAGCGTTATGAAGACGTATGACCCGGTGTCTTCTGGAAAGGCCTTCTTGAGGAGGGTCTTTGTTACGATCAAGATAGAAAAGCAGATTCAGAAAAATGTATTTAGAACAAAAAGATATAACCATGTTTAAATTTATTTGTTATGTTTCATTTAATTTCTGACTTCAAAATTTTCATAAGGATTTAGAAGGTCGCCCCTTACAAAAACAGAAGGTAAAATAAAAATATTTTAAAATCTTTTTCTCTTTTCCTAAAATAAAATACATATTGTTTTTATAACAGCTTTATTGAAATATTTTTCGGAAACCTTATAATTAACTAATTAAGGTGTACAATTTAACAGTTTATAATATACTCACAGATATGCACAACCATCACCACACCAATTTTAAAATGTTATCATTATCTTAAAAAAAAAAACAACACAACACTAAAACAACTCTGTACCCTTTAGCTATCAAATCCCTATCACCCATTGCCACCAGCCCTAAGCAACCACAAATCTACTTTCTGTCTTTTGCCTATTCTTGACATTTTCTATAATTGGCATCAGGTAATATGTGGTCTTTTATGACTGACTTCTTTCACTTAATGTTTTCAGGGTTCAGCTCTGTTGTAACATGTGTCAGTACTACTTTCCTTTTTATGTCAGAATAATATTCCATTATATGGATATACCACATGTTGTTCATGCATTCACCAGTTAATGGACATTTGGGTTGTTTCCATTTTGGGGATATTATAAATAATGCTGCTATAAACATTTGTTTGAGTCCTCCAGCTGTGTTCTTTTAAGATTATTTTGGTTATTCTGGGTCCCTTGCAATCCCATATGAATTTTAGGAGCAGCTTATCAATTTCTATAAAGAACTCAGCAGGGATTCTGATAGAGATTGTGTTAAATGTATAGATTAATTTGAGGAGTATTAGTGTGATAACACTAATAAGTCTTCTGATCCATGAACATGGAATATTTCCATTTACTCATATCTTCTTCAACAACGGTTTCTTTTACTAATTATTTCTAATTTTCGGAGTATTAAGTTTTGCACTTTTGTTTATTTATTCCTAAATATTTTATTCTTTTTGATGCTATTGTAAATGAAATTGTTTTCTTAATTTCATTTTTGGATTATTCATTATTAGTGTACAGAAATAAAATTGATTTTTGTATATTGCTCTTGTATTTTATGACCTTGCTGAAGATATTTATTATTCTGATAGATTTTTAGTGGATTCCTTAGGATTTTCTGTATACAAGTTCATATCATCTGCCAATAGAGATAGTTTTACTTTTTCCTTTCCAGTCTAGATGATTTTTATTTATTTTTCTTGCCTGATTACCCTTGTTCAGACCTCCAGTATAATGTTGTATGGAAGTGGCAAGAGTGAACATGCTTGACTTTTTCCTGAAGTTAGAGAGAAAGCATCCAGTCTTTTACCATTAGGTATGATGTGTGCATTTTTGTGCATGCCCTTTATCAAGGTGAGAAAGTTTCCTTCTATTCCTAGTTTGTTAAATATTTTTATCATGAAAGGGTTTTGGATTTTGTGAGATGCTTTTACTTAATCTTTTGAGATGATCATGTGGTTTTTGTTTTGTATCCTATCAATATATGGTATATTATATTAATTGATTTCCAGATGTTAAAACGACCTTGCATTCTGGGAAGAAATCCCAATTGATCACGCTTTATAATTCTTTATATGTGGTGGTGAATTCAGTTTGTTAGTATTTTGTTTAGGATTTTTGTATACATATTCATAAGAGATATTGGTTTGTAGTTTTCTATGAAATTTATGTCTCATTTTGGTTTCAGGGTAATACTGGCTTCACAGAGTGAGTGGGAAAGTATTACCACCTCTTGTATTTTTTGGAATAGTTTTTGAATAATTGATATTAATTCTTTAAATGGTTTGTAGAATTCACCAGTGATAGTTGATTTATAGTGTTGATTAAATCATCTATTTCTTAGTTGAACTTCTGCTTTTGTTTTATCTATCCATTATTGAAGTGGAGTACTGAAGTATCCAACTACTGTTGTTGAATTGTTTATTTCTCCCTTCATTGTCTTTGCTTTATGTATTTTAGTACTCAGTTTTCAGGGTCATATATGTTTATAATTGTAATATCTTCCTGGTGGATTTATCTTCTTCTTATAAAATCTCTCTCTCTATTGCTAGTAATGTTTTCTATTTTAAAGTCTATCTTACCTATTAGTGTAGCCATTCCAGATTTCTTGCTGTTGCTGTTTGTTTGATACATCATTTTCCATCCTTCTACATTCAATTTATTTGTATCTTTGAATATAACATGTGTCTCCTATAAAAGCATATAGTTGCATCCTGTTGTTGTTTTTTTTTTAATCCAGTATTTTTAAATCCAGCCTTTTGCTTGGGCTGTTACACCATTCACATTTAATGTTATTGATATAGTTGGATTTATGTCTGCCATTCTACTCTTTGTTCTCTGTGTGTCTCATATCTTTTTTTCCTTTGTTTCTCCTATACTGCCTTGTTTTGCATAAAGTGAATATTTTCTAATATAGCATTTTTATGATTTTCACTATTTTTTGAGTCATTTCCTTAGAGTTGCTCTAATGCTAATCATATATATGTTATCATATATATATGCTTATCAGAATCAACTTCAGATTTATGCTAACTTAATTGAGTGAGATATAGAAACATTATTTCTGTAGAGCTATATTCTGTTTTCTCCTTTTTGCTATGTATTTGTTATATATATATATATATATATATATATTATTGTTATACATATTACTTCTGTAAATATTACAAACCCAATAAAACATTGTTATAACTCTTACTTTACATAACTTTATGACTTTTTAAAGATTTTATTTTTTTAAGTAATCTCTGTAACTCACATTTCAGGGTTCACATTGAACTCTGAGATCAAAATTTGCATCCTATAACAACTGAGCCAGGCAGGTGCCCCAATTTTATGATTTTTAAGAAAGCTGAGAGGAGAAAGGAGAGCAAGTATATAATTATAGCTTTTGTTATATTAACCTTATGTATCATTTTTGCTTCTCTTCATTTATTTCTATGGATCTGAGTTCACATCTGGAGTAATTTCCTTGGGCCAATAAGGTTTT
Source organism: Ursus arctos (assembly GCF_023065955.2). Classification (NCBI taxonomy): domain Eukaryota; kingdom Metazoa; phylum Chordata; class Mammalia; order Carnivora; family Ursidae; genus Ursus; species Ursus arctos. The sequence continues at coordinate 41,910,736 of NW_026622930.1, read as the reverse complement.
GCTCTCACCCACCTCCTTTGTGCTGTTATTGACAAATACGCTACATTTATGTATGCTTTGGTCCAACAATTAAAAGAAAGAAAAAATGCATTTGCACTATCTTTTGTAATTACATAATTACCTTTACTGGTGCTTTTTGGTTTTGTTTTTTTGTGGGGTGTTTTTGTTTTTGTTTTTTGTCTTTTGTTTTTTTGGTGTGTGGGGCTTTCAGCCTGAAGAACTTTCTTTGGTATTTCTTTTTTTTTTTAATTGAAGTGTAATTAACATATAATGTTGTATTCGTTTCAGGGGTACAACACATTGATTCAACAAGTCTATACATTACTCAGTGCTCACCATGATAAGTGTACTCACCATACATCATTAACATTATTATTGACTGTATTCCCTATGCTGTACTTTTCAGCTCTGTAACTTATTTATTTATAACTGGAAGTTTATACCTCCTAATACCCTTCATCTATTTTACCTATCCCTTCACCCACCTAATACCCTTCATCTATTTTACCTATCCCTTCACCCACCTCCCATTGGGCAACTACCAGTTTGTATTTAAGAGTCTGGTTTGTGTGTGTGTGTTATTTTTGTTTATTTATTTTTTAGATTCCACATATACATAAAATCATGTGGTATTTGTGTCTGACTTATTTCACTTAGCATAATACACTCTAGGTCCATGCATGTTATTGTAAGTGGTAAGATCTAACTCTTTTTTATGTCTGAGTAATATTCCATTGTATATATATGCGTCACATTTTTTTTTACCATTCATATATTGATGGACACTTGGACTGCTTCCATAGCTTGGCTATTGTAAATAATGCTGCAATAAACATAGGGGTGCATATGTCTTTTCAAATTAGTGTTTTCATTTCCTTTGGGTAAATACCCAGTAGTGGAATTACTGGATCATATGGTATTTCTATTTTTAATTTTTTAAGAAACCTCTATATTGTTTTCCACAGTGGCTGCATCAGTTTACATTCCCAGCAGCAGTGTTCAAGTGTTCCTTTTTCTTTACATCCTCACCAAACTAGTTTGTCTTTCTGATTCTAGCCATTCAGACAGGTGTAAGGTGATATTTCGTTGCAGTTTTCATTTTTCATTTCTCTGATGATTAGTGGATGTTGAGAATCTTTTCCTGTGTCTGTTGGCCTTTTGTATGACTTCTTTGGAAAGAGGTTTTTTTTTTTTTTTTGGTGTTTTTTATGTTTGTTTGTTTTTATGGAAACAGGACATTTTAGATAATATATTGTAGGAACGCTGAGTATTGGTTCCCCACTCTGGGCTTGTTTTTCTTATTTGCTTATTTGTTTAGTGACTATCTGGATTACCTTGGTGAAATCTGTTTCCTCCTTACAGTTTGAAGTCTCTGATGTTGCTACTTAAGGAGCACAGCCTTATGTGTGCCCATAGTCACCCCGAGTGGTTTTCAGGGCTCTCTTGGATGGTCTCTTTTTCTGACTACATTTAGCTATCAAGTGCTACTAGTTGTCAGACGATTGCCGGATTGTTTTCAACGATGCTAGTGCATAAATTGCTTTATTAAAGTAATCAATCCAATTCTGGCTCCTTTGAAGATATAGTTGTAGAGGTAAGTGTTTGAGATTTGCTCTGACTCCAGGTGTTCTTCCCATCTGTCTCTTTTCCCAGTTCTTTTCAGCAAATTAGTCAGCCTGTAGCTTAGCATATATCTCTCATGAGTCTATCAGTCCTCTCCCAGTTTCCTTTTACCACAGCTTCTGTTTTTGGGAGTACCCTTAGGGTTGAACTTCTCTACATTCTATTGTGAATGAAGTCAATTCCTTGGGGAGACATTTGGAACTGTGTGTTCTGTGGACTACTTCTCCCAGGCAAAATCTCTGAGCCATGGCTCTGTGCTGGAGGTGAGGACAATGGCACACTTCTAAGTGACATCCCTACTTTGGAGCTGAGTGCTCAGTGGATGGGGTAGCAGCCCTAGATTTTCTTGGTTTGCCTCTCTTGTCATGGAATCCTTGCTCCCACACACTGTAGCAAGGGCATTTAGGGTCCCAGTATTCTCAGTGGCACCAGGCTCAAGATGAAGCCTTTTTTTCCCCAAAGATTTTATTTTTTTATTTGACAGAGAAAGACACAGCGAGAGAGGGAACACAAGCAGGGGGAGTGGGAGAGGAAGGAGCAGGCTCCCAGCGGAGCAGGGATACCGATGCGGGGCTTGATCCCAGGACCCCGGGATCACGCCCTGAGCCGAAGGCAGATGCTTAACGACTGAGCCACCAAGGCGCCCCTCAAGATGAAGCCTTTATCCCATTCATGGAGGCTGGGCAGAAGCTGAGAGCCCCCTCTATTGGATGCATTCTCCTAGAACTTAGCCTCAGCAACAAGTAGCTGAGGTAGGATGAAAACTGCTAACATTCTGCCACTCTTGGGAAGATAGTCCTCTAACTGGGAACTCGGGGGGAAGGGTTCCCTGTATTCTTGGCCATATCAGCCTGAAGTGCAGTTTCTGTCTCAGTGCTGGGGCTGCAGAGATGATGTAGTTCTTCATTTAAATCCCACAGATGCTTACAGTTCTTATCGGGGTTTAGTAGATATTTTTGAATAAATGTTTCTTTATTTGCTCTATGCTCTTAGGACTATGGACCATTTCCAGAGATTTTAAGTGGGTTTTTTTTTTCCTAATTATAATTTTCACCATTTTCATGGGGAACTGATTCTGAGGAGCTTCTTGTGCTGTCATTGCCAGAAGTGAAAACCTTACATGTTAATTTTTTCATTTTCTCATTCATTCACTCAGTTTTATTGAGTGGTCTGGTGCTGTGGTAGGAGCTGAAGATACAATGGTGAATAAAACATCCTGGAGCTTGCTATAGTGGACAAGATAAAACAAACCAAAAAAGGATTAGAAACAACTTCGGCAGAGGGACCTGTTACATTTTTAATTAATGATGAACGAACAAGTGAATTATATGAGAAAATCTTAAGGAAATTATGGAACTAGGAAAGGCCTGTTGGATTTTACTATAAATAGATTATTAGGACTTTTTTAAAAAGTGGTTTTAATAGAGTACCATAGACAGAAGCTCATGTCAGCTGGCTAAAGAGTGAATGAGAAGTAAGCAAGTAGGCAAAAGACGTGTAGCTATTCTTTGAGGAGCTCAGTTTTATTTATTTTTATTTTTTTACAATAATTTTTTATTATGTTATGTTAGTCACCATACAGTATGTCCTTAGTTTTTGATGTAATGTTCCATGATTCATTATTTGCATATAACACCCAGTGCACCATGCAATACGTGCCCTCCTTAATACCCATCACCGGGCCAGCCCATCCCCCCACCCCTCTCCCCTCTGAAGCCCTCAGTTTGTTTCCCAGAGTCCACAGTCTCTCATGGTTCATTCCCCCTTCTGTTTACCCCCCCCTTCATTCTTCCCTTCCTTCTCCTACCGATCTTCCTGCTATTTCTTATGTTCCATAAATGAGTGAAACCATATGATAATTGTCTTTCTCTGCTTGACTTATGTCACTTAGCATAATCTCCTCCAGTGCCGTCCATGTTGCTGCAAATGTTGTGTAATCATTCTTTCTGATGGCTGAGTAATAGTCCATTGTATATATGGATCACATCTTCTTTATCCATTCGTCTGTTGAAGGGCATCTCGGCTCCTTCCAGAGTTTGGCTATTGTGGACAATGCTGCTCTGAACATTGGGGTGCATATGGCCCTTCTCTTTACTATGTCTGTATCTTTGGGGTAAATACCCAGTAGGAGCTCAGTTTTAAAGGAAAGGAAGGGAACATTAGCTAGAGAGTTAACAGACTTTTTTCTTTCACCAATTCTACCCAACACTGTACACCAGAATTTTCAAGAGAAAGGGATATTTCTTGCATCCAACCAATTTCTCTTGCTTTAATTCTGTGCTGAACAAGTAAGCAGATGATTTAGCTTCTCATATGTAACTGCCTACAGACAAAACCAAATGAAATGGATTAATTAGAAAAATTGAGAATTCATTCTGTTGAGAATTTGTAATTCTCATTAAAAAGGAAGTAACTGGCATATGACACCTGTGGGTTTGATTAGAATGAACTGACCTCCCTTGGTCTTATCACTTCTAGACATCATGACAAACTGATCTGGTCTGTAGGGCAAAGCTCAGACCTACAGCAAGGGTTCTCCTTGCACCTGTCTGTACCAAACCTGAGCCACACTTCATGTTCTGAATTCATAACACTTGCTCACTGAAGTATTTACATTGTGTTTTATTCACATAACTTAACAGCAAATACAGGTTCATTTGAGTTCTGCCTCATATTATATAATAGGATCATCTGGTATCTCTCTGGCAGACATTTTTAGATAAAAGAAGAATGGAACTTCTCTGGCAGTTGTTGTTGAGAATGAACTCTGCTAAAGTTGAAATGAAATGTAAAAAGAAGTTAAAAAGGTAATGAAGGATGGAAATAATTAGACATGTGAAGGCCAGAAGATAAAGTTACTATCTTGGCTATTAGGCAGTGGGTGAAAGGTAGCTTAAGACAGTAACGGCTGAAGAAGTATAGAGATCCTAAGGAGAAGAAAGGGATAAATGGGGGTGGAGAGATATTAAAAAAGAAAAGGCAGAGTCAATGAGTTGTAATGGTACCTACTTTCCCCCAGCTACAAAGTCTGTTCTGTGTGTCCTGACAAATACTGAAAATCAGTTTTGACAAAGGGGCACTTCTAAAGGCATCCTACTAGGTCATATAGCTAGAGTACTTTTTTCTCATTTGACTTGTGTTTTTAATCCAGCATGAAATAAGATTCCATTTATTCATTCAAATGAATATTCATTCATTCATTCATTCATTCATTCATTTATTCTTGACCCTACCAGATGTCAGTCAGGTTGTTAGGGACCAGGGACATAAGCAAGAGCACGATAGAGAGGTAGCTGATATCAAGTTAACGGTCACGTATTATTCAGTGTGATAATGTGAGCAAGTGCTTATGGTGTTATGGTAGCAAAGGGGCACCTAACCCAGACTTGGCAGATAAATGAAGGTCCCCCAAAGGAAGGTTCCCTATTAAGCTGGAATCCCTAAGACAAGAGGATCTTATCTCGTTCACTCTAATGTCCCCAGAACCTAGCACAGTGACCAGCAAGTACTAGAAGCTCAGTAAGAATAAGATGAATGATTGAATTATTCAAAACTCATCTTTACTTCATTTGCTTGATATGGAAATAATCCCAAAAGGAGAAGCGGTCCCAAATCCTGTTCTTTAATTCTTAGTGTTTTCTTATGAGAAGAGAACAAATATATTTGGGACTACTAATGAATTAATCTGTCGTTTATTGGCCCTCGAAGTTTCACGAATATCAGAGTTTTAGTACAAACTCCCAAGCAATTACTGTGGCAACTGAAGTCAATGAAATGTCAAGGAAGTATTGAATAGATCTTTTAAAAGTCGGGGCAAAAGCAATATGTAATAGCAACATTGCAGTGCAAAATACTTTGGGTCTTAACAATTCAGCGAAGCAAGAATATGCTCCTCGTTGAGCTCTTTCAGAATGTGTTTGTAGTGTTTTCACTGGATATTTACAGATAGTTGAAATAGCTAAGAATCACCTGATTATTATTTGCAGCTACTTCCGTGCACCACATAGAAACCACATAGAAACTAGCTGCCAACCCTTTTATTCTAGTGGCTAACATTCAGAAAACAGACAAAACTAACAGCTATCCTCATAGTAAAACTCCCACAAATAGTGAGATATGAGGCAAGGAAAATGAATTTCAAATGAGAAGGTTTACTGCTTAGTAGCTTTTGCAATCTGGGATAAGTCAGTTAATCTTCCTGAGCCTGGTTCCTAATCTATGAAATGCGGATATCATGACGTTGCCTAACCTCGTGTCATTGCTGTGAAGATCAAAGGAGATCATATAAGTGAGGGAACTTTGAGAACTGTAAAAAGCAATGTGATTGTTAATTATTCAAATAATATTATGAATAGAGAATGGAATTCAAATTGTTGGCCATGAGTGTAGTCCATGATGAACCATCTTTAATATTCCATAACCCTTCCAGAGCCCTTGACCCTTTAACAGTTCATCACATAAGATACAGAAAGAACCTCATGCTGGGTGAAAGATTTCACACTGGGTAAAACAGTTTCATTTTTTTTTTAAAGGCTAGTCCTCTGATCGATCCAACAACCCAAACTGTGAGCATGTGCTATGTCCTTTAAGAAGGCTACCCCTTTAATCAGTTAGGACACTTCTCAGGCTCTCTGCAGTTCCCGCAGAAGCTGATATGGAAAACTCACCCAAGCAGCTTCAGTGACTGATTAGACAATCTGCACCAATCTGATAGCTCCAGCTGTTCAAATAAACCCGCCTTGGTGGTGGAAGGCTCAGAGAGAAAGACTGGCAAGGACAGGGTTGGGGACAAGAATCACGTCCAGGGAAGACAGCCGCGCCAGCTGCTTTCCCTAAGCAAGCATCTGAGAAACAACATCTTTATAAGACTGAAAGAGTTTATTTTTACTATAAGTAAAAGAAACTAAGTACCAGTCACCACTAGCAAGGGTGATCTTTATCTGCCTTTGTTGGCCTGCGAGAAAGAAAAGGAATCTTAAAAGGCTTCAGCAGCTGCAGGCTCCTCACAGAGGACATCTCCCGCACATTGCTGACATGTCTTGGATTTTTCCGACCTTACCTTGTGTTGGAAGAAATTACCGCGGGAGTCAAATGTCCTCCTACACACGTGACCCCACGTGGGTGTTATCAACTACCCCTCACGCAGCAGAATCAGCCTTCCCCGGTCTGGTTCTCGTAAAGGCCAGTGATTGCTTTGTGAAGGGCTTTCTGATCCCCTCCTGGCTTGGAAGCCTCTCTCCCAGCACCTGTGAGCCCTCACCCTGAGAGATGGCTAATGTGCTAATTACTCCGAACCCAAAAATGTAAGCTGTAAACAAATGAGAGCTGTGTTTATAATCAATCAGTTTTATGACCTTCTGATGGTGATGATATCAGTGGCGTTTACACTGGAAGACCGCACAGCGTTCTCCAGCAGCTGGCCGCTTCTGTTGCTTGAGAGCAGAGAATGCTGTGGCCCATTAATTGTAGTCTTTGCACTGAAGGGCATGTTGCCTTGGCCAAATGGCCAATCTGGCTCTTGGAATTGCCAAATAAATTATTTTCAAAAATCTCAAAGTCAGCTTGGATGGTTTTCAAATAATATGTGGTTTGGGGCCTACACTCCTCCCCCTCCTCATGAAAAACTAAAAATGCATTCTTTCTGAGCTGTAACTTGATATATACATGATTTGAAGACAGCGGGGAGACACCCTAATCCCAAAGAGAGAGAGAGAGAGAGGCTTGACCTGGATGCGCAAAGAGCTCGCCCCCTCCGATTGCGGACTGACCTTCGCTACGTCATTCTCCCCGCCCTTAAGCCGGTTCTCCACCTGAAGGCGGAGGTGGGGACGACCCCGCAGCAGATGCCGGCGCAGCACTTTGTTATCAGCAGAGCCAAGAGGATCCATGCAAAGCGTAAATACCATAAAACGTGGCAAGAGAAATGTTTACACCAATCTGTGGTTTCTGATCAAAGCCAAAATTGCTGGGTTCTTGAATGAAAACTTCTGGCCGCACATGTGAGATTTGCAGCTGCCTTTGGCACCTATAAAATATGATTTGTGAGGTGCTGAACAATGTCCTGGGGGTCTCCAAAGGCTGCTCCTTTGGCACCAAGATCCTTTCATATTGAGTCCTGCCAGTGTGTGGATATGCCGGTTCGAGAACTTTGGCTGCATTTTGGGCTTGTTAACAGTGTAAAAGATTTGCCAGAGAAACCCCACATGCATTTTGCCCCCAAGCACCTTGCCCTCCATTTATAGACCCCTGGGAAAACCGAGCCCATCTGTTTCTCATTCATTTACACTTTACTCATCAAAATGTTGGTTTTGGTTGGATTCCTTTGTTTTCATTTCAAGAAACCTTTAAGAATGTAGAGTGGGGAAAAGATGGGTAATTAGCCAGAAGTGCTGCTGACCTTAAGCTCTCTGTCCTGTTTCTGACATTACCGTTCGGCCGTTGTACAGACACGCGCAGTATTTTTCCCCATTTTCCCCACTTACTAGTCTTCCTAAATTAAAAAGAAAAGAAAGGAAACGGAAAGAAAGGAAAAGGAATATAGTGCTTTGCTTCTGCTCCGCGACCAGAGATTTGAAAACGATCTAGAATCTGCGGAGGTTTCATGAGGGGACGCTCATGGGAGCTCACATTTTGCCGTTTCTTTTCTCTTTTTTTTTAAAGAGCCAACTGCTTTTTCTTACATTCATGAACGTGAATGAGTGGCTGGGAATTGTTTATCCCATGGGCTTAGGGAATAGGGAAAAAGAGTCTTTTTTTTCTTTTCTTTATTTGTCAAGTACTCACGAAACTATGAATATTTGTGAGCTGCAAGAAAAATACATGCAGTCTATTTTCTGGTCTTATGGTTTTTTAAAAAATCCTCTCAAAGCACTTTTTTTCTTAGCTCTTAGTCAAAATCAGTAGTTGTAGGCATCTTAAGTGGACCTAAATTCCTGCCTTGCTTACAGTTGTAAACTTGCTGATCTTTGGAAGTAGAAATAAAGTTAGTTTACATCCTGTCCCCACCACCAGAAAAAGGATAGATAACTCCCTCCCCAGTTCTTAGTTTACACATTCCTGAATAACAACCATAATCTAAATTGTGTAGGAACATGATGAGAAATATCTCATTTAAAGGGGGCATTACAGATGATTATGTATTGTATCTGTTATATAACCTTAAACAAGGTTCTTGTGTTAAGTTACCAAGTTTTAATAGTGGTGAACCTATGGCACTATTATGAAGTATCTCAATAACATCTTATGTATTGGTTTTAATGATGTGACAATCAGATACCCATATAATTTGGCAAATTCCTTTTCCATTTTATGTAGTAATGGCTTTACTTTTTGTCATGTGTGCCAGATGGTAGGAGATCGATATAATCCGCAAAACTGAAGTAATTGGACAAAGGAGACCCAACTGCTCTTATGGGACTTAAGAAGTTCTAGAATTACCACTGCAGATATGGCTTTCTGTTAAATACCATTTAAGTGGTGACAACCTAAGACAGGCACTGAGAACCTGTGCTGTGAGAACTGGATAAACCCCAGCGGAAATCGGAAATCTGCTGCTTTGTACTGGCGGTAGCAAGCTACTGAGCCTCCCTCTTTCCTCCTTGATATGGAAGAGTAATAGTGCCCAGTCCAGTTGGTAATAGCCAATTCCCAAGGTGTAAATATCCCACTGTGGTTGGTGTCAGGTCGCCAGATGGAGTTAGGAGAGGCCAGCACTATCAGTTACTCCTAAGCTGGTGCAAGCATTGCCACATTCCACTGACAGTACCCAAACCTTGGGGTTGTTGGGGGTATTAGGTGAGATACAGATGTGAAGTGCTTAATATCCCGCTTGCATATGCTTGATTTCCCTGATTCTAAGGTGCCATCAGTTGTAAGAAAAACCACCATTTAAAGATCGATTTTAATGAAAAATGTTTACTGTTTGTATGTATCCTGTATCAGAAATGAAAAAATTAACAGTTTGTGTTATAACTGAGGCAAGAGCGTTTACCCTGCACTAGGCACCATGCTAAGCAGTGGTCGTATGTAAGAAGCCTGTACCACACATGCTTTCAGCTTGTGGCTCTATTTGTTTGCTTATTAAATTAGAAGTACTCCATCAAATGTTAATGCCCTGGGTCTTCTGGCTGTTTCATCAGACATCTGAGCTGTTGAAGGTCTCTCTGTCATACCTTCTGTTAGTCTACTAGGGCTACGACCATAAAATACCACACTGTGGATAGCTTAAACAACAGAAATTTATTTCTTACAGTTCTGGAGGCTGCGAGTCTAGATCAAGGTATTAGTCGGTTTGGTTTCTCCTGAAGTCTCTTTCCTTGGCTTGCAGATGGCTGTCTTCTTGCCGTTTCCTCATATGGCATTTTCTCTGAGCACATGGATCCCTGGTGTCTCTTCCTCTTCTTACAAGGATACAAGTCGTATTCAGTTAGGGCTTCGACATATGAATTTGGGGGGGAGGGAACACAGTTCAGTTCATTACACATGTCTTTAGGCTGTGTTTTAATTTTCTAGAGTTGCCGGAACAAATGACCACAAACTGGGTAACTTAAAACAACAGAAATGTATTCTCTGGAGTCCAGAAGTCCAAAACCAAGATGTCAGAAAGGCCATGTTTTATTCTGAAGGCTTTAGGAGAGGATCCTTTTTTGGCTCTTCTAGCACGTAGTGGCTCCAGGCGTTCCTTGGCTTATGGTGGCGTCACTCCAATTTCCGCCTCCATTTTCACATGGCTTTCTTTTCTTCTCTCTTCTTCACCTGTGTCTTATAATGACAGGTGTCATTGGAGTTAGGGTATACCCAGTTAATTCAGGATGATCTCATCTCAAGATTCTTAACTCAATTATATCTGTAAAGACCCTTTTTCAAATAAGGCCACAGTCACAGGTTCCAGGTAGACATGCCTTTTTATTGGGGGAGGGGGGACCACTCATCCCACTACAGGTTGATTAATTCATCCAATCAAATGCATGGGACAACATCTTGATTTGTACCATAACTAGGTATAGCAATAGTGTCCAGTAAAGAAACTGTTTGAGAAATCTTGCTTTTCATAAGCTTTTGACAAGCCCAAACTAGCTGACACCAGCTGAGGCAGAAAGACCTACCTGATCACCCAAAAGCCCAAGATCCCCTTCTACAAGGTAGAACAACGTAGAGTTTGGGCCAAGTTGCAGCTTAGCAACTTAGGGAACTCTGTTTTCTAGCTCCTTTGAATTTTACTGTACTTATGTGACAAGTTTTGGCCACCAGACTAAGGCGGTTAAGGATTCCTTGCCCACATTTTCTTTGCCTTTCATGGTGCTTTTGCAAGGCTAAAGTCGGCTGGACACCTGAATCATCACCTGGGGGGATAGCTGCTCAGGAGAGATGCCCATCAAGGAATATCCTCGCAAAAATATTCGTGAGTAAGAAATAAACTTGTCCTATATTAAACCACTGAGATTTGGGAATTATTTGTTCTAGCAGTTAGTTATCTTAATAGTCCAGGTGATGCTACACTATTTATGCATGATAAAGTGCATTTTGTAACGAAATTGTACCATTGGTTCATAAGACAGCTACCACATTATGCTCACATGCTAGGAATTAGTCACAAAGTAACATTGGTTAGAAAAAAGGTTTTGCTGTCTGAAATCAGTTCTGATCTGGAAATGCTATCAAGAAATGTTAAACATTCCATACAACTTACCCTAACTTTCCAAATTCATTTGTTTTACCTTGGAGATGACCGAGAATTGGTAGTAATATTGAAGGATTATTTCATAGGGAAGAACACCATAATCTGGGGAGTAATTATGATATCATGGGAAAGAACCCAGCTTTTAGAGTCAGATGAATTTGTGTTTAGAGGCAAAATACGGGGGTGCCTGGGTGGCTCAGTCTTAAGCGTCTGCCTTCAGCTCAGGGCGTGATCCCGGCGTTCTGGGATCGAGCCCCGCATCAGGCTCCTCCACTGGGAGCCTGCTTCTTCCTCTCCCACTTCCCCTGCTTGTGTTCCCTCTCTCGCTGGCTGTCTCTCTCTGTCAAATAAATAAATAAAATCTTTAAAAAAAATAAATGCAAAATACACCACCTCTACTTCGTGAATTGGGAAGATAATGTAATATTTCTATGCCTTAGCTTTATTTATAAAAATGAGAAAATGATGCCTATTTCACACATATATTTATTGTGAGGATTAGATAAAATAATGAAATATTTTAAGTGTGTTTAGCACACAGCTCAATTAATGATTATGACTTTTCTTTTTTTTCTTTTTGCTAATATTGCTCTCATTGTTATCGATTGTGGTCTATAGTTTCTGAATGCCAGACACGATCACTTCCACTAGTGTGTTGGTTGAGTTTAAACCATCTGGAAGTAGCTCGTCAGCTTAGTGACCATCCCCAAGTCTTTCCACCCTCAGGCAAAAAAGATCATCGATATGGTATAGATACCTAGTCATGTTCTGAAATGGATAGAGGAAGAGATCGACCAGTAAGACCTTCCAGGGTTCTTAGAACTTGGTATATTAGAACAGATAAAAACATGAGAATCAGCTGACTTTCTAATTAGGCAATATTTTAGATTTGTCTTCATCATCTCTATTTTGACTTTAATTGAAACTTTGAGACCAACAAGCCACCTGTATGGATCCTAAATGGTGATCAAATGATTGCAAACTGCATGAGGACAGAGACTGTGCATATTTTGTCTACTACTTTGTATCTCCAAAGCCAGCCCCGGTGTCTGGCACATAGTAGGTGTGCAGTGAAAATCTGAAGAATGAATAGATAACCATAGAGAATATAGAGCTGAACCAAAGGCTGCCACAAGGAGTTCTTGGGACCTCTATAATATATGTTAGAGCCCACATGGGCCTGATATGGCCCCGCCATGTTAATTAACTGAACTATATTCCTCCTAGCACGACTTGATACCCCCAGAACTATGCAAAGCACCTTTCCCCAGTGTTACCTGTCATTGTTTTTCAACTCTATTTCATGAGAACTCACTCAAGTAAATAATTCTTGTCTGGCCACCAAAATTACTGAAATGGAGTCACCAGTTATGTCTATTATATTATTAAAGAATCCAAAGCCTAACATAAAGTTATCCCTGCTCTAGTAAAATGGTGAATTAGATTCAACAGCTATTTTTTGAATAACTATAATTCAGGAAGAGGCAAGTGATATGCAGTAGGATATTAAAAAGGGAGAATTGCTACATAGAGAGTGCTGTATTTTAGGGATTTTGAGGTTGTTGTTTGTACTACAGAGATCTCAGGGAAGAGAGAGCATTTTTCTAAGTTAGGATTAAATAGGATAAGACACATGAAGAAATAGTCCTGGGCCTGGCACAATATAATGCCCAGAGAATGTTAGCTAGCTGTGTTTATATTCTTATTAGAGATATTAATATCATCACTGCAGTGAATGTGGTGGTACTCCCCCCAGATCTTCCCTTAGAGCTGAAGACACTAATTCTTCCAGGTGCCAACAGTGTTGACCGATGATGGCTCAGAGCTGAATCTGCCTCCCGAAGTAGCCCTTGGCTGAAAGGAACTTGCTATGTACTGAATTGTGTCTCTCCAAAATTTAGATGTTGAAACCTTAACCCCCATAACCTCCGAATGTGATTGTATTTGGAGATAGGGCTGTTATAAGAGGTAGTGAAGTTAAAATGAGGCCGTTAGGGTGGGCTTTAACCCAATCTGACTGGTGTCTTTATCAAAAGAGATTAGGGTATATATAAAGACAGCACAGGTGTGCATGCACAGAGGGACAGAAGAGTTGCCTGGGCCTGGATCCTGAGGGTGCTGTGAAGAGGCAGTAAGAGGGCAACCCTCTGGAAGCCAAGGAGAGAGACCTCAGGAGAAACCAACCCTGACAGCACCTTGATCTTGGATTTCTAGTTTCCAGAATATGAGAAAATAAATTTGTGTTGTTCAAGCCACCTAGTCTGGTATTTTGTTGTGACAGTCCCAGCAAAATCATGTAGAGGTGCTCCACTGAAAATTACACCCCAGGTAGGGGCAATCTGCATTCAACAACTGGTCAGTGAGAGGGGCACAGTGTCCAGAACCCTAGCCTCTGTCTGGGACATCTCTAAAGGGCTATCCCAGCTCAGAGCACTCCTGCAGTATTTGCTGAGGCCTTTGGGGTTCCAGTTCTTTCTGTGGCCAATCCTCACTCCCCTTGAGGACTTGTCACTAAGAGTATTCTGCAGTAGGCTTCCTGCCCAAAAATCTCTATCTCAGGATCCATTTTCTAGGGAACTTGGTATATGACCTTTAGTATCAGGAATGGCCTTAGGAAGCAAATTCTAAAATGGGATTTGGGAATGAGATCACCACTGGCTGGCTAGCACTGAAGGCTGATTCATTGGCAGTAGGTGGAGTATGCATAGCCCCTGGCATGTTGTTGCAATATAATTACTAAAACTTCTACTGGTGGTAAACAGCCATGAAACACTGATGAAAAGGAAAGCAATGGTAGTGTGATGTCCTAATTGTTTAAAAGGTTTGGAGAATATAGTAATTATAACAGCATTGGAACTATATGTCTCTTACTGAGGGCCATCAACACACTAGAGAAAAACAATGAGTGGCTGAGGGGTATTAGCTATCAATTTAAGTGCAAAAGTCAGAGGCCCTCTTCAGTAGAACGTAAAGAGGCTCATCTCTTGCAGCCAAAGTATAGAAAAATCGGAGGATGAAGCTCAAGACTTAATTTTCAGGACAACAGACCTCTATAAAAAGGTTGAATTTTCAGCCTTGACAAGTCTTTTATCCAAGGTCAGTGCTCTGGCTGGGAGCAAGTGCGATTCTAGGTTGATACACTTGAGAATCTTGAAAACAGAGGTCTCCTTGAGCCCTCTGGGCCTGCAGAAGTGGCCAACTCTGTTCTTTTAACTTAGAACCATCCCATTGCTTAAAGCTGAGGCAGAGGTCTCTGCCTGAAAAGACTTGTATCCTCCTCATGATCTATACCTACCTCCACTGTTGGCTACTAGATTACCACTGTGATTAGGTCACAGTCCAGTCCAGCCCAGAAAGTGCTGGGCTTGCTAAGGAAGGGAACATCTGTAGGAACTAATCAACATGCACTGATCAGTCCAGGAGCCTGGAGAGTTGCCTGGGAGTGGATCCTGAGGAAGGAGGGGAGCGGAACAAAAAGCTCCCATGTACACATGGGAGAGCTTATCAATATGGAAGCACTCTCCATGATACAGGACTCAACACTCTGGCGAGGATTCCAGGAAATGGTACTAACATGTTATTAATTTAGCTCTTGGAAGCTTGGAGAAAATGATGGCCTCACTAGGTAGAGTAGAAAAAAGAAACGGTCAAGGGCTTAGAGTAGGTTATTCTAGAATAGATATAATACCCATCAGCAAGTTTTTTTACACAAGAGGGACAAAAAAGCCCTCTATACACCAAAGTGAAATGGATAATGCTGGTAAGAGGATACCAGCCGTCGAGTTCAGTGGTGGCTGTCCTTCACAGATGAGGTCTGACAGTAGAAGTTGTCATTCCAGAATAGGGCTCACTGATAGCAGTGGGGAGGATAGGGCCCTTAGACAAATTGAGACTAGGTGGTGGTACTTACCTGTCAGAACCAGGCGAGTACAATGGCCATAACAAGTGTCTGCCAAAGGAAACTGACCCGTAGAGGACTATGGAGCATCCCTTAGAGGGGATTGGGCAGTTAAAAAGCATGTTGCTCAATTTACACAAATAAATAAGAGGCAGAGAATCAGAAAGTTGAAAGTAGCCACCTCAATAAAAAGTCACAATCCTTTTTAAAGAAATGGCGCTGAAACAATCGAATAGCCATAAGAAAATTAAAATGACACTTGACCCTTATAACATATAAAAAATTAACCTGAAATGGATCATAGACCTACACATAAAAGCAAAAACTACCAAACTTCTAGTCAAAAAACATAGAAGAAAATCCGTGTGCCCTTGAATTAGGCAAAGATTTTTCAGATAGAACACAAAAAGCATGAATCATAAAAGAAAAACATTGTTATTGACTTTATCAAATTAAAAGCTCTTGCTCTTCAAAAAAAATACTGTTGAGAAAGAAATACTGTAAAGAAAGCCAGACTGGGAGAAAATATTTGCAAAACCCGTATCTGATAAAGGACTTGTATCTAAAATATATAAAGTACTCCTTACAACTCAGTAAGAAGACAAAAAAATGCAGTGTAAAAAATGGACAAGAAATTTGTCTACACACTTGCACAAAGAACATATTTAAATGGCAAATAGAAATAAAAATGTGGTCAGCATCAGCAGCCATTAGGACAACAGATTAGAAGCATAATAGATAGCCAGGATACGTGATTAAAATATGAAAAGTTTCGAAAAGATTAACCATATGAAGTCATGGATGTGGTGCAACTGGAACTCTCGTGCATCTGCTGGCAGGAAAAGTAAACCAGCACGAACACTTTGGAAAATAGTTGGCAATTTCTTATACAGTTAAACATATACTAGTGAAAAACTCAGTAATCCCACTGGTAAGTATTTAACAAACAGAAATAAAAACATCTGTATGCAATGATCATAGAAAGTATATTCATAATAACCCCAGATTGAAAACACCCCAAATGCCTACCAGCTGGAGAATTGGTAAATATATTGTGGTATATCCATATACAGAACACTACTCTTCAATAAAAAAGAATGAGGTGCTGATACATGCAACAACATGGAATCATTATGCTAAGAGAAAGATACAAAAGATTACTGTATACTACATAATTCCATTTATATGGCATTCTAGAAAAGGCAAAGCTATAGTAACAGCAGAGAAGTGGTTGCCAGGAGCTGGGAATGAGGGAGAATTGACTGCAAAGATCACAAGGGACTGTTTTGGGATGAGAGAAATGTTCCATATTTTCATCGCCATAATAGTTATATGGCTGTCTACCTTTATTATAACTCAGTGACTTGTACACTGAAAATGGGTGAACGTTATTGTGTACATTTTTCTCAAAGTAATTAAAAATGCTACATTAAAAAATGTAAAATTTATAAAGTCATGCTCCTTCTCCCAGTGTCCAGATCGGAGTTAGTGTGTAGACTTGGAATTCATAGTCAGAAGGATATATGCTAATGATTCCAGTAGTCCTTCTCCACAGAGATCTATGGCTATTTCTCTGAGTAACCATACAATGAGGAAAGGACAGTTTATGGACATTGGAGAACTGTTGAACACAGGATTCAAACTGAAATTGATGGCTGGGACCTGAAGGTCATCACTGTCCCTCTGTTGGAGAGGTCACAGAGGGAGACCAGGTGATCATTGGGGCCCTGGCCCACATTTGGCTCACAGTGGGTCCACTGGGACCTCGGTCTCACCTGGTAGCCATTTCTCTAACCCTTCGATGCATAATTGGAGTGGACACACATGGTAGTTGGCCAAACCCCGTATTGGTTCCTGGACCTCTGGTAAGAACTACTGCAGTAGGAGAAGACCAAGTGGAAACCTTTGAAACCCCTGCTCCCAGCCCTGGCAGTAAGTAAAAACACTATTGCATACCAGAGGGAATAGTAGAGATAAGAGACAATCTTAAAGATCTGAAGGATGCAGGGGTCATGGTCTTTACATATCTTTGTTCTTTAGTTTCCCAGTTTGGCTCCTACAAAACCAGACTGACCCTGGAAGATAAAGGTAAACTATCACAAGCTCAACCACGTAGTAGTCCTTGTTATAGCTGCTGTGCCAGACGTGCTATCTTTGCTAGAACAGATTAACATGGACTCAAGTACCTGGCATAAAGCCACTGATCTGGCAGATATATTTGTTTCATCTTCATCAGGAAGGACGACCAGAAGCAGTTTGCGTTGACATAGGATTAACAATAGCATACACTTACAGTCTTGTCCCATGGCTGTGTCATCTGTCACCATATAGCCTGCAGAGACCCGGACTCTCTAGATATGCCACAGGACATTCCATGGTATTGTTGACATCGCGCTAATCAGACTGGATGATTTTGAAGTGGCAAATACATTGAAGCACTTGGTATGGCACATAGTCTATGAAGGGTAAGAGATAAACCTCATAAATATTCATGGACCTCGTATATCAGTAGAGTTTTCAGGAATCCATTGATCTTGACAATTTGTTGCATTTTTCACTTCCTAACACTAATAAGGAAGAATGCTTGGTGGGCTCTTTAGACCCTGGAGGTAGCATATTCCATGACTGGGAACAAGGTGACATGAAAGGTTTCCAGCTTTGAGTGGGGCCCAGGGCAAGAACTGGACATATGTGGCACATCCAAGCTGTGGTGCAGACAGACCCCGCCGACTTGGCCACGTGATCTGGCCCCCCCGTGGTATTGCCTGCGGTGAGGAGGGGAGTGATGTTATGTGGAGCTTAGAGCATGTACTGATAGGAGAATCACAATGTAAATACCTCGGGTTCTGAAGCAATGTCATGCCTCCACCATGGAGAATTGTATGTTCATTGAAAACTAGGTCCCGGTATGCTTTGGGTTTCTGATGGAGACAGAGCACCTACCCACGGAAACTTGAGTGGCTGGCAGAAGTGTCCACCATTACCTGGGTTCTGTCGGACCCACCAAGGTGTACATTAGGGTATCCCAGCAGCGAGCCATCGTAAGATAAAAGTGGTACATCTGAGAGCGGGTGCAGCTAGACTGCATGAGCAAGTGGCCCAGACTCCCATGCCGCCCGCTGCTGCTGCGTAGCTTCTTCCCTCATCTCGCCCTGTGGTCACATACATAGTCTCCCGCTGGCAGCCGGCAAAGGAAGCCAAAGGCCAAGCGTGGTCAGGGATGTGCTGGTCTGGTACGTGGATGTACGAGGAGAAATTCTCTCAGTGAACACGCCTTTGGGCAGCGCAGCACATCATCCCTTTGTGTGGCGGAAGTGGCCAAAGGGGGAGCACACACCAACAGGTGGGCGGTTGCACACCTCCTGGCTGATTGGTCAGGGGTCTGACTGAGAACAGTTAGAATATTGGAGATAAGCAGATATAGGGAAGAGTAATGCGGATGGGCACCGTAAGGTTTGTAAAGTGAACACTGTAAGGTTTGGTTTATTGGGGGGATTTTATTCCTAATCGTTCATTCAGCATATGGGTATACCAAGGTATGTGGACTTCTTTCCATTTTTTAATTGTTTTAATCAGGGGAAGGGATTTAATAACCATCCCTTTGCAACATATGTTAACTCCTGGTCCCCATCAATGCCCTTTACCTCTGTATTTAAACCATTTCTAAATTCAAAAAGAATTGCCTGGAACCATACCACTGTTCCCCAGAAGGGACAATTGTGAGTCATTAAAGAGTGGAGAGGACACACTCAGCCAGAGGCAGAACCCTCGTTCCAATTAATGAACTTCTTGGAGGAGAGCATAAGTAATTGGTTTTGAGGTTGTTTCCACTGCCTTTGAAGGGCAATTGAAGTGCTCATCAAGACGTGCCAAATGTTTATAGAGTGCCTCTTGGATGAGTATCTGTTTTAAATAAGTGAATTTAAAGGGGCCTGTAACTCACTTAAATTACACCAAGATGGGAGACTGGAGACAGGATATAGCTTCCAGTTGAAATTCCTTGATCTCTGGTTTAGTCTTAATTTTATAGATAACAAAAGCCATCATTGGAAGAACTTTAACCAGTTGTGTTCAAATGGTATTCAGATGGGACACAGGCTGCAGGCTATCCCCAAGCTGGTTGGTTCAGATCCGTTTTCTTCTTAATGCAGTAGCTTGGCATTTGTTGGTCCAATGAACACATGCAGTTTATAGCTTGAAAAGTCTCTTGAGCTCCTGCCTGGACAGAAGAAAAGCAGGACTAAGAGAATGCCATACCCTTATCCCTGGTACCTGAAAACCATGGTGGATCTGGTGAGTCCAGGGAAATCAGCTGCAGGATTTCAGCGAGGCTCAGCCTAGGATTCCCCTTTCTTCCTCCCGGGTGAATGCCGGTTCCTGGTTTTCTGAGACTGTGCTCTTGACCAGCATGACACACCCATTTGAAAGCTTCAGCCCACATTTGGCTGAGGCCTGGGGGGGCTGGGTGACTCCGAGAGACAGCAGGGGAGCTTTACTATAGAAAATGGGGATGATGGAACGGGGCTTGGAAACATTAAGATAAAGAAGGGCCTGGATGTGCAATAAGAAAAGGGACCAGCCTGAAATTTGACTGTATCCTGTCAGTAAATGAAGGGAGAAAGACTAGTCGATAAAGATGGAGGAGGACTGACATCCAGACTTGTCTCTGCCACTAAGTAGCTATGTGGTCTTGGGCGAGTGATTTAATTTTCTAGGGCTTTGGTTTTCACACATGAAGGATTCAGAGAACATCACTAAGGTTATTTTCATTTGAAGTTCTAAAGTTCTCTGATTTTATTTCTAAGAATGTTCAAATTATATCTAATTGTCTTTGAGATTTCAGTCACTTCATAATTGAACTGTGGAGCTGTGTTTGCTCTTATATCTTAAATCTTCACGACTCAGCTTGCTTTAGAAGTAGGGCACATTGCATCTCTCCCCCACTTTCCTCTTTACTCTGAACACCTGTGGACATCACCTTCTTTGTCACCCCAGTGCTCAAAACACACAGCAGGAAGATGACCCCTGACCTCATGGAGGCCCTTAGTGCTGCCCATGGGTCCAGTTGCATTGCTCTATTCCAGTCTTTCCCCTACTTTCCTAGGCAACTATTTCACATCTTTTCAGCTTTCTTCAGACCATCCAGACCTTTCTCCTCATCCTCACTCACAGCTGATGAATATGCATCCTGTTCTCCTGAGAAAATAGAAGCAGCCAGAAGAGGATTTACACCAAATCCCATTGCCTCATTTACCCACCTGTCTGCATCTTTGTCTTTATACTCTGCCTCCACTCCCGTTACAGGGGGCGAGTGATCTGTCTGTTAATCGAAGGCTAATGCCCATGCTTGTGCATTAGACCTCATCTCCTCCTGACTACTCAGGAACACCCCTCCAGCAATTGTCCCTTCTTCCCACTTGCTTCATCAATTTTTCCCTCTGTAAGGGATCATTTCCATAGCACACAAACATACTGAAATACTGTCCAGCTTCAATGAAAATTCTCTTTTGTTCCCACATTTCTCCCAACTATTGCTCCATTTCTCTATCGCTGTATGCTATAAAATCCTCAAAAAATTTGTTTCTATTCACTGTTAACAATTTATTCTCTGCTATTCTTTTTTTTTTGACCCCACTCTAGTGACTTCTTTGTAGCTATATTCAATAGTCAAACATTAGTCCTGATTTTCATGACCTATCTCAGCATTTGATCCAATTAATCACTCTTTCTTTCCTGAAATGGGTGTTATTTTTTTTCCATTTAGATTCCATGACATCTTTCAGTTTTCATCCTACCTTCCTACTGCTCACTTCACTCACTTTTGCTGGTTGGTTCCTTCTCATCTCCTCAACCCTTACGCAATGGGCTGCTCAAGATTAGTTGTCCTTAACCTCTTCTATTCGGTATGAACCCACTGCCTCGGTGATCTCATCTAGCCTCATGACTTTAAATTCATCTGTACTCTGATGACTCCCAAGTATTTGTCTCCAGCCCAGAAATTTCCCCTCACTTTCAGATTCATATAGCTAGCTATCTTTTCTACATGGGTATCTGATAGGCATCTAAACTTAAGATGTCTAAAACCACACTCCTGATTCTTACCCGCTTTCTTAATCTCTGGCTCTCGTGTAGCCGTCGCATCAAAGTAACTGACGTCTTCATCTCTCTAGTGGCTCAGACCAAAACCCTTGCGGACATTTATGAAAACTTCGGCTTATGTTCCATTATGTTGGTGGTTCTTCAAAATATATCCAGAGTTCAGTCACTCCTTAGACTTCCACTCCTATTTTCATGGTCTCTCTTATTGGTCTCCTTGCTTCTGTTCTTACCACCAGTTTTATTCTCCTCACAGCAGGCAGAGTGGTCTTTAAAACTTTAAATCAGATTATGTGACTCTTTTGCTCATAACCATCCATGGGTTTCTTATCTGCCTTATAATAAAATCTGAAGTTCTTACAATGGCCTGGGATGTCTCTACACTTCCTCCATCAACACCTTCCCCCACTTATACTTCTCTCACCTCATCTCCTACCACACTGCCCCTCACTCTCTTCACCTCAGCCACATTGGCTTCCCGCCTGTTCCTGGTTCAGTGCCTTGTCCACATGCTGTTCCCTTGGTTTGGCACACTCTTTCCACAGATGACCACAGGGCTCACTATTTCACACCTGCCCTGCACTTCTCTCTGTTTTACCTTCAATCTTTCACTGTAACGTTTATTCATCACCTGACATAGATCTGCTTTCAGTGTTTCTATTGGCTGTTTCCCCTCACTGGAGTGGAAGCCTCACAAGAGCAGAAGCTTATTCTCTTCTGTTCACTGCTGAGTCCTCAGTGCTTACACCTGGGCTTGGCACATAGTGAGTGCCTGATACCAATTTGTTGAGTAAATGTGTGAATGGATGAGAATGTTCAGGCCATGCCCATGGGTTTTGGAGAAATTGAATTGGGAGACACAGGGGCTTAGCCTATTTGGGAGCCAGACTCTATCCATACATCATCTGTGAATATGTCAAGTGTGAAATGGTACAGCTTAGTTAGGAAACATGGAAATGTAGAAATGTTAGTTGATTTACTTGGCCATGCTGTAAGTGTAATTGTAATTCAATGATATGCCCTTGTCAGAAGATTGCTTTATGGAAGTGCTTCTCCGTTAGCTTGTATGTGTGTGTTGTGTGCACACGTTCTCAGTAGCATACCAGATGACAGAAATCCAGAAACCACCATCCTAGTTGAAATATGTGGTCCATTCAATACAGCATTCCCGAGCCAAAAGCAATCCAAGGAAATTAGGTCAAAGCAGATATGCACACTTGATAGTACACTGTCAGTTGTTTGTAAGGGTTAGATCTCCAATTCAAACTAGCTTGAAAAAACAAACAAAAAAGGGGATTTATTGGTTCAAATAACTTGGAAGTTTAATGGGTATTTTTAGATACAGCTGGATTGTGGGACTCAAATGAAATAATAACTTTGTATGTATCTCTTGGATTCTTCTTTCTTGGGTTGGCTTCATTCTCAAACAGGCTCTCTGCAAATAATGGCAAAGATAGCTTCAGGCAGTTCCAACCTTATGTGGTCCCTAGCCCTACCATAATTCCATGAAGTTGGCAAGGTCAGGTCAAAGAAGGAAGCAAAACAGGGCAAATAAAAAGCTAGCATTGCTACTCTTCTCCTAATGGCCAATTGTGAAGTTGATTTACTCAAACATTTCAAATGTATTTTTATTTCCTTGAAGTCATTGACATGGATTTGTCTTTTTAGACTCAGCTGTCTTTGATTACCATGTTTCTTAGAACCCCATAATGTTTTGTTTCCTCTGCAACTCTTTCTGGCATAATGTTATTGTTTTTAATAGCATTGATGAGGTTTTAGAAACTTTAGACCAAACACAATTGAAATGCTAGTTAGCCCCTTTGGCGTTGCTGTCATGACTTGATGAAAATTATACAGACTGGGGCCACATCTATGGGATCTGATGCAAGCAGTGTGGTCCTTTGCCACCAAAACAGGCCTCACACCATCCACTGGCCAGAGGCAAAGATTAGTCAAATTCTGCTCCAAAGTGAGATACAGCCTGAGAACAAAAGCCTAGCTTAGGAAATCAGTAGGTTCTACATGCATTTCAGTCACGAGTCTGAGTCCTTCCTTTAACATTGGCCTAGGCCATCCATCCTCTCCTCAGCCTCCTTGATCCAGAGACTGGAATGAGAATCTTTGCCTTGTCCTTAAAGCAGATTGGCCTTTGTCATCATAAACTTACTGTTCTGCTCATCCCTAGTGAACTCTGAATGGAGATTCTTAGGTGGAAAATCAAGGAAATAGAGGTAGAGACATGGCCGGCCAAGGTTTAAAGTTGCAAGCAGCAAAACTAATTTTGCTAATTTAAGTTGGGAAAGAATTTATACGAAATATTGGATGGACCACAAGATCACTGGGATGGCCAGAGATCCAGGCCAGGAAATCAGCCGGAGTATAGACGTTGTAAGTTGAATTGTGTCCCCCCAAAAGGTATGTTGAAGTCCTAAGACCCATATCTGTGACCTTACTTGGAAATAGGGTTTTAGATATAATCAAGTTAAAATATCATTGTATTTATGAGGGTGGCCCCTAATCCAGTGACTGGCATTTTTGTAAGAGAAAGGAACGAGAGCTTTATCCACAGAGACGTAGCAGAAGACCCAGGCAAGGCCGTGTGAAGATGGAGGCGGAGATTGGAGAGATGCTGCTACCAGCCAAGGAACGCCAAGGATTGCCCACAACCACTGAAAGCTCGAGGAGGCCAGGAAGGATCCTTCCCAAGAGCTTGCAGAGAGAGCATGGCCTCGCCAAGGCCTCGGTTTCAGACTTCTAGACTCTAGAACTGTGAGAGAATCCATTTCTGTCATTTCACGCTCCCCAGTTTGTGGTTAGGGCAGCCCTGGGAAACGGACGTCACCAGGCAGCACCGCAGCGGGAGCCTCGGCCGAAATCACGCTCAGCAGCGGTCTGAGCCGTAAGCCGTAGCTGCTGCCCCTTCCTGCCGCTGGCCGTGCCGCCCTCTCCTCTGGCTCTAGGATGAATCATCTGCCCTCCTTAGGTCTTTGTATTCAAATTCCAGATTGGACTGTCTGACTGGGTAAAGTCTGGTTCCCATGTCCATACCTGGCTGACAAGAGGAGGCAGAAAGCAAGAATCAGGGAATTCAGGAAGTCACACAGAAGGTCCTTCCCAAAGGTAGGAAGGAGCTTCAGATGCTAGATGACAAAAACAAATGACTGTGACACGTATATGCAAGAGTTTGTGAATGGTTCGTTTGCATTTTGGCATAAACTGGAGGAATTGCAAGTTTATTTCTTAGTATCCTTTTAGGTTCCTGTCAGAAGGCGGGATATATTGTATATATCTCCACGGCATATACATGAGAATGTCACATCTGAAAATGCCATTTGTCAGGCATCTCTGCAAAAACCAAGACAGAGAGGAGATCTCGGATGGAGAGGTGGCCCCACCACAGGTCTGGGCGGACTCTGGAGAAGACCTCTTGAGCTTGAACCCTGGTTCTGCCACTTACTAGCTGTGTGATGTGATCATGGTTTAACCTCTTGAAGCCTTAGTCTCCTTATTTGCCAAGTGGGGATAATAATCCCTGGGTCACAGTGTTGTGGTGAAGATCAGATGTGCTAAGCCACATAAGGTACTTAGAACAGTACTTTGTCAGAAGCACTCAACGTTAGCTAGTATCCCCTTACCAAGCTCTGAGCTCTGAGAAACTATCTTTGTCCTTTTGGGGATAGCACTTCTGAACACAAAATTAGTAAAAACCCCAAAACAGTACTCAAAGAGCAAAATCTTATCAGTATTTTGGTTATGCCATCTGCATGAAGATACATGTCTCTGGGTGCTTTGCCCCTCCTGTTCAGAACCAAGATCCACAGATGGTCCCAGTCCTCCAGCGACAGGGGCTACAATGAACACCCTGTACATATCAGATGTCTAGACACAAAAGGGAAAGAGAGAATTAGCACCTTGGGTCTTTGTTGGCAGCAGGGGCGGAAATAAGGACAGGCACATCTCATGGGAGGCATACACCAGTGCAGTACGTGATTATCCCCATTAGTCCTCATGGAGCCTCACAGAGTCCAGTAGTTGACACTGTTGTCCCTGTTTTACCCGTAAGGACATTGAAGCTTAGGGAATGGAGTGACTTGTTAAAGATCCAGAAGTTAGAAGGAGCTGAGTGGCCCGGCCCCTAGAGCAGCCTAGAAGCAGAAGCAGAGTAGCTGCAGCCCCCAGGGCAGGGCAATGAGCACCTGCCATTGAGGGTCCTCCCTAGTCCCTGGGCCACCACAGCTTGTCCCCAGTGATCTTCCAGACCCATTCTGCTGGGAGGCCCCGCAGTGCCTGCCTTCACTGGCCGTGTATGTAATAAATGTCCCTCCAAGAAAGGAAACCTGAAAGGGTCTTGTTCCCTAAAGCCTTGCTACTCAAGGCAGAGTCCAGGAGCAGCTGATTCAGCATTACCCTGGTATCTGCTAGAAATGCAGCATCCTGGGGCTTCCTGCAGACCTCTCAAATCAGAATCAGCATCGGATCTTTTGACAAGGTCACTGTGTATTGGTATATTCACGAATGTTTGAGAAGCACCTTCTCTAAAACATTGCTTGTCACACTTAGCGGCACATTGGGAGTTAAAAAAAAGAATACAGTTACCTCGTCCCCACCCCAAGCTCTCATTGATTTAGCTCTTGCGGGCTGCAGCCTGGGCATCAAGACTTTTGGCTCCCTAGGCGATTCTGTCTTACAGCCGGAAGTTGAGAACTGCTTGCTCTAAAACCTCTACCCAGTGTCTAAACACACGATAAACATGGGGCCGAGGCATGATCTGAAGACTGTGAAATCATGTATGTCAGTGGAAAATACAGATTTGGTCATCAAATCTCAGAGAATTAGAGACACTGGAAGCTTGAGAAACCTTAAGCATAAACTGTGTGTAATGAAATTAAAATTACTACAAGTGATTACTTCTAGCCTTTTCCCTTCTCCTGCTCCCTGCAGAGGACTTGCTGGCTCATGACTTCTCCTTCGCCCGCCCCAGGATGAGGGTTCAATCTCTCATGTGTTTGAATGACATGGACTCATGAGGAAAAGGAGGGGAGAAGGGGGATAAAAGGTAATGGCCAGAGTGGAGTTCTAAGAAGTTTTGGGGTAGATTTGGAAGAGAGTGATATTGGTGACTATGGGTTTTGAGAAGGCTTGGGAGAGGATTAGAGAAAATGTGATAAGAATGAGAATTTCTTTTTTAAAAAAGAATTGTGGTGAAATGTACATAAGATAAAATTTACTATATTAATCTTTTTAAATTAGTTTACTGTTTAGTGGCATTAAGTATATTTGTATTGTGCATGCTTCACCACTATCACTTCCAGAACTTTCTCATTATTCCAAACTGAAACTTGACCCATTAAATAACTTTCCTTTCCCCCTTCTCCCCAGGAGCTCCTGGCAACCACTATTCTCCTTTCTGTCTCTATGAATTTGATTATTCTAGGTATCTCATACAAGTGGAACCACACAGTATTTGTCCTTCTGCGTCTGGCTTATTTCACGTTGCATATAAATTTCTCTTATAATTATTTTTGACCTTTTAGACTGTCCTTTTTAAAATCTGACCTGTTTGACAACTGAACCATGTGTGTCTTGGCTTTTTTAGGGTTGCATTAGTGTAGTGTTGCTTTTCTTGATGGGAAGTGAACTTAGGAGATGATTATCCTAAGAGGTAAGCCAGGCTGAAAGTAAAAATAGGCTCAGAAAAGGTTGAGATAACCTCACTGATGAGAGAGCACACAAGCTTTGCAAGGGAAGATGGATATCTGAGGTTGACAGCCTGTGAAGATGCTTGTAGTTGCTTCACCCAGTTCCCTAACAAAGGCTTTTTGGTATTTCTGGTTGGCAGTGGGTCACATGCTCTTTACCTGCTCTCATTTTTTAGTTCTAAAACTAAAATGCTGTTTTAACAACCATCACCCCCTGCTTTTGGCTATGGGGAGGTTGGTTGGTTTATTTTTTATGGTTGACAAAGGAGGTGATGTGATAAGACTAGTTTTTTTGTTTTTTGGGTTTTTTTTTTTTTTTTTGAAAAAAAAAAAAATCTGCTTTGGCTCTCATGAGTAAGCCTTAAAACATATCAGGCATTTCTGAAGAGACCACTTGGCCTTTATCCCACAACTTTTGAAGAATGGGAAGTCAGAGGGACATTGTCATTTTCTTTCAGAGTATTTTAGAACATTATGGTCAACTTCTGAGACCTTTCAGGAAATACTAAAAATAAATTGTCATGTACTGGTTATCTGACTTTGTTTGGGTGGACTATTTGATGTTGCTGATTCTTAACTTTTTTATTTTGGAAGTACGAGTGGTAATGCCTATCTAAGAAAATTGTGAAAAGAATTCAAGGAGATAGTGTCTTCGTAGAAGGCCCTCAACAAATTATAGTTGTCATTTATCTATGCTGATTCTATACAATGATGTTATATCCTTTGCAGTCATCCACACATTTGGTAAAATTTAAAATTGCATTGGTGATTGGTGAGGAAGTTCATAGGTATTGTTGCACAATACTTCTATTCAGAGAGCAGCATATTTTCTGTCTTAGGTTGCGTTCACTAGAAGCAGAGCCTGAGGTAGGGATTTGGCTGCTCTTTGGGAAGCACCTATGAGATAATGAGGGAAACAGGATAGGGGAGGGGAAGGAGCCAATAAGATGTAGAGTCAGATAAAGTCTAGCCTTATAGCTTGAAAGGAGGGCAAGGATGGAGTGCCTGGGGGGGGGGGGAACCTCCAGAGTATTAATCTTACCACAGGATCATCCCAGGCAGCACTGTAGGCTTTCATTCTATAATGGAACCATTTTAGGGCTCTAAAACTTTTGCAGAGTTTGTTGAACTGTCAACAATAGCCAGGTGCTGTGACATCTGTGTCCACTGACTTAAAAATGGCTATGCAATAGATACTCTTTAACCAACTCTTAGTGATGCATCAAACCGA
Organism: Ursus arctos; assembly: GCF_023065955.2. Taxonomy (NCBI): domain Eukaryota; kingdom Metazoa; phylum Chordata; class Mammalia; order Carnivora; family Ursidae; genus Ursus; species Ursus arctos. Next base: position 41,882,510 of record NW_026622930.1, on the reverse strand, counting down.
AATTGCCCACAATTAAAAGCAAGGTATTCATTTGTTCATGAATTTAACTACTATTTCTTAAACATCTGTTAGGTGCTCAGAACTGTACTAGGTGCTGAAGTAGTGGCCAATACAATAAAAATTATCAATGGATATTTTTTAATTACTTAAAAAATTATTACATGAAAACAAGATAGCAATAACCATTTCCTCTGGTCTTTTCAATAAAAAGTAACTAGGCTGCTAAATAAAACTGGGTATTTAAACTATATTTTTGAAAAGGGATGATGCTAGGATTTGTTTAAATTCGTTCTTTACATAGCTAGGCAAACTTGGAAAGTTGAAACTTTAGCAGCAAAAGTGATACTCTGTTCTTGCTTCAAGCTCTTCCTGAGCAGATGTGAAAATCAGGGGAAATTTGTGGTAGGTGGGGCTTTGGAAATTGGTAAATTGCAAATACACCCTTTGAAATCAATCTAGAAATAAATGGTAACTCTGACTAACATCCATTGAACAAAAGATACTTTTAGACACAATAATAAAGAGTTCCTGCAGGGGAATGAAAAGAACTGAAGTTTTTTCTTTCAACTCTTCAGGTTCCTGCTTGTAAGTGTATTTGGTGAAATGACTAGACACACGGAAACAAAAGCAGAACGAAAAATCCATAAACTTCCTTTAACCTTCTTATTACCAAGACCATATTTGGGGATAATAATTGGTGTACTCCATAGGGGCAAGCTGGGAAATGTGTGTCTGTCATGGTTCTTTGTTCATAAGCAGCAGAAATGAGCTTTGGATAACTTAAGCAGAGGGAGAGTTTATTGGAAGGATATATGACAGTTCTTAGTATAAAACAGAAAGCTTAGGCACCTGGCTTTGAAAGGACAGGAATCATGGTACAGGAATCCCAGGGTCTAGGGAACAAAAATAGATAGTCTCGTTACAACATCTCTGTTAGGATGAATTGGCTTCCGGAATTTTTTTTACTATGTGACATATCACTTAAGACCCAATCTCAGGGAGAAGGGTGTCTCACCGTCTGGCTAGAGGAGGGCTGGGATCATTCATTCATGCATGCATTCATTCATTCAACGGATATATATATTGATCTCCACTGCTATAGGCCAGGTGCCTGAAATACACAACTTGGCTGACAGCCCCAACACAATGCATTCCGCGGGGGAGGGAGCATTTCTCCAGTGCAAAATCAAAGTGCTGCATTAGAAGTAGAAGTGGAAAAATGGGAAAGATTGCTGGGTGTTCAGGATGGCCAATAAGCGCTGTAGGATGATTTCCTGTAGGTGCACAGACATTTTATATACTTGGATTTTGTTTTTGTTGTTGTTGTTTTGTTTATTTTTTAGGAACATTAACTCCTTGAACTTTTTCTTGCTTTTGGAACAAATTTCCAAATTTCCCAAATCAGTGGGCTGTATTAACTCCCACCCCTCTAGAGCCAAGCAGAAGCTGGCCCTGGACGCTCACCTGGCACCAGCAGCCCCGTATCCACACCCCAGCTTCTTGCCCTCAGGGGCCTGATGAGGTTTGATTCAGTTTCTTTCTTCTCTGTCAGGGTGAATTACCGATTTTACCCCCTCCTCACACACACATTTGTCTCAAGGATTCATTTGAGTGTAAAGTTATTAGTTTTCTCACACTATATGTTTAATTTCCCATTTTTGTCTACCTTATGAGAAGTCTGGCAATGAGCACATTGTGTTTCCATGTGTCCCTTAACGGAATTTTTCTCCTTTTTACTCTGTTTTATATTCCCAGACTTAATATTGGTTCAAATATAGAGGCATTTACATTTGGAAGCAAATACAGGGGAATGACTACATTACCTAAGCACAGCTCATAGAGGGCTAAGGTAGAGAAAACATACTTTCTTTTTGTTTTTCCTACGTAAGTCATACAAGTAGTCTTCATTATCAGAGCATTCCTTAAACAGCTTCATTGTTTATTTGTAGATTCATTCACTCATTCATTCATTTTTATTTCCCAAGCAATTATTAGCCACACTGGCCGTACACTATTTTTTACTTAAATGGAGTTTGTTTGACTTTTAAATGAACTTAAGGGAAGAGGACGTTTTAAGTGAGTTTAGCACAAGCTGGTCTGAGGGGACAAGAAACAACTGGTGGTACAGTTTCTATGAGATCCTCAATCTTGGGGCTGTATCATTGACATAGTGTAAAACTCCAGTTCCTGAAGCAAAACTTAAAATGGCCCCTCGTTCCTGCTGCAGAAACAACCTACTCTTCCTTGGAGGTTTGTCACCTCCCGAGTCCCTGGACAAAGAAGGAGCTTTGTGGGCAGAATCTTCGAGTGCTCTTTCAGGACCCAGAGCTCCCTGAGTGCGGGTCGTGCTGGCAGGGCTGTGGTTAGAAACAGCAGGATCAAATCTACAACTGGCTTTGCATCTCCTCTACGGTTTAAATTCCAATTCTGTTGGTTGGGTTAATAATCTTTTTTACAATATTTTTTTCCTTCCAGTACAGAATCAAGTCGAGGGTCTGGTATCGCATTTGGTCGTCATTATCTCTTTAGCTTCCTTTAATCTGGAACAATTTCATAGTCTGCCTTTATGGCATTGCCATTTTTGAAGAATGTAATCCTCACCACCATCCCTCTCCTCTTTTACTCCTGCCCCCACTTTTTAAAAATAGAATATTCCTCACTTTAGGTTTGTTCGATGTCTCCTTGTGATTTGATTGATGTTATGTATTCTAGGCCAGAGTACTGCATACGTGATATTATGTCCTTCAGGGTATCATGTCAGTTCTCAGCAGTAATGTTAATATTGATGACTTGGTCAAGGTGTTGTCCAAATTCTCCATTATATAAATACTGTTTTCCACCCCACACTTTTGCAATTAATAAGGAGTCCCTAGGGAAGCATTTTAAGATGATACAAATATTCTGGTCCTCATCAAAATTTCCTCCTAGATGTAGCATGCATTGATGAGTCCTGTCTGATCCAGTCTTTATTATCATGGCTGCAAAATAATGGTCCTCCAGCTCCAGTATTACTTCATTCACCGTCAGTCATTGTATTTCACTGTAGCCCAGGGCTCCCTTCCCCCATTTATTTATTATTTACTATTTATTTGTTCTCAGTATGGACTCATGAATTCTCATTTTTTTCAGTGGTTTATAATTCATTGCTATCCTTAGTTCTACTGGTGCTCAAATTTATCTGCTCTTACTTCTGTAAAATACGAGGCAAATGTAGCTTTCTGCTGTTTACCCACATCCATTCAGATTGCACCCCCTACGCCCCCATATAGAAATCCTGGAGCCACCACTCTGTGTGTGACATATACGCACAGACTATATAGCATACCAGGAAACCGACAGTAGGGGCTACCTCGAGGGGGGAGACTGAGAGGGGCTAGAGGTTTGAGGTTGAAAAGAAACTTAATTTTCACTTTGGTAATATTTGAATTTGTTTTTAAATCAGTTACATGTAATGACTTTTAATTATCAGTTTTTTTTTAAGATTTTATTTATTTGACAGAGATAAGAGACAGCGAGAGAGGGAACACAAGCAGGGGGAGTGGGAGAGGAAGAAGCAGGCTCCCAGCGGAGGAGCCCGATGCGGGGCTCGATCCCAGATCGCCGGGATCACGCCCTGAGCCAAAGGCAGATGCTTAACGACTGCGCCATCCAGGTGCCCCAATTATCAGTTTTTTTAAAAAAGCTTGTTTGTTTGTTTGCTGAGTTACTGTAGGCAAAGCCAGATTAATTCGGGTCTGCTACCGTGGAACACATTTTGTTTTCCAAGTCGTTAAACTTTTAAGCTCCATTTGAAAGCTTTCCAGACAGTCTTCATGATCTAAGTGCTATGGCGTGGTGATTGCTTGGTGACATTAGTTTGGGTCTGTTTTTGAAGGCAGGTTTTGGCTACTAGCAGCCAGCAAATTCTGACCCCTGACCTTCAGTTTTCGGACTCAGAGTGTGATTTCCAATGCCAGTGTTAACCCAGGGTCATTTTCACCTGCCCTGAAGCTTTATTCTGGAGAGCTCCCATGCTGGTAGATGGGGGACTGTGCGTGAGGTTATTAGAGCAAGAGCTCATTTCAGCTATTTTCTCAGTCACTTGGCTACAAGTGTCCTGGGTGAGCAACAATGGCAGATTTGGCCCATGATAGTTCTTTGGATTCTAACCAGTTGCCAGAGTGCCTGGCATTGAGTAGCTCTCCTATTCACATTTTAGACAATTTTTTAAAAATCTCTATAAAACCACATATAATATATCCTTAAATTTCTTCTTCACTTAAAATAAACCTATACATTTAAAGCACTCGATCTCACTTCGGTAAGAAATCTCTGAACCCCGCAAAGTCGTGGATGGTCGGGGCTCAGTGCGGAGCAGTCTGTAGCACACAACCCGGAGGGAAGCTCTCTTGGCCTCACTCACAAGCAGCCTTGTGTAATTCTTCCTCCATTAAGCTTGCATGCAGACCACACTGAGCTCAGCCATAGTCACCCTTCTTTGAGAAAAAAAATAATAAAGTGGCCTTATTATAAACATGGGCAAGCTGGATTTTTTTGAGGGGCTTTTGCATTTTGGAGCCTTGTGGTTTTCTTCGTCTATCTGATAATCATTAACATGCACAACGGTTAACCTTCCAGCAACGTGAAACTTTATATCCGAGCTTTGCGGCATCTGTCTTGCAACGCAGACTGAGGTTTGCTGAGGCTGTTTTTATAATCACTGGTGGTAAAATCAGGAAGATGCAAAATGGGCGTGTATTGAAACGCAGTTCATCCCACATTCTAGACCTTAAATTAGAGTGATGAGCATAAACACTGCAAACAGAGTTTTTTTTCCAACTAAATTGAAATTATATTTTAAATGACCTACAATTACCAGAAACCATCTCAAAGCTAGAAATTAACTTCTTAGGCACTGGTCCCAGCAGATCAGCTGTTAAATGGACCATCTTGTGTAGCTGACCTCCCACTCCAGCTTCACCCGCACACAGCCTCGCACGAACCAGGCAAGGTGGAGCCCCAGGGCGGTGCCCGATTTTCATGGTCATGTGACAGGCGTTGGCCAGTGGGATGGTACAGCCATATTTTTACAACTTCCCAAATGACAGTTTCATCCAGGTTCGTGACATTTTGCTGAAAAACTGTGCTTGTTTTGTTTTTAAGAACAAGCGACCGTTTTATTTTAGATTTTAATTGAACTATGTTTATGCAGGTTTTGTCATCTGGAATTTAGGGCATGAAATTGGGTTCAGGAGGAGCCAGAGACTATTCTGGGCTGGTCACCGTATGACCTTGGTTATGGCTCTCACCTTCAGGACTACACAATTCTTGTCAGAACTGTAAGAGATGAGCAGCTGGGCAAGTACCAAGTGCCCTGCCCTCAACATCAGGCAGGTGGCCTAGTCCTTGTTGCCACCTCCCTTTCAGTGAGAGTGTGAGGGTCTTAGGGTCAGCCTTTCTTTACACTGGCTGGTACACAACTCAGCACGTGGTTGACTTGAATTTAACACGGTGGAGTACTTTGAAATGTTGAAATTTGTGATTAGTGTATTTGCGAATGGATTAACTCGTTTGAACCTCACGGCCTCTTATTTCTCCAGGAACTCATAATAAACCTCTCTTCCTTGAGTCCAGTCTCTTGTCTTGAATCCACCCCCTAACTTCCCCAAAGTGATTTTTCTGAAATCCAAAGCAATGCTAATTTCCTTTTTAAAAACCCTTCAAACATCTCTCCATCACTAAGAGCTATGCTGATTCAATCCCTGCCAACTTCTCTGCCTCCCACCCCACACTTCTGCAGCACGAAATTATTTCTACTTCTCCCAGGGCACCACTCTTGTATTCTTGTAAAGCACCTCATGTCATGCCCTGGGTTCTTTCTGGCTTGCCCTCCCTGTCACTTCTCCACTTGGCTAAGTCACAAATGATGTTTAAGTCTGCTTAGACCATGCTGGGACTGAATGTTTGTGTCCTCTCAAAATTCATATGATAAAATCCGAATCCCCAAGGTGATGGTATTAGGAGATACCTTTGGGAGGGGTCCCCTTCAGGAGGTGGTTAGGTCGTGAAGGTAGAGCCTTCATGAATGGGATTAGTGCCCTTATAAAAGAGGCCCCAGAGAGATCTCTTGTCCCTTTTGCCATGTGGGGTACAGCAAGAAGACAACGGTCTATGAGGAAGCAGACTCTTACCAGACGCCAGTTCTGCCGGTGCCATGATCTTGGACTTCCCAGTCTCCAGACTGGGAAAAACAATTTCTGTTATTTATAAGCCACTAGTTTGTAGTATTTTGTTATAGCTACCCAAACTGACTAAGGCAGACCACATCTTCTAAGAAGCCGCTCTGGAAACCCCTACTTTAAGGTGGATACTCCTTTTTAATTTACTCGTTTTATAAGCATTGAGTCCCTGTTAAGTACTCAGTGATATTCGTTAATGGAGCTCATTTTGCTCCCATGAATCCCTCTGCTCATCTCAAGGTGTGGGGGAAGAGAAGAGAGTGTCCAAGAAGGAGGAGCTTGATTTCCTAGTGCCCATGAGGGGGTGGCCACATGGGTGATCTTTAGGGCATATTTGGGAGGCTCTATGTGAGAGCTGGAGAAGGGCGAGGTAGAACAAATGGCCACAGCCACTTCTCTTGACCGTGAACTCTATGAGGTTGAAATATGTAACTGAAGCCTAGAGTAAAAATTTGTTTTGTTCATTCTTTTGGACTCCATGTGTGTATTAGACTGACTGACAGTAAGTACGGTTAATAAAGCACTATACGACCATATTATTGACAATGTGATACTGGTCTTAAAATAGTTATTATGATTAGGGGATCAACTCTAAAGAGAGCTCGTTTTGATTATCTGTGCCCCATGAATCATTTCAGTGATTTGATTAAGTAGTGCTCTTTAACCCAACTTCTGGGGCATTTCTGAGGGAGAGGTGAATAGGTGTAGAATTAAAAGGCAATAAATGGGCTAAAATATCTATCGTCATTCTGTATCAGTAAGAATGCTTTTGGCATCCCTAGAAAACCTTACTAAGAGTGTCTTCAACTGTTTTACTAATATAACAGGCATTCTGGAGGTAAATAGTTGTTGGTGGTTGGTAATAGCTCAAAAAAGTACCAGAGCTAGTATTTCTCCAATTCTGTGGGCTCATCTCTTGGGGGACCAAGATGGCTGCCGTAGCTCTAGTCTGTATCGAAGGCCAGAAGGCAGTGGCAGAAGGAGTGGTGCTAGTGACATCTGTCCTTTATATCAGGAAAGCAAAGACTTGCCGGAAGCCCCTGGAGAATTCCACTTACACCTCATTGAAGCTGAAACTGTTTCACATAGCCAACCCTAGCGGCAGGAGAGCAGGAAAGCAAATATTTGGCTTTTCTAGCCTCTATAATGGAGGATGCCAAAAGGAGGTGGGTTTGAGGGTGGGAGTTGGGCCACCCGACCAATGGCATCTGCCACATGTATGTCCTCTCATTCCTTTAGAAGTCATCAGCCTTCACTACCACTTATCGGTGTCTTGCTCTTTGGATCTCTCTTAAGGTAGAGCCTGGAAAAAATAAAACCTTGCATCATTTATAAATTTCTCCAATTACCACAGCAGCGGGTAGTGTTGTCTCTGACAGGCTGTCTGTGCCTGGGGAAGAAGCATTTGCCTGTGGTGTCAGAGAAAGCTTTTGAATCCAGTTGTTTGGATAGATTTGAAAAAACGTGCAAACAAAAATGTCTATCCTTGGTATAACTTTTCGCTCTTGTTTATTCATGGGTGCTTCTAAGAGCTTTTGCAAGTAAACCTTCCAAAGCTGAAACTAAGTGTGGTAGGCAAACTATCTCAGAGTTCACGGTTTACGCCACCGATCAAGAAGAAGAACAATCCATTATTTCTGATGACGTAACCTCATGAAGGGGCATGTGGAATAAAGAAGGCGGGTTTCGAACAAGTTCGAAAACGTGAAGGCGCACTGTCTTCCCTCTGCTGGGACACCCACCGACACCTCTCCGATTTGGGAACACATGTGGCAGGATAGCGTACGATTTAGTTGGGCTGAAGGCGGTACAGAATGGTGTTTAAGATGTGGGCTCTGGAGCCAGAGTGTCTACAAGTCCTACTTCTACGGCTTACTAGCTGTGTAACCTAGGACAAGTTACTTAAATTCTCTGTGCCTCCAAATGGAGCAATGATAGTAACTCAGCTAATACACACAAATATATGTAGAGCACTGCGAAAATCTCCCATCACCGAATACACAATAACTGATAACCATTATCTCTCGTTACTACACAATGATATTATATATAATGATAATGCTCATTAGGGCGAGCAGACTCTTCGCTTCTCCACCTTTCCCTTCCTGTTGGCGCGAGTCTCTTTTGGGCATTTCCTTGTCACGGAGGAAGCACGCATAAATACTGGTCGCTGTCCAAGTGCTTCAGAGGCAACAGGACTCAGTCACTCTGTGAACACTATGTCATGTAGGATGTGTTATTTTCACAATTTCTCAGAAAAAATGGGAACTGAGCAGAAAGGTGGAGGAAGTCGTCCAAGCCACACAGCTAGTAAACTTGGAGTTAGGACTGGAACTCGGTTATTCTGGACTCGGGAAGTCTAGCCCCATTGCGGCGTTACTGAACTGAATGATAAGGCTCTAGGCAGCTTTTCGTGCGCATGCCTTTCTCCCTGCACAGAAATTTCTCAGGCTCGGAGGGAAAGATGTGAGTCACTGACCTCTTTTAGGACATCCACGCGATTCATAGTTATCCTCTTTTGCTGAAGACTGTTCCAAGGTCCTGATAAAGGAGGGCTCCAAAGGCTATATAAACGTAATGCTCAAGATAGCACCCCGTAAACCCTCTTACACTGTTGGTGGGAATGCAAGTTGGTACAGCCACTCTGGAAAACAGTGTGGAGGTCCCTCAAAAAGTTAAAAATGGAGCCACCCTCCGATCCAGCAATTGCACTCCTGCGTATTTACCCCAAAGATACAGACGTAGTGAAGAGAAGGGCCATATGCACCCCAATGTTCATAGCAGCCTTGTCCACAATAGCTAAACTCTGGAAGGAGCCAAGATGCCCTTCAACAGACGAATGGATAAAGAAGATGTGGTCCATATATACAATGGAATACTACTCAGCTATCAGAAAGAACGATTACCCAACATTTGCAGCAACATGGACGGCACTGGAGGAGATTATGCTAAGTGAAATAACTCAAGCAGAGAAAGACAATTATCATATGATTTCACTCATTTGTGGAACATAAGGAATAGCAGGGAGATCAGTAGGAGAAGGAAGGGAAGAATGAAGTGGGGGTAAACAGAAGGCGGAATGAGCCATGAGAAACTACGGACTCTGGGAAACAAACTGAGGGCTTCAGAGGGGAGGCGGATGGGGGATTGGGATAGGCCAGTGATGGGTATTAAGGAGGGCACGTATTGCACGATGCACTGGGTGTTATACACAAACAATGAATCATGGAACTTTACATCAAAAACTATTGATGTATGGTGAATAACATAACATAATAAAAAATTTAAAAAGAAAGAAACTAAAAAAGATAGCACCCAATAAACTTTAGCTGCTCTTTTATTGTTACAGGAACCCACCTTCTCTGGGCAAGGTTGAATGGACCCCTGAGCCAAGGTGGGCCAGTTGGATTCTCCCAAGAATTTGAAAATTAGACTCTGAGATAGTCCAGTAGATAGAGCATGTCCCTGGAACTGAGTTGATGGCAGTTCAAGAGCAGTGAAGTGTCTGTCTCACCACAGAGGCTGGAAAAGGCATGCAGGGCTGTGGGGCTTCTCAAGGGTTGGTTCTAGTTCCTTTCAAAATTCCAGCCTTAGGTGTTTGTGAGAAACCCTCTGTCCTAATACTCATTTACCCACATCTTGTTTTCTTCGTGTGTTAAGCTGGCTTAGATTGTTCTTTTGTCACCAGCAGCCAGAATAGCCTCAGTGAACACCATTTGATTGGGATGTGGGCATTATAGTTACTGACTAAAATAAGTGTTTTAGATTATCTGGGTTCTTTATTTATCATACTCCATACTCTCTTTTTTAGTCCCATAGATTAGGAGTTGACCTCTTCAAAGCCATAAATGTAATTCAGGTACCCTAACACAACCCTGAGAAGTTTCCACTTTCCCCCGTCAATTGCTAAATCTCAGCAAGGTTAAGAATATACAACATTGTGTCTCTCCACCTAAGGTCTCAGTGTGGGGTGTGTGTGTGTGTGTGTGTGTGTGCACGTATGTGCACTTGGGTCTAAAATTCCTAGAGCTGTGCTTTATTCTTGTGTACATTGCTTTTCAGGAAAGTTCTATATGCTTTGTTCCTCTGAGTATGTTCAGCCTTGCCCGTGCCATCGCTGAGCAGTGAGAATCACACTGTGGCTCCCAGGCCAGAGAAAAGTCCAGAAGGACAGAAAAGATTCATCTTCCAGTCACTGAATTGCATCTCTGTGTGGCTTCCATGCCAGAAATCCTGATGTAGGTGACACAAGCAAGGTCTTGCAGTCTTCATCCAAAGTCTCTCAAGCCGCTAGCTTGTAATACCAGTTAGAGTATATAAAGATACCCAAATGGATATGATTCCTAGAACTTAGTCATTCTACATATGACTTCTTATTACGAGAAGTGTCTTAAGATTTAAAACAATTCAAAAAACAAATTACAGGTTTTTTTGTTTGTTTTTCTTTTTTTTTAATTCAAGTAACTTTTATTTTTTATTTTTTTATAATAATTTTTTATTATGTTATGTTAGTCACTATACAGTACATTCCTAGTTTTTGACGTAAAGTTCCATGATTCATTACTTGCGTATAACACCCAGCACTCCATGCAATACGTGCCCTCCTTACGACCCATCACCAACCTATCCCAATCTCCCATCCCCCTCCCCTCTGAAGCCCTCAGTTTGTTTCCCAGAGTCCATAGTCTCTCATGGTTCATTCCCCCTTCTGTTTACCCCCCCTTCCTTCTTCCCTTTCTTCTACCTATCTTCCTACTTCTTATGTTCCATAAATGAGTGAAACTATATGATAATTGTCTTTCTCTGCTTGACTTATTTCGCTTAGCATTATCTCCTCCAGTCCCGTCCCTGTAGCTGCAAATGTTGTGAAATCGTTCTTTTTGATGGCTGAGTAATATTCCATTGTATATATGGACCACATCTTCTTAATCCAGTCATCTGTTGAAGGGCATCTCGGCTCCTTCCATGATTTAGCTATTGTGGACAAGGCTGCTATGAACATTGGGGTGCATATGGCCCTTCTCTTCACTACGTCTGTATTTTTGGGGATAAATACCCAGTAGTGCAATTGCTGGATCATAGGGTAGCTCCATTTTTAACTTTTTGAGGGATCTCTACACTGTTTTCCACAGTGGCTGTACCAACTTGCATTCCCACCAATAGTGTAAGAGGGATCGCCTTTCTCCACATCCTCTCCAACATTTGTTGTTTCCTGCCTTTTCAATTTTTGCCATTCTAACTGGCGTAAGGTGCTATCTCAATGTGGTTTTGATTTGAATTTCCCTGATGGCTGGGCAGCTGTGCAAGTACAGCTATGGAATATATTCCTACATAAGACATATTAGTATATATGTATATATATATACTAATGTATATTATTGTTTGTGTATAGAAATGAGACTGTTTTTCTTTTTTAAGTAACAGCCTTCAAGTACAGCGGCTCTTGATCAGGAATATATTTCAAGGTGATCTGGGAAGCTTTCTTTAAAACAGACTTGCCATCTGAGAGTAGGGAAGACAGATATTGTCACAGTTTGGGGGGGTCTCTAAATTGGTGTGATTCCTTGGAGGGCAATTCAGTAGTATTCATCAAAAATTTAAATATACATATATACTAATATGCCTTATGTAGGAATATATTCCATAGCTGTACTTGCATAGCTGCCCAGATATATATTTAAAAGAATGTGTGCTGAAGCATTATCAGTATATGAGGAAAAACTTGGAATATTATGAAGTCACTAAAAGGAGGTAGATTTTATGAAAGTATAGGTAGATCCTGTGAGAAAGAGGCCAAAATAATTAATAAAGCAAATTATAGAACAGAATATGCCTAATAATATAATTCTATCACATTTACATTAATAATAAGAGGAGAGATATGCATATACTTATGGGTTCGTACCCCCTTTATGATATAGATATATACTTCTATACATAGAAAGCTTCTGAAAGAATATATGAACTGTCCACAGGGTTGCCTCAGGGGAGTAAGAAAAGCATATTGTCTCAAAAAGAAATTTTAGAAGTATTTTATGCTGTTTTTGTTACCTACAACTAGAATAGTTTCAGTGAAGACAATTTGGCTGGCATGGACATTGCAGTTTCTGATTGAAGTTAAGTGTTTTAGATTATCAAGCTTACTATAAAACACAAAACTGATTCAGGCTTGTTGTAAAAAAGCATTTCAAACAATATAGACATTTATATACAACAAATCCTTTTTCCCTATTCCCCACCTAGATCCCTCTTGAGAGGGAGGGGACTTTCTACTTTTCATGTTGTACCTCTCTGTCCTGTTTTGTTTGTTTCTACCATGAGCATGTATAACTTTCATATATAATAGTCATATTTCACTATTCTAGGATCTTACCAAGACCTATTGGACTGGAAAGTTTGGGGATAGAGACTAGACATATACATTTAAAAATAACTGTCTACATGATTCCGATACGCATTCTTTGTTAAAAACCACTGCTAGCTAGGATCATTTTTTGTGTCCTAAAGACCACCATGACTTCAAATAAAATGTAAAAATTTCCATCATGGAGGTATTCCCATCTCTAAGAATTTAAGTAGCTTTAAAAGCATGAATAAATGGAAATTCCCAAAAGAAGGGCCCATCCCTGTGATATTCTGAAGGATTCGTGGTTGAATTGACCGTACTTGGTAGGAGCTGAATCGTGATTTCGCACTAGGAAGGGAGAGCAACTATAGGTTTTGCACATCTCTATTGTCCACTGCAGTGTCCATTGCATACGTTGCTAATCAATCTTCACATCCGCTCCCAGTGAGCCTTCACATAGCTCAGAATCCTTTTTATTAGAACTCATCATTCCAGATAGCTTTCATCTATCTTTGATGTTTAATGTCGAATGAAATCTATTATAATGGCCTTCTGTTTGTGTTCTTTCTAGCACTGTGTCCCCACTTTTTCAGAATGCAAAACCCTTCTTTGCTGTGAGCAACCTGTTCCATATGGGTTTCATAGGCCTGACTCTACTGCCTACTCCAGCTACAGAAGTGGAAACAACACCTGCAGTGCTCCCATAAATCAGACAACCCATCCCATAGGCCATACTGATTAGTACAGGGATAGGTACATGATCAAGTCAGATCAGTGAACTGTTCTTTCCTGGGACTTTCTCCTGGAGTTATTTGGGAAATAAAACAAAACATGTTTCTCTCTTTTGGTTATTAACCTTGTATACATTTTGAGTCTTCAGCTTTCAGCCATCACCTTGTTGGTGATTTAGAAAGAATCCGTTGAAGAACTCCCTGTCAAAGAAGGAAATGAGACAGAGTCCCTATATTGTCATTTATGATCCTTGATCCAGGTGTACCTGAAACCGGATGGATCTTCCGAACCTTCTATTTATGAGGGTTAATAAATTCCCTGAATTTGCCTACATTTGTTTGAGTTAGGTTAATACCACCTGCAATAAGGAATCTTCATTAATATGCCTATTCCCCTCCCTTCTCACTGGGTGTGAAAATCTGTGCTTGAGCTTCTTTTCGATTCTCTATCCTTTCTTTCTATTTGTGAGCTTTTCTTCATGTTTCTTGGCTCCTGTATTTGAGAATGGGACACTCAAAAGCCAGAAGGGGTGGATGATGGTTTGTGGTTGTTATTGTCATTATTAAGGTGAAAACAAGAAATTGTGATTGTAAAGCAATTTTACTAGAATTAGAATCAGGGATGAATTAGAATCTTGATAGGCAATGAGAAGAACGGTTGGCCAGCTCATTCATAGAACCACAGAATCTTAAAGGAGGAAGAGACCTAAGCAATTCAATATTCTCATTTTACAAAAGAGGAAACCGAGACGCAGAAGGTCCAAGGCTATAGAGTCTAGCCTGTAATCCAGGTCTCCCTGGCTTTCTCTGGTGTTCTTTCACTGCATTGTGCTACCTTTATTCTGGGTCTAAAACAGTCGAACTGGATCATGAAACAACTAGATGTAATCTTCAAAATGTATTAGCATCATTACCAATCAGTGAGTGAGTAGTTTCATCAAAATTCAGCATTTACAACTGCATTACAAAGCAGCAGAAGAAAATAAGTAGACCACATTAAACATAACCTCATACTTGACTAAACTGAAATTTTTTCATCTGTGATTCAAGGTCCAGATTTTTCCAATCTTCCACACTTGGTGTCTTTACTCTTTTAAATGTTGAGGACAGTTTTTGAAAGTTTTCTCTCAGCCCTGACATACTACATACATACAGATAGAATAGTGATTTCCTCTTTTCTGTGTGTGTGATTTCCTCTTAAATTGAAACTCTTATAGAAAGGACTACATCAGTAAACTACTTGTGGGGTTATTTTCAAGTAAATAACAGATTATTGGCAGTTCACAAAAAGTCCATATTGATATCTTGAGGTGTTTTTTTTTTTTTGTTAACTCCTTGCATTCCTGAGAGAGCTACATGACCTACAGAGCAATGAATCATTTCATTCCAAATACATAGAATCATGGAATTTAGGGTGAGAGGGTTATTTAGAAACTGCTTAGTTCAACATTTATTGATGAGGAACACAAGACCCAGGAAAATTAATTGACTGTATGCCACCATGGGGAGGGAGCTATTATGAATCCTTCCATAATGTCATCTGAAATTAACTTTTTCTTTTAAATGTGAATTTTCATGAAAATTTTGAAGCATTGATGGCAAGTAAGAAAATATATCAAAATTTAATTTTTGCTTATTAATATTAATTTAAAAACTTACATAACATGAAAGTACTATTTATTTGAGTGCTTAATTAAGCTAACATGTATTTTCTTACTTTTCTACTTCCCTTCCCAACCACACTCCAAAAAGCAACAATAATTATTCCAAAAACATTTTCCCCTTATTTCATATTTTATAATCTGATGTTAGGGGAATACAATCAACATATATTCTCATAAAATATTTTGTGTCATATGCACTTAACCTTAAGAAGTTGTGTACGTATACTAAAGCATTTGGTCTATGGTCTAATAGTCCCCCGTATGGACATACACACAGTTCCAGAAGCCTGAACACCTCCTTCAGAATCACTGAAGACCTGAAGACCTCTTCAGGTCCAATTGATGAAATTAAGCATGTCAAACACATCAAGCACAGTGGGTCACCAAGCCTCAGAAGCAAAGACTGAAAAAGGACCTCTCCCTGCTCTGCCTCACAAGGAAAGGCAGCTCTTGAATGGGAGAAAAACAATTAGAAAATGCAGGATCTTAATCCAAGAAAAGCCAAATAGGGGAAACAGATGTCTTTTACCTAATTCGTATTTTCCATTCTTTCAGGTGAGAAAGAAAGCTTTGTGGGAACTTGCAAGCCTATGTGTCCCAATGTGGTCTTCCAACCACAGAGAGGTGAGTCTCATACACAATGGTCAGTAGAGTTGCCCCAGAAGCTTCTAGCTGCCGCAAACGTAGGCCTAGAGTTCTTTTCTTTTTTTTTTTTTTTAAGAAGTTGCTTTTTTATTTTTAAGGAAACTTAAATAAAGAACTTAGAAAGTGTGTGAAACCAAAAGTTTTTTCTTTGAACAGTACCAATTCAACATAATATTTACTCTGTTCTGGATTTTGCTAGCTACTAGGGCTAGAAAAATGAAATTCCATTTCTTAAGATTTATTTTAAAGGGTAAATATCATAAGAGTGCAATAATAGATATAGAAAGGTGTTCACTGTAGCATTTATTACAACAGCAAAACATTGGCAACAATCTGAACAACCATCACTATGGAATTTGCTAAATTATGTTATATCTACACAGAAAAAAGGTTACCCTAAAGAAAGTATTCTATGTTGTTTCTGTTCTAATTTTCAATTGGATGAGATGGTATAGGTAAGAAATTCCAAAACATGTGCTTTCAGAAAGCAATTTTACTGGGGAAGGACTTAAACATGAAATGCTTGCTTTCTTTCTTGTTTAAACTCCTTCTGGGTGAAGAAATTCTATGCTGTAACAAGACCAGCTGGGGTTCCCGTATGAGAGATTGTTTCTCTAATATTTGTAAGACTGACCAACCTAAATCATTGAGTCAGGGAGTGCCCCAGCTGGACGTAATTATTCTGTGTAGATGGGGCCCTGGTAGATTGAATTATTTTGAGCATCTACCAGGGTACCTGGCTGGTGACTGTATATTATGGGATACTTCATTCAGGACATTGAAAGCAACAGGCATTGGTTTAGAAACAAAAAGAAACTAAATCTAGGTTTACTTAGAGTTACCTTTGCCCATAGTTCAATTATTAAAACATGCATTAGTACACATGAGGCTTTCTTAAATCATCAGTGGTCTACAAATGACAACTGTGATAAACTAATGAAATCTTGACTATCTGGAGAGGTGAAGCCTCACTTCGGATTCTGGTCCCTTTTAGTTTGCTTTCTTTCTGTCTCCAGCATTTGCTGTCTGTTTCTTAAGGCTTTGTCCTTTGTTCTCATCTTTTGGCAGCAGGATCTCTCCCATTCTTTCTGTACTTTCTCCAGATCCAGTTGCTAAAGAACAAGGACCTTGCATCTGAGCTATAGAGAAGTTATATGCTGCTGCCCCATCGTGATTTCACTACTCTCTTTTGACCTCTGTAATTTGTGTAATTCACTTTACTCTGCGTGAGCGTGGCAACTGTTCATTCATTTATTTATTCGTCAAATATTTATGGAGTGCCTGCTTTGTACCACATCCTCTTGTACAAATAGTAAGATTTGGCTTGTACTCTTTGGCCATAAAACAAGTCTCATAAGTTACAGAGCCTGGAAAATTATTCAGAATGTATTTTCTAAAAACAACTGAATTAAATTAGAAATCAACAGCAAAAAGCTACCTAAAAAATTCTCAAATTCTTGTATTGCACAATGTATTACTAACTAATTTATGGATCAAAAAATCAATTACAAAGAAGATATTTTAAGCTGAATGATAATGAAGATATTTCAGATTAAAAGGAAACAGGTAAAGCAGCGCTCGGAGGGAAATTTATACTTTTAAGTGCTTATGTTAGAAAAGGAGAAAGGCTTAAAGTCAGTAATCCACGCTTCCACATTAAGATAACAGAAAAAAAGAGGAATTTTAACCAAAACTAAGTAGAAAAATTAAACTAACATAGATAAGAATGAAAATCAATACAGAAAATGGACAGACAATAGAGAAAAGTAACGAAAGTAAAAAATTTGTTCTTTGAAAAGATTAATAAAATTGATAAAATATAGTTAAGGCAATGAGAAAACACAAGCCACTGTTGTGTAAATGAAAGAGAGGTCATCATTACAGATCCTAGAAGTATTAAAAGGATAGTAAAGGACTGTTATGAATAATTTTATGCAAATAATCTCAAGAACATAAATGAACAGGAAATCAAAAGCAATACCTCATTCTTGGAGATATTGCAAAGATATTTGACTTCATCACAAACTTGAAAGATACAGGAGTGGTGACTTCTTCTATCCCTATCTAACTGTCCCAAATGAGCTGTGAAGGCAGCAAATCTTTTTGGAGAATGTCATTGGATTCTTGAGAAATTAATTAGGTAGGAACTCCGGCCAGCTGCTATCCTAGATGTGGGCTCTATCTAGTTTGCTACAGCACTGTTTATCATAAATTGGGTGTTATCTTACCAAGCTATAAGGTTGAGTGTGCTTGTAGCACTTCCTCGACAGGGCAAGTGGGACCCATGAGACTGAGCTCTAACAGACCTAAAGGTACCGGTAAGCTGTGTGAACATAAGATGCCCATTTTAAGTACTCCCACCTTTGATGTACAACCATATCTCCTTCAACCCACTGGTAAACTTCATGGTGGGAAGAGCACCGTATGACCATTTAAATAAGAAAACAAAACATTAACCCTGATGTAAGGGTGGTGACTCTGCCCTACATGCATACTGCTTGCTGTACTTACTAACCTCAATTGTGTGTGATGATAATGATGAATTGACAATGATGACAAGTGAAAATGATGAAGAGAAATTCTCCCTCTGGGCAAAATTTTAAGTGGTACATCTTTTTGTTCACATTTCCTGGAAAGAGAGATGTCCTGTGTTATGAGTCTAAATTGATTATCAGGGGCTAATGATTGTCTGGATGGGCAGAGACTAGAAAAAAATAATACTGGAGGTTTGGCAATAAGAAGGTCTAGGGGCAGAGTAAGTGGATGGAAAATTTTGACATACCAAGGGGCAGGTGGTAGGAGTGGTCCGCCCCAGGTGCAAACGGTTTTTAGAACATAAATCAACAAAAGATTTTTTGAGGGAGGAGTATTGTAGCACTGACATTGTTTAGAATTGCCAGCACATGCTGCTAATAAAAAGAAGACAATTTATAGTTGCCTGTATTATTATTTTTAAATTCTCTGCAAACAGTGCACCCCTTTATCACCTGCACCTGGTGAGCCACTCCCATTACCCTGTCTTTGACCCAGAGTGTGACAATATTTGTGAATATTTATGAATGCTGACTAAGGATCTTCACAACTGAGGACCTTCTCAATAATCAAATGGCCAAAGGATGGACCAGATGACCCATTCCATGGAAGTCAATCAGCAGCCAATTTCTTTGGTCATTCTAGCGATTGCTCAATGAGTTCATGGAAAGTATGGCAGTAGGGATGGAAGTTATGTATGGGATCTGGCCCCTACCTCTGAAGGGTACCCAGTGCATCAACAGCAGATACCAACCCTGAGCCCTGCTATATCACCATATCTCAGTATCACTAGCCAGCCACCT
The DNA here is from genome assembly GCF_023065955.2 of Ursus arctos. Taxonomy (NCBI): domain Eukaryota; kingdom Metazoa; phylum Chordata; class Mammalia; order Carnivora; family Ursidae; genus Ursus; species Ursus arctos. The sequence goes on along the minus strand of NW_026622930.1, from coordinate 41,863,571 downwards.
GGTGGCAGAATAATGATATGGGACTCCTATTGTTGGTAGGGGCAGGAGTGTATCGTCTTTGGAATAGACAGTCTTAAATGAAATAGTCTTGCTTAAAGCAGTCTACTTATAAAAGTAGGAAAGATATAAATGAATGAATGAGTGAATGAGTGAAATTGAAGAACAGCGTAATAGAGATAAAAGTAGAAATACTTTTCTTTTAAACTGTAAAAACCACAAAAAAGATTTTAGTAATAAAATCAAAAGAACATAAAATGAAAAGACTTATGAAATAAACAAAAACTTTTGCTATTCCATTTATAGCTTACTACAGAACATCAAATATATTTGGTGTGAGAAAGGCAACAAAACAGCAGAAAAGAAGGAATTACTTGGGAATTCTACCAAAACAAAGACATATAAATAAACTTGAAAATCTTGATGAAATGTATAATTTTCTAGGTAATTGCAAATTATAAAATTGACCAAAGGAGATAGAATATCTGAAATGGGCTAATAAAAGAATAAAATGGTTTTCAGTGAAAATCACAAAAGGTAGAAAAAGTGTGGAAGACAAAGGTAAGAATAAAAAACAAGGGCAAACCATTGAAAATAGTAACAAATAAGGACAGCTGTTAACCCAACTATATCAGTAATCACTTTAAATGTCAATGGTCTAAATACATCAATTAAAAGACAGAGATTGGGGGTGCCTGGCTGGTTCAGTCAGTGGAGCATGTGAATCATCTTCTCAGGGTTGTGAGTTCAAGCCTCATGTTGGGTATAGAGATTACTTAAAAAAAGAAAACCCTTAAAAAAAGACAGATATTGTCAGAGTATATAAAAAAACATGACCTAAGTATGTATTGTCTATAATAAACTCACTTTAAATATAAAGACATGTATTTATTAAAACTAAAGTGATGGAGATATACCATGCTGACTCTAATCAAAAGAAAATAGGAGGAATTTTATTAATTTTAGACAAAGCAGACTTAAGAGCAAGGAAAATTATCAGGGATAAAGAGGAACACTATATAATGATAAAGAGGTCAATACTCCAATAAGACATAGCAATCCTTAATGTCTATGTGCCTAACAGCACAGCATCAAAATATATGAGGAAAAATTCATAGACAGGCAAGGAGAAATAGATGAATCCCCTATGACAGTTGGAGACTTTAACACTTCTCTATCAGAAATGGACAGATCCAGCAAGCAGAAAATCAGTTAAGGGCATAGTTGAACTCAACAGCACAGTCATTCAACTGCATATAATTGACACCTTTAGACTACTTCATCCAATGACAGCGGATTAAACACTCTTTTCAAGCTCATATGGAACATTCACCAAGAGAGACCACTTTTTGGGCCAAAAATACAACTTAACAAGTATAAAGAATAGAAATCATACAATGTCTGCCTTCAGACTTTATGAAATTGAGCTAGCTCAATAATAGAAATGTCGCTGAAAATTTTTAAAATATGTGGCGATTAAATGGGACAATTCTAAGTAACACATGAGTCGAAGAGGAAATCTCAGGAGAAATACAAAAATATTTTTAGCTAAATTAAAATTAAAATATAGCTCATCAAAATTTGTGGAGTAAAGTGAAAACAGTGCTTACAAGGAAATTTATTGCATTAAATGCATATATTGGAAACAAGAAAAATCCAAAATTAATAGTCTAAGATTCCACCTTAGGCAATTAGAAAAAGAAGAGCAAATTAAATCCAAAGTAAGCATAAGAAAAAATCCTAAAAATTAGAGCAGAAATTAATGAAATTAAAAACAAGAAGTCAATAGAGAGAATTAACAAAATCAAAAGTTGGTTCTTTGGAAAGATCAATAAAATCAACAAGACTTTAGCCAGCTAACCAAGAAAAAAAAGGGAGAAAACACAAATTGCTAATATCAGAAATGAAAGAGGGGATATCATTATAGATACCATGGATGTTAAAAGGATAATAAAAGAATATTATGAACAACTCTATGCCCATAAACTTAATAACCTAGATGAAATGGATCCATTCCTTGAAAGACAAAATCTGCTCACCTCCTCAAGAAGAAATAGATAATCTGAATAATTCTGTATCTATTAAAGAAATTGAATCAATAATAAATAATCTTCCAAAAGAGAAGGCACCCAGCCTAGATGAGTTCACTGGTAAACTCTATCAAACATCTAAGGAAGAAATTATAACAATTCTCTGTAATTTCTTCCAAAAGATAGAAGCTAGAGGGAGTATTTCCTAATTCATTCTATGAGGCTGGCATTACCCTCATACCAAAACCAGACAAAGACATTACAAGAAAACTGCAGATCAGTATCTCTTATGAACACAGACGCAAAAATTCTCAACAAAATATTAGCATATCAAATCCAACAATGTATAAAAATGTACATCACAATGAAGTGGAGTTTATTTCAGGTATGCAAGGTTGGTTCAACAATCAAAAATCAATTAATGTAATCCATCACATCAAAGACTAAAAGAGAAAAATCATATGATGATCACAATAGCTGCAGAAGCATTTGACAAAATCCAACACCCATTCGATGATAAAACCTCTCAGCTAATGAATCATCGAACTTTACATCAAAAACCAGGGATGTACTGTATGGTGAATAACATAATATAATAAAAAAATATTATTATAAAAAAACTCTCAGCAAAGTAGGAATAGAGGGGAACTTGTTCAGCTTAATGAGGAACATCTGCAAGCAAACAATCAAAACAAAACACTACAGCTAACATCATACTTAATGGTATGAAACTCAAAGCTTTTCTGCTAAGATCAGGAACAAGGCAAAGATGTCTCCTCCCTCCACTGCTTTTCAGCATCATACTGGAGTTCCTAGCTAGTGCAATAACACAGGAAAAGGAAATAAAAGCTATACAGATAGGGAAGGAAGCTATACACTGTCTTTGCAGATGACATTATCTTCTATATAGAAAATTCAAAAGACTCTACCAAAAAACTCCTAGGACTAACAAGTGATTATAGAAGGGTTGTAGGATATAAGGTTAATATACAAAAGTCAATCACATTCCTATATGCTAACAATGAATAAGTGGAATCTGAAATAAAAAACATATTATCGTTTATATTAGCAGCCCCCCAAACCAAATACTTAGGTATAAATCTTACCAAACTTGTACAAGATCTACTTTTACAAAACTTTTTTGAAGAAAACTACAAAACTCTGATGAAAGATACCAGAGAACTAAATAAATGAAGAGAGATTTCATATTCACGGATTGGAAGACTCAATAGTGTCAAGATGTCAGTTTTTTCCAACGTGATCTATAGATTAATGCAATCCCAGTTGAGATCTCAGCAAGTTATTTTATGGATATTGACAAACTGATCCTAAAGTTTATGTGGAGAGGAAGAAGACCCAGCATAGCCAACCAAATATTAAAGGAGAAGAACAAAGAAGATTAGTATTTCCTGACTTTAAAACTTAATATAAAGCTACAGTGATCAAGACAGTGTGGTATTGGTGAAAGAACAGAAAAATAGATCAATGGAACAGAATAAAGAGACCAGAATAGGTCCACATATATGTAGTCAACTGATCTTTGATGAAGGAGTGAAGGCAATGCAGTGGACCAGTAGTGCTGGACGTCCACACGCAGTAAAAGTGAATGTAGGTACAGACCTTATACGTTTCAAACAAGAGTTAACTCAGAATGGATCATAGCGCTAAATGTAAAACACAAAACTATAAAACTCCTAGAAGGTCATATTGGAGAAAAATCTATGTAGCTTTGGGTATGGCAGTGACCTTTTAGATAAACGACCAAGGGAATGATCTGTGAAGAAATAATTAAAAAGCTAGACTTTGTTGAAATTAAAAATGTGTGCTCTGATAAAGACGGTGTCAACAGAAAGAGAAGACAAGCCACAGGCTAGGAGAAAATATTTGCAAAAGACACATCTGATAACAGATTGTTATCCAAAGTATATAAAGAACTCTTAAAATCCAGCAATGAGAAAATGAACAACTCAATTAAAAAATGAGCCAAAGAACTGAACAAACTATACCAAAGAAGACGTACAGATGGCAAATAAGCATATGAAAATATGTTCCGTATCATATGTCATTAGGGAATTGGGAATTAAAATAATAAGGGGGTGCCTGGGTGGCTCAGTCAGTTAAGCGTCTGTCTTCGGCTCAGGTCATTATCCCGGGGTCCTAAGATTGAGCCCCACATCAGGCTCCCTGCTCATCGGGAAGCCTGCTTCTCCCTCTCCCTCTGCCTGCCATTTCCCCTGCTTGTGCTCACTCTCTCTCTCTTTCTCTCAAATAAATAAATAAAATCTTTAAAAAAATAACTAAAAATAGTAACAAGATAACTTCATACCTATTAGAATGTCCAAAATCCAAAACACAGACAACACCAAATGCTGATGAGAATGAGGAGAAATGGGAACTCTCATTTATTGCTGGTGGGAATGCAAAGTGCTGTGGCCACTTCGGAAGACAGTTTGTCCATTTCTTACGAAACTAAACATACTCTTATGGTGGGATCCAGCAGTTGTGCTCCTTGTTATTTACCCCAATGAACTGAAAACTTATGTTCACACAAAAAGCTGCACATGGGTGTTTACAGCAGCTTTTTTCATAATTGTCAAAATCTTGGAAGCAACCAGGATGTCCTTCAGTAGGTGAATGGACAGACTGTGGTACACCCAGACACAAGAATATTATTCAGTGCTAAAAAAGAAAGAAGCCAGTCTGCAAAGTTTATGTGCTGTATGGTTCCAACTATATGATATTCTTGAAAAGGCAAAATTAAAGAGACAATAAAAAGATCCATGGTTGCCAGGGACTGGGGGGGGGGGCGAAGTGGGGGAAGGATGAATAGATGAAGCACAGAGGATTTTTAGGGCAGTGAACATATTCTGTGTAATATCATAATGCTGGATACATGACATTATACATTTGTTCAAACCCATAGAATGTACAACATCAAGAGTGAATCCTCATGTAAACTATGGATTTTGAGTGGTAATAATGTGTCAGTGTAGGTTCATGAATTACAACAAATGTACCAAAGCGGTATGGGTTATCAAGAGTTGGAGAGGCTGTGCACGTATTAAGATAGGAGCTATATGGGAAATCTCCATACCTTCCACTCAATTTTTCTGTGAACATAAAACTGCTCTAAAAAAAGTTTATTAGAAGTGGGAAAAGGGACAAAAATAATATATGATAAAATTATAGACCAATTTCTAGAGAGGAGCAAAGATAATTAACTAAAGGAATTTTTTTTTAAAGATTTTATTTATTCATTTGACAGAGAGAGAGACAGCCAGCGAGAGAGGGAACACAAGCAGGGGGAGTGGGAGAGGAAGAAGCAGCCTCCCAGCAGAGGAGCCCGAGGTGGGGCTTGATCCCAGAACGCCGGGATCACGCCCTGAGCTGAAGGCAGACGCTTAACGACTGAGCCACCCAGACGCCCCTAAAGGAATTTTTTTTAATAAAATGGCTGGATATAAGATATTTGTAGTATTCTACACCAGCAGGTAGGAAATGTAACAGCGAAAGCAATAAAACTACAAAATCTCAGGAATAAATCTATCAAGAAATGCGTAAAACCTATGTAAAGAATACTTTAAAACCTTATTCAAGAACACAAAAGAAGACCTCAATAAATGAGTATGGAAATTATGTTTCTGAATAAGGAGGTTTAACACTGTAAAGCTGTCACATCAGTTGCAAATTAATAAATTCACATTTTTATGAACTTTGAAAAGTGACTCTCAAACATACCAGATTTTAAAAAATGAATGAGGAAGAACAAGGTAACTTGACTTCTCCAATATCACCTTATTCTGTAAAGCTATGTAATTAAAGTAAAATACCATTAGCTCCTATATAAAGAGAACAATTGAACAGAATAGAACATCTCCAAATAGATGAAGAAATTAATTAGAATTTAGTTTATAATAAAAATGGTATTTTTAACCAAAGAAGAAAGAATGAGATGGTGTTGGAACAATTTAGAAAAATAAATATAGATATCCGCTTCACACTATAATAATTCCAAATGAATTAAAAACTTCAACTTGAGAAAACAAAATTGCAAGAGTATTAAAGGGAAAGATGGAGGAATATTTCACTGGGGTAAGGTCTTCCTAAGCAACACACAAAACCTAGAATCCACGAAGGAAAAAATATTGCTTTTTCTCCCATAAAAATATAAAGTTTTCCTCAAAGACACCATTTAAAAAGTTAAATTCAAACACAAATAATAGAGCGAGATAAAAATATTTGTCAAGCATGTAATTAACAATTAGTATCCACAAAATAAAAACATACCTTACAAATACGAAGAAAGACGAACAATCCAATTGAAAATGGGGAAAGAATGTGAATAGGTTATTAACAGCAGAAAAGAACAAATGGTCCACAAACATAAAAGGATAGTGAGCCTTGCTTTTTATGAAGGAAATGCAAATAAAAACAGCACTGTGATGTCATTTTTTACTCAGTGGATTGGAAAAAAATTGTAACTTGGTAATATCCAGCATCAGCAAGTGTATGGGGGAAGTAAATGCCATCAGACAGTCCTGGTAGAAATGTAAATTGATACCTTTCAGGCAGTATCCGTCTACATTAATGGATCTTTGACCCAACAAGGATTCTATGTTGAAGAAATATTTGTGTCCGCAGAGACATTAGGAAAAAATCCTCTGTATCACTTTGATAAAAAATTAAATACAATTTAAATATCCATCGGTAGAAATATGGTTGGATAAATTATAATATATCAGTATTATGTGCACCTGTTAAAAAGACAAACACGTTCAGTCAAAACAAGTATTATTGAATAACACATACATTGTGAATCCATTAAAAAGGCAAACGAACACCAAAATCTATATGGTTACATGGCCCTGTGTTTATGCCAATGTACAGAGAAAGGACTAGAAATTTGCAGACCAAATTGTTGACTTTGGATCGTCTTTTGAGAAGGGAGTTGGAATATTGGAGAAGAGGGTTGTTTTTATAGGTATCTGGGTCCTTTAATTCAAAAGATTTCCGGCTGTCATAGCTTTTGGCTAAATAATCAATAAAATAACCTCCTTGTTTCTCTAGGATGCTCTCCTGGATTTATCTCCAAGCTCCATTAGCAGATGCTACAGGCAAGTGGGATCTGAAAGGACATGCAGCATTTGCAATTGTCTCTCCATCATGGACAGGTTAGCTTTGGGAATTGTTGGGGCTTGGTTTATTGTTTCATATATTCATTATCCTTTCAGTCCGTAAATAGTATCCTGATGAAGCTAGACTCTTGGAGAGTTAACATTTATTTAGCAGAGCTAGCCCCAGTTTCAAACTCTGGATTAAAATCTGGGCTGGGCTGGTTCACTGATCACTCCAGGGGAAAAAATACCCTGCAGTCACTTGTGTCATAATCATGGCCTCAATTGAGTAATGAATTGGCCAGTCCTATGTCGTAATCAAACTCTGAATTTGTGTCATGTTGAATCACCTCTCTTCCCCTGGTTGAATCGTGCTTCTGCTTGACCCTTCAGCGTGGAGGAGGGATCGCTGCCCATTTCTTACCTGCCTTGCATTTCTCCTCCTCTCCCCACCGACTATGCAGGGGGCCCAGTGGCAGGGATGACGGGGGACTTGGCGGGTTCTTACTGACCGTTGCTGTCAGAAGCTGACTTTGCCATCTCTGGACCTTGCAAGTTCTTCTGTGGGCTCCTCAGAGGCTCCCCTCCAGGGCCACTGCAAGTTCAACTCCTTTTGAAGTGGGCAGGGTCCCTTCTTTGGTCACTCTGCAGCCTCACCGATCACTCGGCTTCCACATTCTTCCACTTTCTCGTGACCACTGGCAGAACCTTATTTAGACAGGGCAGGGCTCCATTTTTAATGACACTGGGACAGCATTCTTCTGTGGATTTCACACATTTGGGGGGCTGTCACTGCACTGGCTTGCAGTTATAACTCTGCTGTACTGGCTGTTAGTCAGCGTCTCGCTTTTTCAGTCTCACGACTTGGAAGAACACCCGTCAGGCTCTCTAGATGCTCCCTTTGGAGCCTGTCTCACTACGACTAGGATAAGGGGCAGGTACTCCTCTCTCTCCCTCCCCTGGTGGCAGGAGGGCTGAGCAGTGGGAGCCACCGTCAGAAGTGGACCCCAGGAAATCCTCTTCTCCAAAGCCCCACTTTAGGCACTTTCAAGGGATGGATCCCAAAGCCCAGTGAGTCAGACCCTCATGGAGGCCTTGTCTCTGCCCTTTTAAGTCCGCATTATGGATGAACATACCCACAGTTGAGAAATCAGTTCTTAATATTTTCTTGAAGTGTTTACATCTTGGTCTGCACCTTCTGCTGGGATTTCCTTTCTGTCTCATCTTGGTGCCTCAGTAGAAAATTTCAAATTAACATCCCGTTTCCATTTGTTTGCTTGTCTATTGTAGCAAACAATTATTGAGCACCTTTGGTATGCCAGCTATAGCTACAGTGATGAATCATTTGAGAGCTTTAATTCCTATGAACAAGAGAGCAAAAAAATGAGTAGTTTTATCTCCAGTCTGTGTTTAGCGACCCAGTTCAGAAACGCCATCCGCTCTCCTTACCCGCACTGGTGCTTTGTCTCGTTTTCTTGGAGCAGAAGCTCCTGTACCACAAAATGTATTTGGGTTAGTCTTGATCAAAACATTTACTCCTGGACAAAGAAAGAAATGAAGAACCAGCATCTTCTTCGTAGCACGCACCGAGCTTGGGGCTCATGAATAAAACTGATAGTAACTGAGTTTTGGAGCGACATATACGTGTTTTCAATCCTGGTTTAACTATCGTGCAGGGGTCTTCATCTTTCCAAGTTTTATCAGTCGTGTGGTGTGACGGTTAATTTTATTTATCAATCTGACTAGGCCACAGCGAGCCTCGACATTTGGTCAGATATTACTCTGAGTGTGTCTGTGAGGGCATTTTTGCATGAGATTAACATTTGAATTAATAGACTGAGTAAAGCAGATTGCCCTCCCTTCCACATGTTAATAATAATGGCAACATCAGCCGCTGCCCACTCTGCACTGGTCACCGGTCGTCACCGTGACAGACACAGAGTGAGGAACGAGGAACGCAGTAAGCCCCCTTCCCTTGTGAGTTTACATTCAGGTGGTAGGGTGAGGGGGACAGAGAAAACAAAACACCATCAACATCGGGAGAGCAAATAACTGAATAGAAAACTAACAAACTGCAGATGTGCCAGGAAGGAAATAAAAAGGTGATGAGAGAGAATAATGGGGTGTGGAGGGGACTTAAATGGTGGTAAGGAAGGACACAAAGGGGAGGTGACATTTAACCTGAAACTGTGAGGATGCGCAGCGGCCATCCACTCACAGGGTGAGGAGGAAAATTCCGGATAGAAGAACAGAGTCCCTGAAGCAGAAAGGAATTGGCCCATTCAGGCAACTGAGAGAAAACCAGGGAGTGCGGGATGGAGTAGGGAGAGAGTGCCATTAGGTGAGGTGACAGAGAAATGGGGAGGAGTCAAGCCATGCAGGGCCATGGAAACCATAGTACAGAGTTTGGATTTTATTCTAGGTGTAAAGGGAAACCAAAGCATATCTTAGGATGGAGAGTAACATGAGCCAAATTCCATTTTAAGAAGATCTAGCTTTCTTGCTGCGACAGAGAGAATGGGTTAGAGGGGGACCAGAGTGGAAGCAGGTAGAGAAGGTTGCATTGGTCTTGCTTGAACAAGCAAGATTTGATGGTGGTTCCAGTTGCGATGTGGTGATGGAAATGTGGAGAAAGTAGCAAATTTATGTTATAACTCAGAGATAGAATTAATAGGATTCGCTAAGGGATTAGAGGTGAGCTAAGGAAGCTGGGACAGAGGAAGGATCGTCTTGATTTCCAGGTTTAGTAAATAAGTGGCTGATAATGCCATTATCTCCAGGGAGTGATTCTGAGGACATAGTAGGTGGGCAGGATTAGGGAGGGAATAGGAGTTCTGTGTTGGGTGTCTTAAGTCTGATATTTCTGTAGAGTGTAAATAAGACTATTAAATACGTTAGCCCAAGCCAGTAGTTCTCAAACTTCAGGGAGCATTAGAGACACCTGCAGGGCTTGATAAAACAGATTGCTGGGCCCACCCCCAGAGTTTCTGGTTAAGAAGGTTTGGGTGGGGCCTGTGAATTTGCATTTCTAACAAGTTCCCAGGTGATGCTGATGCTGCTGGTCCAGGGTTCCTACTTGAAGAATCACTGGTCTAGACAGAGGATAATTCTAGGAGTCTGGAAGTCATCGGCATGAAGATAACATGTAAATCCATGGGACTAGATGAGATTGCCTAATGAGGCTGAGCGGAGAAACAAGAGAAGGAGGCCCTGGATTACATTTTGAGAGGGATTAGTGAAGAAAGACCCAATAAAGGCAGGATCAGAGAAGAAGGAAAACGAAGAAAGCATGGAATTTCAGAAGCCAGAGGGTTTGAAGGTTTCAGGTCCAGACTGACTGAACATAACAAATACCATTGAGAAACAGAATAAGAACGGGGCAGTGAAGCGCCCATCAATTTACCAATATTAGTACTTCTGTGAAGGGCAAGTACTTTACAAACAGTATCTCTCTGAATCCTTCACAAACCCCACCAAAGGAGTACAGTTAGCTGAATTTTATAGTTAAGGGAAGCGAGGCTCAGAGATGATACCTAGTTTGTTAGGGCAGCAAAGGGTCTAACGCCCACGTTTCTTCTGCTAGCATCCTGGGAAATGCGATGCTCGCTGCATCCTCTGCTCACAGCTAGAATCTACAAGGCAGGACAAGCTTTGGCAAAAGCTTGACGGAGGCATGCTGCTCACTCCTCCCCAAGGCACTCCCTACCTTCTGGCTGCTCCCAGACAACTGCGACAGCGCGCTCACCTGCTGTCCTGGTTGACTCCCTGCGCCTTCCATACTCGAGACCCACCTGCACCTCGTTCCTTGGCAATAGCATAAACCTGTCTTATTACGAAATGATAATGGATAAAAGTGGGTGCTAATTGGAGCTGTGCAGTAAAGGCTTCACGATCACCTTTCTCAAAGGGCGGAAAGCCCTGATTTGCAGCGCTTGGTGATTTCCAGGCATCACTGGCTGATTTCAGGCTATTGGTGTGACGAGACCATTTGATTGGGAAGAGATGCACAGAGTTGGCCCTCTCAGGCCCTGGGAGCTGGATCCAGCACACTGCTGGAATGAGTCAACATGCTGATTTTCATGTCACATATTTCCATTCTACACACAGCCTTCTGGAGACAATGTCTTAACCACAAGTTGTGGGAACTCCAGGCCATCTGCCCGGCCATGGGGGGAGATGTTCGGAACAGGGAGGCCAGTGTGCAGTTTCTACCCGTAACTCGAAGGCAGTCACCTGCTTCCTCAATGTCCAATCTAGCCCCGGAGCAGAGGGAATGTCAGTTTAAAAACTGGCATCCGTATCCCTCTTTGGTTTCCAGGGTTCAAAAATGTTCTTTTATGAGGATTACAGGCTTGTTCTTCTTTGGTGTCAGCAGGCGTTTATGATGGCTGTAGCAGGAATGAGAATTTGGGTCTGGAATAAGCCTTGCTGTTTCTTGCCAGGCTGCAAAGGTTTATGGGGGAGACCAGACATATGTCTTGCTCACGCCCATGTGCTACTCTGTATCCGGAATCAGAGGAGGCCACATCCTCGCAGAGGCAGGAATGGCAGCCGAGGGCTCAGTCCCAAGGCACAAGGGAATTTTAACTTCCTCACGTAACTTCCATTTGCTCTTACTCTTTTATTCCTAAAAGCGCAGGTCACAGAAGTAGTCCCTGGGGAGTTAGGTGATGTGAGATTATGGTGGATAGTGTTGTAATGTTACCTCACACCACTTAAGGGGAGGGAATCCAGTCGGTGGGGAGTGGGGACAAGTGGGAGGAAGCACGGGCCTTAATGGAAAGAAGAGAGGAGCAGCAAGAGCTGGAACTTGGCACGACTGATGTGGAAGGGGGAGAACAGGGCTGTGAGGTGGGCTGAAAGAGGTGTTTCTTTGCAATCTGATTTTATGACCGTGTGTTTTGCAAGTGGATACAGTTAGCTCAGGGATAAATTCTTCTAGGCTCAAGGTCGTTTCTCCGAATTGGTGGATAGAGAAGCCTGAGAGTTACACTTCACTGCCTTTTAGGGAGCTGATCACATGGTCAGGTTTTACCCCTAAAGGAAGCTGGAAGGACTATGGTACTGGCCAAAAGGCTTCTAGAAAGCACTTAACCATAGGCTATGGTTGATTTTACACCAGCTACGCCAATTCTGATTTCTGAGACCAGTTGTTTCATTGTGCATAAATTACACAGACGTAAACATCCATGGGCTGCCAGGGGTGCTCATAGGATGATACTTGAAAGTCACATACTCTCATCCAGTGCTCTGGGTGCACATTTGCTCACACATGCATGCATGCAAATGTGTCAAAATAACACTAATATTTATAATAATACTTTGCAATTCTACACTGCCTTTCATCTGTAGATCTCAGGGTTCTCTGCAAGCATTCATTAATTCTCCCAACACTCCTCTGAGGGAGGTAAATATTATTATCCTCCTCTGTACAGATGAAGTAATTGAGGCAGATAAGTGATTTGCCTCAGGCCAGTTAGGGAGTGTGGGTGGAGGGCTGAGATCAAGAGCTCAGAGTTCCTAGAGATGTCCATTAGGGAAGAAGCCCAGCGGTCAAAACACAGAGGGCACCGTGGGCTGTTGGAGGGGGTCACTTTGTCCCATGAAAACCATCACTATGGTAGTGAAAGTTGCTTATTAAACATCGACTATGTATTGGTGCTTTACATATGTTATTTCCTGTCCTCATATTAAAACTAGAATTATCCCCATGGCACAGATGAGGAACTGAAATTTACAGCGGTGAAGTATCTTGTCCAAGATCACATAGCTAATAAGTGCCTGGGCTAGAATTCAGACCTAGATCTGTTTGCCTCCCAAGCCCGGGTTCTGTCCCCGCAGCGCATACCTCATGTTCATTTGAAAATTGCAGGGAGGCACCTTTCTACCTTTCTAAGTCTGTTCCTTTAGACTTCGAGCCTTTATTTGTCCTGCCTACCACCAATTTCTTTGCATTTGATTAAGTTTTGAGACTAATGCTTATAGCGTGTCTGATCTGGACAGACAAGTTCTAAGCGCAGGAAAGGAGAGCCTCTGAGGTAAGAGGTTTACATAAGTCAGAAGAAAAAGCATTATTTATAATTACTTTTTGCTTTATTTTGTGTTATTTCTGGTGAATGTGTCAGTTTGGCATCTCTTGACAGAATAAGAAAATAGCCACAAATCGGGGGGAGAAAGAGGAAGTTGGGGGGCAGGGATATGAATCCTCTAGGGAGAGCCAGATCTCCAACTGCACTGTCAGGAGAAGAGTCAATGAAAAAGCCAAAAAGCCAAAGGTCTTAGACACGTGAGATGAACGAAGTTTCACTCTGGTCTTGGGTCTGCTCAGTCAGGCTGCTCTCAGGAGCTCGGCCGATTCCCAGACTTTCAGAACTCAGCCTGCAATCAGAATGGACTGTCTTAGGTGCCGGGGCAGCCGTGCCGTCTGTGGAGTTGCCCAGGACTTGCTGGAAAGACCTGGGAGCACGCAGAACTACCGAGGCGGCAAGGCGCTCAGGAAATTGTGCAGTTCAGAGACGTACCCCAAGGTGCCTGCTCGTCAGCGAGCCTGACCCGGGCAACTTGGACAAAACTCAGAAGGACCAGCCTGGGGCCACCATTGCCTAGTTGGGGGAGAGGGATGGGACGGGGGTGGGGGTGGGGATGGGGAGAGGATGCTCCCAAGATCCAACCAACTAGACAGAATCTGCCCCCTTTGGAATTAGACTCTGAGAAGTCAGCTTTGTAGTGTGATACACGTCGTAAGCAAGAGAAGGAAAATCGAGTTGGAGTCACAACTCATTTGAAACTGTATTTTTCTTGGAGAAGTGAGAACTAGCTTATAAAAGTCAGTGATTATACAGGAATCTGAACCCAGCTGACCTGTCTGTTCTGTTTGAATTCTTTTATAATTAGTTTAGTAGTGATCTCAGTGTCCCTTCCCAGCCGTCCTCTCTCCTCACACAGTCTATACCCAGTTTCTACCACGCTGTCGTATGTGCTTAAAAGCAAGACTTTAAAGAAATTACTAATTCTGTTTGATTCAGAATCCGCTTACCTGTCACGTGTGTGCCTGTTTGTACACACACCCAGCACGCACACCTGAGATATATACGCAGGGCTAGAAGCACAGGGACCAAGAGAGAACATGTGCCATGTGTGTGGAATAGGATGGCCAGTCATCCTGGCTTGCTGGGGAACGAGAAGTTTCCTGGGGTGTGGGACTTTCAGTACTAGAGCCAAGAGAGCACAGGGTAAACTGGAACGAGTTGGTCACCCTCGTTCGCGAGGATGTTCAACTGAAGGTGAGCCAACCCACATTTTTAAGGCATCGGATTTTTGAAATGCACTAAACTGTAACAGGCACTTCCCAAAATATAAACGCCAGCCCACCTTCCACTGCCGCATGGTGTAAATTAGCACCTACACAATTTACAAGTAGCTATAAATATTAGAAAGCCTTTAACAGAGTCCAACATTAATTTTTGTCTATCTTGAAGTCAGAGAATAAGGATTCTCCTGGTGGTCCCCCCTCCCCCCGCCACCCCATAGGAGCGAGTGAAACAGAAAAAAAAAAAAATACCTGCGGTGTATTCTGTACTGCCATATAAACACTTTTGAAAAGTGTTAAGTGGAGGGCAGGGCTGGTAATGGGACTGTAATGGTAATGGGCTGAACGGAAGAGCCCCCACCTGCTTTGAATGAATGCAGGAGCTCTGGGAAGCGGAGGGTCCGGTGGGGAGCAGCCGGACTGGGCGATGTGCTTCCGTACCCGTGCTTAGCCACATAATCATTAAACTGCAGAAACCTCTCCTTGTAATCCTCTCCTATAGGACAGAGGGGAGTGTTAGCATATTTGAACTGCTTCACATTCCTTCTTGCCTACTTTTGAGAACATACTACATTTTAAAACTTGTTGGTTTCTTTCATGTTTTATTTGACCCTATGTAATTGCATTCCTGAAGGAATAACAGGCTCCCCTGGTGATTTACACCCTGTATTAAATGTCAGTTTTGAAGAGACACAGTTAACTGTTTGGTTTAACCTCTTGCCTTCCCTCTCTCTATTAGCTCAAAACCGAATTTGAGCTCCAGCCCTTAGAACTCTGAGGGAAGGATACAAAGATAAAAAAGAAGTGGAAGCAGCAGCAACGTTGAAGGGAGCTTCTGAGCTCTAGCCGCTTTTCCCCTGTGTAGCCAGTCACCAGCGCCGAATAGAAAAACATCCCTTTTCCTGGTGGTTCGTGCTGTTCGCTTCTGCCCCAGCACAGTTGTGAGGACGGTGAATCAGAACCACATCCTGGACGAGCTGGCATTCTGTTTCATATTGCCACCCACTGCTACAGCCCTGGGGACACCAACAATGGCCATAAACTATGGTCCTCCCTCAACCCTGCAGTACCCAGTGAGCCGCGTGTTTGAGGAAACTTTGGAAGAAGAAATCTGTATTAGTAATTATCTAATTTCATTTTACTTTATTTTATTTACCTACTTCGCTTCTGTGATGTTATTATTGGTTAAAATGTTTCATTTGCCCTTGTAGATTCACTTAAAGTATATTTAACAACTGCTCAGTCACCTGTTGTGAGCTAACTATTGGGAAAATCTTTAAATACAGCCGGGTGCGGCGGCATATTCCCTTATGTTTCTGTGCATGTGTGTGCTTAAAATCTAGAAGTAAATATATCCTGTGTTATAACTTTACAGGTGTAACTCAAGTATCATTATTACTTTCAGAAGTCCAAATAAAAAATATGGGCCAAAGGGATTTTATGTTAGAAAGAGTTATCTATGCAGAGCACAAAGTAAATTCGTCCTCTGCTCTGCTCTTCCTACTCCTCTGGCTTTTCTGCAGTGACCACACTCTGTTGGGCTTGATTGAAATGACTACAACCAGAGGGCCCGGGTGGCTCAGTTGGTTGGGCATCTGACTTCAGCTCAGGTCACGATCTCGGGGTCCTGGGATAGAGCCCCGCTTCAGGCTCCCAGCTCAGTGAGGAGTCTGCTTCTCCCTCTCTGCCTCTCCTCCTTGCTCGTGCTCTCTCTCTCAAATTAATAAATAATATCTTTTTTAAAAAAAAGAAATGACTACAACAATACTAGGAAGAGAAGAAGTAGGAAGTAATGACCATAAGGACAATCAGACTCAATTCTCTGGGATATGAAAATGTAGCCTACTGTCATCATATCAGCACCTGAGACTTAATCCCTGACTCCCGCTCTGAGGCCACTTACATGCCATTAGCTAAGCCATTTGACCTGGAACTCTTTGTCTATTGGGAAAAATCCAGGCTGCCTTCTGGGATGAGATAGTTTGTTTGACTCTTTGTGCATGTATTTATCTCAGTCTTATCCCCCAAGTTCTTTATGGTGGTTTACAAAATAGATAAAATAAAATAATGAAGAAATCAGGATGAAGGGGGAAAGAGGTAGGACAAGCAAGACAATCCGAGTAATGAGTGTTCATGAAAGACATTAGTCAGCTGTAGAGTAAAACACAATCATCCATCACCACCGCTACTGGAACTGAGAGTCACTGCAAAAATAGGATAGTTAAAAGACACAAGTGCTAAATGACATTACTGTCAGAAACCGTTGAGAATGGCCAAGTGTGTCTTGTGTCTCATTAAAAGTGATGCATATTTTCTAGTTACTCAGTTCTGCCCAGATGGGCCTTATCTCCCAAAAATGATGAAAGAAAAAAGCTGAAGTTCATATTCCATTCCAAAATGTATCTCTCCAATAGACAGCCTTTTAAAAAAAAAGATTTGTATTTATTTATTTGAAAGAGAGTGAGAGAGAGAGAGCACACATAAGGAGGGGGAGGGGCAGAGGGACAGAGGGGCAGAGGGGAGGGAAAAGCAGACTCCCTGCTCAGCAGGAGCCTGATGCGGGGCTCATTCTCAGGACCCTGAGATCATGACCTGAGACTAATCCAAGAGTCGGGTGCTTCACCCACTGAGTCACGCAAGTGCCCCTCCAATAGACAGCCTTTACACTTGATTATCATTGATAGTTTCCCTTAGTGCATTATTATTATTAATATAATTATTGTTTGTATCGTTAGTCTTTTTTTTTTAAAAAGATTTTATTTTTTAACTAATCTCTACACCCAACATAGGACTGAAACCTGCAACCCTGAGATCAAGAGTCATGTGCTCCATCAACTGAGCCGGTCAGGCGCCCCTGTTTTTATCATTATTCTTATTGTCATAATTCTGATGAGTATCTTGTTACATTTGTAATGCTAAGAAGTCTCTGGACCAAATATAGGATGATAACCATAGTTTATGAAGCTGTAGAAAGAACCTAGGACAATGATTTCAGTGTCTTTTTATTTGAATTACATCAGCATAGAAAAAGACCACAATAGAGTCTTCCTTGTTATTGTGCACATTAACAAAGAATTCTTGCCAGAACAAGACACATTGTGT
This sequence comes from Ursus arctos, assembly GCF_023065955.2. Classification (NCBI taxonomy): domain Eukaryota; kingdom Metazoa; phylum Chordata; class Mammalia; order Carnivora; family Ursidae; genus Ursus; species Ursus arctos. The sequence goes on along the minus strand of NW_026622930.1, from coordinate 41,846,019 downwards.
TTGATGACACTCAAATTTTCATCAGCAAAAAAAATCCAGTCATGACCATTTTATGAATGTGTGCTCTAGGAAGCAATTGCTGGAAACTTCAGGGAACCCGTATCCATCAGCAGTTGGTGGACCTTTCTTTGAAACCCTTTGACCTCAAAACAACATCCTAAATTAGCATCATGCACGACCAACCACCAGGTGTCAATGTGGGAAATGACCCAAGTGGCTGAGATTGCACACTGTGGAGGTGTTGAGATCTGGGCTCGAATCTCATCTCCTCCACTTCCGTGTTGTAGCCTTGGTTGTCTTATAGTAAAAATGGGGCTAGAGGAGTAATTAAAGCTCTTAAAGTTGATGCAGGGATTAAATGAGATAATATATATTAAGGATTAACATAGTGTGTGTGTGTGTGTGTGTGTGTGTGTGTATAGAATGAGCACTGAAAAAATATCAATTATTGATTCTATTTATAAACACTAGCTTTTTAAAAAGATTTTTATTTATTTATTTATTTGAAAGAGAGCACAAGCAGCGGGGAGGGGCAGTAGGAGAGGGAGAAGCAGACTCCGCGCTGAGCAGGGAGCCGGTCACCGGGCTCCACGCAGGACCCTGAGATCATGACCTGAGCGGAAGGCAGATGCTTAACCGCCTGAGCCACCCGGCGCCCCTAAAAACTATCTTTCTATCTGTGTTAGTTTTTGTACTTTTTGAGGAAGCCTTTGTACCTCACTTAATGATTGATTTCATGATGTTGTAGGGCTACTCTTCGATGCCAGTGTTTCAGTCCCTCTGACCCCTGGCCCTGGAATCTGAGGCAGAAATAAAAGCACATATTAAGTACCCAGGCAAATTTGATATTGACAGTGTACCCACTCCTTTGTAAGGTAGACACTCGTTATTTCCTTTCGGAAACTCCAGGTTGTCAGATACTGGATTTTCTTAGAGTGGTTTTCACAGGGCAGGGTTAGCAGTTCATCATCATTATTACTGTTTGCAAAGAGTCTTTATTTTTATTGTCTGCTAGAATTCTTAATTTTTATTGTTTGCAAAATTTTTCATTATGTTTATACTAATCCTTTTTATATAATCATATACATAAAACGTATCTTATTTTATATAAGGATATATGTTATAAAAGTAATTAAATTGCAGAAAATGCAGGTAGCCAGAATATTTTTTTGCATAACTTCACATCAAGAAACATATTGACGACTATCCTTTTTAGTCTTTTGTCTATGCAAATACACATATGCACACGTGTGTATATATATATTTTTAAATGTATATTCCACATGTTTTAGAATCTGATTTCCCCCTTATCTCTATATCTTGCACATATTTCTATGTCATATTAAATACTTCCCTACAATATAATTTAAGTTTCTAGATAGAATTCCATTATAGGTCTATATCATAATCTATTTAATAATTTCCCATTATCAGACAACTTTTTGCAATTATTTCTAAAAACTACCTTGTCACAAGTACAATTACCTAACTGATGTTTTTTTTTTCCTAGACTTGTGACTTTAAGCTTTTCTGACTATAACTCTCAGTAAGTACATGGTATTCTGATTCAACACTTATCTGTGCATATATGCTTGTGCAAACACATGCAAGTAAAAAAATGTCATGAAACAGAACTCACTTTCTGGTAATTTGTATCCTATTCTTTTCTGTATCATTTTAAGGAAATTCTGGTCACAACCCACTACATTTATTTCAGGACTCACAGATGAGTTTTTACCCTCCACTTAAAAAGGGAAGAGGGGCTGTGCTTGGCACACAGTAGGCATTAATACGTTTGTACTGAATGAACAGCCTCATAGCTACATCTTTGTATCCATTCACACTAACTGCTTTGGCAGTGTATCAGGGTTCTCCAGAGACACAGAACCAATAGGAGATATATATATATACAGTTGACACTTGAACAACATGGGGTTTAGGGGCACTGACCCCCATATAGTCAAAAATCTGTACGTAACTTTTAACTCCCCCAGAACTTAACTATACATAGCCTACTGTTGACCGAAAGACTTCCTTAATAGCATAACAATTAACACGTATTTTGTATGCTTTATGTTTTATATACTTATAAAATAAGCCAGAGAAAAGGAAGTATTATTAAGAAAATCATAAAGGAGGGAAATATGCTTACAGTACTGTACTGTATGTATAGAAAACAATTCTCGTGTGAGTGGACCTGAGCAGTTGAAACCATGTTGTTCGAGGGTCAACTGGATGCCTCCTGTTGGTTATGTAAATATCTCTTACTGGTTTTATATATATACATATATAATATATCCAGGAGATTTATTATGAGGAATTGGCTCACACAACTATGGGGGCTGGGAAGTCCCACAATCTACCATCTGTAAGCTGGACACCCAGGAAAGCCGGTGGTACAAATTCAGTCAGCGTCTGAAGGCCTGAGAACCCGGGGATCCAGTGGCAGAAGTCTCAGTCCAAAGGTAGGAAAAGATGGGATGTCCCAGCTTGATCAGTGAGGCTGAAGCAAAAGCAGGGGGAGGGGAGAATTCCTCCTTCCCCTGCCTTTTGCTCTATTCAGGCCTCAGCAAACTGTACATGCCCACCTACCAGACTGGGGAGGGCAACCTAGTTTTCTGAACCTACCAGTTCAAAGGCTAATCTTATCCTGAAACACCCTCATGGACACACCCAGAAGTGATGTTTAATCTGGGCCCCTGTGGTCAGTCAAGTTGACACAGGAAATTAACCGTCACAGGTAGTACAGTGCGTAGTGACTCCAGCACTCTAGGCAGACAGCATGAGTGTAAATGCTGGCTCTGCCACGTCCTAGCTGGTGGCCATGGACAAGTTACTTAACCTCTCTGTGTCTTATTTTCCTCACCTGTAAAATAATAGTGCATATCTCCAAAGATTGTTCTATGAGTTAATTTTTTTTTTAAGATTTTATTTATTTATTCGACAGAGAGACAGCCAGCGAGAGAGGGAACACAAGCAGGGGGAGTGGGAGAGGAAGAAGCAGGCTCACAGCAGAAGAGCCTGATGCGGGGCTCGATCCCATAACGCCGGGATCACGCCCTGAGCTGAAG